>NC_136069.1:1408956011-1409556011 GCF_964261635.1 Lissotriton helveticus | reverse complement strand
CTTGGGTCGTTTCTGTCTGCAAGGTCATGGTCGAAATCCGAGAGCTCAGCTTGGGAAGAGCGCTTGTGTTGACACGTACGTCTTACCGATGCTCTCTTCCCCTGTCTTTCTGACTGCCAAGGGTACCTACTTTGTGTGTTATGATCGCGCATACACATGGTTGCCCCATGACTTCTCGGGCACATGTTATATCGTGAATCTTTTACCTCCGACTTTTACCGTCGCCTCAGACTATCACAAGACCAGAGTTGTGAGAGGCGTTATTAGTAAAGAAGATACTGCCGGTCAAGAGGCAGGAGACTTCTTTAAGGGTTTCCTACCGTTTTGGGGTCCTATGATTAATAGTAGGAACTTGAGACAG
This sequence comes from Lissotriton helveticus, assembly GCF_964261635.1. NCBI lineage: Eukaryota > Metazoa > Chordata > Amphibia > Caudata > Salamandridae > Lissotriton > Lissotriton helveticus. The sequence goes on along the minus strand of NC_136069.1, from coordinate 1,409,555,650 downwards.
TTAACTCGTGTGGTGGAATCGACCGCTAACATAACTGCAAGTGCCCTTGGTAACCTGACAGCAGAGCTTCAGGCGGATAGACTTATGACGCTACAGAACCGTATGGTTCTAGACGTTGTACTAGCAGATAGAGGTGGTGTGTGCAAGGTGATCCATTCGAGCTGCTGCATTTTCATACCTGATAACGCTCCAACCGTTTACCAAGCCATCTCAAAGTTGCATAAAATCTCAGAGTCCATACACGTGGACGAGGGAGATTGGACGCTTCTAGGATGGTTTTGGGGCCTAATGTCGACATGGGGTTGGAAGATTCTGATGATCATAGGGGTTGTTGTTACGTTTCTGTTCACGCGTTGTCTTTGTGTACAGTGTGGTCCTGCCTTATGTGGCCTTTGTGCTACAACGTGTATAAGAAGTCCACCTGCTACCAAAGAGACATTAGTGGATAGAATAATGTTCCAGCAACATCTGAATGATCTGATGAACATCGAGATCGATTCCGACTTCGACTAGTTCTTGCCTACATGAGGGCAAAAGGAGCGTCTGAGGTTCTGTAAGAATCGTAATGACGTTTTCGGGTATGAACGAATATGGACGAGTTTGGTATCAATGAACCGCAAATAACGAGTTTAGTGGGTGCATGCGTTTTTGCTGCGCTACTCGGAAGGGTTCAGGTTATTTCCTGGTTTTCTTCATCTGAACCCTCGGGCTCCATTTTAGACACGGCATCCATTTTGTTTTCTTGCCCTCACGTAGTCGGCACACAGGCCAATGTTCGCTTCATGACCCTGGGTTTCCCAAGCCTTACGGAAGATGCATATCCCTTTTGTGCGTCTTTTATTACAAGGGGGGTGACATTGCAAAGGCAGATGGCTCCGCTCGGGGGTAATCATGCCGTGTCGGTCTATTGTTTCAGCCTTGCGTCAGCCAGGCTCGAACGCTTTGATCCTGTGGTCCTGCTTCCGACATTACCCCCACACCCTTCGTCGAACTGTTGTCTGTCTTCCTTGCACCTGTTTCTGTCTCCCCCCTTTTTCCGTTTACAACTAGATCGGAATGTGCCTAATGGTGAGATAAAGTGCTTTTACAGTTGGGAACCGGCAAATGCTACTGTAATCATGTTCCGGGTTTCTGAAAGCACGAATGAAATCCTTTTTGAAGTTTACTGTGGGAACTGAGTTGTAACCTTTTGTTCGCTATGTTGTGTAATGACGAAAACGTGTATATAAGGAGCGACCCACATTTGCAATTTGAAGCAGACTCTCAGAACCTACACTCTGTTGTACTTCTTGTGACTTTTGCCTCCCTGCAGTAATAAACGCTGATCTTTGACGCCGAAGGAAGTGTCCCGTGTCTCTGTCATTTGTGCGCTGAACAGGTATCCCACGAAGGTTTCAGGTGTTCTTCCCTGGCACCGCTGGACCTTAGAGAAAGTCCAGTCCTTCACCCCCATTCCCAGGTTGAGCATCGAACCAGGATGCTCAAAACCATTCACAACGCTGCAGTGCAGCATTGTGATTCGTCAGGGGAGCCTGGGTGCTTAACAATAACAACACTTCATTGCAGCCTTGTGATTGGTCAGTGGGGTCTACTTCCTATTCCTCAATGCGGAAGAGGACAGTAGGAGCAGAAATGTAGGACACGGCCGGCAGCAAGGTAATTTTATTTTTAAATGGTTTATTTTATTATTTTTACACTAAGTGCCACAATCCACCACCCTTTGCGATCCCCACACGCATGCCCTGCCACCCACGAGCCTTTCCAGCCACCACTGATCACAGTCCGTGCACAAGCCGAACTCTGAAAATGTTTGCTATGTAAATCATACAGCACACATCATGTAAAATATGACAAAGTCTTCAAAATTCAAAAAGTGTATTTATTTAACATGTGAAAGCTTTGACATTATTACATTACATTATAGCACTGTACTAAGAAGAACTTATTAAAATTGTAGGTTTTGAACGTAAGCCATTTGTAAACTAAGAGGAAATATATTTGCCATGCAATCCCTGTACCTTGCCCAGATTATTACAGAGCAATATTACAGTCTATTACGTCAAACACAGTAGGGTTTTTTACAACTGGTGTTCTGAACTCACTTATTTGAAAGAGTAGATTGGGCTAAATAGGACACCACTCTCATACAATTTAAGCAGAGAAGCCATAATGTATCCAGGTTTTCTGATGGCCCTTTGTACAATTCAGCCACTATTTGTCTTTGCTTTTGTTTTTTGTTACCACTTTGTTTTAACCTCTTTGTGCACTTTTTGTATAGCACAAACTCGACTCAAAATTATTGGAGAGGTTTACCTGAGCACCAGTTACATCATAGGCATAGGGAAATTAAGTGATTTGTCCAGAATCACAGTATGTTGAGCCGACGCTGAGACTCACACCGGGTTCCCCAGTTCCAAAGTCTACAGCTCTGGCCGTGAAACCACATCCTGAGTAGAGGAAGCATGGCAGGGAGAAGCCACTTGAAAGCTTGGCTCCATTTGGGCTTGTGGTTCCAACAGGACCTTGAGCTGAGCCAGTGCTAGGCTGCAGCTCAAGCCGGGCACAAGCTTTCAGAAGCTCCCTCACCGCTAGGTTCTAAGAATAGTTCTGCTTTTTCTTTTAGCTCCTACAAACTTGCCTTTCGAAGATCACTGATTTTCTCAAATATTTTCTAGTTAATTTACTCAGTGACGTCACTAGGGATGGTGTCACCCGGTGCGGGTAACTCATATGGTGTCACCCCCTCATGACTTACCGCGTGGACCTCTTCCGCTGGAGAAGTTAATTGATTTGCCCAGAATCACAGGCTGATGAGCTGTGGCCAGGATTCGAACCCGGTTCGCAACTCCAAAGTGGGCAGCTCTACTCGCTAGGCCGCAGGTAGCCCACCCAAGCTTCAATCTGACACCATCTGATCTCTGCAGTAGGAGCATTAACCCGAAGCGCTTTCTTACGTCAATGGAAAGAAGTGACGGAGGTGGGCGGTGGCCCAGATCAGAGGGAGCGCTGAATTCGGGGTCTCTGGGTAGTATACAACCCCCCCCCCCTCACCGGCTGAATCTGTGTCCACAAGGGGTCGCTATTTACCACCGCCAAACCCAGTGCCCTGCGGCCAGTCGTGCAGTGCCTGTGACTCACACTGACTGTCAGTGAGATACAGTGACTCACTCTCTGGCCCTCCTGACTTCCTCTGACCTACCGCCAGTACAACCAATCAATCTCTTAGGAGACGAAAATACGCCGGTGCACAACTGGTGTCCACAAAGTGCACAGAGAGGCCAAACTGGCAGCTCTACCTATGTGTCTAACCGCCCGGACAATGGAGGTGCTGGGTTTTACTGCAACACACTCACCCACCACAGATGGCTACCAGATCACAGAAGGGGCCATTGAACCCCAAAAGGTAGAAGCTTCATGCCATGCTCGCTGGGACCCATTGCACCCCAAAAAACACCCAAGGCATTAAGCAGCTTGGCAATACAATTTTAAAACACAAAGGCATCGAGCCAGGCCCAAGTCTGCTTATCTGTGTTGAAAATCTGTTTATTCTCTTTTCTTGTTCTCCAAAAGCAGCAAGCATAGGCAATTAACTAATGCTAATACGTAGAAAAACTGCAAGGCCACGAGCCTTTCTTGTCTCCCGTGACAAGGGCGCGCGGGCCCCTGCTCCTGGTTACGTCACTATTAGAGGGGTCGTGTGATCTCAGCAGCGCTGCTCCGCACTTTCCACAGTTTGGGAGTTTAGAAAGAAGAAAGCTGGCCAGAAGGGCTGACACACCTGAGGGAAGGGCGTTGGCTGGAAGCTGGCCAAAGTCTTACTCATACTCGAATGCCTTCGCAGAATTTGGAGCCCACCTGTGACTTTCTTTGTTGGGAGATTGCAGGGCTGAGGCTCACAGGGGGACACGATGTTAAATAAATACCTTTGTATTAACAGATTGGTATAGGGGCTTTGAAGGGGTACATGTCTTCTTGTTGGAAAACCCCATGAGGGGACTTCTTCTGGCAATCGCTCGGTGCCTATCAGTACTTTAGGGTCCTTATAGAAAAAGGGATGGAGAGCAGTGATATTTAACAAACCTAAACTCCCTATTAACACCTACTGGGAGATTCCGGGGTGCAACTGGCATGAAGGGAAGGTACCGAGGCCCCTCGATTCTCACTTGTGACCCATCTTCTCTCTCCGTTCGCGAGGAGATGGCACAGAGGTGGCATATGTAACTAATGCGTATGATGTCACTCCTCTCTTCCCTGCGAAGGGCCCAAGACGAGAAGCAAAAGTGCATCATATTTCCGTGGCAGAACCCGGTGACTTCCTGACCTGAAACACGTACTTATGGTAGGGGGGCATTACCTGTACGTACCCTCAGCACTTCCAATGCCTCTCTTACCCCTTGCTCTACTCCGAAGGGCCAGGGGAAGGTGACATGTACACGTACATGAACGCAGTCAGTTTCCACATTAACTGCCCTGTCGCCGGTGGCTTTTCGATGGCGAAGATAAACATGTGACGACTGTGCCCTTTCTAGGGAATAAGTGGGAGAGAGAGACGGCCAGGGGTATGATGGGTATCATACCTGTTTGTCCAAAGCTTTTCCAATCTGTCTGGGTGTCGTAGGCCTGCCGGTTGGTTCGGGGTGCTGATGTGCGCAGCAGCCGCGCTGCCAGGCCCTGCCCCCCGGTAGCCTCGTTGCCATCACATATGCCCCCTGCCAGACAAACTTTGCATCTATCGCGTGCTGCGCAGGCCCCTGCAGGAGCTCCATGGGCGCGCTCCAGCGGCGTCCCCTCTGCGCTAGCACGGCCGGCTCCCTCCCTACGCACGCACGCACGCACGCGCGCCTCCCCCACCGCCAGCCACTCTCGATGCCTCTCCCACCCCGGCCTAACAGCTACACGGAAACACAGAAAGGATGATTTTGGGGATGTTGTTGCGGGAGAGAGCCCTGGGGCCGGGGGTACCTGTCATCGGGCGGGCAGCAGGGGGTGGACCCGGGATGAGGCTCGCGAGGCTGGTGGCACCGGCCGGCGGCGGCGGCAGGGAGTGTGGTGGGTGGGTTTCCCCCCATGTGATGGTGTCACCCGGTGCGGTCTGCACCCCCCGCACTCCCCTAGTGATGCCACTGAATTTACTTTCCCAAGCCTAAGTCTCAACCTATACCATTATCCAAATGTTTCAGTAAGTGTCTACTGTGTATGAACAAAAGGACTGACAGTAAGGCACTCATTACTAGATAGGTAGAATAGTTGAGGTGTTTGCTACATGTAGTAAATACCATTCTACCGTAGTGAGCTTTTTACCACTTGTGGTAAATACCTCCAATTCCGACCTTTTTACATTGCAAATGAGGCATAATGTGCAGAATCGGCATATAGCACACCAAATTCCACATGGTTCAACTTTTTCATTGGCCTTTCCTCCGTTAAATTGCTGCAGGATTGGCCTGCCAGAAGTTATCGGGTAAAACTGTGAGGGTGTGGTAATTCCAGTCATAAAGACATATAGTGCCAAACAACTGCTGGACCTAAGGCAAGGGGTTTGGAGAAGTGCGGCCACAGTATAACGCTGTCCAAAAACAATGTAATTACTGCCCATTCACTCTGGCTCAGCAGCGCAGCTCGACGAATGCTGGAGACAGGATGAGACTGTCCCTTATTAGTTGTAGATCTTTAGGGAAGCATAGAATGGAGGTCCTTGATCTACTGATAGATGGACAGTTGGATGCCCTGTTCCTAACAGAAACATGGCTAAATGAAGACTCTGCACCTGATATAATAGATGCATTACCACCAGGTTATGACATCAATAGGATAGACAGACCTACGGGACGGGGAGGCGCAGTAGCCATAATTTTTAAATCAGAAATAATGTGTACTCTGGAGTCAGCTGACATTAAGGAGAGTGAAGCGGGCTTCTTCTCCATCATAGGCCGGGATAGTCAGGTCCTGAAATGGTTCCTGGTCTACAGGCCCCCAGGCCCAGGGACCAGATTCACAGAAAGCCTGAGACTATTTGTTACAGCCAGCCCTAAAATATGAGAGGCTGCTACTCCTGGGGGATCCGAATTTCCATTTTGATGATCCTACCAACACCGAAGCTCTGGAGATCCGTAACGAGTTATCAGCGATGCAAAGTACTCTAAAATCTGAACTCCCCACCCATGATCGCGGCCACTTATTAGATCCTATCTTCTCCAACTGGGGGCTGTTGGCCATCGATCCCCCAGTGCCTGTGGTGTGGATGGATCACTACCAGATTCCTTTCCAGATAATGGCACTGAGGGGGAGAGCACATAAGGTGTATGATAAAACTAGACGTAGGAAATAGGTAGGTTTCTCCAGAGTTAAATTTGATGATCTTATGGAACAGGGTGGGCCTCCAGTAGGTCTAGAAATAGAAGCAGCAAGCGAAGCGCTTGATAACCGCATCTTACAAGCGCTGAACCTCACAGCCCCCTGGACCAACGATAGACCCTGGAGGCAAACTAAATCTGCACCATGGTTTGGGCCCGAGCTTGTTAAGGAAAAGGCGGCCTGTAAACGCCATGAGAGACGCTGGAGGAAAGGTTATTCTGCGGCAGACAGGGTGGCCTATAAAACTAAGCTCAAGGGCTCCCATGTTTGATTAGGAAGTATCGGACCTCCCGCTACAAGGACAGAATAGAGGGAGCGGATAACTCAGCTAAGGAATTGTTTGCTGTGTTTAAGGACGTCGCCTCACTGTCCAGCACCGCCGCCCCTCTGAAAGGCTTGGTGGAATCCTGTGATTGGGTGGCCCAATTCTTTGTGGATAAAGTGGGGAAAATGTATTCCTCATTTCCGATGGAGTCTAGAACAGGAGGTAGGACAGAAGAGGCCACTGTAAAATCTGAAGGAACTGAGCTATTAGTATCCTTCAGTACTCCCCAGCAGGATATCCTAATTGACATAGCATCCAAAATTAAATCATGCTCCCCCAATGATCTGGCGCCCGCGAGAATATTTAGGGAAAGTGTAAATACGCTGGAACCTCATATACGCCATCTGCTGGATCTATCATTTGGATCAGGGAATGTCCCGTCTGCCTGGAAAGAGGCAGTGGTGCTCCCGCTCAAAAAAAAAACTAACATTAGTGCGGAGCAGTTAGATAACCTGCGTTCAATCTCCCTTCTCCCCTATTTCTCTAAAATTGCGGAGAAAGTTGTTAAAGAGCAACTGACAGAACACATTGAAACATGTAAACTTCTTCACCCAACTCAATCTGTTTTCCAGGCAACATACTCGACTGAATCCGCCTGTCAACAGAAACCATGCGCAAGTTGGTGGATGAAGGCCACACCACAGCGCTGATCCTTTTGGATTTCAGCGTGGCTTTCGACACTGTAGCACATCACATCCTGCTGCAGTGTCTGAAAAAAGGGGGAGTGAGAGGCAGAGCTCTGGAGTGGCTGGAATTGTTCCTCAAGAATCGCAGCTTTCAAGTAGCCCAGGGACCATACCGGTCGAAGAGTGTCAGGCTGAATCAGGGAGTCCCAGAAGGGTCCAACTTGAACCCCACCCTTTTTAAACTCTACGTAACACCAATAGCAGAGATTACTGAAAGGCTTGGGGTGCAAGTAGTAACCTACGCTGATGACACCCAACTTGTGGTGGCTCTTGCCCAATCAGATGGAGCAGCAGCCAATAACTTCTCGATGTGCCTACAAGCTATAGCATCCTGGATGGCCAACAATTGCTTGAAATTAAACAGCAGCAAGACGGAGGTGCTGGTGGTGTGGAATGCACCATCTGTGTGGACATCGGCATGGTGGCCGCAGGTACTGGGGCCTTTACCCTCTCCCAGCGAACAAGTCAGGAATTTGGGTATTTGGCTGGAAAACAAAATCTCATTCGAGCACCATACTACTCGTGTGGCAGGACAATGCTTCGGTATCCTGAGGAACATGCAGAAAACATTTGACCTGCTTCCCACCGTGGCCAGGAAAATCCTGGTCCATTCTCTTTTTACCTCGAGGTTGGATTATGGGAACTTCCTGTACCTGAGAGCCAATGACAATTTTTTCACCAGGCTTCAGCGCATACAGAATGCGGCTGCCCGCATGATCCTGATGCTGCCCAAAAGAGCGTCAGCTAAGAAAGCCCTGGAATTCCTTCACTGGCTGCCGATTAAAGAACGGGTGCTCTATAAAACCCTGCTGATTAGCCATCGTATCATGCAGGGGAAGGGGCCATCCTATCTGTTGGAACTGCTGAGCCCGTATATACCTGGGCGTGAGCTGAGATCTTCCGGGAGAGGGCTGATGAATGTTCCTAGGTTTAGAAGAGCTCGGATGGGTGGGGGCTCCGTCCGAGTACAAGCCGCTCATCATTGGAACAGACTCCCACCCGAAATGCGTTCGGAGACTTCGGAACGAATTTTGCGGAAACAACTGAAAACCTACTTCTTCCCTCTGGGGAGAGAGTGAGGAGGCTCACATGGGACGAGCCAGAGAGGATGACATGCTTGACTAACTGTTGCTAGCCACATCATAGCGCGGGGACACACTGGCCTCAGTCTAACAAGGCGCTCTATGAAATTTATTATTATTATTATTATTATTATTATTATCACTCAACTTGTAATTCCTATCCCTGTGCAAACATATGTTTCAACAGGCCCCATGATTTAGCCCTGCACTTCCAGACAGGGCTGAAGACATGTTTTAAATCATGTATTAGAACTATGTAATACTGAGAGCTCAATTAAGCACAACAGAGCACCACTATTAGAGCATGACTACAGAGCATAAAAAATGACTTGTATAAGCCTTTTGCTCCACCATTATAATCTTTGCCTTTTTGTTCCTCCTTGTTCAATTTAGAAAATTTTTGGGTATATGTATAAGAATTGCTGCTAACTAACGTTAGTTAGCGGCAATTTTTTTAACACCCTGCAACCCTAAACCGCTGAAAACTATCGCCATGGCACCGACGCATTTACAATGTTTCGCTACATGGCAATAGTTTCCCATCAAAGCAGGATTTGTCAACGTTAACCTCTGTGTTACGGCGATAACAATCTTGCCACTAACATAAATAAAGTGGCGGCCATCCAGTCAGTGGCCAGAAACTGCACCCTAATAAACCACTTTCTTCACGTTTTGCAGGAAAATTAATTACAAAATGCCTGCAATGTACCCAAAACACCCCAAAAAAATACCAGAAGAACCATGGAGGAAGCTGGACCCAGTAATGCAGGAGGGAACAACACCCCTAACACCACAAACAGCCATGAGGACCAGCCAGAGACCCAGGGGAAGAGGAAATGGTAAACCAGGTTCAGCCAGAAGGAAAATGAGATCCTAATTGCGGAGGTGACAGGCAAACAACAATATCTTTTGTCAGCTCCACTGTCATTGGGGGCCAAAAATGCAATATAGCAGTCCATCCTAGCCAAGGTGAATGCTGTTGCAGAGGTCAAGAGGACAGTGACCGACTGCAAGAAGCGCTGGCATGATGCTAAGCGCAAGATCAAGCAGAAACTGTCCAATAATTGCCAGGCAGCACTGCAGACCGGAGGTAGGAGTCTAGCACCACAGGAAGAGCTGGATGCCTTTGTGGAACAGGTGTCCGCAGGCATCTGCGAGGAGTCAGTGGTTGAAGTCCAGGGACAGGATAGTGCAGAACATGACCAGCTACATTAGCAACAAGATGCATAACAACCAGGGACTGGGTGGACGGGGGTAGATGGGACCAATGTCACTCGTGCCCAAATAAATATCCCTCAGTGCACACCCACACCCACTGCAGATCTTGCCTCAGATACTATGGTCCCTGGGGTTTTAACCACATATCACCCTAGTCAATGAATATATTTCAAAACACATATTGGTGGTGTCACAGACTTGAAAATCTACACAGAAAAGTAATCAAAAATATAGCAAAATAAATACTTACATCAGAGTACAAAATAAGGGCAACGTGAACAAGCAAAGGGGCACATTGACTGGAGAGGCGGCAGAGTGACACATTGGCCTCCTTGCCTCAACACCACACACATACAAAATTGGCTACACAGGAATGCCTCTCTTTGAGAACAATATGATGATGCACCCTGAACGAGACTGATCATGGGCAAAAGTGAACCTGCCACCACCGATGGCAGCACACATGCACCATTGTGTACTGGTGTCTGAGTTGTTTGCAAGAATGTGTATGTGCAGTAAGCTCCTCCTTCATGCACATGTACAATCTTCAAATCACTCTGCGACACTCACTTTGGGCATCGATATGGATTGCCATATTTTTTGAGGTTCCTTGTGACACTGCAATCACCCTGCTACCTGAACTCTGCCTCTTCCTCAACATGTCTCTGCACATGTTTCCCCATGGCTTCTGTATGCCCCTTTGGGCATTCACACAATGGTGTGTTGTTGCACAAAGAACTGGGCCTGTCTACCACATCAGTCACTGCACATGTCAATAAAAATCATTGATTTACGAAGTAGTGTGTTGCCTGTGACCAATCATGTTTGAAATGTGCCAACAATGCATATTCAAGGTAGCCATTACTACTAATCAATCAACATCTGACAAAGGGAATATGCTCAGTCTGTGTCTATGATACGCAATGTGAGTGCCCGATACGTGTGACATAAACAATGCTCTGATCTGTTAGACAACACTGTCTCTGAGAAAGAAATTTACTCCATGCCCATTATGTTGATTGTGATTTGAAACAATGCTCACGCCAGTGTACAGACACATGAAGGGCCAAATGTACAAGCCCCTATCGCCACACAAGCTCACTTTTTGCGACGTTGTGGTGGCGATAGGGAAATAGCCTTAGTACAAGGCAGTGTTAAGCCACTTAACATGGCATAACACTACCTTGTAAATAGGCCACCCTTTCACACTATGGTTAAGGTAAAGGGGGTGGTCATTCCTTTTGACTCAGCCCCCTATGTACAATGGCAGTATACATAGGAGGTAGTGCATACATTTTGACCAAGGAAAACCTGCTCTAAACATGGCAAAAACATGAGAAATGCATCTTCCCTCATGCATCTGCTTTTCGCATGTGTGCTGCCTTGAGCACCACACACGGAAAAAGCTAACTGCAATGGATTGTGTATGTGTAGGAAGGTGTCCCTTCCTGTACATAAGCGTGCTGTAAGAACAGTGCCATTTAGTGACTTACATGTGTGCTGCATGAAACAGCACACAGAAGAGTGATAAAAATACATTTTAGGATTGTTGATGTGCAAGAAGGGACACCTTCCTACATATAAACAATCATCCCCTAAATGCAGACATCCTCGCACTATGGTGCAAGGGTGCCTGCATTGCTGCTACACTGCTAAGTGTAGCACCAACGCAGGTAGGAAATGCTTGTCTGCACCATAATGTTGTATATATGGTGCAGCATTGTGTTTCTGAAGTGGTGGAGTGATGTGTTAATCCATGACGGAGAACGCCTCACTCTCTCATTTCCACTTTCATAGGTCCGAAGTGTCTACTAACATTACTTTACAAATACATACACTGAAGAACTACCCATAGGCAATGTGGTAGACAATGTGTGAATAAATGTGTGTCGTGGCATGACACTTGTAAATTCTGGTCACCTAACACGTCAGATATTAAAACTAATTCTATCATGCAGAAAGAGGATTAATGTTGTAGGAAAGAATAGCTCTGAATCTGATAATGGGTCCAAGACGTGCCAAGGTTAGCTGCAACGCACATCACTACATCCCTCCCACAACAATTGACACATTGGTCACACTGTTGTATTAAATCTACAAAGCTGTGAAGTAACCTGTAATGAGGCATCAGAAGGACTTGTGAATAATGATAAGCATACAACCTAACGTCGGCACAGGTGGACTGTGATTAATTTGTACACATCTTCAAAGCCTCAAGCTTATTTAGCAGCTCATTTTAGTATAGAGTTAAAAAATAGCTTCACAGACTATCGGATGGGCTTGCACGATTCAAAAGACCTACAGCCATCTTGGAAAAACAACCAACAAGCAGTGCATTGTCGATTATGTGGCTTCTTTAAGGAAACAGTAACTCACCTGCTATGTGCATCCCCAGCAGTTATTGCCCTGAGCAGACAGTTTTTCAAACCCATTTTTAATGAATTGAACATACGCACATGCAGGCAAGCCGTGATTCGCTGGATGAAAGGGTCCTCTATAATCTTGGCCTGCCGGGGAGTAAAATATCTGGCAGAAGTAAGGAAACTTTTGCAGCAAGTTAATCTGGAGGAAAATAAAAATGTTTGTACAACGCCGGCATGGGTTTAGTTCACTCATCAATGTAATAAACGGACTTAATGAAAACATTTTTAGGAGACAATATAATCAGTAGGACTTCAGAAATTTGTTTTTAACACATATATTTTAAATTTGAATCTAAAATTTTGCACTTTTCCAGGAACTTGCTATTCCAATCAGGGCCAGCTAATTTACCAGCTTGTTGTCTTTTAAAACACTGATCGTACGGTTTGAAGTAATATCACGGTATTTGCTATGAAGAAGATTGATTTAGGAAATGTATTTTTAACACAAATATAACATTATAAGCCGATGGCTCAGCACCTGCACTTTAGCTAATATTCCAGGGGTATCATCAATGTCGTTTGGATCTTAAAAAACTGCATGTTCCCTAGCTTTAAGGTTGTAACATTGTTGAATGTTTTTATTAATCCTGTAGGTAAAAATATATTTATATTCTTTTTTTGTTGTTGAAATTCGTAACGATTTTAAGTAATCACATACAATAAAATATGATTGATAGATTGATAAGCATTCACCCCCTGTAGCCGCAAGTGGAAAGTGAAGCTGTTGTGGAGGCTGGTGTAATAAAAGATCTCCAAAAGTGTCCAGACTCCCTACCCACAGCAACAAAATAATGCTGTGCAGAGCACAATGCCCACAGTGCATCCTGTGCAAACTTGTTTAGCTAAATAACCACATATGGTTAAATATTAGTCAGACCTATCAAAGACCCATTTCCAAAATGAACTTTGTTCCCCAAAACATCAATAGGTTTGTTAAAAACAAACTTCTAATGAGGTTTGGTGGTAGCCTGTCCCTTGCAGATGATGTAATCACAATTGGAGACATCAAAATTGATTGTGGGGGGGATGCATCTATAGTGATCCACTACCAACCCAACAGTACCGGTCCACAAAGCAAATAATAATGGGAGCACAAAGCCTCAAGCATTGCCAATTTATTTGTAACAAAACACCTAAAAAATACACTAAGTATTCAAAATAATCTTATACTACACTAACCTAACCTAACTTGTACTAACATCTAACTACACTAAACTAACTAGCTTACCTAAGACTATACACAAAACAACATATCTTAAACATCAACCCACCACCCCCCTTATGGCACATATTTAATGGCACAAAGGCACCTTATTCTATACATCAACTAAATAAACATACATACTAAACAAATATATATATATATATATTTTTATGAACAAGTCAAAAAACACATCAGCCCCCCTCCCAAAGGAAACTGCACTTTAGCCCGTTAACCGCAGCAGTAATTCCGCTGCGGTGCGGGCGTTTCCTTGCGCGGGTGGGGCCGCGTCGGCCGTTGGACATGCGCAGCACAACGAAGGTAGTGCTCGCGACAACCAAACGGCCCATGGCAGCACGCAACGGGTTAAAGATAAAATACTAAAATTAATAAGCTACCTACACCCAACACTACATTATCCCTACACTAAATCTACACTTAACACCAACTAACTAATAAAATGTAAACAGGATGATAAATAGGAGAGGGTAAATGTGGGACTGGACAGGGTTGGAAACCAAATGACCATTGTCCAACAATAAGAGAGCCCCAGTGCCCCCTTAACATCCAAGAGGTGGTTCTTAATGTCATCCTGCTCCCGTTCAAGTTGGGCAACCCTGATGTTTAAACTGAACATTAACCTCTTCTCCCTTCTGGTGAGGACAAACCTTTCCTAGTGTGCATGGAGCTCTGGAGGATGTCCCTAGTCATGCACTCTGTGAGCGGGGAAGAGTCATTTCTGATGATGTGGCTACCGCACGTGGAGCAGCTCAGTCACGTAGCCTGGACGACAGCCCTTCTCCTATGAGTGGGTAGATGAGTTGCGGATGTTCCAGGAATTTGCTGGATCTGGCTCTGCTGTGTTGACGATTTTGGCAGTGTTGTGTGTTTCTTACCAGCAATCATTGTATTGTCTGTGATTGACTTCCATCTGCCTGCAGCTCTTTCCTCCAGGTACCTCTTGGCCATTGCCTCGTACCCCTTAGCCACATATCTGATGAGGTAATTATGCTAATTTCACAGGAGGAACTGACACCGCTACTCCAGGGACATGTTATCTGAAAAAAATGAAATCATAATTGCCATGTTTCTTGACTCCAAGAATACCAAAGTCATAATGCATATTTTCCACACCTATTAATATTGAGCCATATCTTACGTGAACATCATCAAAAAAACTTGCAAATAGACACATGTCCTAATGAATAATTAACACATCATTGCCGTATTCCGAATCAGATGGTCATTACAGGGAAACATCCTTAACCCCGCATGCGTTACTCCACAGTGCCATTATCCTGCAATTTTTAAGCAAATGTAAAATCATTGAATGAGTGAGCCCTTGTAGGTGTCACCCCAGCTACACAAACAGATTAGATCATGTACACGTTATTGTCAATTTGTGGAGCAATGCAAAAAGTTTGATATGCATGCAAGGAAAGAGGGAATATATTGCATGCAGCTGTGTGTACAAGTATTAACAATCCTAGCACATTAATGTGCCAAGTACCAAAGAGACAGCAAAGATGCTGCATATGAAAAACACATTTGTCTGCACTGTTCGTAAAACAGTGGCAGTGTGAACACAATGATGTTATTTATAAGGACAACCCCCTTGCCCAAAAGTGCTCTGTTGTCTGGTCTGGGCACATGTTAGTCAATGTTATGCAAGGATCACCATCATGCACCTGATCCATCAGTGAAATAATCTGTATTTCATGTGTGACACATTCAGATGGCGAACGAGTAACATGTAAATTGGCAAAACTGTTAAACATGGCACAGTAAAGAACATGTTTCCGACATTATTTACTCACAGTATGGAAAACAGTCACTACACGTAGTTGAAGGTGCCATGTGTGAATGGTAGAGTGTCATGATGAGTGGGCTTAGCAGTGTAACAATGTCCAACACTCATCAACTAAATGCGGTCTGTAAGGATGCCTGTGTTGAGATTGTCCTACAATGATTTCCAAATGCATGCTTCCACACTGACTCTGCATTAGTCTGTCCAAGACTATGTTGTGAGTACAAGCTTTCCTATTGGCTGCAGAGGCTTGCTTTTTTGACTCAGCATTGAATTCATTTGCCGTAATTTCTCATCAAATACACAAGTATTTGATGTGTCTGATTTATGGACCAACAATCTATTCAACATTGTGTGACTGTTCCTGCAAAACCTATTGATGTTTCATAATGTTATTCATCCCTCTGTGACATGTACTCATGGGGGGATATGTACAAGAGAGTGGCTGAGAGATGGCTTGTCCTTCCTGGCTTAACACCTCTCTCAGCCACTTCTGAAATGCAAGGCTGCACCCTCCTTACAAGAATGTGGTGTAGCCTTGCGTCGCACAATACAATGGTGGTAAATTAAGCAAGTAAGCTCCAATGCAGGCACCCTTGTACCATGGTACTAGGGGGGCTGCGTACAGTGGAGTATTGTTAATGTGTGGAAAGGTGCACCAAATGCACATACACAATCCTGAAATGCTATATTGTCACTTTCATGTGTGTGACAAAATGGCATTCTCATTAAAGTTTGTTTATGTACAGGAAGGGACACCTTCCTGTACATGAAACTAGAATGGCACTTTGCCATTTCCATGTGTGCTACACAAGGCAGCACACATGGAAGGAGACCGATACGAGGAGATACAATGCATTAAGTGACTTAACGCTGCCTTGTAAATAATGCGCACATGCCATTGCCACCAAAGAAAGTGATGCTGTGGTGGCCATAGGGGCGTGTACATATGCCACACTGTCTTGTGGTGACAATGTTGATTCCATGGGGGAAAATTACCATGTGGTGATGGTAGTACATTCTAGTTATTTATCAACGAGTTTGTACGTAGTTACCTGTCAACAGTTCACTTTACATAATAATGATCAACAACAGATGTGACATGTTCATTGCCAAAAAATGTCTCCAATTGAAATTGACGGATGCAGATCTGGAAACCTTGCACAATAATGTCAAGGCTCATAGATGTTAGTGATGCATTGTGATGGACTCTGTGACATGGCTATGACATCATCCATATGATGTATTCTGTGCCTGGGCATAGATACAGTGTTGTGACTCACATGAGTCTGTTGCGACACCAAGTTAGAAATGGCAATTCTGTCCTCCTGCATCACATGATGCTGATGTGCAATACCGAATGACTTGATGCAGCATCATCACACAAGGGGTGATTGTCATGTGATGCACATCAACACTGTGTATTACAACACACAGGGGCTGTGGCATTGCTTGTATATGTCAACACATTATCCAGAGCTAGGGACAACACAATTACCTGTGGCGTGTGGGTCCATAAATGCATCCACATCTCCTTGTGTGATCAAGGGTCTTCCTGCTGTTGGAAAAATTTCATTAACATCACATTTTGCAAGATAACATACATCATTGATAGTTACATGGTAAAAATACAGTCATGTGAATAGTCAGGTGTGTTGCCACGTTACATACATGTTGCAATCTGCTGAGCTGGTCTCACACACAACACATGTCAAGGTTACACTGCTGCCGTAATGGGCATCCATGCCATGATATGATTGACATAACAGACTACCACCTGTCCCAATTCTACATGGATGTTGAATCTTGTGGTAAATAAATAATTAATTACCGGTACTATTTTTGAATACATTGAATAAAACAGATAGCTCAATAAATAAGAGACAGGATTCGAGGTATCTGAGTCTAACAGGCTTTAATCAGGCATAAGGGAAGGGACAGGAACGGGATAGCCTGCACGGAAATAGAATGGATGGCAGCTGCAATGCCTCATCGACAGTGCAGCATATATATAGTATAATACATTACATTACATTGCATACAATAGGCGTAGCAGTAGGCGTAACTCGTAGCAGTCGCGAAAGATAAGGACAAAATGGGTGTAACAAGAAGGCGTGTACAGGGCGTATACATAGACATGTGGTATGAAACGTCACAGAAATGTCATGAGTGGGCGGAAACATGGAGGGGGCTACCTGAGAGCAGCTGGGACCTTTAACCTAGTGGTGCGCGCAAACGGGCAATGACGTGTTACCAGGAAGAACTGGGGCTATGACTTCTGCGCTAGAAGAGGAGACTGAAGTCTGTGGTGTCAGCACGACATGTACCTATAGCATATCTGGTATCTGGTGTTTGGAGTACATGTTGATAGAATCCAAAAGTTATCAGGGCAAAGGCTACTTGACACTAAGACTGGTGCATGCATAATTCTACATGTATTGCGTGTGCTAGGAATATTCTATGAATATTAATACAGTATTTCTCTTCCATGGAGACAGAAAGACTAGACCATGACTGGAACTGTGATGCAGTTCAGTAGCTTAGGAATGCAGAGAAGGAGGGCTGGACTGATAACTAGAAGCATAACATACTCTTGGCAGACAGGCAGGCAGAGCCAGGCCGGGCCGGGCACCGTGCGGCAGGAAGTAAGTGAAGGGTCAGGGATGCAGGTGGGGGCTGCATCGCTCCTCGGAGAGGGTTCAGGAGACTGGAGCTTAATCTGATGTCCGGGCCCTTTTGAGGCCTAGAAACGGGGACAATTCGATGGATTAACGTGCACACTGTAAAACGTGGCAACATAGGCCTAATACTCGTTGCTTTCACGAGGACTGGAAACTGGCATACTAGAGTTGGACACAACTATGATTGCGTCTTTAATCGATCATAGGGGGATATATGCATATCGATCATGCACATATAGCATAAGATGGGGAACACGTAGGCACATATAACATGGCAAAATTTACTTTTCCACATTCCCTCCTTGTGCCCTACGTTTCCATCAGGAAACATCAATATTCATGATACCATCTATCTGTTCATATAGCATCATTTGCTCGTCTCGAATTGTCTTGGAACGGGATTTAGGACTAGGAATACAGGATGTAGCACACAAGCCGCAAATCGCAGGGCCACATTGTAAACAGAGGCAGCAACTGAATATGATCATTACTGCTATACCCAGGAATGACAATACTTTCCATCCCCAGGCAGATATGATACTCCAGAGCCAACCGGACCATGTCCAGGTGCCTGGATTCTGGTGTAACTGATGGGCAACTTTATGAAGTCTGGTTATAGCTGAATAAACAGACGGCGCGTTATTAGGAATGAAAATGCAGCAACTAGATCCGATGACTCTACAAGCTCCTCCTCGATCGGCCAGTATGACGTCAAGAACGAGACGATTTTGGAGCACAACAAAACGCATAGCAGATTGTTCTTCGGTTAAATTACCTAGAGCGGAAGTAGTCTCATTCACTACTGCTTCAAGGGTTCTGGTTAACCTACGTATTAACTTACTATTCTGGACAGGGCCTATAAAGAAAAAGAAACCTTTATTGAAGTCTTGATATTGTTCTAGAGCAGTTTCAGTTTGATCGACAATTGGGGACTCAGTCTCCCTTCTAGGTCTAACGTGTACTAGATGTGTGTTTCTGTGATAATCGGATGGGGCTAGGAAAACTGGTGGCAGTAGGAAGGCAATGTAACATGTTCCATCCCAATCGAGGGGCAGACGAACATATGCGGTCTGACCACAAACAAAATAAGAATGACGTGAGGCTTTGAAAATAGATTTCCCACTGTCACTATACTTGACAATAGTAGTACAATCACTATGTCCTACATGTGCGGAACCATTCTTTCTGACACATAATTCGCCTTTGACTGGTAGTACTGAAATAGCAGGCAAATCTGGAGTTGTATCGGACTGAACATTCAGAACCATGAAATTCGAGGAATAATTACCTAAATCATATACTTCATTTTCTAGATCTAACCCTGTTCTATGGGAAAGACCTTGCTTGTCTGGGAAACATGTTCGATTCAAAAGGGACATATCAGTGGAGGATGACGTTAACGTGGACCATGCTCCACACGAACCATTATGTGAAAACGGATAGGGAAAAAGTGGCAGAACTCCCTTCGGTGTCTGGAAAGGGGGGAGTCGACCACACACCCAACAATTAGTGGCATTGCTGGTCTGGTGTGAATAGTGTAACATTCTGATAAATGTGTTATTACGCATAGCAAGACGATAGGATAGCTCGTGAGGAGGCAGATCACTGAATGTGTGCTCTACTGTAGCATTAGAAAACATATGTACATGTGAAATTGGAAAACATAAATGTAAAGCATAACTTATGCATGTAACCATAAGACTCAAAAATAATAAAAAGAATAGAACGATAATACATCTTTTAGAGTTTTGACTAACTCTCTCACTGTGTGGGTCTGTCTCATACATGTCAGGAACCTGTCTAACCGTTTCACCCGAGAGGGACTTAGACAATTAAACTGGCTGACTTATTTTACTAGACCGGAGTTTTACTTTATACTCCTGCTGCGGAGTTTTCTCTAACAGGGGAAGTTTGAATTTAGATTCTGTCTTTCGGCAGTCCTTAAGAATAGGGCAGTCTTTGATAAATGTCTTTTGTCGCAATCCATGGAATTTCTTGATGTGACTGGTATGCACCCAGCCTTTGCGACCCTCGAGCTTGACGGCAGTCCTTGTTGTTAATAACACCAGCTGGGGCTCCTTCCAACGGGGCTCCAGCGGACTTGAACGATCAAAATTGCGCACCAGGACGAATTCTCCCGGAACGACTTCATGCGGTTTCACCTCAGTGTTGTCTGGAAATGCAGCGGCAACCTGTGAACGACAAGAGTGTAGGGCAGACATCAAGGAAGCTAGGTAATCTGTCAGCATATTACTGGAAACGTCTGTAATGCTACGGGGTCTAGGTGTACCCCACATGTTTGGAGGGCGGCCGAATACGACCTCGTAAGGGGACAGACCTGATCTGGAATGTGCAACCATTCTCATATAAAAAAGAGCAACTGGCAGAGCTACTAACCAATCTACACCTTTTTCTGTACACACTTTAGCAATGCGGATTTTCAAAGTCTGGTTATGTCTATCTACGAGACCGGCTGCTTCAGGATGGCGTACACAATGGAACTTCCACTGGTACCCTAACAGAAGGGAAACTTGTTTCATGAGCTCGGATGAGAATGGCTGGCCGTTATCTGAATACACGACCCTAGGTAATCCAAAGCGGGGAAAATACTCACGAACCAACTGCCTGGCAGTGGTCGCAGCTGTGTAATCTGGAACTGGATATGCTTCTGTCCACCTGGACAAAGCGCATACAACTACGAGGACATACTTGAAACCTCGACATCGCTCCATCTGAATATAATCCATTTGGAGGACTTCAAAAGGGTGGTCAGGAGGTTGGAATCCACCTTGTTCCACCGGGACACTTTTACCTGGATTGAACTGACAACATATCATACAGGTACGTACTTTCTGCTTGGCTGCTGCTCGTAAATGCTTGTTGAACCAAAGGTTCTGGATACTGTCTAACATAGCCTTTTCTCCTAAATGTGCTGGACTATGTGCGGTGTTAATAATGACTTGAACCATAGAGTCGGGGAGAAACCATGTGGCTTTTCCCTTCGTCAACCATCCTTGATCTGTCTGGACCCCTCCTTGTTCGGACCATTTCTTGATTTCATCGGGAGTAGCATGTAACTGTATATCTATGACATCTTGTGTAGGGTCCTTAACTGTCATACAAGTAGTCTGATCTGGAAGGTGTGTCTGTGTCGTGTTAACTGGAATGTCTGGAGTCTGAGCTGTAAGCTTGGCTGTTCGATCTGCTAGATCGCTACCTTGGGAAATAAGGTCAGTAACTTTCGTATGGGCTTTGCACTTCATGATAGCGATAGCTGTCGGTAAATGTATTGCATCTAACAGAGCTTGAATGAGGAGACCATGTTGAATCTTGGTTCCATGAGAAGTCATAAAACCTCTTTCTTGCCAGAGCACTCCAAAGTCGTGTACGACTCCGAATGCATAACGTGAATCTGTGTATATGTTAACTTTCAGGTTCTTGGCACGTATGCAGGCTTGGGTCAGAGCAACTAGCTCTGCTGCTTGAGCAGACAGGGTATCAATACGGTGTGTTTCTATAACTTCAGTGTCTGTAGTCACTGCATACGCGGCTACTAGTTCTCCTGTACTTGTCCTCATACATGAACCATCCACATAAAGTGTCAGGTCGGGATCAGGTAATGCAATATCTGTCAGGTCTTGTCTTGGTTTTGTCATGATGTTAACAACTTCCACACAGTCATGTGTGGCAGGATTTGAAGTAACTGACGGTAACAGTGTAGCTGGATTTAGAATGCTGCAGCGTCTGATTTCTATGTGCGGCTGAAATAGTGTCAGTTCATAACCTGTTAAACGTGCAATTGTCAGATGCTGAGTCTGTGTACGATTTAAAAGAACTTCCACGGAGTGTGGAACTTGTACTGTCAGGGAGTGTCCTAACACTATGGAATCACTTTGTCTGATAGCTAGAGCTGTGGCTGCAACTGACTTGAGGCACGCAGGCAGAGCCTGGGCCACTGGATCTAATGTGCTCGAAAAATAAGCACAGGGCTTGTATTGTCCTGCTTGATCTTGTGTGAGAACAGATAATGCAGTACCATCGCGTTCTGTAACAAAAAGTGTAAAAGGCTTACTGTAGTTCGGTGTTGCTAGAACAGGTGCATTACATAAGGCTTTCTTTAACTCGTTGAAAACAAGTGTATGTTCCTGGGTCCAAGGGAGGACAGTCGATACGGCTGCCTCCTGTGTCGTTAACTGTATCAGTGGTTTGGCTAGAAATGCATATTGAGGAATCCATTGTCTGCAGTAAGAAGTGAGGCCGATAAAAGCTCGTACCTCCTTCTGTGTCTTGGGCTGTGGAAGACGTGCTATTAACTGGATACGGTCAGGTGTCAACTGCCTACCCCTCTTGGACAGTAAGTGTCCCAAGTAGACCACTTGCTGGACACAGAATTGTAATTTGGAAGGGGACACCTTGTGCCCCATCTCGGCCAGAAAATACAGAACGGTAAGTGACGCACGCTCGCAGTCACTTTCAGAACGGGCTGTGATCAGTAGATCATCGACATACTGGAGCAGGGCAGTGTCAGGTGGCATGTGAATATTGTCTAGATGTCTCTTAAGTGCTTGACTGTAAATACTAGGACTTTCTGTGAAACCTTGAGGAGCTCGTGTGAATTTATAGCTTCTTCCATTTAAACAGAATCCGAAAAGGAACTGGCTGTCTGGATGAATGGGGACACTGAAAAATGCGTTCTTGAGATCGATAACTGTAAAGAACGTAGCTTCAGAATCAATGGCTGTCAAGAGGGATGAAATATCTGGGACTACTGGATACTGGGGTATGATACATTTATTAAGTTCTCGAAGGTCAATCACTAATCGATATACTGGGGGTGCATTTGAATCAGTGCGTTTCAGGACTGGAATGATAGGAGAATTACATACATTGGAGTCAGTTTCTACAACCACTCCTTGAGCAATAAGCTCGTCAATAATTTTGGATAAGGCTGCTACAGCCTCAGGTGGCAATTTGTACTGTCTGATTCGTGGTAAAACAACACCTTGCTTTAGAGTCACACGATGGGGTGTGATATGCATACAACCTACATCAGTTGGACCTTGCGCCCATAAATGCTGTGGTACATTCAATAATCTTGGATCAAAATCACGTAATACATAATGACCTTTAAAATCTCGCAAGAACAGGCGGACCCCTTCTGGGGAACAGCATATGACTGCTCCTAATTCTTTCAATGTCTTAATGCCTAACAAATTTTCTGGACAAGATTTCGTGAGTAACAAATCAGTAGTTCGGGACAATGGACCGACTTCTAGAGTAACTGGTTTCGATATTTCATTAACAATAGGCTTTCTTGAAAATCCAAGGGAAACATTTCTAGAGCCTGAGAGTGGAGCCCCTGGATAGGCTGCGGTGCTGTAACTGTCTGTTGTGCATTCTGTGCTGGCTGGGAAGTCTGTGAAACTTGTTCTTGTCTAGGCGGACGTGGTCTTTCTTTAGTTTTACCAGTAGCTATGTTGTGTTTCAGAACTGCACACTCGTTTATAAAATGACCTGGCTGTTTACAGTAATTGCATGTCCCTTTAACGGGAGCTGCAGGATGACTGGCTTGATTCGGACCCCTCTTCTGACTGTCTTGTGGAACAGATTGTGCAACTAACACTTTCATTTTCGTGTCTTTCATACGTCTCCTTTCGTGTTCCTGCTCTTCCCTTATTCTGTTCTGGTGATACTGGAGCATTTGTAGCATCTGTGACGGAGTATTAGCTTGCCAGGTACTTTCGACTTTCAGGACTCGATTTTTAACTTGTGGACTTGAATTCTCGACTAGTTTGGTAACAAAAAGATGAGGGTACGATTCACTACTTGTTTTCAGACCACTGTTAATAATAAAACATTTTTCGAATCTAGAATAAAAGTCACTAGTATCTTCATCTTGTTTCTGTTTACAAGCTGAAATGGCATCCCAATCTTCCTTTTTCGTGGCTAGTAATCTTGGCAAAACTTGTATCAATAACTCGGGCAATTCTTTAGCTTTCCCCCCAAGACCGGTACCTGGTACTCGTGTATTATCTTCAGCTTCTAGAGCTGTCCAATCTATCTTTTTCTCTCCCACCTCCCATTCTTTTTCTTTGAGTTTTTCATATATGCCCGTGGGCAACAGGACCTTTAGCATTTTAATGACATCAGGATACGTGTATTCTCCCATACGGAGCATGTCCTTTAATTCACGGTGGAACCCTGCTGGATCTCTATCATGGCAGGGAATTAACTTCTTCATCTCTAAGAGTTCCATCTTTGTGATGGGGGTGTAAACAAATACTCGTTCTAGATCACCACCCGCTGTCCTAACTGGGTGCACTTCTCGTAACGGATTCTGTCTGTCTATGTAGAATGGCTTACTTTCTGGAGATGAGACGTGAACAAAATGTGGATTTAGAAACGTTCGGTATTTGTGGCGCTGTTCTAGAATGACACTAATTAAATCGGTACCTAGACCTTTCCATCTGTACTGGAGTAACTCGTTCAATATATCATGTAGCGGACCTGGATCAGAATGCTGTTCCTCATACAGCGTAATGAGGTGCTGGATCATATACATACCCACCAGACGTTGCTCGGCTGGGGGCAGTTTCAGAAACATTTGTGCCACTATTTCGTCTGGAAAAGTGGTAGAATCAGTAGTCCACCGGACTGCTGATCGGGCTAGTTCTTGTTCATGCATTGTACTGAGCTCACTATAACCTATTCGTCATTTCAGAATGTGATCGGTAGCTTGGAATACTTGCTCAAGAGAACACTGTTCTGGTACTGGAGGAGGAAAAAACGTCTTGTGATCTAGGCGTGAATGTCGGTCGGAAAGTCTAGTTCTACCTACATACGCTATTCTGGAGGGATTCTCGTCGTCTACCTCTTCAGTAGAAGAGTCGTTCTCCTTCTCGGTTGCTTGTTTTGCTTCTCGTTTCTCGTGTAACTTTATTATTTCCCTACGAATTTTCTTGTACATACTCTCTATACAATTTTGTGTCTTGTGTTTTCCCTCGGCTATATTGTCACTCCACCTGGTCAGGACTTTCATTTCTTCTGGATCTTTTTCCGGACAATCTTGCTCTCTTATTAAACAGTTAATCAAAAACTTTAAAATCATGAGTTGAGTCTCGACTTTCCTTTGAACCATGGCTTCGTGAACACTTTCTGGATTTGCTCCTGTACGGATAAAACGATATATTCTGTCTAGGTGTTCTCTCATATCGGGCAGGGTGTCCAAATAGTCGGTCACCCGTCTTAAACGTAATGAATATATGACCATGTTACCATCGCCTGGAACTGGATCATAACGACATTCAGTAAGTGCTCGCTTGATATCTACGTATGTATTCACTTTTGGCGTACGCTGTAACACTAGTTCATGTAGCGTCATACGTCTGTGTTGAGGCGGGGTACCAGGAGAATCTCCCCCCGCGGCTCCTAAACTAGAATCGTCGGTGTGTACTGTACGTGCTGGGAGAGGGATTAATGAAACGGGTACATGTACTGTGGGCTGGGCCGGGGGTGCTGTAACGGGTGCTGTAACATGAACTGAACCCACGGAACCAGCAACTGGAGGAGCAGGAATTACATTATTAACGGGAGCAGGCGGAACAGGATTTGCATATTCTGGGACTGTATCGTCCAAATAAGACGAAAGAAAAATATCAGCTGCGGTCGGTTTATGACGTAGCTTAGTCGGGACCAATGGCGGCGGAAAATTACATGGTGCTTCCGGGGTTGCTTTTGGCAAGCCCTCGGCAAGAAGAGGATACATACCCTTAATAAGGGCATTCCTCTGTCTGTCTGACTGTTCTGCTTTAACTCGTTCACCTACTTCGATTAATTCCCTTTCTTGGGCTTTTTCTGCGGATTCCCTACTTAATTCTGTTTTTCTGAATTCTTTTTCGGTTCTTTTATGAGATTCTTTACGCCATAACTCGATGGCATCTTTCTGGGACTGTCTGGCTTTTTTTTTTTCCATAATGCTTCTTCTACTCGCATGATGCACTCGGCATCCCATGTACCTGATATGGGCCATCTATATTTCTCTTCCAACTCCTTGGTATAGTCCACCCATAAGTCTAGATATAATATGGCACCTAAGCCATGCTTATGATACATAAAATGTCCTGGACTGTCCCTAGGCGGGACAGAAACTGCTTCCTCGAGTAACCCTTTTCTGGTCTTTAACTGACGTAACTTGGAAAACAGAGGCATTCTAGACTTGAATCCGAACACAATACAATACACGATAAACACAGGAATGCATAGAAAAACAAATCACTCATACCACGACATTGAAAAACACATTAAATAACATTAGAATAACAGTTCGGACAGAATATTACCTGATATACTGAAAACAGAACACATGAATTTCTCGAGAACAAAACTTACTAGAATTACTAGATGCACTGCTAAAACAGTACGAAACATACCGGTCCCATAAAGAGACACGTCAGGACCCGTATCCACCTAGGTGAACACTTCGGACTGGATCTGTGTACCCAAACCCACTGGACCAGAGACAAATTAATTGACCCTGTCTAGATACTACCCCAGCAACGGTACTCACCGGGCAGCAAGAACGGAAGGCCTCGGACTGGACTGGACTGCTACGACGTCGGACTACGAACTTCGGACTTCAGTTACAGGTGGGCCTCTGGATACCTCGGACCTTGTACTCTCGGCTTGGGCTCTGGTCGGGACTCGCCGCGTTCCTCACCGCCTCGTCTGGATGCTGGACCGCAACCTCCGTCTCCTCCGTGGGCCTGAGGGATACTTGAAGCAGAAATATCTGCACGTGCACGGTATGGTTCCGTCACGGCTGCAGAGGGTCAGGGGGCCTGCGTGGATTCGCCGGCGCGTGGGGAAAGGGCAAGTCCCTATTCGGGCGCCATTATGTGGTAAATAAATAATTAATTACCGGTACTATTTTTGAATACATTGAATAAAACAGATAGCTCAATAAATAAGAGACAGGATTCGAGGTATCTGAGTCTAACAGGCTTTAATCAGGCATAAGGGAAGGGACAGGAACGGGATAGCCTGCATGGAAATAGAATGGATGGCAGCTGCAATGCCTCATCGACAGTGCAGCATATATATAGTATAATACATTACATTACATTGCATACAATAGGCGTAGCAGTAGGCGTAACTCGTAGCAGTCGCGAAAGATAAGGACAAAATGGGTGTAACAAGAAGGCGTGTACAGGACGTATACATAGACATGTGGTATGAAACGTCACAGAAATGTCATGAGTGGGCGGAAACATGGAGGGGGCTACCTGAGAGCAGCTGGGACCTTTAACCTAGTGGTGCGCGCAAACGGGCAATGACGTGTTACCAGGAAGAACTGGGGCTATGACTTCTGCGCTAGAAGAGGAGACTGAAGTCTGTGGTGTCAGCACGACATGTACCTATAGCATATCTGGTATCTGGTGTTTGGAGTACATGTTGATAGAATCCAAAAGTTATCAGGGCAAAGGCTACTTGACACTAAGACTGGTGCATGCATAATTCTACATGTATTGCGTGTGCTAGGAATATTCTATGAATATTAATACAGTATTTCTCTTCCATGGAGACAGAAAGACTAGACCATGACTGGAACTGTGATGCAGTTCAGTAGCTTAGGAATGCAGAGAAGGAGGGCTGGACTGATAACTAGAAGCATAACATACTCCTGGCAGACAGGCAGGCAGAGCCAGGCCGGGCCGGGCACCGTGCGGCAGGAAGTAAGTGAAGGGTCAGGGATGCAGGTGGGGGCTGCATCGCTCCTCGGAGAGGGTTCAGGAGACTGGAGCTGAATCTGATGTCCGGGCCCTTTTGAGGCCTAGAAACGGGGACAATTCGATGGATTAACGTGCACACTGTAAAACGTGGCAACATAGGCCTAATACTCGTTGCTTTCACGAGGACTGGAAACTGGCATACTAGAGTTGGACACAACTATGATTGCGTCTTTAATCGATCATAGGGGGATATATGCATATCGATCATGCACATATAGCATAAGATGGGGAACACGTAGGCACATATAACATGGCAAAATTTACTTTTCCACAATCTACTCTCACACATCAATATGTGTGACGTTTGAGTGTCAAATTAGTTATTCACATACACACAGGTATGCCATGTGCTCAGAACTTTTGGTGACCCACATTATGAAACTTGTGGAGATCTGCATCCAATTGATCAAGTGAAGTGTACCAAATTATCAGGGATGTTGGAGTGGCACAGTATGGCATGACAGGAAAGTTATTTTGCCATATAACAATTTAAATGATGTGTGCGTCTATCTTGTGCACAATATAATTTGGGTCCTGTGCATTCATCCTCTGATGTGATACGATGTTGGTCATGATCTTACCACCTTGCATCCCAACAATTATTCCAAGGTTGTCCAATAGGTCCCCCTCATGGCCAAAACAAAGTCCTGCCGCTGGTGCTTCCATTGATGGACAGTTCGGTCCATACCCAACATGTTCAGCATCTTTTGACGATGTGCTCCCATCGCACCGTCCATACCTATACATTGGACCACAGTAGGATGCGTCCCCCAGCCTCAACCATCCTGGGCAGGTAACATTTTATGAGCCAGAGCAAGGTCCCTATGGTCCCCTCTGACATCCTGCCCTCTCCACCCTGCCCCAACATACCCCAATACAATATTTCGCTCAGGAAAACCAAAAAAAAAACACAGACAAACCCTATGTATTACTTAACTACACAAAGATACCCCAGAGATGTACACCTGACAAAACAATCAGACAGTTGCAATTCACATGTAGGGACAGAGACACAGGACTTAACTAGGACAGTATGGACAGTAAACAACACACAGAACTCTCTCAAACACACCAAGAACAGCAGACACCTTCAACATCTCCACAGCTCTCACAACATAGTAAAAGTGTGGCTGAAAGAGAAAGCGAAAGTGTACTGTACACCTCCACATGCCAAGAAGCAGACTGACATCATTTTCTGTCAGTTTGCAGCCTGATTTTTCATTTTGCGATGATTTTCCTCATGCCTAGGGCTGAGTGGGAATATTTCATGTAAATATAAGTATTTTGAGAGCATTTTTCGTCCTGGAAATGGAAAAAATTGCCGTATAGAGGTAATAGCGTTTTATTTTTAAATCGCTAATTTATACATGAACAATATCTGTTACATTTCATGTATTTAGTCTGGAATAACATCATAATATGTAGTAATTATGTGATCTGTGTGTTGTACTTTTGTGCGGTGCATCTCTTCTGTACATGAGTTAGTTGTCCAGAGCCATAAGGAGGCACTATTTTCTCACATAGTTGTCTGTTCCGGACTGGACATGTGTGTACGTATATCCCTTGCCAGGGTGTCACCCATTACGGTTGGCATGGGTGGTATGTGTTACTACATGTGAGCCTCTAATATCACACATTGCTGTGATGTTTGTGCAAGCCTCATGGTTTTTGCCACACATATATACTTGATCAACAGGCAGCCACTACTTGTCCATGAAAATTGCAAATCTGCATGCAATGCACAGCTATGGCTGCACATTCACATTGGATTGTATGAATATCTGTGGAAACAGAGGGGCATGATGACAGTCTATGGTACGGCATTCATGGCTTCATTTTAACTAGAGATGTGTCTGCTTTTCATGCATTGCTAGCCATGACATGGTCTGTGCTAGGTGTGTAATTACCAACTCCTTTGACAACATTACCTAAAATGCTTGTCAAAACGTTACATGGTATGGGTCTGTTCTTGTGCACACATCGTCACATAAAAGGACATGCATGTTAGCAATGAGCTAATGGTATCTTGTATGTTACAATATGTATTGGATGCACAGTTAACATTGTAGGTTAATTCTGGTGTTGTCTATACACATATCATTAGTACCCAATGGACTACAATATCCTACAGACACAGATCAGATTATGCATACTAAGATGTGTGTAACAGATAACATGAGGAAGCTGCTTCCTCAGACTTATGCATAGCTCAACATGACACACTGAGCCATGTTGAAGCCTGTTACAGGCCCAGCTGCACATGTGAACACGTCATTGTTACTTTGTAATGTCAAGGCTGCACTTTGCATGTCACAATCCTTGCAAAAGTGACAATGCCTACTAACACGAGCAGTCCACATGTCCTGCGGATCATACTGTGCCTTTGTATGAGACCGTAGTATCTAGACATAGATGCTGCTGAGTTACAGCAGAGTGACAGAGATGACATTGCCTTTGTTGTATGTGATCTAGTGGTCCCATTTACTTTGAGTTATTGCATGAACAATGACCATTACCTGATGTCAAGTCTTGTCATGTTCTTGTTTTAACATCACTCACATGTGAAGTATGCATGTTGCAACTTGTTGTGATCACAATTGAAGGATGGTACTGGTTATGTACAAATCTTTGTGTGCATTGAAGGACACACACCAGGAGCACACTGATGTTGCAGAGTAGACATCCGATCTCTATGAAGGTGCTCTCAACACATATAAGCAAGAGTATGTTGCGCAGACCATCACTAATCAGGAGGAGGCCCATTTGCTTTGCTTGATTTGTGATGCCGGGGACATGTGTTGAGGCAAATGGGAGTGTCCACTACCATCCCCTGCATCAGTATTTTGAAGTGCATAGTTGGCATTCCACGCTGTACCCTTTGATTATTTGTGCTCCCAAAGGATTCTGCTTGCTTAGTCAGTGAGTCAGAGGGAGAGTTGTGTATTGACGGCTGCTGTAGTATTGAGTGTTTAGTAATGGTTGTGAGGGAGGGAGATGCCGGGCCGGGACTGGTGGCTCAGTGGACTAAAGCAGCCACTGCAGGGGGATGTGTTCAACCTCATGGTCACAGGTTCAAATCCCGGCAGGCCCACTTAGCCTTTCATCCATTTGAGGTCGATAAAATGTGTACCATTGAGTTGGGTAACAATAAACATCTGTTATTAAGCGCCAGGACACCTTCGGGTAATCGTGCGCTTTACAAATACACCTGTTATGTGTTAGGAGCAGGGGTTGTATCGTCAATTCATCCATGAAAAAGTCTGCTTGTGCATAACATTTTTGAATGGACAACATGGTCCATGTGATCATCTTGCAGATGTTGCCATTCAAGAGGCAAACATATGTTGCATTCTATCATCAACACATGTTGGTGATCACTTAGTTGTATATCATATTCACATGGAAAATGGATGTTAGGTCCACTCCTATATGTAAGAGGTGTGTTGCCCAAATTATTAATTTAACTTCCACTTGACAGAAATGTGTAGTTGTGAAGTGATAAAACAAGCATACAGGACTTTGGTGTGGTAATATTTTATTTTTCAAAGTTACAATGTTTCAATTTTTGGGATGAATACACATGTGATGTGGTATTTGTTCATGTGAGTAGGTTGAAAATAGGACATTATGTGTTCTCTTCTTGCTGTTCCAGCAGCAGAAGCTGGTGTGTGTCTCACATCTGCCTCTTCATCCTGGCCATCAGATGGGTTGTCCTGCTCCTCCTGCTCTTCATCCGATGACGTGTTTGTGCGTACACATATATTGTGCAGAAGGCAGCAGGCCATTATGCTCTTGCACATGAGTTCAGGACTGTACAGGAGTCGGCCCCCGATACATCTAGGAACTGGAACCTGGATTTGAGGACTCAAAATGTCTGTTCAACTATGGCCCTTGTACGTCCCAATGCGATGTTGTATTCTCTCTGGGCCTGTCTGTTTGTCACTCCGAGGGGAGTCATCTGCAATGGCATGAGTGCATGTCCTTGATCACCTGAAACAGATTGAAGAGATATGTGGCCATTAGTACATGTGCCTGCTGTGTTTGCAGAGTGCCTTCCTAGGTGTGTGTGTATTGTGCAAGTTTGTACTTTCTGGTTTGACGTGTTCATTTTCCTTCACTTTCCCAGCATCATTGAAATTGACTTGCCTATACTTGACAAGCTACACATCACCATGTTGTCATTGTCCATGTCCTGTGTATTGACTCCATGCTGTGACTTTCAGGATGTATGGGTTAATGTAAATGAACATGAGAGTTTCTTTCCAGGCATGTTGAACACACCTGATGTCTCCTGTTTACATATTGTTGAGGGTGCACAATTGGCACATGTGCCATGTTAGCCATCAACCTTGAGTTTTTTATGACTACTATGTTGGGAAATCTTCAGGGTACCTCATTGTTAGTCATTGTGCTGAAGATGCCTGAGCGCCTACATCTTGTCTGCTAAAGATTGGACTCATTGGGTGCTCTTACAGAGTCTAGTTAACAGTGGCACTGCTACATGCAGCACTTGACTTACTGGGACATTTATGGCCACATACATATGCACTGATGAACTTGTGCATGGTTTGACTTTGTATGTATTCATGTTGTAGAACAACATGTCAATCTACACATGTGTGTCTGTTCCCAAATTACACACATTCTGATTTTGGCTTTTGGCCATCAGATTGCTACACCTCACCAGGGGAGACATGTGTGTATGACATGTGTTGAGAATATGACTAGGATAGTTTGTATGCTCTTCCTATGCATGCTCCACTCAGCAACAACACAGGCTGATGTACAAAACAACTTTTGTTTTTATTTGTGGCTAGTTGGTGCTCCCTTCATTTGGCACTACTCGCAAAGCCATGAAGCATATACCCCCATTACATACTGCATGGCTGACTGTGTTTTTGCATGTCAGCAAATTGTGCTCTTTCTCAGGCGAGAGAATGGTGATCTGTCATCTATGTGTACATATGCTGCATGTGTTGTATTCAACATGTATGTGGCACAACAGTATCATATGTTCTGTGTGATGTACTACACTGGATAATTGAAATGTGTGTCAGATGAGTTCTGCAAAGTGTATATTTCAAGAATGCCATAGTGGTTTGTGTGATATTCTCATGGCTCTTCCCTTGTTGTGCTGTGTTCCACATGTCTTGATTGATTTGCAGTGTGTGATTGTGTGCATTGTTTGGACCAATTCCAAGGTATGTCGTATTACATTTGCTACTTGTGCATTGTCTCATATTAGGGCTACGTGCTTGTGTACTTGAGGTGTGTGGTGTGTTTACTTTGTACTTACCTACAAGCAGTCCATTTCCATAGGTGCCATTCTCAAACCGCTGGTTGGTGACCAATTGGTGAAATCTGTATGAGTCATGCACACTCCCAGGGAACTTGTCAACAACATTGATGAGCATGCCCAGGTGGTCCAAAATTGCCTGAACGTTAATGGAGTGTGTGTACTTCCTGTTCCTGTATATTTGTGCAATGTCCGTATGAGGCACAAGTAGGACATGGGTGCAGTCAATTGTCTCCAACACATGCGGAAAACCAGCAATGTAATAGAAGCCTTGTTTGATCTCTAGTTGTTCCTGTGCAGTGTTGTACAAGTGTAGATGCTGTGGTGTCAGCTGATGATGGCATGCAAGACTTTGGGTAGGAACCTAGAGAAGGCTGCCTGTGAGACTCCACCCACGCTGGTATGGTGCCTGCAGCCTTGGTGCTATCTGTGTGAGTATGCGTAAGATGGAGTTCCTCTTGAGCCTGTATTGTGCTATCAAGTCCTCTGGCCGGAGGTCTATTAGGGTGATGCATTGGCGGAAGACCCGCTTTCTTCTTTGGCGCTGCCTCTGTGGTGGTCCTGGTGGCGGTCCAGTGGTGGTGATGGTCTTCTTGGGGTGCAGGAGTCGTCCCTCCATGGTATCATTTAGTGAGAAAATGAGGCTCTGGGTTTGTCTCCCTTACGTTCTGTTTTTTCTGCTCCATTTTTTGGGGATCAGCTATTTTCTGGTCTTAAAAACCAGCCGCTAACTTGCCTTAGCTGCATTTTTTGGGGGCTGTCGCCGGACAGTAGATTAATTGTAAATATCGCAAAGTGGGGTTAGGAGCAATTTTTTCACTCGAACACCCACCTTGCATATCATTTTCATTGAGGTTAGCGTTAACTTATAAATAAGGCCAAAAAAAAGCTGCTGTAACGTCAACAAATTGACACTACGGCAGTGTTAACTCCTTGTACATATGCCCCTTTGTCTTCAATTAGTGATATTTCTCTTCTGACTTGGTCTGTACCTGTCATGCAATACTCTCCCTTGTTATAGGTTTATAGGTTAATAAGTCAATACATGGGGCCCTAAAATCCCTATATAAAAAGCTGTCTCTAATTCCTTTTTTGTAGGTGACTTGTAACATCTATATCCATTTCATAGTTGCTTGGCTGCAATACCTTACTACTTTTAAACTCTGACATGAAAGAATGAAATGAAATGAAAGAAAATTTATAACGCGCAATTAAAACCCGAAGGCATCAAGGCGCCTATCAAAAAGAATCACAAAAAGGCAGAGGCAAAACTACGGGTATGCTTTGGCAAATAGCCGTGTCTTCAGGGCCTTTCTAAAGGCCGGAAGAGTGGAAAGGGCCTTAATTTCCACCGGAAGAGTATTCCACATTTTTGGTGCTATAGTGGAAAAAGCTCTGCCACCCCATTTGACTCTGCGAATGCGTGGTACAGATAGCAGAGATTTGTTGGCAGAGCGCAGATTCCTCGAGGGGCTTTAGGGGGCCAAAAGAGCCCCAACCCCCCCTGACCTATTTCTCGCTAAGGCGCCAAAGGTCAGGCACAGGATTTTAAAAGAAATCCTGTCCTCAATAGGGAGCCAATGCAACACCTTCCTCGCGGAGGTGGCTGACGCCCGTTTGGGTAAATCCAACACAAGCTTGACCACCGCATTTTGGACCATTTGAAGGCGCTGCAGCAGCCCCCTATTGAGTCCTGCATACAGCGCATTGCAATAGTCAAGTCGGGAGCCTATAAGTGCAACCACGACTTGCTTTCTGGCCTGCTGGGATAAGTAATGTTTAATCTTTCTCAAGATGTGAATTATGCCCCAAGAGGTGGAAACTGTTCTGTTCACCTGATGACGCATATTGAGGGTAGGGTCGATCAAAACTCCTAAATTTTTTGCAAGAGCGGTGGGTACCGGACAAGCTCCCAGTGAGGCAGGCCACCAGTTTGCCGACCAGATGTCCTCCTTTCCCTCAAACACCAGGATCTCCGTCTTCTCCCCATTCAGTTTTAATGAATTGTAAGTCATCCATTGTGCGACTGCCTCTAAACAAGATCTAAAATTGGAGGCAGCCTCGTTAATAGACTGGGAGAGGGAGACCAGGATCTGGGTATCGTCGGCATAGGAAACTACCTCCATCCCAAAAGATCTTATCAGTCTGGCAAGTGGGGTCACATAGATGTTGAAAAGGGTCGGACTTAATGCCGACCCCTGAGGGACCCCACATTGCACACACAGGGATGGAGATAGAAACTCCCCCAGCATCACTCTCTGTTCCCTCTGGTCTAAGAAGGAAGTCAGCAACGTAAGAGCGGACCCCTCCACCCCAATCTCCCTCAGGCGAGATGTTAACACCGTGGGAGAAAGGGTGTCAAACGCAGCTGAGAGATCCAGCAGGATGAGGAGGGTGGTCTGGCCCCTATCCACTCGAGTGCGGATATTATCCAGCACTATGGTAAGGGCCATGCTCCCTCCTGAATCCATGCTGCGAATGATCTAAAAGGCCAGAGTTCTCCAGAAAGGCCGCAAGATGCTTATTAAGGTGTGTTTCTAGGTGCACAGACAAAATATCGACTCCACAATATCGAATGGACAAAATATCGAGTTAAAAATATCGAATATAATAAAATATCGATAATAAAAATATCGTTGTTAAAAATATCGATTACAATAATGATAATAAAATATCGAGTCCAAAAATATCGACTCAAAAATATCGACATGACAAAATATCGATTAGTAGTGAAAGTAAAAAATATCGTTATTATGTTGAAAAAAGGTAAAAAATATAAATAAATGTTAATAGTAAAATAAATTGTAGTTAATGTTTAGGAGCGGGATGTAGGGTTAATAGGGGATAAGGGTGGGGAGTAATTTAAAATAAATAATTAATTAATATATGTTTGTAATTTTTTAAAAAGTTTAATTAATTGGGAAATAATTAATAATAATTAGTTAATTTATTTATATTAATTTCTATAACATTTTAATTAGTAATTAATTGGTAATTAAATAATCTTAATTAGTTAATTGTGAAATAATTAATATTAATTAGTTAATTAATGTATATTAATTTCTTTAAAAATGTATTTAGTAATTAATTGGTAATTAAATATTATTAATTAGTTAATTGGAAAATAAATCA
This sequence comes from Lissotriton helveticus, assembly GCF_964261635.1. Lineage (NCBI taxonomy): Eukaryota > Metazoa > Chordata > Amphibia > Caudata > Salamandridae > Lissotriton > Lissotriton helveticus. Next base: position 1,409,519,657 of record NC_136069.1, on the reverse strand, counting down.
TATTAATTAGTTAATTAATTAATATACTTGGTAATAAAATTTTATGTAGTCATTATTTGGTAAATAATTATTATTAATTAGTTTATTGGAAATTAAATAATATTATTTAGTTAATTAATTAATATAATTGGTAATAAAATGTTATGTAGTAATTAATTGGTAATTAATTAATATTCATTAGTTAATTGGAAAAATAATAATAATAATTAGTTAATTAATTAATATAATTTGGTATACATTTTGTATTAGTAATTAATTAGTAAATAATTTATATTAATTAGTTAATTACATTATTTAGAGTTTTTTTATATATATAATATTTTGTTATTGTTCATTAAATAATTGGTGAAAAATGTATCAATAATTACATGAAAATAATTACAGCTAATGTGCGAAAATATTTTCATCTTTGTTATTGGTATAAATTGTAGTTAATGTTTAGGAGCGGGATGTTGGGTTAATAGGGGATAAGGGTGGGGAGTTATTAAAAAGAAATAATTAATTATGATATGTTTCTTATAAATTTAAATTATCAATTAATTGGTAATGAATACATATTATTTTGTTAATTACTTCATATTATTTGGTACATATTTATCATTAGTAAATAATTAGTAATTAATTAATAATAATTAGTTAATTTAATTATTAATAATTTTTGTTTTTTATTTAATATTTTGTTATTATTAAATATTTGTTTGGCAATAAATATTATAAATAATTACATTCAATTAATTACAGCTTTTTTGGTAATATATTAACTTATTATTTATAGATTATTAATCATTAATAGTTAATTAAATATTAATAATTAAATTTGGGTACAGGAGGAATTTTAGTGTTCAGGGTCAGTGTTCTCTCTTTAGGTAAAGGGGTAATTTTATGATTCTGGGTCAGTTTTCAGTTTTAGGGTAAAGGGGTATTGTTAGAGTTCAGGGTCAGTTTTCAGTTTGTGTGTAAAGGGGTATATTTAATGTTCAGGGTCAGTTTTCAGTTTTTGGGTAAAGGGGTATTTTTAGGGTTCAGGGTCAGTTTTCAGTTTGTGGGTAAAGGGGTATATTTAAGGTCCAGGGTCAGTTTTCTTTTTTTGGGTAAAGAGGTATTTTTAGGGTTCAGGGTCAGTTTTCAGTTTGTGGGTAAAGGGGTATATTTAAGGTTCAGGGTCAGTTTTCAGTTTTTGGGTAAAAGGGTATTTTTAGGGTTCAGGGTCAGTTTTCAGTTTGTGGGTAAAGGGGTATTTTTAGGGTCCAGGGTCAGTTTTCAGTTTGTGGGTAAAGGGGTATATTTAAGGTTCAGGGTCAGTTTTCATTTTTTGGGTAAAGGGGTATTTTTAGGGTTCAGGGTCAGTTTTCAGTTTGTGGGTAAAGGGGTATATTTAAGGTTCAGGATCAGTTTTCAGTTTTTGGGTCAAGGGGTATATTTAAGGTTCTGGGTCAGTTAGCAGTTTTTGGGTAAAGGGGTATTTTTAGGGTTCAGGGTCAGTTTTCAGTTTGTGGGTAAAGGGGTATATTTAAGGTTCAGGGTTAGTTTTCAGTTTTTGGGTAAAGGGGTATTTTTAGGGTTCAGGGTCAGTTTTCAGTTTGTGGGTAAAGGGGTATATTTAAGGTTCAGGGTCAGTTTTCAGTTTTAGGGTAAAGGGGTATTTTTAGGGTTCAGGGTCAGTTTTCAGTTTGTGGGTAAAGGGGTATATTTAAGGTTCAGGGTCAGTTTTCAGTTTTTGGGTAAAGGGGTATTTTTAGGGTTCAGGGTCAGTTTTCAGTTTGTGGGTAAAGGGGTATATTTAAGGTTCAGGGTCAGTTTTCAGTTTTTGGGTAAAGGGGTATTTTTAGGGTTCAGGGTCAGTTTTCAGTTTGTGGGTAAAGGGGTATATTTAAGGTTCAGGGTCAGTTTTCAGTTTTTGGGTAAAGGGGTTTATTTAAGCTTCAGGGTCAGTTTTCAGTTTGTGGGTAAAGGGGTATATTTTTAGGTTCAAAGTCAGTTTTCAGTTCTTGGGTAAAGGGGTATTTTTGGGGTTCTGGGTCAGTTTTTAGTTTTTGGGTAAAGGGGAATTTTTAGGGTTCAGGGTCAGTTTTGGGTTTTTGGATAAAGGGGTATTTTTTAGGGTTCAGGGTCATTTTTCAGTTTTAGGGTAAAGGGGTATTTTTAGGGTTCAGGGTCTGTTTTGTGTATATAAAGTGTGAGAAATAAAAATTATAAGTATTACAAAGAATTGAAAAATTTTAGTGAAAAAATGCTGCTAATCTTTATGCTAATAATAATTTTTTGAACTACTCAGCAAAAAATATACTAAAAATATATGTTAATAATATTTATAAAATATATATAAATATTTGACAAATTTTACACAATAACATTATACTAAAGTAGCTATTCTAATTTATACATGGTCAGTCTTCTATGCCTTTCAAGATATTACTTTCACTTGAGTAGGAATAGTAAATAATAATTGGTCAGTGTCCAGCAACTTCTCTGATAATACTTTGACTGGAGTAGGAATAGCAATTATTAATTGGTCATTGTCCAGCACATTTGCATATAATTTTACATTAGTGTGTTATTATATTACAAGAAACTGCAAAATGGATGTTTTCACAAAACTTTATTACAATTTTGTAATTTTTTCATGTGTAATACAATACAATCACTATCACATATAACATAAACATTTTTGGAAATGTTGTATTTGCAGAATAACACATTATCATTTATGTACATGTTTTAATTTGTCACACAAAATTTTTTCAAAACATTTGTTATGTCAAAACACAATATTATTATCAATCACTTTCTGTAATAAGTATTTATATTGAAATAAATAAAATACCAGTTATTTTTCTGTTTCTTCCATTTATATTTAATAATGTTAATATTATATATTAATATTATTAAATATTTAATTTTAATATTTAAATTTTTATAAAGTAACATGGCAATTATTATATTTGCTCGAGATATGGAAATACTAATTAAGACATTTTGTTTCACATATTTCTGACAATGTTGTTTTTAAATTATACATATAAATATATTATGTTGTTAACTTTATAACTGTAAAGGGGAATAATATGTTTAATAATAATATCTGGTATTGGTAAAAGATTATTTATGCAATTATATACTTTTATAATACTTGGACATTATTATAAACACATTTTTATTAATTAATAAAAATAATAACAAATATATTTATTATTATTATTAGTAATTAATAAACTTAAACATTTATATTTTCTTTTCACAAATACATACATTCAGAGAAATAAAAATACATTATTTAAGGACATTATTTATATAGTAATGGTTATAATTTTTATATTAATAATAATAAATAAGTTATATTATTTATTATTATTAATTATTTACAAAACATTTAATAATGTTTACTTATAAACAAACAGAAACTTATTTCTATAAATGTACACAAAAATTAATTTTTAACATATATTATTTCAAGTGTTACATACTTATTTAATATTATTAATATATATTAATTACTATATATTAATTAATATTAAATACATTTAAATTATTTAAACAGTTTAAATTATAATGAGTCTACTGTATTCATTTGTTACAATAACAATGTGTATGTATTATATTTTTATACTATAACATTGTATTTTCTATGATACCTTTTCTAAATTGGTTTAAGGGGACTACTTTTTTACCGCGTAATGTTATTGCGCTTCATTCAGGACTGGAGAAGCTCGCGGTTGGGAGTTGCTTCGTGTGGAGAGAGGTAAGGTAAATTTTAAATACCATTTATGACTGAGTGGTAATGTTTGAGGGTATATTCGAACTGTGTAGTGTTTTTGTGTGTATGTATGAATTGTTTATGTATCGTTTAGGTGTAATGTCGTCGTTATAGATGCGTCGTGTATGTTTTAGTTGTAGTGTTATTTGAATTGTTAGAAAATGTCTTCTTACATGGTTAATGTTAATTGTGATTGTATTTACAAATTTTATGGGCTAAAACTACATGGAAGGAAGCGTGGTTTTTTTCGGAGATACTAATGTATGACTTATTATGGTTATACTTTTACGTGTATCTCCTATTTATTGTGTTTGCCAGGAGCGGATTTTAATAATTTTAACCTTTTTTCGGGTTTTTTGAGGGTTTCGTATTGGATTGATACATTGGTATGCGTCACCGTTTTTTTTAAAGTTGTGTGTATATCACTTTAAATACTAAAGTGTCCACACTACTGTTTTCGGGATTTCCTGGAGCGTGTATTTTATTTTTACATATTTTTCGGGTTTTTTATGGTTTCCCATATTGGATTTCTCTTACTTTGTAATGGATTGTATGGATTGTATTTTGCTTCATTACGTCTCTTTCATCTACAAAAATTGTAAGTATTTTTATATTTCAATTTAGTGGGTGGGAAATGTCGATCTTTATGTAATGTGTATGTGTGATGTAATTATAAATATTGCATATTTGTTCAGAAATAATGTCCAAAATTTTGATAATTTTGTAAAACAAATATGTCTTATTTATAATTGTTTTGAAATGTTTATTATTGTTATATGTACCATTATTGTAAGAAGATATTAGTATATTTTGTCGACATTTTTATAGTAGGGTTTTAGCTAATATTGACAGATATTCTAATCCTCTAGTTGTAGGGTATAGTGTGACTTGACTTTGCAGTAGTCGGAACATTTGTTTAGTTTGTTTACTTAGTTTTGGATCAATTTGGGTCACAGATTGTTCCATTCTTAGTTCTTGATAGCTTTGTTCTTTTATCAAAGCTTCTAGTAGGTTATGGAATGTGGGTCTAGTTCTGCTTGTGGTAGCTTGGAAAGCATTATGCCACCCTTCTACACTGTTGTTTGTTTTAGCCTCTTGGTTTAAAGTACTAAGATAGACATTCCACCAAGGGATTTGGAATTTGGGTTGGCGTCGATGTCCAGATCTGTGCAACCTTCCCACCCAAGTATCTTCAAAATAATCCAGTAATGGGGTTAGTTTATCTTCATTCCTCTTGTAATATGTGCTGTCAATTAATAAATTATAGTGTTCCGCTACATCGGTAACAGGAACGTAGGCCAGTGCTATCAATTTTTTAATTTGATAGGCAAAGGTTCTATCTGTTGAGTACAAAATACTTAAAGTTGATTTTTGGAGATGTCTCTATATGCTCTGATTGAAATGATAGTAGCAACCCTGGATTGCTGTGTGGGGAAATATTTTCAAAATGCTATTAATCATAGCTAATTCGAAATCAATAATTATTTTTTCTGGAAAATAATTATTGATTTCATTTAATATTTCTGTGTAAGTGTTTTGCTGTTTGTTTGGTAGCAAACAGTAAATGAAAGGGATGTTATAGTTATGGTATAACCCGTGGATGGAATATAGTTGATAAAAAGGTTTTGGGCATGGTTTAAATGTTCCATCCATCATCCATTGGGGACACTGTTGGATTTTTCTTAAATTACTTGCAGTTGCAAACATTATGATTCTGTTTGTACTGCTTTCATTGTCAAAAAGGATAAATTTGTCTTTATTGTGTGGGATGGACATTTCTGGTGAAATAATATTTTCCTCAAAAGTAGTAGGGTTGGGTGGGGTTGTGGAAGTGCGTCTTTTAGTGTATGCAATTGTGCGTTTTAGGGAGTCAATAGAGGGTAGTTGACCTGAAGCATGGGCTGGGACTTTTAACAGTTCCTCTTTAAGGATATGTGTTGTTGGTCTATCACTTTGTGTGCTAGCAGTCTTTATACTTTCTAAAGCATCTCTTATTTCTATTTCTGTGACATTGGGGGGATGATTGTGTTCCCTGGTAAATAGCACATTAGTTTCCTCTGTAGTAGCCCTTCCATAACATTTGTTTGAGTAATATTTTGTACATTTCCAGAAAACTTTTCTACCACTTTGTCTTTCCTGACTATAAACATAACCCATATAACATAACAGTAATTTATTTTTCTGTGACATAACAAATTCTGCACCTTCTGTCATTTTGTTTTACTTGTTCTAGGAAAGAGTAGAAAGAAACAAAATCAAATAACATATATTTCACTTAGTGGTGCTAACGTAATTAATGTTGTATTTATACTTACGTTTACTAAAAGTTTTAATCACAAATGCAGAACTGTATTTTGAAGGACTTTCTTGTATGTATTTCTTTATTTACTGTTAGTATGAAAATGTAGAAATGCTAAGTTAATGTTTATACATAACAAACGTTTTTCCTAGGAAAAAGCAGTTTTTTAATTTCCTTAGTACTACATTTGATGTGAACATTACATATGCTTACTTGTTTAAATAGTTGAGTTGTAGTATTTGGTGGAGTACATCAAGGTAGCAAAGTTTAGATCTGTGGAGAAGATAGAATAAATACATGTCACATATTATACAAATTATTTTGAACCGTTGGGAAATTGGAAATATTTAAAAGTATACTAACTTCTAAATGTGTTCTTTTCTTTGCTGTAGGTAGAATAGATGTATGATGTATTCACAATATCTGTAGAGGAAATATAAAATACATAACATGGTGTTAAGAACATAGTTCTTGTTTTTTTCTGAAGTTTTAGACAAATTGAATTATACTTACATTTTTTACAAGGGTAGTCTTGTCTTTTGGTATAGTTGATGTTGGATGTTTTTATTGGATCTGTAGGGAAGATGTAATATGCAAGATATGTTGTTTAGAAAATAGCATTTTCAATATTGGTTGTTTACTAACAAAAACATATATACTTACATGTTTAATTAGTGTAGTTCTATACATTTGTAGTGTTGAAATCGGAAAATCGCTGAATATCTGTGAATAAAATGTTTTAAATAAAGTATGAATCTTGTGAAATAGTGTCTGTTGTTGTATGACAGACCATTAATATATATTTACTATCTTATTTTGCAGGGGAAGAAATAGGAGCATGTATTAGGAATTTTTTTGTAGTAGTTTCTATCTGAAAAGTAGGAGGAGATAAAAATTAAATAAGTGGAAGAGTTAGGAGATATGAGTAAAATAGTAGACTACTAATTTAGATTTTTAAATAATGCAATGTTACTTACTTGAATGATTAGCTAGTGAGCTGGATCTTTAAAGATGTTTGTTCAGGAACAAAATCTTCAGAGTGTTGGCCTCTTCTTTCTATAGAGTTAGCAGCAGCAAATGGTAGAATGCATTTATCCCTTTTATAGTATGTGTATTTTGTGTGCTTGGATTTGATTGGTTGTAGGATGAAAGGAAGGATTGTATAGGCTAGTTTGAATTTTTTTAATGTTAATTGGTGTGTTTGTTGATGTCAGAATGGTGGTATGTGGTGCTTTCCGCATTAAAGCAGGTTAGTTGTTAAATAAAATAGATGTGTAAGTGTAAAAATATTATGAAAATTTTAGTTACATGTAAAGATCATTTTTCAAATGATAGAACGCATTTAATATAATGTATAGCAAATGATGATAAATAGTAATGTTATAAAAGTAACAGGTATTATATGTAAAATGTTTTTTGTATAGGACAATGACTTTTATAGACGATTAATATGGTATTTTAGACATGAAAGGGTAAAAAATATAACTCGATATTTGTTTCGAAACGATATTTTTGTACTCTATATTTTAGTAGTCGATATTTTTGTAGTGTTAGGTGTAATTTCATGAACAACGATATATTAGTAGTCGATATTTAATAAGACGATATTTATGTACTCGATATTCTAAATACACGATATTTTGTAGTCGATATTTTTGTAGTTTCTTTAATAAGTATACAAAGTCGATATTTTTGTCGTCGATATTTTTTCAACGATATTTTAGCAAGTCGATAATGTGACCGTCGATAATATTTCAGTGATCCGTGTTTCTAGCATCTTCGCAGCGGCAGGGAGCAGTGAAATGGGGCGAAAGTTTTTAAGTACCCCCGGGTCCAGTGTTGGCTTTTTCAGTAATTGTTTCACCACTGCCCTTTTCCATTGCTGAGGGAAGGCACCAAACCTCATTGCCCCATTCAGGATCTCCAGAAGAGGAGGCAAAAGGGTCTCCTTACACTGCTTGAGAAGCATGAGAGGACAGGGATCTAAGGGGGAACCTGATCTGGTCCTAGTGAGAAGGTCGTCTAGTTCCTAAAATACAAGGGGAGGGAAGGATACCAAGCGTCACAAAGGAGCAACCTCCACCGTAGTTATTACCAACTCAGCAGAACCAGAGGAATCGGCAGTTTCAGCCTTCTGAAGCTCTAAGGCCGAATACAAATCAGCAATCTTTGCCTGAAAGAAAGAGGCAATGTTGTTACACAACCGCTGAGAGCCGATTACAGGATCCGGCGTCTGAAGGGAAGTCAGGGAATCAACAATCTTAAAAAGCTCTTTCGGGGAGGAGAGTGAGATGATACAAGCAGTAAAATATTGTTGCTTAACTCTTATTACCTCCGCCTTATAGCCCCTCAGTAAGATTTTATGGGCCTCTTTTTCCCTCATGTCCCAGCTGGCCAACCAGAGACGCTCCTGCCTCCTAACGCCCTGCCTGAGCAGTCTTAATGACTCGGAGAACCAAGGAGCCGACGGCTTTTTCCAGGCCGAGTATCGTAAACGGACTGGGGCAAATTCCTCTAGAGCCAAGGTGACAGCCTTATCTAGCTGAGAGACCGAGAGACATACGTCTACCTCCTGGGAAATTGTCATAATGAGGATCATGGGGGCAAGCAGATTATTAGAGATGTTCTTAAAATTACGCCGAGATACCCTCTTACTTGAGACCCTTTCCAAGCTATCCAAAGTGGTACAGGACAGTTCTATTGGCACTGCATAGTGGTCGGACCATTAGAGGGAGAAAGGAGTGTTAAGTATCAACCTCTCATCGTTAGAAAAAATTCCATCAAGCGTATGGCCCGCCTGGTGGGTGGCACCCCTCACGAGTTGGTTCAGCCCGCAGGCAGACATAGCGTCGATCAGGGAGAAGGTGTTGGTGGACTCCATATTCTCAAGATGGTAGTTCAGATCTCCCAGAACCGTAAAATGCTCACACCCAAAATACGGTTCAAGAATGTTAAGCATATTTTGTCCAAACTCCATTCTAGACCCCGGAGGGCAGTAAATTAGGACACCAGTAAAAGGCAACTCAAAGGCGCCTTTTAAGGAAAAATGAAGGACTTGTACATCATCCTTAGGATCAGATAGCGATGTGGTGTGGCATAGGATACTATCCCTATATAGGATACCTAGACCTCCTCCTGTGCGGCCTGTCCTATCCAGCCTAGCGAAGAAATAGCCATCTGGAACTGCTTCCACTAGGTCTGGACCCGAGGAGTCTTTTGCCCAGGTTTCTGTAACAAACACCCATGTGGGTTTCCTATCTAAAACAAAATCCTTAAAAGCAACATTGTGCTTAATTAAAGAACGAGCATTAATGAGGAAGCCATTCTCCCTTACGATGCAGCCGTCCCCATTATGGCTCTGTCCCCCCTGTCCAAGAGCCGAAGTAAGACCAGGGACCTCATAGCCCTCCTTAAAGCAGCCACAAGGGGGATAAGTTAAAAGCGCCTCAGGGTCAAAACTATAATGACAAGACAGACCAGAAGGCTTAACCTTTAGCAGATCTTGTTTGGCATACCTAACGCCAAAAAAGGCAAAGTCGGCATTTACATCCGACCAGCCGTCCTGCCCGTCCTCGGCGTGGACGAGCGCAGATGGGCTGGACTCTGGCGTGACTCCGGCAGCGCTCCGGCACCCACGCCGCGCGCACACGCTGCACGTCACCATCTCCAAGATTTATAGGGCTCTAGCCAGTCAGCCTGACTGCTAGAACGCTCGCCCCAGTCTAAGGCGTCCCCTCACAACTCCCAAAATGGCGCTCCAAAAAGTGATGGCAAGCCAGCTGAAGCCGCGCTGGAGGGCACGATTAAAGTGCAGGCAATGCGGTAGGTGAAATTAAAAACAAGGCAAAGTGCTAAATTAAGTTTTAAATGAAAAGTCAAAAACGGGCGATTTTAAAATAGAGCAGCGCCTGATTTACCAAGTGCAGCGCGCAGTAATGTAAGCCTTAGCAGGACATCATAATGCCTTCCGCCAGACCCAGTAGCCAAGGAGAAAGGCAAGACAACTCATATAAATAAAATTGCAGTTTAAACAGTGAAAACAAAACCTGACTTTGTCTTCGTCTGCTCTGTTTTTCTAGATGAACAGTGACCAGCAGAAATGGGATAATTATGACAATGTTCATATGTTGCCACTCTTTAGGTAATCAAAGAAAATATAGAATCGCTCTGCATGTTTCTGCACATTCTAAGCTATAGAGTTTGCTTTTATAATCTAGCTTGTAGTAAACTGATTCTAATATCTTTTTGCAACAGATATCTACCTGTTCTTTATTGTGCTTAATTTTGCAGTACAGCTTCAATTTTTATTCACCATGTAAGCAAACATTCTATATGCCAGAGCAACACACCATGGCTCAGATTTACTAACATTTTGCATCATGGTTACGCCACAGATGTAATGCAATGCAGTGGCTTGCACTGCATAACATTACATTAGTTTGTGGTAGGCATTCAATGGGTGACGCATGGGCGTCCCCACGCATTCAGCCATGGAATTCGATGCAATTCCAGATTTACTAAAGGTAAGTAACCTGGTATTGGGCTGAATTCCTATGTATACCACAGAGAAGGCTAACAGGTTAATATCTTTATTCCTCCTAATTACTTTGTTGTTTTCCTATGCCTGTTGTATTTTGCGATACAAAAGGGGATGATGGACGGAGCGTTTGAACAAATCAAACACTCACCCCCAGTCAACTGATCTGGGTTTAATTCATCACCATTCTTTAGTTCACTCAGCCACCCCAGTTCAGACATGGCTATATGCAAATCAGTCTGACCCTGTGCCTTATGGGTACAGTCCAGCCCGAACTGCCAAGCCATGTCTTCCCTGGACCGGAAACAAGCATCCTGGGACCGGTTTCGGATTCATAATCCTCATCAGCCAGGCTATCTTGAATCCAGTGGCCAAGTGAACAAAGGACTCACGTCTGAGCATACCCTGCCACACTTAGGGCGAACAAAGCGATACAAAAGGGGATGATGGACGGAGCGTTTGAACAAATCAAACACTCACCCCCAGTCAACTGATCTGGGTTTAATCCATCACCATTCTTTAGTTCACTCAGCCACCCCAGTTCAGACATGGCTATATGCAAATCAGTCTGACCCTGTGCCTTATGGGTACAGTCCAGCCCGAACTGCCAAGCCATGTCTTCCCTGGACCGGAAACAAGCATCCTGGGACCGGTTTCGGATTCATAATCCTCATCAGCCAGGCTATCTTGAATCCAGTGGCCAAGTGAACAAGGGACTCACGTCTGAGCATACCCTGCCACACTTAGGGCGAACAAAGCGATACAAAAGGGGATGATGGACGGAGCGTTTGAACAAATCAAACACTCACCCCCAGTCAACTGATCTGGGTTTAATCCATCACCATTCTTTAGTTCACTCAGCCACCCCAGTTCAGACATGGCTATATGCAAATCAGTCTGACCCTGTGCCTTATGGGTACAGTCCAGCCCGAACTGCCAAGCCATGTCTTCCCTGGACCGGAAACAAGCATCCTGGGACCGGTTTCGGATTCATAATCCTCATCAGCCAGGCTATCTTGAATCCAGTGGCCAAGTGAACAAGGGACTCACGTCTGAGCATACCCTGCCACACTTAGGGCGAACAAAGCGATACAAAAGGGGATGATGGACGGAGCGTTTGAACAAATCAAACACTCACCCCCAGTCAACTGATCTGGGTTTAATCCATCACCATTCTTTAGTTCACTCAGCCACCCCAGTTCAGACATGGCTATATGCAAATCAGTCTGACCCTGTGCCTTATGGGTACAGTCCAGCCCGAACTGCCAAGCCATGTCTTCCCTGGACCGGAAACAAGCATCCTGGGACCGGTTTCGGATTCATAATCCTCATCAGCCAGGCTATCTTGAATCCAGTGGCCAAGTGAACAAGGGACTCACGTCTGAGCATACCCTGCCACACTTAGGGCGAACAAAGCGATACAAAAGGGGATGATGGACAGAAACCGGTCCTCGGAAGCTTGTTTCCGGTCCAGGGAAGACATGGCTTGGCAGTTCGGGCTGGACTGTTCCCATGAGGCACAGGGTCAGACTGATTTGCTTATAGCCATGTCTGAACTGGGGTGGCAGAGTGGGCTAAAGAACGGCGATGGATTAAACCCAGATCTTTTGACTGGGTGTGAGTGTTTGATTGATTCAAATGCCCCGTCCATCACCACCCCCTTTTGTACTGCTTTTGGCCGCCATAAGTGTGGCAGGGTATGCTCAGACGTGAGTCCCTTGCTCACTTTGCCACTGGATTCAAGCAAGCCGGGCTGAAGACGGCTGGAATGCCAGAAACCGGTCCTCGGAAGCTTGTTTCCGGTCCAGGGAAGACATGGCTTGGCAGTTCGGGCTGGACTGTTCCCATGAGGCACAGGGTCAGACTGATTTGCTTATAGCCATGTCTGAACTGGGGTGGCAGAGTGGGCTAAAGAACGGCGATGGATTAAACCCAGATCTTTTGACTGGGTGTGAGTGTTTGATTGATTCAAATGCCCCGTCCATCACCACCCCCTTTTGTACTGCTTTTGGCCGCCATAAGTGTGGCAGGGTATGCTCAGACGTGAGTCCCTTGCTCACTTTGCCACTGGATTCAAGCAAGCCGGGCTGAAGACGGCTGGAATGCCAGAAACCGGTCCTCGGAAGCTTGTTTCCGGTCCAGGGAAGACATGGCTTGGCAGTTCGGGCTGGACTGTTCCCATGAGGCACAGGGTCAGACTGATTTGCTTATAGCCATGTCTGAACTGGGGTGGCAGAGTGGGCTAAAGAACGGCGATGGATTAAACCCAGATCTTTTGACTGGGTGTGAGTGTTTGATTGATTCAAATGCCCGTCCATCACCACCCCCTTTTGTACTGCTTTTGGCCGCCATAAGTGTGGCAGGGTATGCTCAGACGTGAGTCCCTTGCTCACTTTGCCACTGGATTCAAGCAAGCCGGGCTGAAGACGGCTGGAATGCCAGAAACCGGTCCTCGGAAGCTTGTTTCCGGTCCAGGGAAGAAATGGCTTGGCAGTTCGGGCTGGACTGTTCCCATGAGGCACAGGGTCAGACTGATTTGCTTATAGCCATGTCTGAACTGGGGTGGCAGAGTGGGCTAAAGAACGGCGAAGGATTAAACCCAGATCTTTTGACTGGGTGTGAGTGTTTGATTGATTCAAATGCCCCGTCCATCACCACCCCCTTTTGTACTGTTGTATTTTGCAGCATGCATCGAAAGAGGAAAAAGCCTATAAGGATTGTTTTTTTGCATGAAGATATTCCTTGCTTCACCGTTACCGCATGTTGCAAGGGTGACTGCATTGGTGCTAGGAAGCCCACACTGTGTCAGTACTAGGCGGTAGCAGAAGTGCACCATATCTTAGTAGTTACTTTGTTTGCTGCCCTGTATTGCGTGATACAAACTTAAATCAAGGCTCAAGGATTCCAGCAGTTTGTGGGTAGGGTGATGAAAGAAATAAAGACCCCATGAGATACAGTATAACGATATGGCAAGTCACCTCGTAGTTGAGTGTCCTTATAAAGGAATTGGAATTTTGGCCACATTCCTCTATATGGTCACTAAACTGCTTAGTGACTTGCATTATCCTTGTCTGGCAAAGGGTACTGTAAAGAAGCGTTCCCCAACTGGGGGGGCGTCCCCTTTTGCACTGCTTAGTGTCCCAATGGAAAGGATTGCATCAAGTTTATAACTGTAAACCACGAGTTGCTCAAAGTTCAATCTGTATTTTTTTCAATGGTGGTATTGGATATTCTTCATCCCACCACATTTGTATTAACAGTTCTTCATATCACACATTTCCAGAGTTAGAAGCATTGATTTTGTATCCCATACCAATGCATTTCGGGCTGGTGTAGCCCTTCATCAGGGGTTAAACAATCTGAGAATACATGTAAATGAGGATCATAACGAATAACAGCCAACCAGCTGCTCCTAGAACAAGAATTGTTTAGCAGACAATATCTCAGGCACTTTTAGTCATGCATATACCCACTTATATAAAAGGTCAAACTGTTGCAACGTACATGAAACAACTATGAGACAAATGTAAAGCCTTGAAGTTGCACAGGCACAGGCCTTTTTAAACATACATGCTGGGCTGTGGCTTACTGTCATTTTTTAATATAATTTGTGCAATTTCCTGAAACCTGGGTCTGATAAGTAAGAATTGAACGTTGATAGGGGCAAGTTACATTTGGGGTGTGGAAGATTAGGAACATGCACACCACTACAACATTTAGTTGCAGGTGCTTGGGTGGGGACTGTCATTTAAGGTATTTAATGTTATGTGGAAGAGCCAAGGTTGCACTACATCGAGAAGGAAGCATCTGTACCGAACTGCCTTCTTACTGTGATTGAGGCGATTTTACTATATAACCTTAGAGCCCTCTGCCAAGGGCTTTACCAGTTGTTAAAGCCCCTGAACCACAGTTATGGGGCCCGAGCTGTAGGCAAGGATCTGTAACGAGCGAGCAGGCCTTTAACAACTAGTGTAGACTGAGGCAGAATGACTGTAAAGCTATTTGAACGTTCCACACACTGAGGCTTGAATGCTCTAAATTAAAAAGAGAGAAACAGAAAGACAAACATTGGAATGCTGGAGCAGAGAACTTATACCAGCCATTATAAGCCCAGCACCACTTCAGTGTCGTAAATGGAGCTCTCAACATTCCAGTGTTGTAACTGGCTGACAATGACTGAAAGAGGGATACATGCATGAAGGATTCAGTGATCAGAAGCTTTGTGATAACCCCAATACAGTACCTTTTGAACTTTAAGTAGTTATAAAATGCCATGTCTTTCTTGCAAAGCACAGGTGCATAGTTTGCATTGATGGCTGCATGGGCGATCTAGGACGTCTTGCATATTTGTTGCATATCAGGATTAACAGGGATGGGTTTTATAGAGAAGAGACAGATTCTCACACATTTCGGCATACTGTATCATAAAAGTACCCACACCAAATCAAACTTTATTCAGCTAAAGTAGCCACAAAAGTGCACAGCAATGAATAAAAACATTTCATTTTACATACATATCACAAAAAAAACATTAGAAAGCAAGTCAAGCAGTTCCCATATCCTTACGTAGAATCCACAATCGGAGAATGTACATAAATAATCCATACACAAAATAACCCTAACTACCCAAAACATTAAATAATACTAAATATCATTACGATGCCCTGTATCCATTTCTAACAACAAGAGCACAGCATACATAGTTAACTACCACAAGGCAGGTGCTCAAGCTATTTAGCTGTGGCAGAAAAACAAGCACTACCTTGTGTTATATACTTATAGCAGCATGCGAGATTGGAGGTACAAAGCATTTTCGCAGACATGAATAAAGCTTACGAAAAAAGCATAACGTGCATCGAGCTTTGAGTGGAAGTATTTTCACAGGGATAGTTCAGGAGAATTGGGGATCAGACAGCCTGCAGAGGAAATGTCACTAAAATAGAGATGATATTAAAACCAAATCATATAAGATAAAATCTAAGCTCAGTATTTAGAATGCCTGCAAGGGACAACACAGACCCATGTCATAGTAAAACTAAACTATGGTTGGATCTGGAGCATAACTTTCGAAATTCTTCCATGCCAACTCTCGCTTGCCTCTGTAGGAGTAAGTCTCTGACCTGACTCTTAGACCATGTTTCTATAAATTCTCGATTGTGGAATAACTCTGGTTATCCCAGATCAACTAAGCAGGTTTTTACATAATTTATCCATGGGATCGCCAAGACCTTTTTCAAAGAAGGACAATCAGACATATAAATACTTTCCTCAAGAAGTCTGCTTCTTGTTTCCCCCAAATCTCTAGCCAAAAAAGTAAAGGGCCAGGTTTAGTCCTGTCTTCCAGCGGAGTAAACCCAGAAATACTAAACTAAGAAACAACTCGAAACTTGGGGTGGCATCTGGTATGGGCTGGTTTATTGACATCCATAGATTCTAAATTTGGAGCAGGAAATAGATGGAGAGTCTTCCAGTGCTAGAGGGACTTTCTGTTGCAGTTGATTCACAAGATTAACTAGAAGACATTTCTGCACATGAAGTAAATGAGAGAGAGGCGCTACTCTTGCAACTAGTGAAAGAAACATGTCATGGAAGTGCCAAACGTTTGCTAATCCTGGAACAGTTTAAAACAGATTGTCATGTATGGTGGTCAGGTCAAAGGTTCTGTGGTATACCTGCAAATCCTAATAGTGTCCTTTGAGAGCATGGGAATCAACATTCATGATTTTATGGATGGTGAAACAACTTTTGGAACTCTGTATGTACCTATTGACAAGAACTATCAAAGGAAGTACCATAGGTAGACAGGAACCTTACTAAGGATGTGATTTGTATAAAGAAGTGAATTTCACACCCACCTACTTGAGAGCCATGTGGAAAAAGTGCATGGTCGTTTACAATTTTGCAACCACATTCCACCCCCAAACTGGTGGTTTAGTTCAGCTATGTATTAAAACCAGGTAACTTCTGAGCACTTGCTGGAATCAACACGTAACTACCCAACACTCATAAAAATAGCTCCAACCCTGAAGACTGCACATTGAAATGAGCCGATGACAGGTCTGGTTATGACCCACTAGGCTTATGGACAATATAGCGCAGAATGTACACCCAACTTTCATGGTCTTTTTGAACCAATGCACTCTGGCTGAAATTGATGTTGTGCATCTCCTGGTTCGCGTTTTGCCTGTGGGCGCAAGAATACTTCAGCAAAACCAGTGTACTGTGTGGTTCAACAGACACAAAGTGCACAGGCTATAAGAGGGGCCCTTAGGCCCATGTAACTCCAAGTAATCACATTTTATCATGTTCTAACTTAATCTTCAATAATTTCGTCCAATTTAAAGGAGATGATAGGTGAATAGTATAATTCGCCATAACTTGGTTGCGTTCAGAAATTTCCAAAATGACTATCCCAACAGTTTGTTCCACTGTATATACCTGCAAGAGTTTCATCCTTAAAGTTAGCCTAATGGATTTCAAGAAAACATTATCTTTTTCAGGGGTAACTGTAAAACACTTTTTCGGAAAACGTACCAATATAATCAGCGCCACCAAGTCATTTCTAACCCAAGTAATGAACACCTCATGAGACTTGCCCTAATAACCGTACATGTGCTGCTGAAGTGATATCCCACACACACAACAGTATACCAATTTGCATTTAAATTGCAAAGCTAATTAATGCCTCAGCAGCCCCACGACTAAATATGACGCTTAAGAAAAATATGCGAAAGTAAATAACCAAATCTGACCCAAGCAAGAACTAATAAGCCACGTGCAAGTGACCATAATGAACTCAGAAAAAACGCGTTAGTGGTGCAACTAAAATAACCTGTGTGTGTGTAAAACATGCTCAATGATAAAATACCCATCAAACTGAAAAAGTTGAAACTCGCTTCAGCTAATCAAATGAAACAAAAATTAACAACTTACTGTGTGCCTATGAACAAGGAATATCTCCTCGGCGTCTAAGAAATTAGTGCACCCAGTTTATTATCGGAGAAACCGCAACTAAATCGAAAGATGTCTCAGAAGGAAACACCATAAATTAACAAAGCAGCCATGAACGCGTGACCCGGCCACCATCCTTCCTGTGCACAACCAACTGTAACAAAAGCTTTTAAACCTGAACTCAATTAGTACCACAGTGACCCAAGGGTTAATCCAATTTAAAGAAGACAGATAAAATATGAAATGTACATAACTCCTCATGAAACAATAAAACGAAATAAAATAGACAAGTGGAAACAATAACAACGGTATGAGCGTGACAAATTGTGCCCTCCATATAGCCATAATTAAAAAAAACACAAATCAATTTACAATGCATTCATGGGATTAAACATGCAATGAGATTGAACGTTATCATGAATATCATTAGTCAGCTTGTACATTTTTAAAATAATTTTAGTGAGGTGCAAATTGTCAGTTGGACAGAAAACTTTGTAAATTACAATATGGTGCCGAATGCAGACCCAGCTTTCAACGTATTTTTCAAACAATGCTCTCTGGCTGAAATTGATGTTGTGCAGCTCCTGGTTTACGCTCTACCTGTGGGCGCAAGAATACTCCAGCTAAATGGGCGAACCGTGTGGTTCAAAAAACACAAGGTGCACAGTCTATAGGCGGGCCCGTAGGCCCATGTAACTCCAAGGGGCCGATTTACAGAACTAATCTGAGATAACATCCTAAATTTACCACTTTTGGTATCCACAGAAGGCATTTAGTAGTAGTAAAGTTAGGACTCCCAACTTTACTACTACTAAACTGAGATAAATTACTAAACTTACTACTTTTGGTATTCACAGAAGGCATTTAGTAGTAGTAAAGTTATTACTCCTATCTATACTACTACTAAATGCCTTTTGTGACTACCTAAAGTAATAAGTTTAGGATTTTATTTTAGATTAGTTCTGCGAATCGGCCCCCAAGTAATTAAGTTAATCTTGTCCACTCATTTAATCCAATTTAAACAATACGAAACGTGAATATCCAAGTTCTCCGTATCCACCAGGCTTACTGCCACATTTTGTAAACCGAATTAAGATAACACAGAAATCATGCAGAGACTTGAAATCCTCAAAGTCAATTTGCCAGTGTGTCTGAGCTTGCAGAAACGCAACTTTACCAACATGCCTTGAAATATTTCGGTTTGATTCCGGGTTTCTCAAGCATTAAACTTAAAACTACAGGCATTGTGCAACAAATATGTGGTAAGCTATCTCACATAATATTCAACAACAGCATTTCAAGCATCTAAATAGTGAAGCTATGGTTATTGCGAAAGGGAGGTCATATTTCTGTAGTTAAATTGTCTAGTATTGGCCTGTTGACAGCATTGATTATTTACCATAAAAGGTCAATACCGCTATGCATACAATATGAAATATATTTAGGTATGTTGATGATAATAAAAACATAATTGAGCTCCTTGGCAGTGCCTTTTAGCATGTGCATCTGTTTCAATTGGCTTATGCACAGTTGCCACCTCAGTTATGATATAGCCACCCGGTCACCCACCTTTATCACTCCAAAGGAATCACTGACATAGTATAGACGAGTACAATATTGAAATGCAAAAAAATCGGCACCAAATTATCGATTACACTATTATCGACTACCAATACTTATTAAACGAATGACACAAATATCAAGAATAAAAATATCGTAAATCAGAAATATCGAAAACACAAATATCATAAAAAAAAATCGAACTTTAAAATGTCCTTAATATTGAAAAACAAAATATAGACAGCAATTCTATGTATTTTTTTTTAAATATCGACATTTAAAAAACTAACTAAAATGAACATATCTTCACCCCAAAACGTATTTCCACTATATAAACAATAACGACACATATTCTAACTATTATACAACTTTATTATAACGTATAAACATATAAAAACATCAAAACTTTAAAAGTCCCACTATTAAACTCAACATAAAATATTATTACAAATTACGCATACAAAATTAAACATTATAAACTATATGAAACATACTAAAGCAAAGAAATATGTTTAAAAAAAAAATTAGCATTAACAACTTCTTATTTAGCATTTACAATAAATGGAACCTAACTGCCAGAAACTTTAAAAAATAAAGAACAACAAATGGAAACCTCAAATTATTAAAATACACCAGTGAAATAAACGCATCAATTAAACAAACAAAATATAAACAGAATTTTACAAATAATACAAACTACAACTCCACAGAAAAAAGAAGAGGACACTCTGCCAGATTACTCCCAGAAAGCAGATTTACATTTCAGAAAACAAACTTTACAACAGCACTAAGTAAGTAAAACACCATTTAGAATAGAACGCTACTTATACTCTTCCATTAAAAAATTATCAAAATGTCATGTATTAATATCTCTCTTAAACTTATGTCTCCTCCACAGATACCTTCTAAAAAGCACCAAAAACTACTTCAACTGCATCAACTAAAAAGTTATTAAAGAAGTAGGTATATTTCTCTTTTATATTCAACAATTCCCTAAAATGCCCACCCAAAAACCCACTTATCCCCAATTTCCCCATCACCTATAAGTTACCTGAACAAACATTTTAACATTATCTTTCTTCTTACCAACAGAAATATATTCAAGAAAACGAAAACAGAAGTTTGAAGATAACAAACACCATCTTTCTTGACATTAACAGCAACATTGTAAGTATATGCTCCGAAATATATATGTATTTTCCAAAAAATTGTACTGTATTTTATCAATTAATATTTATAAATATTTTCCTTAGAACTAAAAAGACCACATGACTGAAGGATCCCAATTTATAACGTCACAAAAAGGCAAAATGTTTTGTGCTAAATGGGTTATGTATACACACGAAAAACCAAGTGGTTTAAAAGTGTTTTGGAAATGTAGTAAATAATATTCGAATAAATTAAATGAAATGCTATTGAAGAGTTATTACACAGGAAACCACTGGTATATCTGTCAAAGAACATAACCACCCACCAAATGTAACAGAGATTGAAGTTAGAGGTGCTCTTGAAACAATAAAAGAAGCTAGCACTAGTACAGATAGACCTACCACAGAAATACTGAACGAGCAGTTACTAACAGTAGCCCAACATGCATCTAGTCAATTACTATCTATTGATTCCTAAAAAAGAACAATACCAATACAAAAGAAAGCCACTACATCTAGTACACCGGCCCCTAAAACCTTTCAAGAGGTAGAAATTCCCCCTGAGCTGAGTGTAACACACAGCAAAGAATCATTCATATTATTTGACAATAAATGCAAAGACATACAAATTATTATGTTTGCTACTGCGAACAATTTACTTAAATTACAGCTATGTAACACTTGGATGATGGATGGGACATTCAAAATGTGTCCCAAACCATTTTATCAATGATACACAATACATGTTTTTTCCCAAAATACAAATATTCCATTTATCTATGCCCTACTCCCCAATAAACAACAAGAGACCTGCCTTGAAATTTTAAACCAAATAAAAGATAAAAGCAACAATTATTTTCCTCAGAAAATAATTATTAATTTTGAGCATGCCATGATCAATACTATACTAAAATGCTACCCCCATACAGCAATCCAGGGTTGCTATTACCACTTTAAGCAATGTCTCTGGAGATATCTACAAAAGTCAACCCTTAGGGGCCCATTCCAATCTCACTCTGAAGGGCTCCGAACGCAGTCCGGCCATAAAAAGTACGAGCTGGAGGCTTGTTTTCCGATCAACCCGTACAGCTGTACAAGCGAGAAAGTACGATGTGAGAAACGCGAAATCGCCAACTGAATCATTTCCTGGTCTGAACTGCTGCATACTTCTCGTCCGTAAGCAAACTGTGCTCTGCAATGGAGGCAATTTCCGACTGAGCCAGTACGATGCACGAGTAGGACAGCCGGATCGAGTCGGAGCCTCCAACACCTAAAAGCTCCGGGAAGCGGACTTCAGGGTCCGTGCCGTACTCCCCAATACCCATAGTCATACGAGTCAATTATAGGGGGGAGCCAAGAGTCCCCCCTACACATGCATGTACGGTGCGGGTGGCACAGATGCGTCACCACTACAGGGGAGCCCTTGTGCACAACGTACAGTTTTAGTCAATGGGAGCCTATGTACACGTCGTTCAACAGGCTCCCATTGACTTCAATGGGGCTCCAAGCGACCCATGTCCGTCAGCGCTTGTTCACATCATACTCAGGCACTCGGAGCCTCGGAGCATGAGTCAGTCGGAAAGCCCTCAGGATCCGAGTCAGATGGAGCCTTCTCCCAGCAAGATCGGAATCGGCCCCTAAGTGTTGAGTATGCAACTGACAGTACATTTGCATACCAAGTTAAAAAATGAATTGCACTGCCTATGTTCCTAATAGAAAACCCCTACTACGAAAGAAATGAAGAAAAACTAAGCCCACTATTGGATTACTTTGAGGATACCAGGGTGAGAAGACTCCACAGATCAGGGCACAGAAGACTACCCAAATTCCACATTCCATGGTGGAATGTGTACTTGAGCACAGTAAACAAACCAGCCAAAACAAGCAAAGCTGTTGAAGATTGGCATAATGCCTTCCAATCATCAACAACAGGAAGAAGGATACCTACCCTACATAAACTTCTCCAAGCCCTACAAAAAGAACAAAGTTACCAGGAACTTAGAATGGAACAATATGTAACTCAAATTGGCCCTAAGCTCACAAAACAAACCAAACAATGTATGAATTACTACAAAGTCAGGTAACACTATACCCAACTACAAGAGGCCTAGAATACCTATCATTAATAGCAAAAACAATTCTTTAAATAATTTTCCTAAAACAATATAAAATAACTTTCCTACAAAACACAATTGGT
The DNA here is from genome assembly GCF_964261635.1 of Lissotriton helveticus. Classification (NCBI taxonomy): domain Eukaryota; kingdom Metazoa; phylum Chordata; class Amphibia; order Caudata; family Salamandridae; genus Lissotriton; species Lissotriton helveticus. Next base: position 1,409,497,211 of record NC_136069.1, on the reverse strand, counting down.
AACTGTACATATAATCTTCCTTAAGTTTGTAAAATATAAATAATGTGTCATATATATTTAATGCAGTTATAAAAATATATATTGACATCTTATTTACATTTTACCTAAACATAACACATACATAAAATAATATAATCAACATACCCCCCACAATTATGAAATACAACACTTACGGTTTCTGTAGCTGAAGAAAACGTAATTCAAAAAGCGTGAATCCATCCAGGTATCTCTCAATCCAAATAAATATTAAAATTGACCCCCCCAAAAATGTAAAAATACAACTGTTCCCAAATAAAAATCCAGTATCGATAAATCCAAACCGACAGACCATGCACGCAACCTGGGCTTCATCCTGGACTCCTCCCTCTCCATGACCAGGCAAGTCAACAACGTCTCCTCGGCGTGCTTCAACATCCTACGCATGCTACGGAAGATCTTCTGGTGGATCCCCACCGAGACCAGGAAGACCGTCACCCAGGCCCTCGTCACTAGCCGACTGGACTACGGCAACGCCCTCTACGCCGGTACCACCGCCAAGCTCCAGAAGAGACTCCAGCGGATCCAGAATGCCTCAGCCAGACTCATCCTCGACATCCCACGAACCAGCCACATCTCCGGACATCTGAGAGACCTTCACTGGCTCCCCGTCAACAAAAGAATCACCTTCCGCCTCCTCACCCACGCACACAAAGCCCTACACGACCAAGGCCCAAGCTACCTCAACAGCCGAATCAACTTCTACGCTCCCAAACGCCACCTCCGATCAGCCAACCACGCCCTCGCCGCCGTCCCCCGCATCCGAAGAGCGACTACAGGAGGAAGGTCCTTCTCCTACCTGGCCGCCAAGACCTGGAACTCCCTCCCGACCGACCTGCGCCTGACCCAAGACCATCTCTCCTTCAGGAAGAAGCTGAAGACCTGGCTGTTCGAGCAGTAGCGGCACCCCCCCCTCCCCCAGCGCCTTGAGACCCTACGGGTATGTAGTGCGCTCTATAAATGTCATTGATTGATTGATTGATTGATTGAATGACTTTAAACCATTAAAAACCCGAAAATAGTGTTTAAAAAAAGGAAACGCTCCAGGAAAAGTAGAAAAATTGAGAACGTGTGACATACATATTAGTATTAAATACTAATACACACTTCTTCAAAAAATAAAATGCTATCCTCTCTAAAACGTGATTTCGATAACGAAACCTGTAAAACTAGAAATAAACATATGCACCCACAAAAACATACACATACAGTATAATGAACAACAATAAACACACTTTATGTGCCATAAACACACATTTAGAAACATATCACTAAGCCACAAACACAAAATATCGACATATCGCTAAACTATAACTAACTACCAAAATGCACCAAAAACACAAAAACCTACCACTACACATACTAACTACCACTTAACAACATGCAAATACAAGTAAAAATTGAATGTAAATATAGTAAATTAAACTTACCTTCATCGATGCGATGCAGCATCTAACCACGAGCTTCTCCCCTGTGAAATGACCCAAAACAACAGTCAGTGGTTACAAAATAGACCCTGTAACACAAAAAATGGCTGCTGAAATAATTAAAACATATACAAAATAATTCTGAAACATAGGAAACATAAATAAGTAAACAACTTTTATATTTTCAAAAAATATTAGATAATTGTACACATTTTTTTTAAATGATGTAACATTTTTTGTTTATTGTAACATTATAATAATAATTAATACAATGTATTAATAAACATTCTAATTATTAATGAATTTGTATAATTTACAAAAAATATCCTAAAATGCCTAAAACTATTTAAAATGTTAATGAAAAATGTAGCCTCTTAAAAAGCATATTTGTATAAAATGTTAAAATGTACAAACTAATATTATTAATTCATCATAAATTAATAATATTGTTAAAAAATATATATAACATGTTAAACAAGCATTGGTATAGCCAATAGGTCTCACCTTTGGGACCTTATAAGGGGTTAGCCATGCAACAGTTCATGTTGTTTCACCAAGGATATTGTGTTGCATAACTAAATACTTATAAGGTCCCAAAAGCGAGACCTATTGGCTATGCCAATGCTTAGTCTAAGAAAATCTCCGGTTAAGAGCCCCGTCTTGAGTGTCTGTTAGGCATTGCAATGCTGGACTAACAAGGAGCTGCCCAATAATGAAGCATGCCAACCAAGTGGCTGGGTGAGGGTTCTTCCTCCTTATTTACTCATTCTCATTCAACCTGCTTTATATCAAGGGATGACAATGTTTGCCCTTGTAACTTTAGAAACTACATACCCTTCTTTCCTAGTACTGCCATTCTGTACCTGTTCCACATATCTGAAATGAGCTTTCACTGCTGTTTGCTTTCCTTTACTTTTTGTGTAGGGGATGCTCACACCGATGCTGGATATACTTTATGTGTACAGGGTGTGTGAGGGAAGCCCGCACTGATGATTCCCAGCCTCTAACTGATCAGTCTGTGAAGGAGGCTTGCCGCAAGCTGCATTTGTCCTGTGTTTGAACATAGCTTGCAGACCTCTGTGGATGTTACAGCCATTCACTATGAGAAACTCGAGACATAACTGCTGTAGAAAGACATGTTCTGTGTACCACTTCAGCTGCCTGAAATGTGCATTCTATCCTGTGGCAATACCTTTCTCGCAGTTTTAGTAGTTGGTGCCTGAATGTATGAGTGAAGGAACATTGCACCTGCTGCTCAATGAGCTGCATCTGTGAGCTGTGGGAAGCTCGCATTGCCCCTGGCTGTGGTGTAACTGTTCTGTCTGTATGGTCTAGTGCTGCTGTGACAATGTTGTACCTCTTCTGTGTATGCATGGAAGCATGCACCTCTGGTGACTTCCTTGTGATGCTGTTGGATAAACCATGCTTGTGCAGTTAGCGATGCTTGTGAAGATCTTTTCACTGTACAAATTCCACCATGCCAACCGGTGATTGCTGAGTTTGGAATCGTTGATGACAGGGTTCACAGGTTGTTGTTCATGCTCTTATGTGTTATACAGAGGACTCAATTCTACACTGAGCAGTCACCCTAGCTATTGGACAAGCTTACCATTCTTCAGTAGTCATGAGAAGCCACTTCAACTTTCTCTTAATCCACCACCCATGAACAAAATCAGGCCAGCCCTTGACCGGGCTCCCTTTTTGTGCAGTAAAATCCACACTACCAGTGTATCGACAACCAATCACCAGAGGCGCAACTAGAGCCAAATTTCAGGGGGTCGGGGAGAGCTAAGAAATCATTTTGGGGGGCTGAATCTTTAAGCAACATGCTGAGTGGAGCTGCAGGGGCTCTTAGAAGGGGTGAAACAACAGCAAGGCCTCATTAACATGCAAATGGTCTTTTAAAGACCTGTGAAGTGCTTGGGTGCAGCTGTGTGTGTGCCCGGGAAGCTGTCTCATCCCAGGCTGCCACACACGTCGGGGGGGCTGAAGCCCTTTGAGTCCAATAAGAGTGGACGCTTGTCAACCTCTGTAGTACAAACTAAACTCCACCAAAACAGTGACATATCGAAAGGCACATACCTGTACACATTACAAGCTGTATTGTATATATATATATATCAATGCTGGTGATCCGATACAGTTTGTTTGCTCTCAGTGCTGCAATCCTCCTAGGTAACTCTGGCAAGGGACGTGTGGACGCCTGCCAGGGTCTATGCACTCTATGTAGGACATGTAAATATATAGGTACGTGATTTGTAAACACTCCATGCTAGTTGCAAGTAAGCAAAGGGCTGGCAGGGACTCCCCATTCATAATTTGCTGTCACTGTCTGAAGTCAGGTTACGCCAAGGAGGCGCTGGGCTGCGATTAGTGCTTTCCTCTGGCTCACGGGCATGTCTCCAGGATGGAGCCGGCTGCCATTCACCGTGTTCCAGGGAAAAGGACGGAGATTGCAAAATTGAAACCCTAGAGGCGCACAATACCCAGATGTGCAGCTCGCCAGGGGCGTATTTTTTTTCAATTGCAACAAACTTTATTGTACCCAAGTCAGTGGTACACAGCTTCAGGCCTACAACCCGGAGGCCGGCCGCGGTCACAATCAGGGTCAGAAAATAATGACAAGCAAGCAAAACACAGCCATATGACCGACAACCCTGAGGTCTGGCGGCAAAGCAGTATTCACAAAGAGACTGACTCTAAGCAGTTCCCCTAAAAAGGCGACAATCCACTCTAATGTGTAAATAAGATTTCCCTCTCCGTCTGTCCCATCCCAGAACTAAAAGAAGCAATAGGTATATTGAGCAACGCCCTGGAATATAAATAAACGCAGACTCAGTAATAATTAAAGAATTCCACCCCCTCCCTTCCCGCCCCCCACCCCGCCACGACTGTCCTAACCACTCCTGTAAGTTATGTAGCCTTTACAGCCAGGGGCGTATTTCACAGTGTAAACACGCAAAGCCATCTCTCAGCTATGATTTCGACAATGTTTAGCCTTCAATATGGCTGGATTCAGCAAAGCTTAGGACACGCCAGGGAAAAAAAGTAAACATTTGTACTGGGGCCCCCACAAAGCGGCGGGGAAAGAAAGCAGGCGAGAGACTCTTGGCTGGGCCAACAATGGGAAAGTGACAGGTCGAGAGGGGTGGTGGTCAGGTATGTTAATCTCGCCCAGCAATGTCCCGCGGAATCCTGCAAGGAGGGAGTGTCTGCCAGAGTTTGTTTCTCCTTTCTGCTTTAATGTGAAGACATTTTTCAATTTTTCCACATAACGACATCGAGACACATGATGATTTGCTCAAGATCACGCTTTCAACGAAGAAGTGAGGCCTGTAGTGTAGTTCCTATATTCCAAATAGGCTCTGCGCATTGGAATAATATATACTATAGATTTGACGTAGGACTGAGGTCTACTAGGTCTCTATCGAATATATTAAACTTAATTGTGAGTGCCAGCTACCTCAGAGGTCATTAGAAACTTTCTCGAATGAACAAGAAGGTATTAGTTTCTGACAACCGCATAAACATGACAACTTTGTTTGCCAAGAATAAGAAATGTATCTCTAGAGTCGCGGAAAAAAAAATAGATATTTCATCAGTCAATCGTGCATGCTTCGTTTCACCAGAGGTACAGAGAAATAGAGAGACCAGCGTTTTCAATAAAAAGTATTTATTGAACAGTCTTCTTTCTCATGCAGAGGAAATGAACTGCTACAATCGTAATACTGGTTGCAAAGTACAATGCGTACAGTACAAAGGGTATTATAAAATAATACTGTAAAAGCATGATATGGTGTCTAAGCCATAAAATACATGGAATACATACATTAATATGTAAAGACTAAAAGTACTCAACTGATGCTTCTAAAATACGCCTACCCCGGTGTACCTAACCTAGGTCTAGAACAAGGGAAGAAGTAAGTGAGGTGTAGCTTAGTTTCAGTATTCATTTGCCAAGAACCTATCCAAGAATTCTCTAAGGATCTAATCCGCTCCGTACCTTGGTTAAAAATGAAGGAGGTCTGGTATCTCTCAGGACTCGATTTCCCAACAACCTGCAAGGGTAGCTTGGAAACACTGGAGCTGGATTTCTCGGCAAGAGAAAAGACAGCGTCTCTCTTAGTGCGTCTCCTGGATGGTCGTCTTCCTTTGGCACTTGCTTCTGCGAGCTGTGTCGTGTAGGTAGATAGTCGAACTGCTCCAAACCACCGTGTGTTTGCCTGGGCAAGTGTGGGTATATTTATTCCTTGAAGGTGCCGAGTTTGACGTAAGGTTGGCCATAATAACGTCATCAAAGACTCAGAACTCTATGAGTTCTTGGTTAAATCAACATTCAAGCAAGGGGAAGTCCCTGACTGCTGAAGGCGGGTTTTTCCAAGAAATCGTTGTGGATTTTCGGAACTAGTGGAAGTAGCCATGCCGTATTTGGACTGCATAGGCTAAGTCTAAATATGGTTATGATTTCTATGCCTATAGAAGGATAGGGTGATTTATACCTATATATCGGCATGAATCGGGAAAATTACACTAGTGTCCTAAATTCATATACAACAGGCCAAGATTTAAGCACAGGTTTTATGGTTCCAAACTTAGTAAATCACTTCTCGGGCTCAACAGGTTTTCTGGTTCCAAACTTAGTAAATCACGTCTTGGGCTCAGCATTTACACAAGCGCGCGTGGCAGCGAGGGAATAGAGGAGAGGGCCTGTGCATTTCCCTCGAGGGAACAAGCGGCTGGCGCCACAATAACTAATAACATATGGCGCCAGCTGCTCACTCCCGCGAGTGAATAGCCAGACGTGCACGTTTGCCATTGCAAGCGATACAACGCGTGCACTGTTTTGATGGGAAAGCTGGGCTGATGGCATTAGGTCTCTTTCCTTTGCAGCGTATGTGCACTGCGTAGGCGAGACCTAAAAATAAGGGGTCTCTTAGAATAGCAGTCGCAAAATCACTCCCGCAATCACAACCCAGAAAACCGCCGGTCCCATTAGCATGGTGGGGACGACCGCGGTGGTGAGATTTTCCGCCCGCCCCTTTTCCACCGGTAGCAGTCTGCACGCTTGCCTGGCGGGCAAAGCTGGACCTCTAAAATGGGGCCGGTGCAGGACCAGGCTCCGCCAGCATGATTATGATGCCGGCGGTGGAACCCCCATGGGAAGGCATGGAGAGAATGTCTCCGGGTGCCCATTGCGGGCCCCCAATGTGTTTGGGGTGGTGTAGATGCAGTACCCCCCTAAATGTCCCAGTACCAGGTGGCAGGCTCTGTGCAGTGCCTGCCACGCAGTGCAGGGATATGCAGGACATGGATTTTTGGACATCGCGTCGGCGCTGCTGGAAGCAGCAACCGCTGCAAGGTTAACTGCCGCGATCCGACCTCTCCAGTCAGTATTAGGTCAATGAACGTGCAGGACGCTAAAGATATATAATTTACTATTTCCACTCCAGTCAGTATTAAGTCAGGGAAGGTGCTGGACACCAAAGATATATAATATACTATTCCCACTCCAGTCAGTAGTAAGTCAGGGAAGGTGCTGGACACGAAAGATATATAATGTACTATTCCCACCCAAGTCAGATTAAGTCAGGGAAGGTGCTGGATACTTCAGATATATAATTTACTATTCCCACACTAGTCAGTATTAATTCAGAAAAGATGCTGGACACTAAAGATATATATATTACTATTCCCACTCCAGTCAGTATTAAGTCAGGGAAGGTGCTGGACACTAAAGATATATAGAAAGTACTATTCCCACTCCAGTCAATGTTAAGGGGCTCATTAGGATTGCGGTTTTTCTGCATCCTCTGGGCCGGCGGAATCCACCGCCGGCCCGGAGGATGCGGAAAAACCGCAGCGGACCAACCAAAGACCAAGCGCCACATTAGGATGGCTGGTGGGTCCTGGTTTCCGTCCGCAGCTTTTCCGCCGCGGTTGGCTTACAACCGCGGCGGAAAAGCTGTAATAAGGTGACGTGTCTCTCAGACACCGTCCACCATATTAGGATGCACAGAAAGAAATGCTTTTACACGGCGGATATTCCGCCGTGTAAAAGCATACGGTGCTTCACTGCGGGGGCCCGTTGCGGGCCCCCTGGGTGAAGGGGGGTGGGGGGTGCACATGGGGGGTACCTAAGGTACCCCCCTGCATACATATGCAATGTATGCTTTTTTAACATTGCGGCGGGTGCAGCTTGAAGCTGCACCCGCCGCAATGTTAAATATCCAGGATGTGACCGCCAGGGTGGCGGTCACATCCTAATTTGCACGGAGGGACCGCCGCATCCCATGCGGACGGTCTCTCCTACTCTAGGGTGGCGGACGGACGCAAGTCCGTCCGCCATCCTAATGAGCCCCTTAGTCAGGGAAGGTGCTGGACACTAAAGATGTATATTTTACTATTCCCACACCAGTCAGTATTAATTCAGGAAAGGTGCTGGACACTAAAGATATATAATTTACTATTCCCACTCCAGTCAGTATTAAGTCAGGGAAGGTGCTGGACACTAAAGATATATATAAAGTACTATTCCCACAACAGTCAATATTAAGTCAGGGAAGTTGCTGGACACTAAAGATATATAATTTACTATTCCCACACCAGTCAGTATTAATTCAGGAAAGGTGCTGGACAATAAAGATAAATAATTTACTATTCCCACTCCAGTCAGTATTAAATCAGGGAAGGTGCTGGACACTAAAGATATATAATGTACTATTGCCTCTCCAGTCAGTATTAAGTCAGGGAAGGTACAGGACAATAAACTTATATAATTTACTATTCACACTCCAATTTGTATTATATGTGGGAAGGCGAAGGACACTAAAGATATTTAATTCAATATTCCCACTACAATTATTAATAATTCAGGGAACATGTTTGACTTTAAACTTTATATTATCTAAATTATTTTAGAATTAATACTTTTACATAATATTAAAATTAAAAACAATAGACTAAATATAAAGCATTAATAAAGTATTTTAATTTTTTTTAAATAAATTATTATAACATTTGTATACCTTGAACAGTTTAGAAAAATCCTAATCTTTAATATAAATATAAATACATGTTTATCAAAAACTTCAAAAATACAAATTTAAAAAAAACTGTAACATCATTTTTTATTTGTATTTTCTATAATTCATTTTATATATTTTTAAAACACTCCTCATCCATATCGTCCAAAAACACTACATCCCACTCCAAAAAACAATTATTATTTAAATTTCTAATTTTTAATTTTAATATTTTTTTAATATGTAAAAAACGAGTACCACACCTTTATCCCATAATAAATCAACAATCCACACCTACTAGATGTAATTTTTCTTTTTAAGATTTCTTTGTGTTTTAAAAATACTCCTCACCCTTATCCCCTAATAACTCAACATTCAACTCCTAAAACAAAATTTCAAATTTCAACAAATATTTTTTTCTTTTAGTTAACTCATACAAGATGTAATACAAAATTAATTAACACAATTCCCTTACACTGCCATATCACCAAATTGAGCTCAGACATAAGCATAGAATCAACACATATCAATTTACATAGGAGCGTTTTTTCATATGGAGATATTACAACATATATCTTCATAACCCACTATAATTGGAGTTTATTATGTTTGTGTTCAACTGATTGTGGCTGTAATAATATGTTAATGATATAAGAATGTGCACAGTCATCTGAACACACTATATTTTGATTTTGGAAAGATCTTGTCTTGCAATAAAAATTTCATATTCTTGGTAGATAAAGAGGGGGTCATTAGGATGGCGGGCAGATCGCCACCACCCATATGGTGGTGGCGATCCGCCTGCCAAAAACCACCACCCGTACTGAAATTTCCCATGCCACATTATCAGGGGGGACGCCGGCGGATGGAACGATCGTCCTCTAGTTTTCCACCCTGTCCAAGAGTGGACCGGGCGGAAAAGCTGCTAACATGGTGGCGGTGTCTGGGAGACACCGCCATCCATATTAGCATGTCTTCGGGGACATGCAGGAGGTTCACGCAATTTGGGGCCTGTAGCGGGCCCCCAGGGATTCTAGGCAGTGAGGGGTGTGCATGGGGGTAAGGCACCCCCCTGCAGTTCCATGCACAACATGGCAGGCACCGTGTGGTGCCTGCCACGTTGTGCATGGAAGTGCACGACATGCCTTTTTGGCTTTGCAGTGGGCGGTGCTGAGAGAAATGTCGCTGCAATGTCAAGAATGCAGGATGCGCACGCCAGTGTGGTGGGCACATCCTAATGTCAACAAGGGGACCCCCGCACCAATGGCGGCCGGGGCCATTCCAAGAAAGGACTGCGGGCGGACTTTCCTAATGACCTCCTGTGTATTTACAAATTACTTTTCTCCCTAGAGAAAACGTATATTGGTCAAATATATACCACGTGGATTTCTGATACTATTGGGTAGAGATGCATAGGGTCATTTAAACATTTAAATCCAAACTCTTAACATTGTTTAGGTTATTCCCACCTACCCACTAGCACTACATTTCAAACATCAGTTCTCCTGATATATTCTTAATGAGCTACACGCTCGGCAATCTCAAATGAGATACCTGCAAATACTAAAATTGGTGGTCTTTATGCCACAATTTTATTTAGCCAGGCCCCTTGCATGATCCTTTAGCACCTGTCCCCTTTTTTTTTTTAAAGCCACAAAAAGGAGAAGCAAAAATAATTATAACAGCAGTTTCAGATTATGATGAATTAGTAGGCGTATGCAGAGGAGCATTGTAAAAAAAGAAAGAGAGAAAACAGAGAGAAAGAAAAAAAAAAGAAAGAAGGGAGGAAGAAAGAAAAATAGAATAAAAAGGAAGAAAAGGGGACACATTCAATCCTTAATCCCATTGAAGACAGGACCAAACCCCGTGAAGTTTTAGCAGTGATCGGGGGCCTCTAGCTTTAGCTAATGCAGTTTCCATTTCAAAGATTTCCCTCATCAGAGACAAAAATTCATTAATGCTGGGAGGAATGGTATGAATCCAAGAGCGGGCAATACATAGGCGAGTGCAAGAAGCGATAATGGAGGTTAAAGGTTTCGTAAGGCACCCGGACTCTGAGAATAGCCCCAACAGCAGCTCTTTCCCCGAAACCGGACTGTTGTAGCCAACCCAAGTTGCTAAAGCCAGAGCGATATTAGACCAGAAGTCCTCCAGCCGAGGGCATGTAAAGAACATGTGGTGTAAGTCGACAGAATATTCCTGACATTTGTGGCAGTTTGTTTTAGCAGTAGTTGAGTTGTTAGCCCATGTAGAAATGCGCTCCGGCGTATAACAGATGTTACGGCTAAATTGATAGTTTGGAGAGATTCTTGTAATTCCACCCTTGAAATATCAGAAAAAAAAATTCCAACTAAGCTTTGCTGCAATTTGTACACCGTCATCACCCACCGCCACAATACATTTTTGATATTTTTTGCCAATGGCTCCTCGTCCTCTAGTACCAAAAAGTGTAGACAGGATCTCGGTTGGATTCGACAACTCTGATAATCCCCGACCACGAGTAAAATAGTCCCTAACTTGTAGGTATTTAAAAAATAGATTTGTGAAAGATTGAATTTTAAAGATGAGAAAGTTCGAAAAACCTGATCATCACATAGCTGACCCATCCGCGTTATGCCCTTATGTTGCCATTCTTTCCCAATCTGATCGTGAAAAATATTAGGAAACAAAGGATTCCCCCATACCACCGTATAATAGTGTAAATCTGCTATTGCATAAGTTTTGCAGATTACCTTGAAGTGAACCCGCTTAAAATAGTTGGGGTCAGATGTTTGATATAGTAAAAACACAGTATTTGGTCCACACACCACCTGATATAAAAACCAACTGGGATTTGTATCAGTTCCTCTAAGTAGACTCTGTAACCATTCGGTAAATGCTGCTCAGAAGTATAACTTAAAATCAGGGAGGTTGAATCCGCCCTGCATATATGATCATTTTAGATGTCGAATAGCTCTTCTAGCCCCTCGGTATCCCCAGATAAAGCTACCCAGGACACTACCTAGACGTTTAAATAACAGAAGATGGTACTTTTAGTGGAATTTTACGAAAAAATATAAACTTTGGTAAAATATTAATTTTAACCACGTTGCACCTCCCATAGATACTGAGATGTAGCCGGTGCCAGCTGCACAGCTTCACAGCCACTTCAGTAGTGAATCATAATTTAGTGGGAATGATTTGATTGATTTGGCTGCTGAGACATACCCCTAGATAAGTAGCCGTACTCCTAACCCCAATAATTACTGGGGGGGCTTCTAATGGAAAATGTAATATTGTCTGTGTTTTATACACATTTAACTTGTAGCCGGAAAAGGAGCCTAATTACTGTGCTTCATACGTGATTGCGGCCCTAGCTTTGACAGGATTGGCCCAAAAAATCGCAATGTCATCCGCATATGCGGTCAATTTTTAATTTGTCCTGTTTAGAATAACTAGATCAATATTTCCATTGCTCAATAGATGCTGGATAAAGGGCTCAATATAAATAGCAAACAATAAAGGGGACAAAGGTCAACCCTGATGGGTCCCCCTTTGAACTGAAAATGAAAAAGAGGAAAGCCCGTTGAGTTTGATTGTAGCTGTTGGATGATTATATAGTTTCTGTACCAGTGAGATAAGCCTTTGATCGAAGCTTATTTGAGATATAGATATCTGTAGTGCTTCCCTTGTCACCCGTTCAAAGGCCTTCTCAGCGTCCAACATCAGCATCCCCATCTGTTGGCCTATCTGACCAGAAACATCGAATCCGGCTATTGACGTGTTAATGTGGGAAGCAGTGTCTCTTACGGGAACAAAACCGTACTGCTGCTCTGAGACTATTGTACGAATTATCGGAGCCAGACGAGCAGCAAGAATTTTAGAAAAAAGCTTAGCAACGGTGTTAATCAACACTATTGGTCGATATGAACTCATATTGTCAATCGGCTTCCCCTTTTTAGGAAAAACAACGATGTTTGATGTGTTCCAAGAAGGAGGGACCTCTTCTCCTTGTATATTAGAGTTGCATACCTTAAGAAAGATAAGAATCAGTATATCTTGGAAGATTTAAAAAAATTCCAATGAAATCTTATCCTCGCTGTCTTCTTTGCCAGCTGGCAAGGCATTTATAGCTTACTCCACTTCGCTTGCATCAATGACTTCATCCAATGACTCGGATACCATCGGACTCAAGATTGACATCCGACATTCCTGCAGATAATCCAAAATGATCTGCTCACCCGGACTACCTGGGCTACTATATAAATTAGCATAAAACAGCCCAAATTGTTCAACTCTATCAGCAGACCTAGTATATATCAAACCGTCCACCCCTTTAATCGTTTTTACGTGAGTTTTAGCCTTTTGATCTGCTATTTGATTAGCCAATAACCGACCAACTCTTTCGCCGTACTCGTATTGTTTAGTCGGGATCTTATGATAATTATTAGCGAATGTATCTTTTAGCTGTCTTTTGAGCTTAGCCCATGATTCTACAACCTTTTGGTATATTGAATGTTCAGCCACGCTCTTTGTGATAATAGCCATAGCGTGATGACGCTCCAGATCCAAGCACAGTTTTTGCTCCTGGTCCCACTGCTGAAGGCCAGGCCTATTTTACTTTATAATATATTGCAAGGTGACTCCTCTGACATAAGCCTTTAAACAGTCCCAGACAGTTGTGATTGATGCAGAGCCCAAATTGGAGTCAATATAATCCCTGAGTGCCTTACGCATCACCTCCACATATTCCGAATTGCTAAGAAGATATCTAGGAAAAGTAAAATCCCTGATTTGGTGCTTGTGTGTTTGACTGTGCTATTCACATAACCGGGTTGTGATCGGAAGTGATTTTCGGACATACTACCACCAGTGCCTTTTCCAATATGGAGTAGTTAGCGAAAATCATATTGATTCTGGAATAGTGCTTATGAGGAGAACAAAAAAAGTGTGACCTGGGATATTGGGGAATAACCTCCTCCAGGAATCTTCCAACTGAAGCAAATAAAGGAGTTCGCCTATAGAAGTTCTAGTTTCACACATTCTAGCATGGACAGAAGTGTCAATCCTCCTATCCATTATGCAATTAAAATCGCCCATAACTATCTTATCGCCAGACCACTCCAACAGCTTGGAGCTCAAATGATAAATAACATCTGGGCAGTCAGTATTAGGGCCATAAACCACACATATTGTAACCTTACGCCCGTAAATCAAAATTTGTGAGATTGCCCACCTCCCCTTAGTATCTGCAAGTGAGCACACAACAGTAGCCTGGCACAGTCTGGATTTCAACAGAGCCGCGCCTCGAATAGAAACTGGTTGTGAGGTACACACCATAAGATTGTATCCCAAGTGCTTAAAAAGTGCTCTGTCTTTATACGCAATATGCGTCTCTGCCAACCCTAGTGTAGTGTAGTTCCTATATTCCCAATAGGCTCTGCGCATTGGAATAATATAAAGAGTAGTGTAGACGTAGAACTGAGGTCGACTAGGTCTCTACTGACTATATTAGACTTAATTAGTTTTACCAGCTAGCTCAGAGGTCACTAGAGACTTTCTCGAATGTTCAGGAAAGAGTTAACTCTCCGGATTTAGACAAGAAGGGATTAGCTTCTGACAACCGCATAAACATGACAACTTTGCTCCCTCAGAATAAAGAGTGTATCTCTACAGTCGTGTGAAAACAATAGACAACTATTTCACTCAGTCAATCGTGCATACTTAGTTTCACCAGAGTGCAGAGAAATAGAGAGACGGGCGTTTTCAATAAAAGTTGTTATTTATTGAGCAGTCTTCTTTCTCATGCAAGAGAAATGAATTGCCACAATTGCAATACTTATCATGAAGTAAAGTGCGTACAGTAAAAGGAGTATTATAAAATAATACTGTAAAAGCATTGATATGGTTTCTTAGCCACATGATACTTTAAAATGGATAAAATATATACATACATAAAAACATTGACTACCGTACTCAACTGGTGCTTCTAAGATACGCCTACCCCGGTGTACCTGACCTAAGCCTAATACGTGGGAAGGAGTAAATAAGTTGCAATTTAAGTTAAGTTGGTTTTTGCCAAGGAATCTGAATCAAGAATTCTCTTAAGGGTTTAGTCAGCTCCGTACCTTGGTTCTAGAATTTAGGAGGTCTTGTATCTCTCTCTCAGGACTCGATCTCCCAGCAACCCGCAAGGGTGACTGGAAACACCGGAGCTGGAATTTTCTCGGCTGGAGAAAAAGACAGCGTCTTTCTCAGTGCGTCAAAAGGGAGGGGCGGCTTCCTTCAGCTCTCGCATCAGCTGGGCTTTGGGTAAGTAGATAGCCACTCTGCTCCAAACCACTGTGTGTTTGCTTAAGGCAACGTTGGTATATTTATACCTGAAAGATGCCGGGTTTGACGTAAGGTTGGACATAAGACGTCACTAAGAACTAACAGTTCTTTCTGGACTCTAGGAGTTCTTGTGCAAATGAAAACAAAAGCAGGGGGATTTCCCGGGCTGCTGGCGGCTTGGTTTGTTTAAAGAACGCATTGTACTTTCTAGGAGTCTAGGGGAGTAGCCTTGCCGTATTTGGACTGCATGGTCCATTACTAAATATGGATATGATTCTTATGTCTTTATAAGGATACTATTTATTATAACCACATAAGGGCATAAATCGGGAATATCGAATTAGGGTCCTAGATAGAAACACAACACTACTATATGAGGCTTACAAGTGCATAGCTCTTCCATTACTAGCCGTTGTTTCCCCGCCTGAGTCAATCCTGCTACATACCAGCACATACACTTAAGTTCCGGCATTGAAAAATATTTAAAAACAGAATCAAGTTATCAGTACCCTGGACGACATACTTCTCTGACTGCTGCTCTGCACAGATGAGAATGTTTGAACTGTTGAAACTGTGGCTTTCCCCCCCTTCCCAAAGCAACCATCCCTACCCAACCCTTCGCCCACACCCTCCCAGCTACTAGAAAAAGGAATTGCCCCTTTCCCGACGCCCTCCCTAAATCCCCCCTCACTATATCCAACACCGTACATCAATCACTCCACTTAACCTTGTGCCTATGAAAAAAAACATGTGTGCTTACAATAAAAATAGAGAGAGGAGGTCCTTTAGGAGTGTCCATTATAGTGCCAAAAATAGAAGTCTCTTTCCACGGAAACAACCTCTCTAATAACTACTACCATAGGATTAAGACTACTTGTTGGCTGATTGCCATTTACACAACGCTTGTTTAGCGTCTTGCTCGTTGAAAAAAAAATGTTGTCTGCCATCCTTTATTACTTTCATGCATGCATGCTCTGGTAAGAACACCAGTGAGGAGACAGTTTTAAAGGGATCCATAAGTTGGCGAAGCCTCCACCTCTTGTCCTTGGTTGACTTGCATAAATCCGAACACGCAAAAATAGTCATTATGTCTACCTTGACTGGGGCATCAGGACGCGCCTTAAAGTATATTGCTTGGCGTAAGAGAAAATTACCCAGGAACATCAAAATCGGTCGCGCAAAGTTGGTTTTGGATTGATTGCCTTGGTAGACTGGGATTGACACTGGTAATCTATGGCACTTTGAACTTGGGTGTCCATGTCCCAGTCTGCAAGGTCACGGAAGGCTTTTTGGAAGAGACTAAAGATGAAAGCACATGGATCATTGCCTTTTCTGCCTCTGGAACTCCGAACATTCGCAGGTTCTGACGTCTCTGGCGATTTTCCAGATCTTTGATCCTGGACTGCATTCCTGACAGTTGGGAATCCTGCCTTTTAACAAGATTGACTGTAAATGTATTGGCTTCTTCTACTGCCACCACTCATTGTTGTAAGTCTGCGACTTTGGTAGAGAGTTGGACGTCATTGGATGTGACCTCCGCCAATGTTTGCTTATTTTCAGAGCTATTGATTTTAACCTGCTGGTAATATTCTTGGGCTTCTGCTCTCTGAGTGTTCAGTGCCGACAAAAATGCTAGAGAAGGGAGCATCTTCTCCCATAGCGTTCTGGCTCTTAATACCAGTTTCTGAAAGGCTTGGAGGTGGGGCCATGGGGCTGGGGAGAGGGCAGAAGACTGAAGATGTTAAAGATGCTGATGAGGTACTAACGGGTGGAGAATCGGGCTTCTCTGAGGAAGTCACTGATGCTTGTCTCTGACTACCCCCATTACCCCCGGGGGTCTGCCCGATCTCCTTCAAGTACTTCAGTCAGGGAGGCAGCAGAATAGTTAATGTTTGAAAGCCTTGAAATGATAGTTTTCACCTCCTCCTTAGATGACACCCATTTACATAGCGGCTGATCCTAGTCTCAGCCTTGGGAGCATTTTCAGTTGCTTCCTTTAGTCACCCCATTGCCTCGGTTACTTGCTGGTTAGCTCCCGGTCTGCGCCCTTTGCCTCCTTTGAGTTTTTTAGGAGTATTAAAAAGTTTATTTTTCTGAGCTTTTGCCCCATTGGGGGTATTGCATCCATTCTTCGCACTTTTCATGAAACCCCAGACCAAGTCGTACTGCTCTAAGTCTAGTTCAGGCTCTGTTGGTGTCTGGGCCATTGAATTTTTTACTTGGATATTACCAATTGGTTCACTAAGGGCCTCTGTATGTTTAGTGGGACCCTCTGCGTCCTGACTGACAAAAATACTGTGTCCTGCAGCTTTGACTGAGTTTATGACACTATCATTCTCAGCCATATCATCCTGTTTAGTACCGTTATCCAGACCAGCCGCTCCCGCTCCGTCGGCTCCATCTGTCTGAATAGTTGAGAGAGAACTTGTGGTGAAAATAACATCAGAGGATAGACCACTTGTAGGAGATGCTCTACTGAATACACTACTACTACTACTATCAGATGTGGGTCTAACACAGCTCCTGCCTCCCTGCACTGCAGTGTTTAACACTTCGGCCATTACAAAACCTGGGATGGAGTTTTCAGAACCACATGTACAAAGGATTTCAGTTGCATGGACAGATTGCAGTAAATTCAAGGTAGATGTCCCAAGTTGTGACCCAGACCCAGACTGAGCCTCTGCTTTAAGCCCACTAGAGCTATCAACGTCTGTTTTTTAAAGTATGTATAATAGAATGTGGCTCACCAGATGTAGAGGGAGCGGTGCAGCTTACCCCGTTATTCCCGGTGGACCCAGTAGCCTTCTCCTTCTCCTTGTCTTTACCCCCGGCACGTAGTGTTTTGCTTGCTTCTGCCAGTGTGAAAGTTTTGTTGCGCCTGGTTTTTGAGTTGTGGGGCGGGACTATTTCTTGTGCGGAGGCTTTCTTTGACAAAATAGCGGTGTTAAAACAGGCTACAAGAGCAGTTGGGGGAAATTGTGGTGTGTGAGAGAGCTGGAGCGGGTCTGACCAAGAGAACCATCGAGCACGGAGGCTTTGGAAAACTCTTCAGTTTATAGTTGAGATGCGACACATCCGCTGATCTTACAGTGGAGAATGGAGAATGGAGAACGGAGGGCAAGCGTCTGCTATAGATGAGCTGAGGCAAAGACTGGACCGGAGCCCAGCAAGAACAAGGCAAGAACCAAGCCGGGATAGAATTTCTACAACGTATTCAAAGTTTTGTGGACCCAGCTCCAGCGGCTTCGCAATACCAACAAGTGGGCAGACAACAAGCAAAGGCAGTGAGATCAAAGCCGGCCTCGCGAGGTGTCCCACAGCTTCACAGTTCCCACTGCTCCATGGCCCTCAACGGCAGGTGAGTATCAAAGTAGACAGCAATGGGGCAGCTCATCGAAGGCAAACCTTAGAGGACACAAGAAGTGGGTCTAGAGATACTCTAGAACCATCCCTTCACGGGCACTCATATGATTGTCTCCGTTGATAAGAAGACTTCCACTCTGAAGTTCATTTCATACATTAAATGTGTAATAACATTCGATATGGTCTGTTATATTTTTCTCCAAATTATTATTGAGGTTTACATGATTGTTGTCATCTTATTGTGTATCAGACATTGTCATCATGATGTATCCAATGCATTTCGGGCATGCAGTAATATGCCCTTCGTCAGGGAAAACGACAATGCCTGGAGTATCCGAAATTGGATTACAATCTTGATGTGTAGCGATGGCGGTTCTACATGAATCCTCTCGTAAGGTACGGGCTTCTTATCAACGGAGACAATCACCACTACACGGCTGCACGGCCCCAGACAAAGATGCATTGAGGCAGAATCGGAGATTGGACAGAATCAGAGCCCAACAGGAACGGGCCCAGACCAAACCAGAGTAGAGCATACCTTGGGGAGTGATGCCACACGTCTCCATAGCTTCGCTGCTCCTGCAGTCACACCGCACCAGTAAGCGGCAGGCAATAAATCGACAGGCAAATAGTGGGACCAAAGGAGACCTCAGGAAGAAGCTCCCGCAGCCTAACGATTGCCACAGCTCCACGGCCCTCAAATGGGAAGTGAGTAGTGCGGCAAGATGGGCAGGCAGGCAGACAGTGAAGCGGCTTCACAGCGTCAGAAGTGTCGGAAGCAGGCAGCATCTTCTCAGCAGAGTGTTCTCGGCTCCAGCGGCTTTGCAGCACCAGCAGGCGGGCAGGCAGGCGGTGAAACCAATGGGGTCAACCCTGCTCCACGGCCCTTGGATAGCACGTAAAAAGTTACATTTTAAGCTAGCAGCAAGCTATCTTTTGGGAGCATAAGTGGAAGATCACTGAGGCACTAGGGGTGGAGCAGGGAGAGCGTCAGCGCATACGGCGCTTCACACCACCATCTTCCTTTTCCCAGCACCTAAATAAATATTTATAATTTAAAATGAATAATTTTAAAACACTCCCCACCCTTATCCCCTAATAAGCCAACATCCCTGCTCCTAAAACAACATTTCAAATATCAAATTTGGAAATGGAAGTGGAACTAGGCGAAGTTAGAATGCTGGAACGAAGGTGGCGTAGAAACTATGAGACTTACGACTGTAACACCTATAAAACAGCCGGGAGGCAGTACCATGCTTCAAATAAGCGGGCAAAAAAAGCCCATTACCTAGAGAAGATTTCCTCTTCTGATAATGGACAGAAAGAAATCTTTAAGATCGTAAATAGTTTCACCAACCCCAGAGCCCTCTCACAGGAAATTCCACCATCCTTGCCCCTCTGCAACTCCATTGCCAACTTCTTTGAAAAGAAAATCATAGACATTGTCAAGGATTTTCCTAAATCAACACTGACCGCCTCAGAAACTGAAAGTCAATTAAGGACAACACCAATTTGGCCTGCTTTAATACATTTGACCCCATCTCCTTAGAGGAGTCTCATCAGGCCATTCTATCGAGTAAATCCGGATCTCCTTTCGACCACTGTCCCCCTCTGTTCTTACAAGCCTTGGTTAACGAGGTAAACCCCATCATTAACAGTGTTATTAATTCCTCACTCTCCTCGGCTGAAATCCCTAGTGAATGGAAACCAGCAGCCGTCAAGCCTCTCCAAAAGAAACCCCTGCCTGATCCGACTATCCTCTCCAACCTTCGTCCCATCTCACTGCTCCCTCTGTTGTTTAAACTCACTAAAGCATTTGTCAACAAACAACTCACAAAATTTTTGGAAGAAAATAACATCCTGCATGCCAACCAATCTGGGTTCAGGGCCAAACACTCAACCGAATCTGCCCTTGTATTCACGTCAGAGACCCTGCGAAAGGCCATGGACCAAGGGAAGAAGGCCGTCCTGATCTTACTTGATCTGTCGGCGGCCTTCGACGTGGTCTCGCACACTATCATGATTGACCGCTTATTTTACTCAGGGATAAGAGAGGTAGCGTTGACATGGTTCAAAAATGTTCATGGCCAAAGATGCCAAGTCACTGTACTAGGGAAATTCAGCTCTGAGGAAAAATATATCAGTACAGGGATCCCTCGGGGCTCCAGTCTGAGACTGTAGTTTTCAACCTCTACATGGTCCCCTGATTAAGCTCATTTCCTCCTACCAGATCAGCACAATATCATACGCTGATGATACACAGCTCATCCTGGTGCTGGACAGAGAGCTGCCTGGAGCTGAAGAAAACCTCATAAACTGCCTCACTGCTACTTTCGAGTGGATGAAGTGCAACCACCTCAAATGTAATTCGGGGAAAACCGAAATCCTGCCTTTCGGTCCTCAGAATCTGTTCTCGCCCAAATAGTGGTGGCCTGAAAACGCCGAAGCCCCCCCAACACCATCTCCTCTGCCCGTAACCTAGGCATTAAGTTCGATGACGCTCTGTCATTTAAGCAACAAGCAGTGGCCGTGGCCGACACCTGTTTTCACGTCATCAGAACCCTCAGAAAGTTTTTTTACCTTCTCCCCCTCCCAGCAAGAAAAACGGCAGCGGTTGCACTCATAACATCTAGACTGGACTACTGCAACAGCCTGTACGCAGGAGCAAATAAATCCGTGCTCCACAGACTGCAGATGGTCCAGCACGCAACAGCCCGCCTGGTTCTTGGCTGGCCTAAGAAATCATCTGCTTCGGCTGCACTCAATGCCCTCCATTGGTTACCAAGACATAAGCGAATTTTATTCAAAGTCCTGGTTATCACTTTTAGAGCCTTTCACTTACAGGGGCCCAGGTATTTGTCGAATGGCTTCAGACGCTATATGCCTGCGCGTAGCCTAAGGTCCTCCAATCAAAACCTACTAGTGACACCTAAATTCAGGCTCACCAACAAGGGTGGGAAATCCCTGGCTGTCATTGGTTCCAGGGCATGGAACAAACTGCCACCACAGCTTCGGCTAATTGCAACAGAAAGGCCTTTCAGGAAAGCCCTGAAGACCTGGGTTTTCTCCCTCACAGACACCGCCTGTAAAACCCTAGTATAAAGTGTACAGGATCCCCCGAACAACATCAGTTAGCCAACATGTTCCACCTAGGTTGGCTCCAAGCGCCAAGATGCTCCTTGGAGTGATAGCTGCGCTATATAAATGTATCTTCCATTCCATTTAAATTTAAATTTAAAATTGTAATTAGTATTTTTAAAACACTCCCCACACTTATCCCCTAATAGCCCAACACCCCGCTCCTAAAACAACATATCACATTTCAAATATAAATTTCGAATGTTTAAAACAATTCTTAACAAATATTTTTAAAATATTCCCCACCCTTATCCCCTAATAACCCACCATCCTGCTCCTAAGATTTATATTACAATTATTATTTTAATACATTTTACCACAACTATTAATACAATAAAAGCAACAATATTTTAATATTTTTTCAAAAAATGATATTTTATATATTCAATATTATTTGTTCAATATTTTTTACACTATCAAATAATATTATCTTATAACGATATTTTTGACTCAAAATTTCATACTTTGATCTTTTAAAAGAAAAAAATATATATTTTTGTCATCAAGATAAAATACATCGATATAGTGGTATTGTCACTAAAAAAACAATATTACTGTCAGTTGATATTTAAATTCGATATTATGACCATTTACCACTCCCAAGACCTGCCAGATGATATCATTCTTCGTATGGTTCTTCTATAAATAATGTTTAACCAAAGGGCCTCCTTCCACTTTGCATTTATTGCATCTTCTTTGTTAGCAAATTCTTTGTTTTACCAGTTGTGTGGTTTGTCCATCATAGGTAAGGTTACAAGGACATTTTATGGTATTGATAACACTTATCATGTTAGAGTTCGAAAAGGACATTGATGTGTAATCTCTCTTGTCCATGGTCAGTACTTTAGTATTGGTAGTAAACCTACAGATCTGACAATTGTCTCATTTATAGTGTCCTCTGAGGTCTGGTGTGCCCCAGCATGTTCTTACAGTGTTACATTTGCTATTTTTGTATGTGCCGTACCTCATCAGAGGTGACTGCTATCAAATTGAAGTGGTGGGGCGAATATTTTGACCCACTGACAGGCACTGACAATAGATAGCTGTGCGCTTAGGCTCAATGGAAAAGTTCTCAATCATTTGCAGTTTTAAACAGTGTTTATAAAGGGCCACAATTGAGAGATCTGGAGTTAAGGCGGAAGGCAATGCAAGCTTTTCAGAGTGCTTATCAGTGAGGCAAAGTAATCTCCTCTAATTAGCAAAATGTAAAGTGTTTCTCTCCAGCTACTTTCAGCAGCCCGTGGCTCCATCACAGGCTTTTGCAGCCACAGCCAACTACCCTCTATCAATCCAGATGCAGCTCTTATGCTGCTGATAATGTTAAGCAGCATGAGGAAAGCACCATGATTGGCTGGAGCTTGCTGACTTGATACTCCCGCAGGCACTGGAGGCCTGTGCCTGCTCTCCACCCAGCTGTCTAAGACAGTTCATGTTGGAAACGTTTAAAGTGCGCATGTCTGGCATGCTCCCTTAAGAGAGCTGTCCAAAGTGACATACACACTTTAAAATTAAGTACCCACAGTTCCTCTTTGCTGCTGCCAATCAGCAGTAACGGGCCCACCCTCACAACTGGCTTGAGTGCCAGCATAAAAAATAAAATGGCGATAAATTCAATTTATTACCATTTTTTCATGTTTTCTACGCTAGCAGCAGAGAGGGAAGGAGCCCCCACCCTAATGGAGGATCCACTGCTGTCCTACAAGGTCCCTGGCATTTCTATTGCATTTGAATGCACAAGAGTGACACAGTTTCTGGATTTCTCTTTGAGTTACCAATATCTCTTTAGGATTACCTGTGACTGTTAATGTGGCTAAAGGTGGTGACCGTGGCAATGCTTTCAATACTTCTTTCTTTAGTTTAAGGTGTGAAGATAAGTATCCCTCACACAATACCAGGCTCTCTTCAGGGCTCCACCGACAATCGTCTTTGGTTACCGATCTGTAATATTTTGTCTTCAATATTTCCTCACTTTGAAATAGTCAGTCCTATAATGAAAACATCTTCTCATTCTCTGAAATATTTCTGTATGGCAGATTCTCCTTGAGTGTACAAGGGTAGTAGCTGCCATAGTGATGAATTGGTAGCTGTGGCTGTTCTGTAAAGAGTGGTGTACAGCCTACACTCTCCCTGTTTGATTAAAATATCCGAATAATTGTTTCCAAACCTGCTGGAGATAGGTGTGAATTTTATTTCAGGGCTTGGCTCATTAAGCCATCACACAAAGTCATTGATTCTCTCTTATTCACCCCACCATAGGGGAAATATATCATCAATACTTCTTACAGGTGGAGATTTCTTGTCAGTATGGGTTATCCCCACTGTGTATTTTAATTGTTTCAAAGTCTGTAGCATAGGGATTTTCTATATCTGGACCGAAGCAAGCTTCCATAACCACCTCCTTCATTGGTAAGACGAATTTTACTTCCAACATAAATTAATCATTTTGAAGGTATCTTCTAAAGCTCAATGATACATTTTCTAGATGGCAGCATTCAGATTGGTCAATAGTAAGTGTATCATGTTTATGGCTTCATCTTGGTGGATAATGGTGACGAAGGGTTCTACATTGCAGGTTACTAGAATATCACGTTTTGCATCATATTCCGTGTAATCAATAATGTAGATAACACGCACTGTGTCTTTTAAATATGACTAAATTTTTGATACTACCTCCTTGATAGAAACAGTCAATGAACTTGCATTCTGGTTCTAGAAGAGACTCACACCCGTATACAATTGACCTCTCTGGGGGTTCTTCCAAATTCTTGTGCACTTTGGGAAGTCTATATATGACCGGTGTTCTGGGCATGGTTTGTTGAGACAACCATGTTTTTTCTCATTAACCCACACTTCCTGTTGACCTGTCAGTCAGCCAATGTATTGTCCTTTGTATCCCTAGATGTCAGTCACGCTTTAGCCTTCTACAGCTATTAGTACTGTTGAGTTGTCTCATTATTCTGACCTCCTCTTTGTTAATATCTTGGATTATAATGGCACCACCTTTGTCATCTGGTTTAGTAGATATATTGGGACTTCATCTTAATGAGATGAGGGCATCACATCCTTCTTTGGAAATGATAAGACGAGTGATCTAAGGATTTAGACTGTCCTTCACCTGCCTTCACATCCATCGTCTGCACTATTGTCACACCTGTTTTGTTTGGCACCTATGCAAACATGATGAAAAAGATGATGTAAGTAACTAAAGAAATATAATGTGATGCGTCAATGTATTTGTAGTTCTCATTAAGTGATACGTGACCACTTTAGAGTTCCGTTTTGTACGTTTTTGTTGAATTATCACACATGGTTACTACTTTGAAGAAGTTCCACAGTCCCATTGGTGTCACTAAGTTATTATTTCACAGCATGCTTTTTTCTAATGAAATATTGTACCTCAAAAAGAACAACTTGAACATCATAGCTGTCAATTGAGTTAGCCTATTTGCAATAACTCTTAACACCTTAATATGGAAGTTTGAACTGCGTGCAACTGACCTAGTCACACAGAAATAAGATAAGTGCCCTCCCACTGGCAAAGAGGGTCATACGCATTGGTGTTTCTATGCAATTCATACAGAGGCTTATAAAACAATGAAAAAGTGTTTAGCTGCATGTGTAGCTACAGGTGTGTCAAAAAGTGGGAGCACGGGGTCCTAAAATTGTGCACCAAATTGGGAACCACTATTACTTCAGCTAGTCTTGACCAGGAGAAACCATTACACCCAATCTTCTGTTTTCTTAAGAGAACTTCTTTTAGCAAGCAGT
The DNA here is from genome assembly GCF_964261635.1 of Lissotriton helveticus. NCBI lineage: Eukaryota > Metazoa > Chordata > Amphibia > Caudata > Salamandridae > Lissotriton > Lissotriton helveticus. The sequence continues at coordinate 1,409,472,145 of NC_136069.1, read as the reverse complement.
GGCATACATTGCAGAACATAATAATCTACTTGAGTGGATGAGTAGGGTAGGTTATGCAGTTTTGACTGAATCCAAATGTGTTATCATTTTACTGGGATGGAGCTATGGATGGGAATAACGGAAAGTTGGGCAAGCCAGCACACAGCTGGAATTCCTTTTTGGCCATTTGATGCATTGATTTACACTTTGCTCCAGGGATTATAATTCACTTTCAAAGACTCAAAAGCACCAACAGATACCTTCAAAATCACCAACCCTACAGACTTGCACTGAGAATGTCACCTGCCTATGTAATTCAATGGTCACTTGACTTTAGGCGATAGCATACATTTAGGCTTATCGCTCAGCTTTCAAAGGTGCTACACCTTCATGTTTGTGGTGTTTATTCTTAACTGTCCACATTTCTGGTGCAAAATGCCTCGTAGTTATTTTATTAAAAATAGCATTGCCAAGACTTTTATATATCTCTTTTTTTTATTGCTATATCATACTTTATCAGGACACAGGTCCTGTCAAAGCTGCTATTGGATACATTCCAGTGCAAGGATAAACACTTTGGTGAGGCAGAGGTGAAAAACTACAGTTCACAGTATCCTTTGCCATATCCAAGACAGATATGACAATGACAGTATAAATTCATACATATGATTTACTTTTAAACAGTTACACATTAGATAACAGATTATTATGTCGCACATTCAGAAAACAGTTCAATCCAGTATATTTTACTTAATATATACCACCATAAGAAGTACTAAATGAATAAAAAAAGGAATCCAAATATTGTCAAAATAAGAAATTACATGGTTTGCTACCTTTGTATAAATATATAAACGCATCAATAGCTTTGTATGTTGTACTATTAGCTCATCATAGCGCGGGGTTTGTGATGGGTATCAGAATCAGTAAAAATGGCCAGGGCAGCAGTGCGAACACACGTCATGTCGTTTAACTTGAAGATAGTTTGGAAACATGTTGGGAGTTCTATGGACGTTGTAGGTCGTGCACAATTGTATCAGGTGTTCAATACTACACCTGGTGCAGCAATGTATACGGCATTAACTCCCTGTAGAGGCCAGAGCAACATTCAATTGATTGCACACTAGGTCTTGGGTGAAAGCACATGGCTCATGCAGTTTGCGAGCACCCTCCACCTGCATTTTAAAGAACAACGGCACACAGTGCTTGATTCTACTGATTTACTGGAGAACACAAAGGTCAAATGACATGCATTGCATCAGTGACTTGCAATTTTGAATTGGCATTTGAACTGATCATACAGTTCAATTACCAATTACCCTGGTACGAGAACAACATTTATTCACTCTGATATTTGCATTTTGCTCTGGTCTGGCAAAGAAACTGCTGATGTGAAATTGTTCTGGCACTGAAGCAAATTATGTAGTTTGGCCCCTTTGGTTTTCAAAGGCCTTTCTGTTCCCATGCCAGCAGAGGCAGATTGTATAAACCAGCCCTACCCACCTCGCCCTAGCTCTCTTTCAACCGAACCCATTGTTTGTTTCTTACTTTTTTTTCTCTCTCGCTCGTTCTTGCTTTCTCTCCTTTCCTCCCTCCTCCTTTACTTGTCCCCCGCCCTCTTTCTTATCAGTTTCACTCAGTTCCTTTATCTTTCACTTCCCCTCTGTTTCTTTTTATCTTCCTTTTCGTCTTTGTCTTTCTCCTCTTTGTCTTTGTCTTTCTCTTTCTCTTTCCCTTTCTCTTTCTCTTTCAAATGCCCTCTCTTTCTCTATCTTTCTCTTTCTCGTTCTCTTGATGCTGGAGAGTAACAGGGGCACCAGCAGTAGCCCTGGCATTGCAACTATCACACACTGTGTCAGAACCTCTATACCAAAAATCGTTCCATGCATTATTTTTTTAGATTATCCCCTCGTTCACCAGAAAAGTGAGATAATGGCTAGTGGTGCTGCCTTTCCGTTATGCACTCTGCTGATTACCTCCAGGTGCTATGGTCAACATCTCTGTTGATGAGGGACAGAAATAACAAGAGGGTGGTGCCACATTCAGAATTAATCTGTGGTATGTTTTTGACCCACACCACCATTTGTAAATATAAAATGCATGTTCTGTATTAACAAATGTAAGATGTGTTGCTGCTCCATAACGGATTTAGGGAATGGCCATATAGATATTTGTGCTATAAGCAAATTGCTTCAGTCTAAGGCCATGCAGTCTACATTCAGCCCTTCATACCTTCACTGAATGTATGGCTAAACAATCAATAAGGAGCCGGAAAACCATGCTTCAAACACAAACGTGGGAAGATCTCAAAGAAGCGGCCGAAAGAAGAGACCTTTCCTCCTTCTGGTCGATAGTTGATAGGCCATATTTTAAGGATGCCAATAGCACACAAATAGCATCTAATGTCCTCCCAGAACAATGGGTAGAACACTATAGTGGACTATAAAACAGGGGGACCACTGAGAATGTGGAGCTCGAGCAGAATGGGGGGGGGGCATAGAGGTGCCTGAATTCACCCTAGAGGAAATCGCGGGCGTATCAAGGGCCTGACAAGAAACAAGGCCCCAGGCCCTGATGGAATCCCGCCGGACCTTTTTTTGAGCAATGTAGAACTGTGGGGTCCAGTCCTTACTAGAGTAATAAATGCTGCTATATCGTCAGGGCTACCCCGCTCATGGTCAACTGCCACAATAGTGCCCATTTGTAAAAAGGGGAGTAGGGATTCGGCCCAGTGTTACCGCCCGATATCATTGATAGATGTAACAGCCAAAATACTAGGTAGGACCATTTTGAACTGTTTGATGAGTTGGGAAGAAGAACACCACATTCTCACTGATGTTCAGTATGATTTGCGGGCAAGTAGATCCACAACTGACCAGTGTTTAAATCTTTACCTATTGGTGACTAAATATACAGTAGCTAGCAAAGAAAAGGTATATTTAGCTTTTATGGATTTAGCTGCAGCTTTCGACTGTGTAAATAGGGAAAAACTGTGAACTATTTTGGCCAATTTAGGGGTGGAAGCTGGCCTCATTAGGATTCTGAGAGATCTCCACCACAATACCTCTGCCAAAGTGAGGTACAACCTGGAGGGAGATACCACCGAGCCCTTCAGGTGTACCAGTGGAATCAGGCAGGGGTGTATTCTGGCCCCCTTCCTGTTTTCCATACACATTAATGGTCTTGAACAGTCTCTATTGAAATTAAAAGTGGACCCACCCAGAATAGGAAACAGGCAAATTGCCGTCTTGCTCTATGCAGACGATGCAGTTTTATTGGCTCGCACTCCAGTCGGGTTACAACGATTGATAGATGGATTTATAGATTTTATGAGTAGCCTAGACTTAGCGGCCAACCTGTCTAACTCATATGTTATGGAGGTGGGCCAAAAAAACGTTGGAAAGCATTTTAATTACAAAATAGGGACAGAGAGTATTGCGAAGGTACAGACTTTTTCTTATCTGGGAATTTTATTTGATCGGGGCTTGCATTTTAGATCTTTGATTGAGGAACGTTGTAACAAGCTAGCATCAAGCACAGGAGCAATTGTGAATTTTTGTCGCCGTTTAGGGCAATGGTCTCCTGAGCAGATGTTGACTCTATACAACTCCATTTGCTATGCCAAGGTGGCATATGGGGCAGAACTATGGGGAATGGTGGAGGTACCTAGATTGCAAGTGGAGGAAAACAAACACTTGAGATGGTTCCTTAAAGTTCCCCAGTGTGTCCCTGCTCAGATTATACATGAAGAATTAGGATGTGAGCACTTAGAGGACAGGTTGGGCTGCAGGCCTTTCATTGCCTGTCTAAAGATCTGGGTCAATCCAGAAGCCATTTGACCAAACAGATAATAAAGGACTGTATGAGTAGGGAAAAGGGACTGTCCATCCCCTGGCTTAAATACGTGAAGGGAGGCCTGGAAAGTATAGGATGCGAGGACCTCTTTCGGACATCGTCCCGCATAGTAAAATGGGACCAGGTCAGAGTAAAAGAGATACTTCTCAAACATAGAGCCAGAGCTCGAGAGGTAAAGGACAGATATAAACACTCAGTTCAGGAACATGTTATAGTAAGGTCCTGTAGAGGACTGGAGCCCTATATCGCTCTCACATACAATGCCCAGGATAGGTTTTTATTTACACGGTTTAGACTCAACTTTTTACACCACCTTTTAGATGATCTGGTGGGTTTTATCAATCAAGTTGAGTCAAAGGGGCCCTGCGGCTGCGATCAGCGATCTCCGCAGGACACCCCTCATTTTGTATTAATATGCCCATTTTATCTTATGCCCAGACGTCGATTTTTAATTGGTCTGTTCATAAAAGCTAACCTCAGACATGTGAAGGAAGCCCTTGAATTTTTAAAAATGGCTCGAGATCCCCTGACTCTCTTTTGTGTGAAAAACTTTTTAAGAGCAGCAGTTAAACTAAGAAACACAAGAGGTATTTGCTGACTAAAAGTGAACTAAAATTGTACAAGCACTGGGTGGATGGTGGGTTTGTTTCATAAATAATATAAGCAATTAGCAGTACTGTATTCTGTATGAGGTGTTTTTAACATGATAATTGTAAATATTGTCTTTTTTTAATCTGTGCTTTTATGGTGGTTTTAAATGCCAAATAAAGAATATTTTGAAGTTTGAAGTTTGAAGTATGGCTTAGATCACTAATACACATTCCTTTGGTCCAGAGGTGAGGCCCAAATTGTGAAACACAGCTGTCCACCAGAGCTCTGTACATCAGTGCTCTAAAACCAAAGACAAGCCTAGCATCATACTTGCTGTGTGAATGACAGTTTTGTGATGTGACAAGGCATTCCTTTGCAACACATGCCCTTTGGAGAAGTGTGGCTCAGTGGTTAGAGGCGGCAGACCCGGAAGCTGAGAACGGCCGTGGACCAGGGTTCGATTCCCCGCCTCGGCGGGTCTCGGGCTCAAAATTCCACGGACTCGACAATTCTCGCTCTGGTGCCTACTCGACTCACGGGGTCACACTCTGCGACTCTGGGCAATAGCTTGCTTAATCTCCACTACGGCCCCTCGTGGCGGGATGCCTGGCTTTCACCTTGTGGATACCCTGCCGGGGTATCTCACAGGGGAATACCAGGACGGGTTCCCTAAGCAAGCGCCTTGAGACCCCTGGGTGATTCGTGCGCTATATAAATCGAAATACATTTACATTTACATTTACATTTACCACACATGCGTTACAATGTGGATGCCATAACCAGGCATAACCTTTGCCATGAATATGCCTTTACCACACATACCTTTCCAACGAATTTCGTTGTAAAACCATGCATGGTAAGTGCATATCCATGGTAAAGGCCATGTCAGACCCCTGCCCCAACTCCCATAACTGGTCCCTTGCACCCTCCCCCCTCTAGCCCCAGATCTTTGTTATTAAAAAATACCCCTTCCCTGTACCCTTGCACGACCCCCCCTCTTTACTCCTATCCTTCTAAGAAGTACCCCTCCCTGAACCCTAAAAAATGACCTTGCACGATTTAACCACCTCCAAACCCTTCTAACAAGCACCCCTCCCTGAACCCTAAAAATAGACCCTTGCACGATTTCCCTTACTCAAAACCTTCTAACATATTACCGCTCCCCTACCCTGAACCTAAGAAACGGACCCCTGCACAACCCTCCATTACCTAACCCTTCTAAAAAATACCCATCCCGTGCCCTGAATCCTAGAAATAGACCCCTGCCTGACCCAACCCCTGACCCTTAATTACAGTACCTAATTTGACCAGGTGTTTTCCGGTGCTCAGCACCAGCACTTGACCATCCACACCAGTTAAGGATACATTAATTTACAGGGAAATTAAGTGATTTACCCAGCATCACAGGATGTTGGGTTGGCGCAGAGACTCGATGCTGATTCCCCAACACCGAAGTTGGCAGCTCTGGCCATTACACAACATACTCTCCCCACTTTCATGGTTAATAGTTGGGTCTGTTTTAGGCGGCTCTAACAGGAAAAATGGGCTGGTGAATGCTGCCTCCTGACAAGAGCTCCTCACATATATTTTTTTTACAAATTAACCACTGCTTCATTACAAATATTAATTTTATTTATAGAGTAAAACCCTCCTACCTCTCCACGATGTCTCCTCTCCAAGCTCTCCTGAGGCACTGTGCACGTCATAAAGAGGAAGCAGAAGGGTCTTTCCATTTCTTCTAACAACACTGATAGCCTCCACCACCCTTACCATACAAGCACCTTCAACACACACGCCTTTACTACGTATTTCGTTGTAAAGGAATGCATGATAAATGCTATGCGTGGTAACAATATTTACCCGTCACACACATACCTTTACCATACAAACCTTTACAACTAAATTTGTTGTAAAGGTATGCGTGGTAAGGGCCTGCAATGTACATTTAATTGTAAATGTGAGGTAGGGCCACCTTGGTGATGAATATGGATTCAGAAGTGAGCCATTTAGAAACCAGGAGGCCTGCTGGGGAGTGGGATCCAGAAGACAAGCTGAGGAAGATGTGGGAATTTATATTAAAAAAACAGTTTCACATGATGCTTTTGAGTTGTGCGTGTGTGTGTAGACTGCTGCGTGCCTGTGTGTGTGTGTGCGTCTGTGTGTGTGTTTGTTTATGTGTGGTTGTGTGCGCGTGTACGCACCCACACATGATGCTCCTATGGCCCATGAGGACCCCAGGTATAATACTGGCTATGGAATAATGATGACAATTCCTTGAACATTTTGTACTTTATTAGAATAAAGGCGCCCAGCTCTGTGGTAATACGAATCCCACCATAGTATTAGTAATTCTTCCCAGTAATCTGGGCATTCATTGGAAAATGGTGCCCATCACAGGTACAGTGCTGGTTTTGCCACTATGAATGCATTCTTCTGTCTCGCTACTCGCCACCCCCTTCTCTCTTCAATGTCCATTTTCTTATATGGCTTTATGGCTGAAGTCTTCGGGCTTTTCGTCATCTTTTCGTTACTTTTTGTGGTGGAGTATGCTCCTCCTATTCTTCTTGTTTCTTTTCCTTTTTCTATCCTCTCCTTTCTCTATCAGCGAATGATTTTCTTCTTTCACAGTCACCTATTCTATCTGTCGCGTCTTTTTTCTTTTTTTTCTTTCTGAGTCTTTTTTGGCACGACATTTTCTTCTCGCTATTTTGCTCTTTTTTGATGGGGATTTTTTTCTCTCCACTTTACACACCTCTTTTGTTGGACCTTGCAACTTTATATTCTTCTCTTTACTTTTGTTATTCTCTTTTTTAATTCCCTTCCTTTTTTATATTGGTATCCTCTTTGGTTTCGAATACTTTAACATGCATCTTTCCTTCACCCTCTTCACTTAAGAATTGTATATCTTTTTCTGCTCCTTACCTATGACAAATCTCCGCATTGTTTTATTGAATGTAAAAGGTATGCACAATCCAGTTAAGAAGCAGAGAGTGTTGTCTTACCTTGCTAAATTGAAATGTCATATTGTTTTGCTACAAGAATCACACCTTAGAACACAAGATTTGCCTTCACTACGTAAACAATGGGTGGGTGAATTTTTTTGCTCCCAAGCTGTTAGTAATAAGAATGGTGTAATTATTTTATTCCATCAGTCATTGACCGTTCAATTACAAAATGAATCCAAAGACACCAATGGTAGATGGTTGTTTTTAGATGTAACAGTTAATAACTCTCCTTATTCTTTTTGTAAGATATATGGTCCTACTGGTATTGATTCAACCTTTTGGGCTGAGTTTTCCATTCTTCTCTCCTCACACGCTACTGACAATTTGATTGTGGTGGAGACTGCAACCAACTCATGGATCCTTTTCTGAATCGAAAATCTCAAGCCAAAGATGTCCCTAACAAGATGCAGAAATCCTTTCATAAAGCTATCACTACAAGAGGTTTAGTGGATGCATGGAGAACTTCCCACCTGGATGTTCTAGAATATTCCTTTTTCTCTCCAGCCCTCAGATCCCAATCCCGGATAGATTATATTTCCCTCACTCAACATACTCTACAATTCATGAATAGTATTGAGATTGGCTCCATTCTTATCTCTGACCATGCCCCCATCATTTTGGACATAGATCATCCTTCTCATGTGCCTTCATCTAGGCGCTGGCGCTTTAACAATTCTCTTCTCTTAGATTTTCAATTATTGGAACAGTTTTCACTCTTTGCTCAAGAATTCTTTCTTCATAATATCTCTTCTGTCTCTCAATTTCACTTCATATGGGACGCGTTTAAGGCCTCCGCCAGAGGTTTTATTATTGATTTTGTATCCCGTAAAAAGAAGAAGGCTTTCTTGAATTCTACTTCACTTCTTAAACAAATTAAATTTTTGGAGCATCAATATTTCTCTGCTAATTATCCGGATACATTGTCCAAACTTATTAAAGCAAAAATGCAACACAACAAGCAATCTTTAGATTCGGCCTGCAATAATTTTCTTAAATGTAATGCAAAAATGTACAGCGGGCGAAATAAAGCTGGTAGATCCCTCGCCCATTATCTCAAAATTAAAAAGCAAAAAACTAAAATCGCTACTATTAGAGACTCTTCTGGAGTTTTGCATTTCTCAGATTCTAAAATTCTTGATTACTTTACTGAGTTCTACTCCTCTTTGTATACCCCAGAATCTTCTCCGTCTTCTGACCTTATTGATTCTTATTTTCAACGCATTCCTAAGCCTCCTGAAAATCAAGTTGATCTTTCTTCCTTGAATTCCCCCCCATCTCTGAACAAGAAATTATTGATGCTATTTCCATTCTACCCAAGGATAAAACCCCAGGTCCTGATGGTCTCACCGTTCGATTCTTTCTTCAATTTAAATCACTTCTGACCGCTCATCTTCTCTCTTTAATTAATCACTTTCTCAAAACCGGTTCAGCGCATGGTACTTTTACTCAGGCTATGCTTTGCCTGATACCTAAAAAAGATAAAGACAAGTCCCTTTGCAAAAATTATAGGCCCATATCTTCGATTAATACAGATTGTAAAATCTTTGCAAAATTACTTGCCATGCGTATTAATAAAGTTATCCCTGATCTTGTTAACATATACCAATCCGGATTTGTCAAAGGTTGTTCCATTACTGATAATTCACGCGCCTTTCTCAACATCCTCCATCTGGCCTCTGAATCAGATTCTCCTTTAGCTGCCATAACATTAGATGCTGAGAAAGCATTTGATAGAGTCAACTGGGAATTTGTCTTTGGTGCTCTTAAATGGCATGGTGTTGGCCCTCCTATCTTTCAATACATTCAACTCCTTTACTCAGCTCCTACTACTTCTGTTTGGGTAAATGGACGTCAGTCCAATTATTTCCCCCTTCTTAGAGGAACTAGGCAGGGTTGCCCCCTCTCCCCCCTTCTTTTTGTCCTTGCGTTGGAACCCTTTTAGAATCAATCAGACGAGAGGTTTCCAATTCAGGTCACTCGACATTACATTTAGTGCCTATGCAGAGGATATTCTTTTGTACATTTCTAACCCATCAACTTCCTTGCCAGACTTTTTTTCACTTTTACGGGATTACTCTAATGTCTCTGGAAATACTCTTAACTTAACGTAGATAAATCTGAGATCCTTCCTCTCAATAAACTCTGTCTTCCTTCTAAGTTCGCTCATACAGGTTTCGAGTAGAACTCTGAATATATCAAATGTCTTGGTATCCTTTACGCTACTACCATAAAGGAAACAATTAAAATTAATCTTGCTGATATCCTTAAGAAGTTGTCCGCTCTGATCCTACCTCTCTGCTGCACTCTCACTTACCTCCTACTGATCCCTTTTCACGCATCCAAATTTGGTATCATAAATACATTAAGATTAATAAACGATCCTTATTTTGGAAAGAGGGGATTGACAAAGGTATTATTTCACCTCATCATTTAATGAAAGATGGTTCTTTTATGGATTATTCAGATCTCCAAGCCTCTTACAACATTTTGTCTTATCATGACCCTCATTATCCTTTACTCAAAGACTATCTCATTCGCCTTTCCCTTCAGTACTCCTCCACGATTACACCTGCTCAGGTTCTGAGCTGGGATGGGGCAGTGAGATAAATAACGGTGATGGATCTAGCCCTGATCTCTTGACTGGGTGAGAGTACTCTGCTTAATTCAGAGACTCTGTCCATCACCACCCCTTGTTGTAAATAATTTTGTCCACCCTAAGCGTGGAAGGGTATACTCAGATGTGAGTCCCTTGCTCATTGCACCATCAGGATTCAAGCAAGCCGGGCCGAAGACGCCTGAAATGGCAGAAACCGGTCCCCGGAAGCTTGTTTCCTTCCCAGTGTAAGAATTGGCCTTTGTAGTCTGGTCTGCTCTGTTCCCATGATGCACTGGGCCAGGGACAGACTAATTTGCATACAGCCAGGTTCTGAAACTGGGATGGTGCAATGAGCTAAAAAACGGTGTTGGATCTAGCCCTGATCTCTTGACTGGGTGAGAGTACTCTGCTTAATTCAGAGACTCTGTCCATCACCACCCCTTGTTGTAAATAATTTTGTCCACCCTAAGTGTGGAAGGGTATACTCAGATGTGAGTCCCTTGCTCATTGCACCATCAGGATTCAAGCAAGCCGGGCCGAAGACGCCTGAAATGGCAGAAACCGGTCCCCGGAAGCTTGTTTCCTTCCCAGTGTAAGAATTGGCTTTTGTAGTCTGGTCTGCCCTGTTCCCATGATGCACTGGGCCAGGGACAGACTAATTTGCATACAGCCAGGTTCTGAAACTGGGATGGTGCAATCAGAATAACGGTGATGGATCAAGCCCTGATCTTTGGACTGGGTAAGAGTGGTCTGCTTAATTCAGACACTCTGTTCATCACCACCTCCTTTTCTGTATCGTATATCTAGTACTAGTCTAGAATTGTGTCACAGAATAATTAACAGATTCAATAACAAACAAATAAAATTGGATTATAAAAAAAGTGTTTACACTTTATTAGATACCTCCCTTAAGGGTTACAATCTAAAATTAATAAAACACATCGTGCTAAGATGTATATATTCAATTATTAAAAAAAATAAAAGAAACAGTCAAGAAAAAGAGTCGACGCTGCGTTTCGGTGTAGTTAAAATGATGTCACCTTCATCCGGACATTGATATTAACTGTAATCTAAAAATTTAAAAACAATGATTTAGATATCTTTGCTACATGATTGTGACACAATACAATACATAATTTTTCTTGCCTCTTTTTTAAACAAAATTTCATCTTCGAAAACAAATTATACCTCCCCACTACACTCACGTAGTATTGAAAAAACTAAATGGTATTTTAACATCACATGTTTTCAGGTAGTCATTCTTTTAATTACACATGGATTTATGTGGTCGTTCTTGTTTATTATACCACCTTTAGGTAAATACCTTAAGTTGCAGATTTTATATTGGCCGACTTTATTGTTCGGTTTTTGTGCTGTAGCGCTTGGGCTTCCAGTATGTTTTTTCGTACGGACTGATTGATTCAATCTCTAAAGAAAAAACGTTGCATTATAACTACGGTTCGCTCTCAAAATTATAAATCACCCTATTTGTCTGGAACCCATATTTACCTTGAATGAAAATGTTATAGTCTTTAAACTTGGGCACTTGAAGCCACCGTTATGTAATACCAGGTGCAGTCTTACCATCGACTCTTTTTCTTGACTGTTTTTTTTTTAATAATTGAATATATATATCTTAGCACGATGTGTTTTATTAATTTTAGATTGTAACCCTTAAGGGAGGTATCTAATAAAGTGTAAACACTTTTTTTATAATCCAATTTTATTTGTTTGTTATTGAATCTGTTTATTATTCTGTGACACAATTCTAGACTTGTATAAGTTTAGGTCACTAGATTCTCCAAAGTGCTGGTCTTGTCCTCATAATAATAGCGATTTCCTTCATATGTTTTATCTCTGTCCTTTAGTTAAGGCTTGCTGGTCTCAAGTTTGGTCAAAATTGAATGATAAAATGTCTACTAATGTTACTTTTGATATTTCACATGTATTTTTTGAGCAGTGGTTCTTCAGTTTGGAATGTTCAAGTTATGGTGGGTAAATTCATTGATTTATGTTTTGCTATTACTCTTGAAATTATTACTACCAACTGGAAAGACACTTCAAAAATCTCCATCCAAGCCTGGTGGAATTTACTTTGCCATCACCACAGACTTGATCGTGCTTTTGCAAATTCTAAGGCCTTGTTGATCAAAATGGACTTGCTGTGGTTACCTCTAACTTATTTTCTTTCTAGGTTAAACTGTTAATGTTTATATATGCATTTTCTGTTAGCTTTTTATTCTTAGTATGGTTTTACTGCTATGTTTTATCTTAATTTTTTATCTGACCCTTCTTTTTCTTCTTTTCTTCTTTCTTCTCCCCTTTTTCTCTTTCTTCCTCCCCTTTTTCCCTCCCTCTTTTCTTTTCTTTTCTCTTAAAATCTTAAAATGCATTTGACTTTGCATAGTTCTTTATCTTTTAGCTGAGGTGTGATTCTTTTATTTCTCTTTATTATAGGCTTTTACCCTGTTGTTAATTTTTTTATTCAAGAATTGACACGTCTCACCATAATATTCTGTATTGATGTTTTACTTTGTTTATTACTTCAATAAAGCTTTCTAAACTTAAAAATGCATTCTTGATATGACATGGGTACCCATGACAGTATGGGAAAGCCATGGGGATGACTCAGTGAGTTTGCTGCTGCCACATGCAACAATGCAACGTTCACTGCATGTACAGCTTTCCCTGTTCTGAAATCAATACGTTTCTTACCATACATTGGATAAAAGGAACATATTATTTTCAGGGCTGAAAGTATGAAGGAATGCCTTACAAATGGGGTGTTATTAATATTATTATTATTATTATTAATACTATCAAATGTATGTATCAACATAGGGCCTAAGGTCTCCTTAACCCGCCCTTCACGATCATAGTTTGCTAAACTAGAATATAGCAGGGTTGGCAGCTATACTAGAGGACAAAGAGTGGGTATCATTCCTCAAAATTCATTACATCGGTTGCCTATAGCAATGGTGGGCTGTTGAATTCATCGAAGCAGATGGCTATATTGTCTAGAGCGTCCCTCGGTCAGATGAAGACAAGGACGACCCAAGGGCAGACAAACAATCTGGATATCTACAATCTTACATATGACTTTACCACAAAGTAATTGATAACAATGTTTAATAACAATATTCAATGTCTCAAGTTAAGGATTGACTCCCATGTCATTGCTGTCCTCAACATCTATCTCCCACCTGTATGCAACAACCCTAAGCTTTCGTGGCTTGAGTTGATACGTCAGACGAAAACATTACAATTGCAAAACAATAGCTCAATAGTGATAGAGGAGATAGCCAACATATACAATCATTATCACAAACAAAGATCTATTGATTTTTGAGAACTTGAATATCCATTCTCGTGGAAATTATCGAACACCAGAAGATAAGGAAGAAGAATTGTGAAGGTATGTGCTCCACATTGTCATAGATCACTACAAAGACACAAAGCCGCGAACATGCCTGTCCAACGTAATGTCAGCACATGCCCTATTTACTCAAAATGGCCGCACATTGGGGCATATTTACAAGCCCCTATCACAACCATAATGTCACTTTTTTGATGTTGTGGTGGCGATACTTATTACAAGGCAGTGTTAAGTCACTACAAGTGGCTTAACAGTGCCTTGCAAATAAGGCACCCTTTCATGCTACACTTAGCGTGAAAGGTGAGGGCAATCGGTGTTGCTGTGAGCGATCCACTGCAACACCCATTGATTTTGATGCTGCCCCATATTTACAAGTGCAGCGCCAAAAGTAAGATCAGGGAAAACCTGGCCTTAACCTGGGGAAATGAGGAGAAATATTTATTTTCGTCTCGTTTTTGCTGTTTCTGTCTGTGCTGCGTTGTGCAGCACACATGAAACAGCAAGACGCCAATGATTGTTTATATGCAGGAAGGTGTCCCCACCTGCACATAAATGATCTTCCCCTGCAATGCAGATGCACTATGGTGCAAGGGTGTCTGCATTGGAGCTAGGCAGCTAAATGTAATGCCAGTGCAGGGGCAATCATAGGGCTGCACCATATTCTGGTAAATATGGTGCAGCCCTGCGTTTCTGAAGTGATGGAGCGTGTCGCTAACCTTCATGGCTTAACGACATGCTTCGCCACTTAACTTGTAAATATGCCCTTTTATCTGACACTCAGCTAAAATCATATACTCCTCTGGGAAATACTCTATCTCAATCGATTTTGATAATCAAATTCAGGATAGGGATTCTCCGTCTTGCCACATTTACTTTGTTCATGGTCTAAAAGCAGCAATTGTTCCAATATATGTCCTATGGGATGTCAGGTTGAAGAGAATGAAGAGCATCTGCTATTTCTTTGTAGTGTATGTGCAATCCCTTGGGATTAAAGACCAACATAATGTACTGCGAACATGTAAGACAGACAATAAGAATAGTACCATATTTTTGATTTCAAAACATCTCCAGCTAATTTGGCATGTAAGTCCCAGGAAATGTATTCGACAATGATTGTGAGGCATATTTTATAATCGCAATGCACTTTAATTTCTAGTATGATTTATATCATGTATCGTCTAGTAGTTTCCCTGATTGAACTTTGTAATTTATGAGCTGGGATCTTTTAATGGATTTATAGGTTTCAATGTGTACTTTTATGGTTATGTAAACCGAAATAAAGTTCTTGATAATTATATAGTAAGGAACATAGAAGTTACTATATGGTGAACAGCATGAGAATCATCCAACAAGTGGAAAGCCAACATTTGTTTCTCCTGTGGTAACTCACACAAGCCCCCTAATGAGAGGATCTCAAATCTAGGCAAGTAACCCTCAAGATCAGCAGCAAAAACCTAACATGATCAAACACCATGAACCGGATACAATTTATCCAGAACAGCGACAGGGAAGCTATGCTCTGGAGGCAGAAATGTGCTTCTTAAGATCAGCCATTGACAAGATTAGTGAACAGGTAAGGGTCTCAAGAGCTTCCTGACTGTCACATCATGAATCGGGAACAAACCGTCCAAAGAGTCCTCAATCAGAACAGATCCCCACTTTTTGGAGTGGTTCAGGTAAGATTGCCTCCTCCAGAATAAAGCACTGTTATGCACCTTAAACACAAAGGTATGAGACTGTGGAGGGTCCCAAAAAATATAATAAATGTCAGAAAAAAAACTAAAGCCCAATATGAACAACGAAGGCCTAATTGAGAAACGAAGCCTGTCAGGTGCTAGAGACGGGGACCAGAGAGAATAACAACACAGTATTCTGGTATTTTGTGAGATGGGGATGTGATAAGACAAAAGGAAATCAGGAATCTGGGATTAACAGTTAAGGGGTCTACCTACTTGTCTTCTCTGTATCAACTGAAACTAGATAACATGCCAGCGGGAATTGAGAGAGAGTGAATTTCTAGAGACCATCTAGACAACAACTCCAGAAAGCTGACAACCTCATTAGAGAGGTACCACATCGACATGTGCTAGATTCCAACTATATCCCAACATTGACTTGTCAGCCATGTTGGGAAGGTGCAGCCTTCCCTGATGCCCGGCATTCTTGAGCACACATATGTCACTGATGATAAAGTACAACTGGCAAATTTAAGTTAGAATCCAAGAAAGGCTCAAAGCCCTCATTATATTCAATCAGACATTTTCAGAAATAATTTACCTATCGAGGCCTCAGCAGTGACAACTAGATTTCATGCTACATGGGTGCACCAGCAGACCAGCCGTCAACGAATAAGGCAAAAATAATACAATTATTAAAAAAGTAAGTCATAGTGATCCCACAAACTACAGGCTAATATCACTCCTACACACCACAAGGAAAATATATTGTAAACTTCTCTTAAATTTCCTCCAAGAGTAGGCCTATGAAAATATGATCTTGACCAACTATCAAGCAGGCTTTCGAAGTGAAGAGGGAACAGTGGACCAGGCAATGCGACTCCATTTAATATATTCGACGTATGCAGTAACCAAAAGGTTTCCCCTCTACATGGTATTTCATCAACCGTAAGTCCGTTTTTGACTTAGTAGATCAGTCACTGCTACGTGACTCTTTGAAAGCACAGGGCGTCCAGCAAAATTTAACATCAGCCATTAAGAACCTCTATGAGAACAACAAAACCAGGTTCAGCTACGGCAAGGGAGTCAAGTGCACCCCTTTTAGTAACATCGGGCGGGACATCTGACAGGGGTGCATGCTTGTGCCATTGCTCTTTAATCTTTATTATAAGTGATATGGCTGAAACACTCCTGGATATGGATCTTCGGATCTCTAAAGTAGGAGGCATCAAATTCCCATCATTTTTTTTCACTGCCAATGCTATTATGACAGAATGGTCAATGCACCATCTCCTCCATGGCTTTGAAAGGTACTGTCACAATAAAACACTAACCATCAACATCACTAAAATTAACTTTTGAACAGTAAGAATGTCAAGGCAACTGAAAGTAACATTCCAAATCAATAGAGCGAGCCTGGAAAGAGTTAAACCTTTTGACTACCTGGCTATACGCCTTTATGATAAAATGACCTGGACGGCACATTCAACTAAAAGCGAGGCCTTCCAGAGCCAAAATGCAGGTGCCATTACTCACTTTGCCTATAATATATTTATTATTTTGGTGGGGGGAATCCCTTGAATGAGCTATCAATGCTTGCAAAGCAAAGGCAATACTGGCAGGATCCAATAGAAGAAAATTTGGGGTTATCATTAAAACCATGGGTACAGTCAATCTTACTTGGCACACAACGAAATATTGGGATACCTCATAGGTTCCTCTTAATTCACAACCTTGTTTCATGCGCTAATCCTCTAAAGATAGATTATTGGAACACCAAGCTCAACAGGACTATCACTATCTGTTTGCTTGCCCTTATGGTAGTTTGTCATGTGTTTTGACCATGTGGTTTTTGGCAGTCATAGATTGAAACATTACTGCATTACTTTTCTCTGTATTTTTTTATCAATAATGAAAAATGCCTGAAAATGTCTAAGGCTAAAATCATGAATTTAATCTCTGTTTATTACCTAACTCAGGGACTGACCATCTTCACTAAGCAGCGTTCTTTCTTTTCACACGAACCTACAGTGACGGGAGACACTAGCTTTCAAAAACAGAGCACATTCTGGTTTAATCCTGGTCAGCATGTGGTATCTAACTTCTTTTTCTTGATCTCTGGTTTGTTTCCTTTTAGTCACCATTTGAGTGCATTTTGAAACAGTTACTCTTGAGCTGTCCATCAAATTAGACTTCCTTCATTAAAGTCCTTGCCTTTCCCTTTGATCATATCCCCTTGGGCAATATATATATACACCGTAATAAAATGACTACGTGCTACGGTCTGCTTTTGTGCTCTAGGAACTATGGGGCATAATTACAAGGGGATATTGCCACCAAAACATCTCTTTTAGAGATTATCTGGTGGCGATATACTCTTCTCCATATTTACAAAGCAGCTTAACGCCACATTGTAAATAAGGCCCCTTTACATGCATCACTTACCGTGAAAGGGGTGTGCGATAGGTGTTGCTGTGGGTGTTCCACTGAACCACACCCCTTACTTTTGAACGAGTCTGAGGCAGTGCCAAAAATTAACGCCATGCAAGAGCAGATGTTAGAATGGCAAACCGAGGAGAAATACCTTTATTTCTAATCGTTTTTGATGTTTCTATGTTTTTGGTTTTTTTTTCTTTACGGAGTTTTTTATAGCGCTAACATGACCCGCTATCGGGTATCAGAGCGCTTTACTTAGCAGCAGTTGTGTTACATGAGAACACACATCCATTTTTGTTAGGCACAGGTGTAGGAAGGTGGAATCTGACTATATGGTTACCCCCACTTTTTTCCTGGTGTTTTGCTGGTTTTCGACTTAGTTGGAATAGGATCCTGCTATTCAGGACCCCAGTCTATCTGCTTTCTCTCTAAAATGGATTCCCTGTACATTAGGTACACTCCAGATTGGGTACTGGGATACCCTTGTGAGTCCCTAGTATATGGGACCTTAGGTACTAGGGGCATAGGTACCCCAGAGGCCTACCAGGGGCTGAAGCATGTATTATGCCACCCCTGGGAAGCCGTCCAAAATGGCACCACAGGTCTGCTCCTGCAGCCTGGGTAAGAAGGTGTAAACACCCCTTACTAAGATATAGTATACCTATATCTACCTTTTAAAACAGACACATATAAACCTATTAGTCACTCCTTAGGCAAGGCTTGACAATCCTGAAGCCAGAGTCCTTGGTTTTGTGTGACAGGGTGCCCTAGCATGAGCTGAGCCTCTCTGCAGCTTTCAGAATCCCTTCCTTATAGCTGTTCTGTAATACAGCCATTCCATATACTCTTAAGTGCATTATAACCTCGCGGTAAATGCTAACTTTGGGATGGCTGCATCAAAACATGTCGTGTTTAGTGTCAAACACTTTTGAATACTACCCCCCACCAGTCCTGGCGGCGGGGGTAGCATCCCACGCTTCTAGAAGGAGAAGACATGTACACACTGGTCTAACCGGTAAAAGTTAAACAGAGCCCCAGCATCACAAAATGGATGCTGCTGCCACAGACACGAGTCTGACCTCCTGCTACTGGACGAAACTCCAGCAGAGGAGGCCTGGACAATAGGTTTCCTGTCCAAGGAGGTGTAACCACCTCCCCAGACAGGCTTTAGTGTATTTGGGCAGGGTGGGTGCATTCAATGAATGCTTTTCAGACAGTACCTGGGGTACACAAGGTGTCCCCGTGCATTTCGCAGTTCAAACCGGTTGCTGGGGCACTCAGCCCCAGCTCTAGCGCGAAACTGGACAAAGGGGAAGGGGTGTAACCACCCCCTCCCCAGGTCCTCCCATAGGTGGGACCTTAGAGTTAGTCCATCCCCTGAACTTAGTATAAGTATAGGAACCCAGTCCCTAGGACTTTAGATTACCTTGGACGAAACTCTGCAATATATATCTTGGACCTACGACATTCTATTTCGACTAGAAGACTGAAGAAATCTCCCTTAGGGTCAAGGGGTGACTCCCCTGTTCAAACAGGCACCAAAGAAGCATCTTGCTGGTCTGCATTTTTGAGGCTCCAGTCAGATCCCGAAGAATCTGCGATTTAAGAAACAGACTTCCAGACATCTCTGAGGCCGACACAAGTCCCCAGCAAAGCTGAGACCTGTAGCCATCACGAGAGACATGGGACCAGAACTCCTGGACATCCAGCACATTTGCTAGTGCATCAACTTCCCAAGTTTTCCTGAAGTTGTGCATTGGGCTACTTATAGTCCAAGCCCTAAGCACCTTTTGCACTGAAGCTTGTGGGCCTACACTCCACAAGTGTTCCGTGGGCCTGCTTCCTGCATTTCTGCTAAAGGCCCCTTCGCGATCACTGTTCCGTCGACTGGTGGGTCTCCACGAAGGAAACTCTTTTGTTCCTTGACCTTCCCTGGTTGCTCCAGATGTGCCCTGACTCCCTTCCAAAGGGTGAGTCCCTCAGACCTTGCTGGTCCGCACCGAAGCCAATCTTTGCATTCTGCATGGGTTGCTGTTGCTAAGGCTTGTTGGGTCCAATCCGGATACCGACACTGCAGCACTCGACATCCAATGTGGGACAGCTTGAATCCAGCTCCTGGTTGTCGGCAACGCCTCCTGGTTTCTCATGGCTGAAGAGTCAAGCTTCACTTACATCACCTGAAATCACCCGATATCGGCTGGCATCTCCTTGTCGCCTTCCTGGTCACTGGCTAGTGACCCAGACTCTGTCCCCTCTGCTTTCAGGTTCGTCAGATCTTTGATCCACTCTTGGATCCACCCGGACACACTTAATCTGGTTGCCTGCAGCACTTCTTTGCAGCTCTCCATGGGAAACGGCGACAAAACCCGACACAAAAAGAGACCTATGCACCCGGCTTCCTTGGGTGAGGTAACACGAGTACTTCCATGCTCCCGTGGGTCTTGACTCTTGAAGTGTCCAGTACTGAAGGGGTGTGTTCCTAGTCCACTCCTAAGTTTCTTTATTCTTTAAAAATCTAATCACGACTTTCTACATAGAAGGCAATGGTGATTCGTGGCTGTGCACGCATCCCCCGTGGGTCTCCTGCGTCCCTACCTTGGGTGGTTCCTCTTTGCCCCAGTGGTTCTACTGGCCCTAGGCCTTGTCTCTATGTTCACAGCGGTACTTATACCACTTTCTTAGTATATGGTTTGTGAGGCCCCTAGGGCAAAACGTACACTGTGCTAATTTACTGTGTGCTAATTAAGTAATTGTAATGTACTTTTGCCTCTAGTCTCATAAAGAGACTAGAGGGGTGAGTTTAGGATAAATACATATATTTTATATATATATACCTGGTGTGGTTCTTCTCTCATTTGATCATTCATGAGATTATAGACTGGTAAAAGAAGTTACTTTACATTCCTTCAAGACTTAGCCTGAAGGCTGCTCTCCACAGCTACCACTAGGTTTAATTTAAAAGATTTAATTGCGGGTTTATATAGCGCTAGGAATCGACTCCCAGAGGAGTATCTCCACGCTTCGACCGCTGGGGAACCCGTCCTGGCTCACCCTGAGAGATGGTCCCAGATAGGTATCTCTAAGGTGCGACCAAGCATCCCCGGCGATCTGGGGGGGCCGTTGTGAAGATGAGGCAAGCTGATGCCCAGAGTTGCCGCATGTGGTCTCTGACTAGAGTAGGCACCGAGACGAGAATTATCGAGTCCGCTGACCCTGGTCCACGACCCTGCCGCGTCGGGAATCGAACCCTGGTCCCGGGCCGTTCTCTGCTTACGGGTCTGCCACCTCTAACCAGTGAGCCACACTTCTTCACGTTCAGGTTAGCTTTCAATATAGGTTGTCTTTAAACCTACCATCAGTAAGGGTTGTTTGGACTGGTGCAAGGTGCCCAATAGTGGGCAGCATACTCCAGGCCAACTTCTCACAACAGGGAGGTTAAGTGATTTACCCAGAATCACAGGATGTTCAGCGTCAGTGCCCAGACTTGAACCCGGTTCCCCAGATTCGAGGTCGCCCGCCCTAGCCATTAGGCCAACTCCTCTCCCCAAATGCGGGCTTAGAAAGAGCAAAATGCCATTAATATTGTTTATATGCAGGAAGGTGTCCCTTCCTGCACATAAACAATCATTAAATAATGACGATTTGCTACTTCTATGTGTGCTGCATTCTGTTGCACACTAGAAGATATAAAGCACCAATAATGAATGTTTATGTGCAGGAAGGAACAACTTCCTGCACATAAACAATCATTCTCTGCAACGCAGGCACCATTGCACTATTTGCACTATTGTACAAGGGTGCCTGCATTGGTTCTACGCAGCTACATTTAGCACCAGCACTAGGGAAAACGCAGGGGTGCACCATATTCTTGGGACTATGGTGCATCCCTGTGTTTTGATAATGTCAGAGTATGTTGTGCCAAATTTGGCGCAGCTCGGCACTCCAATATTTTTACGCAAATATACCCCTAAATTTCATGGATTTGTTTATTCCATAAACAACATTGATCAGTATTAGGTTTGCTGCTATTTATTTTTCCTTCAGTATTTGTCCAGTTTTCTTTATCTCAAATTACAAATGTTATAAACAACCATAAAAAGGTGGAGCAATAACCAACAGCCTATAGACACTATACCACAGATGCACAGAGACTATGCCAAATTTTAAATGTTCCTCTTTGAAAGAAGCTCTCAATGTAAGATGATACTTGTCAGAACCTCTTTCAGGGGACCATGGGGCATGCAGGGGCTACTGGGCCCAACTGTGTTGGCTGAGGCCTTTACTCCTAATGTCCAAAGGCCCAGCCTATTTTGGATTCTGAGCAACTAGGCCAGGTACCCCACCTGGACTTGACTCTCAGAGGTAAGCATGGTTTAGCAGTCTAAGGCTCTCTCAGGCGGGGTGTGTGCATGAAATGTGATTAGAGATTAGTGAAAATGGGCACTCAACTCAAAATGGGTGTTGCAGCAGAAATAAATCATTGTCTATCCAAATACTCACTTTTATGAAAAAAGAGAAGCATTTTATTTCTACCTCCAACCCCACATAGTAAGAATACAACATTCAGGAAGAATTATGCAGTCCTCCCCTGAGGTTGCGGCTCTGGTGTCTCTCTGGCAATTCCCTGTCCGACTCCCTGCTCATGTTACCGATAGTGGCTATTACCCATTCACTACTGGTAACATCCAGGGCATGCCCCACTAGTAGTCTTGACGTACCAGCAAGGTGCCCTGGGGCTGTCATGCCTGAAGCAAGTCTTACCTGCACACATAGGAGAGAAGTGTTTGGAGTCCTGGAGTGAGCCCTGACCACAGGCGCTTGCAGCGGTGCCAGTCCAAACCAGGTGAGTTGGCCACAGGTGGAATCAGTGGGTGCACTCAGCTATGTAGGCTGTCTCCCTCGCAGTTGTGGTCCTGCAGCGACCGGAGGTTTACTGCAGCTTCTCCTGCCGGGCAAGTGTTCACTCCCTCCTGATGGGGGAATTGCTACAAGGATCCTGTTGTTGGTCCCACGGTTGTGTGAGGGAGCTAACCAATCACAGTTCTTGGTGTTTCCGTTGACCTCCTCTGATACTTATGGTCACCACTGCTCACTGTCCATGGGCTCTGGCCCAGTCAACACGGAAAAGTTATCAATGAGGATCCCTCCTATCATATGGGGTAGGCGTGATGCTGCTGCACAAGTTTTCAGCCCTTACTGCACAGCAGTATTTCCTCACGTGAGCACCTCCTGGCATATTGGTCACTGCACCTCTGCCACACGAGGCTTAGGCCCTCACCTCATTGTAGTCTTAAAGAGGGCGGCCCCTTCTGTGATACAGAGTCACAACACTGGTACTATGCAAGGCTTTGGCCCTTACAGCAAGACAGTCTTTACCATGACTATCTCAGAGGGGACCCTCTCCTGCCATACAGGGGTTACTGAATCAGTTCTGCACATGGGCAATAACACGATGGATGCAGCACCCATTTCATCACACCTCACATGGGCAATCCCTTAAACACGGCTCTCCACTGGACCTGAATGCCTTCAATGCTCTCCTCTTCCTCACAGGTCACACTGGTCTTGGCACGCAGGCAGGTACTGATACTCCAGATACTAGGGCAGGTAACTAAATAAATAATTCAATTTGTAGAGCAATTTGTTACACCCCAGTGGTGTGTCCTCACTTTAGGACCTAGATTTAGATGAGGAGAGAACATAGGAAAAGCAAGCTAAAGGGGTTTAGAGTGGATTGCAGAATAGCCATTTTTTCAATTTGCTTCTGAAATCTTTCTTCAAAGGAGATGATCTCAGAGCATAAGGGAGAGAGTTCCCACATTCTTGCAGCCAAGAATGAGAAGGCATGAGTTCCCATTCTGGCTTTCCTGGTCTTCAGAACTCTAGCAAGCTTCGCCTCTGATGATCTAAGGTTGCAACTTGGGATCTACACTTGTATGATAGGATGCCGGAAACTAGGGCCTTGCTTGTTAAGTAGGTGGCAGCAGAAACACAAGGCTTTCAACTTAATTCTTTTGGTCACTGGGAGCCAGTGTAACTGATTGAGAGCACCGGATGCTGAGAATCTTTTGGGTAGATTTAGTATGAGTCTCGTTGTGGCATTTTGAACTCGCTGCAGCGATTTGATACTCCCCTTGGTGTCTCCGAGATACAGGATATTTCCATATTCCAGTTGGAAGGTAATGAGATCATGTACATTAGTTGTATGGAATTTGATAGGAATTAGAACATTTTCCTTAGGGTTTTAGGAATGCCAAAGCTCTTCCCTGCAGTCTTACTAATTTGGTCTTCAAAGGAGAGTGTATAATTGACCCAGGCTTCTAGGATCTTCACTTCCTGTTTGGGTTCCGACAGTTCGCCCAAAGATGCCGGCCACCAGGCAGATGTCCAAATCGAAGGATTCTTTCCTACTAACAGGAGTTCAGTTTTGGTGGCATTCAGTTTTAAACGGATGTTCGTCGTTCATGTCGCAACTTCAGCCAGACAAAATTTAAAATGCTCTCCTGAGATTGTGTTAGGTTCCGAGAGGTTCACTATAAGTTGGGTGTCATTAGCATACAACCCCACCGAACTATATATTTATTAATGATAGGTGCAGGCGGTCTCATGTAGATATTAAACAATGTAAGGCTCAGAATTGAGCCCTAAAGGACTCCTCCAGGTCTGGGCAATCTTGCTGACACACATGGCTATTGAGTGACCTGAAAGGGTCGATCCTGAAGGAAGGATATGATCCATTTAAGCGCTTTACTACCTATGCCATATTCCTGGAGCCAATGGATGAGGATCTTGTTGGATACAGTGTCAAATGCAGTGCTTAGGTCAAGCAATATGAGGTCAGAGGTCTGACCTTTATCAGTGTTCTGTCTGAGAACTTCCTCCAACAGGAAGAGAGCTGACTTTGGCAGAAAAAAAGGTGTCTATACTATTGCAGTATTCTGGAGAGGGTGTTACAGCTGTAAATACTCTTTCAGGAGATGTGAGCATTTTCAGTAAGGAAAATAATAGGGTAGGTGGCTGAATCAATTTTCTGAGCATAGTATTCTTTACGTATCGCTCTAATGAGTTTGTGGTATTGTTTCAGGGCTTCCTTAAGGAAAGTGTGACTGATTATATTATACTCTTTCCTCCATTTGTGTTTGAGGCATTTACAATGTTTTTTAATAGTTAGTTGCTAGTTGTTCATTGTACCAGATTGTGGAAGGAGAGTATATCAGGTTGCATCTAGATAATAGGGGCGCAATGTTATAAATAGCCCTAGTTAGCCATGATTCGGAGTTGCAAGTGGCACGGTTCAGATCATTGTCTCTCCCGAAGTTTGGGTCCAAAGCTAATAAAGCTGCAGTAAAGTTGTCAGGAGTAACCCAGGCACATTTTATTAGTAGTGGAGGGGGGCAGTATGGATCCTAGAGGAGATCGAGGTTAAAGGGAAAAGAAAAGGGACCAACAAATGGGCAGTCCAAGGTAGTCTAATAAGCGCTGCTTTTTCAATAGAGGGAGCATTTGAAAACATGGGATCAAGCATATGATCTTTTTAGTGAGTGGGTCCAAACAATGATTGAGATAGTACCAGAGTTCCCAGATCAGGAATTTGAGAGGAGGCTGCAAAGGTACGTTACGCTGCAGGGCTAGTTGCGGGATAAGCTTGGTTAGAGTTGATATAAAGTAAGTGGCAGGACCTGGGGGAGGATAGATCAGGAGTCCAACTAACAAGGTATTACTAGATAGAATTATGGCGAATTGTGCTGCCTAACAGTGAGCAAGATCTACCCCTTTAATGATTTAAGTTTAAGTTTATTTAGACAATTGCGTGGTTACTTAAAACCATTGCAATAAATTTACAAGATAATACATATTTACATGGTAAGTTAAACACCATTGATAAACTCTTTCAACTCAATTTTTTCAAATACAACAGATAAAAAGAAATCAGATAGTCACAACTTTAAAATTAGGGATGATATTGCACAAGAACATTTCAATTCGTATATCTGCCAATGAACAACCAACCCTCACCAGACGGCCTAAAAGTTAATATAACCATTCGATAGTAACTTATACATATACATGATAAAATGTAAAATTCATGGTGAGACACAGTTAAATTCAAATAGTAAAATCTTTGGTGTCAATATAAAATATTTCTAATAGTAGGAGACAAGCGGAGGTCGCAGTTTTGAGGCTGAAAGAACACTCAAGGGAAGTATTTCAGTTCATAAATCGTCCTTAGGGGGATTCAATAAAAGTCAATGGGTCAGCTCCTAATA
Organism: Lissotriton helveticus; assembly: GCF_964261635.1. NCBI lineage: Eukaryota > Metazoa > Chordata > Amphibia > Caudata > Salamandridae > Lissotriton > Lissotriton helveticus. The sequence continues at coordinate 1,409,446,364 of NC_136069.1, read as the reverse complement.
GTAGGGGGGTCTCCTAAGTGAATCTCCCAGCCATTTTCGCTTTGCGGAAAAACACTCGCCTGCCAGGAACCAGTCCCTGGGACTGCAACGCCAGTACTGCTGCTCCGGTTGCCACCCAGGACGAGGGTGCTGAGGACCACAAATCCCAGCATCCCCCAGCGGCGCCTGCCAGCACCGTCATCGCAAAGCGCCAGAAGGCATTTAAAAATGCTCTAGGGCTCCCGCAGCGCGGGTCCCTTACTTGAATCTCCCGGGCATTTTCTCTTTGCGGAAAAGCACTCGCCTGCCAGAAACCAGTCCATGGGACTGTAACGCCGGTACTGCTGCTCCGTTTGCCATGCACCACCTTCATCCAGGATGAGAGTGCTCGGGACCACAAATCCCAGCATCCTCCACCGTCGCCTGCCAGCAGCGGCATCTCCAAGCGCCAGGAGGCGTTTAAAAATGCTCTAGGGCTCCCACAGTGCAGGACACACGCAGGCGTGGCTAGGCGCTGCCCGGGCAAAGCCTGGGATAAGGGCGGGCCCATCCGCGCCCGTCAGGGACTGACAGAGACTGGACTGGGCCACTCCCCTGACATTTGGATATTGGTAGCTTTGTGGTAAGCTTAAATCCTAGTATTGTCTATACCCATCGTGTACCTTCAAGTGGCTTGTGAATTAATAAGTTAGCCATCCCTCTTCCTACACAGTATAGCGAGTTGCCGATAACACATGAGTAAACTCAAGGGCCCTGCTGCCACTTTGGACGCATTTATTATTAGGGCAGAACCTCTAATAAATCATGAGATTCAAATAGCAGAAAGGTGTTTATCCCTTGAACCGGCGCACATTATTGTACATAGACAATTGTGTTCTCCCAAACTGTTAGGCACCCCACATCCACTTCCATCAACGCCTATAGAAGCAGGCCCTAATGATGGATCCTTACTAAACTGCTCTATTGCTGCCCTACCTCCAGGGAGAGACGGTACAAACAGCACACCGAGCCCGGTAATGGGACCTAGACTAAGGAAGCAAAATTTGAGACTAGGGAAAAAGGGGGATGACTAGAAAGTTATCCCGCTGTGAGGAAAACCTGGGCCAAGACAGTAGGGGGGGTGAGCTCAAGGAGCAAGATCTAACTCCTGCACTGATGCACAGAGGGTGACTAAAATAACTGTCAGCACCCAGACTGAGGCTAGTTGTGATCAAAACTATTTTGATTTAGGGAACTTCTCTGGGGACTTGGAACGAATAGTAAAAATGTCCCTAAAATCCGCAAAGGAGGCCATGGTAACCCAGATAGTGGAATGTATGAATGAGAACCGTAAGTCCTTGGAAGTGAAGATGGACAATTGCATACTGCCATAGGACACTTGCTGAATAGCAGCAATTACACCAACTGTTCAGGGCAGGAGAGAGGGCCCCAAAAAATACAAGATTGTCCACCCTTGCAATTAATAGCGCAGGGAGATGGCAGGATACCACCGGCCAAAGTGAATGTTTGCGATATGTGTAATGCTCCTGTGGATTTCATTAGGTCACACTCTAATCCTATGGTAAACAACGGGGCGAATATAATTGAGGGTGGAACACGGGCTAGTGCTGAAAACCAAGGGAATACCAGTGGCAATCAACATCGACATTCAGCACACGATAGGACAGGTGGGCAATCTGGAAAGGCAGTAGTATACAGCCCAAAAGCCACAGACTTAATACCGAACAGTGATGTTTTACACCTACCACCTGCCTCATGCATTTATGTGACAATCTTAGCTGGAGTTCTGGTCCTACGAAGAAATCAGAATGAGACTTGGGTGAATTTAAGGAACAAGACGGTTCACCGGTTAGCAAAGTTTAAGCAATTTAATCCATCAAGAATTGAAGATATTATAATGGTGCGCAGGGTAGGGTGGGTGCGAGAATCAAGGAAGAAAATTAAGGGTGATTGTGTGGTGATAAATTTTAGACGGCCTCAGATGGTTAGGGATTTTTTAGCCACCAAAGAGGAAGTTTCATCTAGGAACACGTCTGTACTCCCACTGGGGTACTTTTATAGACCAATGGGCAGGGAAAATATAAATGGTACAGACTCCTTGGTTCCACTTTCTAATAGATTTGAGGGATTGTCATCTTTGGGAGACTTAGATTGACGTTTAAAGTATTCATACAATAGAGCAGATGCTCCGGTAATATCCCAGACCAATGATTCTATGGTTCGACTTTTGGCCTTGGAACCATCCAGAGTAGAAGCTTTCCAATGTGATCTATTAGTGGGAGGGAGTAATGAAATCCCAAACCTGGAGAAAGCAGGGGAAATCCAGAATTTACAAGTTCCTAGTACCAAGGTGCAGACAGACATGCCAACAGGAAGCCATGATTTTAACTCACCCAATAGAAATATTAGAAGAGAGCTACTTTCTAACAGGGAGATGTAGAGGAATTCGGAAATATGCCTAACCTCGTGGAATATAGCAGGCCTAAACAGGAATATAATCGATATAACCTGGAATTAATATATAGAACAGAGCAACATTACTCTTTTACAGGAGCCCTGGTCATTAGAAACACCCCACAGAGTTGGTTTTAAAACATTTAGTGTGGATGCCAGCCCCTCAGTAAAAGGAAGACCCTCGGGGGCCTGGTGATATGGATAAGGATCTCTTTGAAAGTCAATATCATCCCACTAAATGTACCATCCCGAGATTTGCTGGGATTAAAATAGATCTCATGGGATGGAGAGGTTTTGTTTCTATTTAATATCTACAATAGACCAAGTCCCGCTAATCAAGAATCAGCAGTAATTAGTCAGCTCAACTCCTTTTTAGACACACTAGGACATAAACCAAGGATAATAATTGGAGGAGACTTCAATTGTAATTTCGAACCTGTATTGGGCTTTGGTAATTTATTAGAGGATAAAGATATGGCAAATAATATTCCTGCTTCAGAGAGTGATAAGGAGGTGAAGTGCACAGTAGCAGTGGCCCAAATTTTGAAGCTCACAACGGGACATAGGCTGAGAGCATGCAATGGTCTTCAGCCTTCCAAAACACCAAATGCATATACATCCTGCAGAGGTAGTCCCAGGTCCAAAATAGACTATATAATGGTGACACTAGGGTTTTGGCCGCATGTGCTTGATTTAAAAATTGATCCCAGAATGGAGAGCAATCATCGGTCAAGCTGTAAGGTGGCCGTAAATTCTAGGGAACACCAAAGCCATGACTAGTATTTGTACTATTTTTGCAGATAGTATTACACCGTTCTTAGAGCAACCTGGAGACAAAATCCCAATGCTAGATCTGCATGTTGCATTGGTAGATGCCTCAAGCCCGGTTTTAAGTGATATACCGAAAGAGGGGAATGATGTAACTAATTATACGAACAATTTTGGGAACCTCTGGTATAATAAGAATTGCCGGGTAGCTAAGAAAGAGCTTATCCAGGCAGTTAAAAGTAATAGTATAACTGCAATAAGGGGAAAAATTCACAATTACAAGCAGACCCTGGAAAAAGCAAGGAAATTATGGACCGATGATATTTGGTCGGGTCTAATCAGTGCGGCTACAGCCAAGGACCAGGCAGGTTTTGGGAATCTGGTAGCCAAAGGGAATAGAACAGGAAGGACATTGAAAGATTTTTTCCTTGATGAAAACACCTGGGTGGCACATTTCTCTGGTCTTTACTCTGAAACTAATGGTGAGCAATTTGTGGTAACAAAAGATATGGAGAATGCCGCTAAGGCTGCCAAATTGCACTGCAGCCTAAAAGAAACTCTATTAGCAATTGAGTTAGTTGAATCAGGCAAAGCACCAGGACCATATAGAATTACTGGTGATCTTTTAAAGCATGATGTTGGAGTCTGGGGACCTTATGTAAATTATCTTTCTAATGCGATGGTTGATTTTGCACCAATACCGGACACATGGAAAGGGGCTGAAATTGTTACATTTTTTAAAAAGGGCAATCAGCATGATCTGGCAAATTATCGCCCCATTAGCCTGATTGATATCACACAACATTTTTTTGCTAGGCACACGTTAAGTAGATCACCTGTATGGATGGAAGAGGTTGAATTACTTTCGAAATACCAAGCTGGGTTTAGGAAAAAAACAAGTACAATTGATCAAGTTTTTAGATTTATGTGCATATGCTGGAAATATATAAACATAAGGAAAGGCGGTTTATATATTGCTTTTGTAGATCTAAAGGCTGCATTTGACTTCTTACCCCAGAACCTGTTGTCGGATTCTTTGAAAGATCTAGGGGTGCCAGTCGAATTGCTTTTCCAAATAATAAGGCTCCATGATGGACATTTTGCCAAATTAAGATGGGGTCCCAGGGGTGAACTTACTAAGGAAATACCAGTAAGAAGGGTAGTACGTCAAGGGTGCATATTGGTGCCCACTTTGTTCTCTCTGTATGTAAATGATATCCCCCAAAATTGCAATAATGATTCACCTAGGTTGGGAGGCGAAGTAATACCAGCATTACTATTTGCTGATGACACATTTCTAATCTCGCAAACCCCTAGGGGACTCCAAAATTTGATGAACTCTTTTCATTTGTTTTGCATTAAGAAGGGCCTTGAAATAAATTCCAGCAAGACTAAATATATGTCCATAAATTATGTTTAAATATATTGTCGCGAAGTCGAGTGCGTGCATCGTGAGGGCAGAGAACAAGGTCAGCAGGGCTGCATTAGAGAGAGAGAAACCAGGTCAGCAGAGCCGTTGTAGAGCCAGAGAACCAGGTCAGCAGAGCTGCTGTAGAGCCATTGAACCAGGTCAGCTGAGCTGCTTCAGAGGAAGAGAACCAGGTCAGCAGAGCTGCTTTAGAGCCAGAGAACCAGGTCAGCAGAGCTGCTCTAGAGCCAGAGAAACCAGGTCAGCAGAGCTGCTTTAGAGGGAGAGAACCAGGTCAGCAGAGCTGATTTAGAGGCAGAGAACCAGGTCAGCAGAGCTGCTTTACAGCCATAGAACCAGGTAAGCAGAGCTGCTCCAGAGGCAGAGAACCAGGTCAGCAGAGCTGATTTAGAGGGAAGGAACCAGGCCAGCAGAGATGCTTTAGAGCCAGAGAACCAGGTCAGCAGAGCTGCTCTAGAGCCTAATATCCAGGTCAGCAGAGCTGCTAGAGACAGAGAAACCAGGTCAGTAGAGCTGTTTGTAATGAAATAGAAGAAGATTTGATAAGTCAAAATGTGCCCTAATTTTTCTTTCTGCAGCACTAATCATAAAGTCTATGGCAAAATGAACCCCCTAATTTTGTTCCTTTGCAAATTAAACGTTTTAGGTGTTATCACTTTATTCCAATCAAGATGGCTTCAGGTGTGCCATACTTTTGTTATAAGTAAGACTGTTAGCGCTCTAGTTGTTCTTTAGAACACTCTGGGACATTCTGTCATTGGGCTATACTTGGGCTACATTTGGGTGATATTTGTGCTACGTTTGGGCTCTTTTGTCTCTGGTGGCCATCTTGGGAGACCTATTTGTCATGAAGTTTCCTAATTTCCTCATTTACTACAGTCTCCTCAGTAGGAAATACTTTCAGTTTTTAACGTTGATTCCATCAAGAAGGCATTCAGATGTGTCACACATAAATTCAGAATGTTAGCACTCTAGTTGCTTATTAGATCACTGTAGTAAAGCTACTGCTCACCAGGGAAGTCTTTTGCTGGTATTGAAAGTGCATGTTTCAGTATGCATGTCACAATTTTTTAATGAAATAGAAGAGGATTTGATAAGTTACTCAAAATGTGCCCCAATTTTTCTTTTTTCTGCACTAATCATAATTTCTATGGCAAAATGAACCCCCCTCATTGTGTTCCTTTTAAATTAAACTACTCACTCTCTACTACTCACTCGCTACTACTCTCTACTACTCACTCTCTACTACTCACTTTCTACTACTCTCTACTACTCTCTACTACTACTCTCTACTACTCACTCTCTACTACTCACTCTCTACTACTCTCTACTACTCGCTCTACTACTCTCTACTACTCTCTACCACTCACTCTCTACTACTCACTCTCTACTACTCTCTACTACTCACTCTCTACTACTCACTCTACTACTCTCTACTACTCAATCTCTACTACTCTCTCTACTTGGCTATGCGGACTGAGGGATGCAGCCCACAACTCAAATCCAGCTACGCTCGCTGATGCATCTTTCACTCGGAGTTCGCTGCCATCTCTCCTCAGCTCAGTTTTAATACTGCTACCTTTGGTCTCCTGTAAGCCCGGGCCGCTGCAGATTGGATGGGTGCTCTCGTACAGGGCAATGGCCGCTCGGGGCTTGACGTCTGGGGTAGCGGGCGCCTCTAGAATGGCCCTCCACTTCTCGATCGTAATCCTCCCATGAAGCCAGCTCTCAGGAGATGTCCAGCAAAGGGAAGAGAGAGACAGGACAGTTAGTAGCTCTTCGTCCTTTGGAAGTGGAAGGGGGGTGTTCAAAGCATTCCATTGCTAATCTGTTTCCACCCTCCTGCTCTCTGGACACTAAGCTGGGAAAAAAATTGGATGAAACGTGCGGGATATAGCTTCTATTGAACCTTGGGGCCCTGGGGCGGAGGCTTGGCCTATCTCCAGCAAACATCCTTTGAGCAACATTTCCATAGCTGGGCAGGAACCATTGTCAATTCAGACACAATTTGGCTCTTTGATGTGTGGGTCTGTGCCCGCACCACAAGAGGACTCAAAGCTTATCACAGAAGTGGCTAAAGGCGATTGCCGTCTCCTTGATTCAACACAAGAAACCCAAAAGGGAACATATTGTGATGTTAATAATCCTGCTGCCTCCATGCTTGGTGCTGGGTTTTCCCCCCGAGAGTTTGAGACAATGAGAGGCTCCCTCCCCCGAGACACTGGGTGAAAACCTTTTTTCAATAAACGATGGATCTGAGTCCTTTATTGATGGAAATAGGTCTTCAAGTGTTGAAGAGCCCTCCGACTCAAATAGTAGCTTTACAGCGACAATTGTCAATTAAAATGGGTCTATTCCGCCACCACACAGCTTGCCTACCCCGACAGTGATGATTCCACTAAAGAGCCCGGCTGAGAAAATTCAAATAAGTCGGACTCTAATATGGGGGAAACCTCGATGACTTCTAGCAATTTCAAGAGGAAGCGTGGAGCGATAACCTTTAGGCGAGATCTGATACTTAAAAATTGCAGGGCGGGAAAAAGTTGAATAAAACATGTTTCGACATCGTGGAATGCTTAACTACGGTTGAAGACCATATGGAGAATCTCGAGGCAGAAGTTAATGCACTGAAGTCTCAAAGTACCTACCTTATGACTGATGTTATGTGGAAGTTAGAGGACCAAGAAAAGACAGTGGCGGAACAACCTGCAATTTCTTGGGATCCCAGAGGGGGCAGAGGGCGGCAATGCTAGGGACTTCATGGTGAATCTTTTGAAAGGCACATTTCCTGATCAAATCAAATGGGATTTAGATGCAGAGATTCAACGTGCACACCGGTTCCCCTTCATAACAAAAAAACGGCAGCTAAATGAAGTCGAGAAGCCTAGAGCAATGCTGATTTTTTTAGGAAATGTTTTGTTAAGACAATTTATAAACGATCAAGCTTGACCAAACTCTAAAAAAAAAACATGAAGTGGTGCCCTTTTTTGCTAAGCCCGACTTCGCACATGCTACAGTTGAACGCAGATGGCGCTTACGCCAAATGTTCGCTCAATTCCAGAAGATTGATGCCAAAGTTTTTATTCAAAACCTTGCAAAGCTAAAAGTTATTTTCAATGGTTTTACCTACAGTTTTACATCGGAAATCAAAGCTCAAGATTATCTAAATGAATTTAAGGCAACACATTTTTGTGTAGCAGCTTATGTTTTCCCTGAAAGCAGGACCAAGTAGAAATCAGTTTGCGACTGCTGAAATCAATTTGTAATTTTATTTCTTTTGGCACGGGAGGGATTGGTGGTGGGCTTGCTGGCCAGGCGTACATCATTCAGGCGTTTCCTGATTGCTCAGTTTTTCCAGGTATTCGGGGATGTGCTGGGGTTGAGGGTGGAGGTAGGGGAGGATGAGGTCCACAAAGGGAAAGATGTTTAATCAAGTTGAAGTGCTTTATGGTTAGTTTTTTTTTCTTTTGCTAATAAGAGAATTTGTTTGTGTAATAGTCATTGGTGTAACATGGAGGAGGAAACTAGTTCCTTTTAAATGCTAGAAAAGGGGATGTTGCGGATTGCCACCCTTAATATGTGTGGACTAAACAATGTTCGAAAAAGACAGAGAGGATCCCAAGGTTTGTGACTCTTGTGTGCAGATATTGTCTGCCTACAACAGACCCATATTAAAGAGACACAGAAGGATGTGTTAAAAACTCTGGGTTATACCCTAATTGGGGGGACCTCACAAAGTGTATACATGTGTCGGGTGACAATTCTACAGTGCAGTAACTTTTTGCAGTTTAAGCAAACTCAGGTAGATCCGCATTGGAGGTGGGTTAATACGGAATGTTGGCCTTTAGCTTATACTCCTTTTACCCTATGCTCAGTGTATGGTAGTATTGCTTACGAGTCAGGAGTTTTTGATTTGCTATGAAATGAGCTAGCACATTGGCCTATGCCAATTGTTATTTGCGGAGATTTGGAAATGAACTTACCTTGTAACTGGGTTATGGATGAATTTATGAGATATACTGGAAGGTAAATAAAGGTTTTTCAAGCCCTTAGGAAGTTGAGCCATGAATATGGGCTTATTGATGTATGGTCTAGCTTGAAGACAACAGAGCATGAGCATACATATTATTCCATGCCACACAGTCTCATGGCCGACTAGATTACTTTTTTGTATCCTCTTCTTTAATTCAGGATGCTTATATAGAGATTCACCCTTGGTTTATGTCTGATTATAACGGGGAACATCCTTTACCACGCGGATTTTACTCCGCAGTACCCTTTCAACGCGTCTTTTACAACGCAAGTCGTAACCACGACTTGCGCTGGAGGGCGCTACAGGACAAGGAATAATTTAATTTACTATCCAACACCTTCCCTACTGTACGTAGGCTGGTGTTGGAATAGTAAATTAAAAAATTCCTAAGTCCGCACCCCTCGTTGTAAAGGTACGCGTGGTAAAACCATGCGTCGTAATGTCGTACATCCGATCATAACCCACTAATATTAGAGATTAAGGGGAAAGGGGTTACTATGAGGGTTTCTGTCTGGAGCTTTGAAAGATCTTTGCTATATAATGAGGTTTTTTGTAAGTATATGAAGGGATGGATCCCGGAATTCCTGGATAGGATTGTCAGCACTGCGCTAATAGGAATGGTATGAGATACACCCAAGACATGTATTTGGGGGGGGAGGGAACCCTTCAGTTTTCTTTAAAAGGGGGAACATTTTAAAATGCTTATTAAAGGAATGTCAAAAGAAATTGGCTATGGCAGAAGGTCATATTGGCAGTCCAGCAGGGGAATGAGGTGGATCAAGCCCAAATGGAGGTCGTGAAGGTCAAAGCAACAACTGGGGACATTTTTTGGAAATAAAGCAGCATCCAAACTGGCTGCTCCTAGGGAAAGAGCCTATGAATTTAGCAAAAAATAGAACATCACCTACCATTGAGAACAAGCAACAAAGCACAAGCAACAAGGGATTCCAATTGATGGGGTGATAATAGAGACAGATAGGATAAGGGCATCCTTTCAAACATACTATTAAGCACTATATTCAGAGAGTACAGATGGAGATGTTCACTCTATGGAGCAGGCTATGAATGAGTATCTTGACTCAACTTTGCTAACTCAATTAACTGGGGAGGAACAAGAGCTACTTTTTTTGTATTTGTAGAGTGCATTATTCATTCTGGGGGACATCACAGCTCTGGGACGGATTACAGTGAGATGTAATTGATCATTGGTAGGGTCAGTCTCTAGGGAACAGGAAAGCTTTCGTTTTTTTCATAAACAGTAGATAATCTTCTGTCAAGCAAAGATCAAGGGGTAGGTTGTTCCAGAGGACCACAGCTGATTTGGAAAAGGACTGGTCGCCCATTCTGGCCTTGGAGGTGCGCTTGATGGAGACGAGAGCTAGATGGCGTGATCTCAAGTTACGCGAAGGGATGTGAAATTGTAATTTATTGTTTAAAATTTGTGGCCCCTTTTTATGGTAATTCCTTCAGGCAATGGGATGCTGAGCTATATTTTTTTTATTGCATATTATATTTGGCGGTAGCATTCGTAACTACCTGGAGTCCGGCAAAAAGATAGTCAGCCATGCCTACATAAAGGAAGTTGCCATAATCAAGTCTGCTCATGAGCAGAGCCTGGTGACCGTTTGTCTACGATTTTGTGGAATCCAGGGAAAGAGTCGTCTGAAAAGTTTCAGTATGGTGTAGGTTTTACCGCACAGTGTACATACTTGGTCCAACATAATAGGGTATCATCAAAGATGATGCCTAGATTTTTTGCCGCTCGCTTGGGTTCTGGGGCGGCGCCCAGTGCCTGGGGCAACCAGCTACTGTCCCAGATATCCTGGGCACCACCGAAGAGCAGAATTTCCGACTTTCCGGCATTCAATTTTAGACAGTGTTGGGACATCATTCTGCAAGTTCGGTAAGTTAATTAGATTGTTTTTTGTTTCAGTATTGGTCAGCCTGTATATCAGGGTAATAACCAATTGTGTATCATCGGTGTAGGAACAAATATCAAATCCTCATTTCCTACTGATATGTGCCAGAGATGAAACGTAGGCATTAAAAAGGGTGGGACTTAAGGTAGCTTACTGCGGTACTCCGTACCTAATGCTCTTTGCAGAGGAGGTTCAGCATCCCATTTGAATTGTTTGGGTTCGATCTTTCAGGAAAGAGGTGAACCATGATAGGGCTTTGCAACAAATCCTTTTTTGTGCAAGATTTGGAGTTGTTTAGTATGGGAAACAGTCCCCCCTCCTGGGAGGAGATTCTTGTTGCTATTACCAGCCTTCTAGAAGGGATGGCTGCTAGCACTGAGCTCATACCCACCGAATTCTATAAAATATTCCAGGCAAATTCAACGAGATTATAAAAATCCTGTTTGAGCAAATCTTTAAAGGAATAGTGCCCCCTACTTCCTGGTTGCTTGCTAAAATTATTGTTTTCCCTAAAAAGGATAAAATTATTCAGGAGCTTGGCTCGTATTGCCCGATTACCCTAATTAATGGGGACTCTAAAATCTACAAAAGAATTTAGCCTGTCGCAAGCGATCTACAAATTGGTCTCCAAATGGCAGCATGGGTTTATACCCGGGTGAGGTGCAACAGATCATGTAAAAGAGCCATCTCTCTGCTTGACGCAACTCAGGTTACCCGAGACCCTATTGCCTTGATTGTGTTTAATGACGAAAAGGCTTTCGATTGAGTTTCCTGGCGTTACCTTTGGACTTCGTGCTGAGAACGGGACTAGGCTATGGATTTACACGGGCTATAAAGGTATTATATATCAAACCCACTGCCAGTGTACTGATAAATGGTGAAATGACTGAACAATTTCAGATCTTATGGGGGACCTGGCAGGGCTACACCTGATCCTCTTTGCTTTTTGTGATGTATATAAAATAACCTGATTATTCGCCCAAAACATATGTAAAGGCTACGACACGAAAATCATAGCTTATGCTGATGACATTGCGCTGGTTACCCCAGATCCGGAAAATCCATTAAGGTAGTTGAAGCAGAGACCTGAAAGTTTGGGAATGTGTCGGGGTATTCCCTAAATAAAGATAAAACACAAATTATCATCAATGAGAAAATAGCTTAGGGAGACCCCAGAGTGGTGAAAAATGCAGGATATCTTTGTGAATATATTGGCTAATACCGATTTGATTGTTGACGAAAATCTTGTCCCTTTGGTCAATAAGACTAAGAGATCTCTCTGCAGGGTGAATAATGTATCCGTTTCTCCTGTAGGTAGATGTAACGTCATTAAAAATATATTCTTTCCAAAAATGTAATACTTGTTAGAACTACCCCATTAGAATTTTTGAATTAATTGTTGAAGAAGTTTGATGACCTTTTTGCTCAATTTCTTTGGGCGTACTCTCGGCCTAGAAGGTCTACAAACTTTTTGTCACTTCCAAAGGATAGGGGGGATGGGCACTTCCCAATCTAAAACTGTGCTATTGGGCAACCACCTTGCAGCATTGTTCCATTTTATTACAAGTTTGCTCCAATGGACAGATATTAGATCCTCCCTCTCCTTCTGAATTATTAATTAGGCCTGAAACTTGGGGCTGCAATTGGAACTGGGGTATTACAAAAAGGTGAGATTTAAGACCCTTAGGGGAACCTATAAGGTCTTTACTTAGACTCCTGGGCATTGGCAGATTACATTTTTTTACCCCTATGAGAAATAATGAGACTTTACCTGAGATTTTTGGGGCTTATTATATGGCAACCTGGATTAAAGTTGGGATGAATACATTTGGGGTCTTCTTCTCTGTGCCTGTGTCTGGGGGTTTCTGCCTCTGTGCCTGTGTCTGTCTTTTTGTAATTTCTCTGTCTTTCTGTCTCTGTGCCCGTGCCTGTCTTTGTGCCACTTCCTGTCTTTGTGCCATTTTCTGTCTTTCTTATTTCTCTGGCCATTTCTATCTTCTTCTTTTCTGCCAGTAATTGTGTTCTCTGTGCCCTTTCTGTCCTCGTGCTCCCTGCCCTCCGTCTTCCCACTGCTGCAGCCTCTGCGGCCTCTCCCCCACTTGCCGTTTTCCCGCCCCCCGCTACCCGTCACCCAGCTGCGCTTTTCTCCCGCTCCCCTTCTTAATGGGGGCCGCTGTGCGGACGTGCAGTGGGAGCGCTGTGCGGGCGCCAAAGGCAAGCCCATCTGCGCCCATCCGTGACCATCGCCAGGGACCCTGGTTCTCAGTCCATCTACTGCTACAACTCAGCTGCCCTCCTTGCACTCAACCCTGGGAGGAACTACAATTGCCACAGATCAACACCGAACACCACCCACGGCCAGTTCTCCTGCCGACACTGCCGACTATCCTTCGCCATCAACAGCCCCTCCACGGCCGCTGAAACCACGACAGACGCCCGCACCACCAAAGCCCTGACATGCAAACTCCTCAACGTTCACTCCCTCCACAGACGTGCCATGGAGATCTGGGACCTGCTTGACACCCTCTTGCCAGACTTCGCCTTCTTCACGGAAACAGGAACCAACCCCACCTCTCACCCGACATCACCACCGCCATCCCTTAGGGACACAAGATCCAAGGCCCGCCCCCACCGCCCAGGAGGAGGACCCGCAATTGTGCACAAGAGATCCTTCCAACTCTCCACCTCCAGCACTAGCGACAACCCTCTCCAACACAGAGCACATCCATTTCCAGATCCTAACCAGCCCAAAAAACATGCTGCACGGGACCCTCGTCTACGGAACCCCCGGGCCTCGCGCCTCCTCCACCACCACAATTGCTGACCTCGTCGCATCCCACGCCATTGCCTCCACGGACTACATCATCATGGGAGACCTGAACTTCCACCTCGCAAACCGGAGTGACCCCATCTCCAACACCCCCCTTGACAACCTTGCAAACCTCCGACTGAAGCAGCTCCTCACCACCTACACCCACAGACCCCATCTTTGCAGAAGGGACTAACATCCACTTCAGCCACACCACGCAGCCCCTCTGGACAGACCACCACTGTGTACACTTCACCTTCAACACCACCACCACACCCAAACCCGCCCTGCACCCGCCCCAAAGGAACTGGAGCAAGAACACAGAGGAACACCTCGAGTCAACACCACCCTCCTCTATGACTTCCCCTCCACCACGACCAATGCCAACTCCGCAGTAACAGAACTACACCGCTGGATCTCCAGCAGCGCTGACAAGCTCGCACCTCTCCGCCACCCATCAATCAACACCCCCTGAAGCCTGCCTATTTCACCACCGACCTCCAAGAAGCCAGGCGCTCCTGCAGACGCCTTGAAAAACTCTGGCGGAACAAGAACACCACTGAAGACCTGAACAACTACAGGAACGCCATGAATGAATACGAACAGCACATAAGACTCACCAAAAGGACCTCCATTTTTTTATAAAGTTTTATAAGTTTTATATAGCGCGAACATGATCCCGAAGGATATCAGAGAGCTTTACAATAGGAGGAAAGGAAGGTAATAAGATGCAGTACCGGCATTAAATATGAATATTACATCAAACATTTACAATACAAAAAGGGTCAGTAAAAAGTAAAACAATAAGTGGTACAGGACGAGCTGAACGGGGAGCAAATGTTAGGTTAAAAGAAGAGTAACACTCAGTGCAGGGCATACATTTATAAGACCAAAGCCTTAGAACAGATGATCCAGAGCTAATTAAGGTAAGAACGTGTTCATAAAGAATCTTTTAGCTTCCAATTTGAAAGCAACCGTGGAGGCCATTCTGCGTAGTTCTATATCTTTGGGGCAGCGCCGGAGATGGTTCGGTGCGGTTATAATACACAGTTAGTATATAGCATAATAGCAATTACAGTGGTTGAGGGATTTAGAGGGGATGATTGAAGGAGAAGCAAGGCTCATGGTCAAAAGTTCTTTTGTATTTTTGAAACAAAGGTTTCCATCAATATATACATTTTGTACACATAGTGTTTAGGAAAAGAGTGCAAAGTGTCCTAAGTGTTTTTTTGTGAGAACCAAGGAATAGTTGAGTGACAGTACGTGAATACATACAGGGTTTCTACTCGGGGTATTTACTAGAAAAAGGAAAACGACCATAACAATGATATAAACAATAATTTAAACAATGGCTATCTTCAATCATAGGCACTGTTAGCGCGGTTCATTTCCTATGGCGTCGACGGCGTTTCGACCCGTGGGATCAGGGGTCTCATCAGGACTGAGCGTTGTGGGACATCTAAAGGGATTAAAACAGTCAGTCAAGACCTGTTACTATGTGTATGCATGTATATTAGATGTATGTGGATCAGTGGAACAACCAATTACCTTACGGTCAGTACGGTGTTCACAAAACGCACCCCATGCGTGGTTAAGGAACGGTAAAATTTACTTACAGTGGACCCAGCCGGGTACTGCAAGTAGAGGGGAAATAAAGGAAAGCAAGATAAGGGCAGGTTACATATATCGAGCGCTCAACCGACCAATAGCACACACGAGTAGTGGTACTTACCACTGTGGATAGTGAACAGGTTATGTATAGCTGGCGGATGTCAAATCTCGGAATAGGCGGTCGGTGCAGTCAATATGATGCTTCGTGTCGAGTGAGATTCTATCAGGATGATGCCTAAAGAATAGAAGGACTAATTACTGAAGGGGTCTTACTCTCCTGTTGTAGGGAGTACTAGCCGAGCTAGGGGGGTTCATACCTGGGGGGTGATTGCCGGCGCAAGATCGAGTCTCTCAGTGCGTCTGCCTCCATCTGAGAACCCGGTGTAATACCGTGGACAACGTCCTCGCGGTTATACCGTGATGCGTCTTGTACGTGCGCAGGCCTAACGAGGAGAGTCAGATTCTCCATCCTCGTCAGGTGGCGGAAAGGGGGAGCCTCGATTTATGTGATGGATACTACCTGGCAAGTGGTGATTCTAACGGGATGGTGTCATGGAACTGTGATGGTCATTTACATGACATATGAATTAATATGGAACTCTGTTATGATATTAAACATGTTGAATACAGGTATATATTAATGACTCAATGCAACATGGAAGACAGTTGAAACGTGAGAAGATTACAGCAGAAATTGTTTAAACAATCTTTCTGTATTCAAGGGAAGGATCTACACTCACCATGAGGTGTGAGTGCTAAAGGGTGTTTCTGAGTTAAAGGGTTAGGGTGGACACAAACCCTCTCCATTCGTCAGCGGAATTCAATCCATCGTCGATCGAGTTAATTTTATCAATCCAGTGACATTCTCGGCGTTGTAGAATTTGTGAGATGTCACCACCTCTTTCAGGTATTGTAGCAATGTCAATGACCTGCCACTTGAGGTCGTCTGCTGAATGATTTTTTTCTTTGTAGTGTGCAACAAGAGGTGCGGTTAGGACTGACTTCCTAATACGGCTCCGGTGTTGTTCAATTCTGGCTTTCACAGGTTGTTGTGTCTGGCCGATGTAAGGGAGACAACAGGGACACCAAATGCAGTATACGACATTCCGCGTATTGCAATTAGAGAAGGTTTCCAAAGTATGTTCATAATTGCCATGCTTGAATATGTTTTTTTTTTTCCGTGAATGCACAATTCACACAGTTGCCACAAGGATGGTGTCCAAGGATTGAAAGCAGTCCCCAGGCGGATTCTAGTGTGCCATTTTTCTTCTTTGAGGTTTCCGTGGATGATCTCACTAGATGGTCTTTCAGATTTTTTGCTCTTTTGTAGGCAAAAAGTGGTACTTCTAGTTGGGGATCAATACTTTTAATGATGTGCCAGTGTTTCGTGATCATGTTCCGTATTTTGTTGGTATGTGTCCCAAAGGTGGTAACACAAACAATTTTTTTCATGTCTTTCTTCGGTCTGGTGACTAGAAGTTCCTCTCGTGGGCAATACCAAGCACGCTTAAGGCTTCTTTTCACTATTTTATTTGGATACCCCCTGAAGAGTAATTTATTTTTTAGGATTTCTGCTTCTCTCATGTAATCTTCCTTGTGTGCGCAATTGCAGCGTATGCGCAAAAATTGTCCAAAGGGTAATCCGTCTCTGAGTGCCTTTGGATGTTGGATGTTGGCTTCTGTATGAGAGTAGAGTGTTCCTCTCTGTTGGTTTCCTGTGGAGTGATGTAAACAGTTTGTACTCATCACTTTGGATATTTAAGTCTAGGAATGCTTGATTTATGTATTGTGGATGTGAAGGTAACATGTGTTTGGACCTGGTTCAGATATGTGACAAACGTGTTGAATTCAATTTCATTGCCAGTCCACACCAAGAATATGTCATCTATATACGGATACCAGCAATTGATGCTGGTTCGGTGGGGGTTTTGGTGACTTAGTACAAGCGTCTGTTCCACTTGGTTCATGTAAATGTTCGCTAAATTAGGCGCGAAAATTGCTCCCATGCTAGTCCCGCAGCATTGTTGATAGTATTGGCCGTTGGATAAAAAGTAATTCTTTTTGAGAGCTATCTGCAGTAGCGAAGTTATGAATGATGTGGGAACAGTGACTGGTCTCGGTCTGGTGTCAAGGAGGAGTTCAATGCTTTGGATACTTTCAGCCTGTGGAATGTTGGTGTAAAGTGAAAAGATATCAAGGTTCACTAGCCAGTCAGTTTCTCTGTTGTATGATAACTCTTCCACCAAATCAATTATATGCATGGTGTCACGGACGTAGCTCTTCTGAAAGGGAATAAAATCTCTGATAAAAAAGTCAATATATTTCCCAATGGGTTCCAATATGGAGCCACATCCAGATAGGATAGGTCTACCTGGCGGATTTGTTGTGCTTTTGTGTATTTGTAGGAGGGTATAGAGAACTGGCGTCCTGGGGTTTTCAGAGTTTAAGAATTCAAATTCCTTTTTGGATACAAAGCCAAGATCCAGACCTTCTTTGGTGAGACCTAGTATTGCAGCCTGTATTTCGCCTAGGGGGTTGTAGTTCAATTTTCTGTAATGTTTTTCTTCTGAAATCTGTTTGTTTTTTTCTCTGTCATAATCAGTTCTTTCTTGAATGACTATGCCCCCTCCTTTATCGGCTGGTTTGAGTATTATGGAGTCATCTTGTTTGAGGCTGTTCAGTGCTTGGCGTTCTAGGAGTGTAATGTTGTATGGTGTAAACTGTTTGCTGTTTTTCAGATTGTCTACACTCTGTAGAATAAGTTTCTCGAAGGTAAGTAGTTCTGGTGGCATCATGCTGTTTGTAGGGTAGAAGGTGGAAGGGGTCTTAGTCCAGTGGTTGACTCTTGTTTGGTGAATTCTCGGTCTTTGAAGAATAGTTTCAGGCGGTTCTTTCTGAAGAATTGGAAGAGTTCTGATTTAAGGTTGAAGAAGTTAGTTCTTTCAGTAACGATGAACGACAGTCCCTTGCTTAATAAAGAGATTTCCGAGGAGGACAAAACATTGTTGGATAGATTAAAAATAGGATTGGTCTCCATATTTTGTACTGAATCCGATATAGGATCTAATATGGTTGGGGCCCCCATTGGTAATACTTGTTCCTCGTTTGGCGTTCTCCCGAGTATTGGTGCCAGATTCTCTTCTTTGTTTTGCCTCCTCTGTCTAAAAAAGGCTGTCCTTGATGAGTATTGAGGTTGCTAGGGCCTACTTGGCCGTCCGAGTCACTGGAACCACGAGAGGACTCCGAGAATGTCACCAGCTGATTTCTTTTGAAGCGGCCCCACGTGTTCTGCCTGGTTTGATTCTGAAAGGTTGTATAATAATCCTCTTTCAGATATGGAAATGCTTTTTCTTTGTTGTAGTTCTTGATATCCTTTGAGACTTTGTCTGCTTTTTTCTTGAGTTCAAATGCGTTGAACGCCTCGATGCTTTTGTTCAATTTATCCAGGAGAGTCTTGGCTTCAGTTACTCCGTCGCCTCCTAGGAGTTCTTTTTCCAACTCTTCTATTTCTTTCAGTTCGGTCTTTGAATGTTCTATGGCAGTCTCTATTCCCAGGACCATCCTTGGACGAGAGCACCTAATAGAGATGCCACAAAAACTTCCTTTAAACTTCGGGTCTTCCCGGAAGATACCTGGCACGTTTCTGATTTGGAGGCCTCCCAGTCCGGTTTTCGCAGCAACCACAGCACCGAGACTGCCCTTCTCACCGCCACAGATGACATCCGCATGCTCCTCCACCAGGGCCACACTGCAGCCCTCATCCTACTAGACCTATCGGTGGCCTTCAACACCCTCTCACACCACACCCTCGCAGCCATACTCCACGACGTCGGTATACAAGGAACCACCCTCGACTGGATCCCCTCCTTTCTCTCTGGCACAACCCAAAGGATCAGACTCCCTCCCTTTCTCTCCGAACCTACAGAGATCAACTGTGGAGTACCCCAAGGATCCTTGCTCAGCCCCATTCTTTTCAACATTTACATGCCCCCCTCGCTGCCATCGTCAGACAGCGCATAGTATCCTACGCTGATGACACCCAGCTCATCCTCTCTCTCACGAAGAACCCTGAAGCCACCAGACTCACCTTCCAAGAAGTAATGAAAGATGTCACAGCCTGGATAAGTGACAGCTGCCTAAAACTGAACTCGGAGAAGACCGACGTCCTCGTCCATGGCCCTCCCCCAAGGCATGGGACAGTTCCTGGTGCCCCCTGCCCTCGGACACATCCCCACCCCGATGGACCACACCCAGAACCTCAGCGCCATTCTAGACTCCTCTCGCACCATGACCCGCCAGATCAACAGCATCGCCTCAAACTGCTTCAACTCCCTCTGCACCCTCCGCAGGAAAAAATCTGTCTTTTTTAGAGATAAATTGTCCTTGAATCTAACTCTAACCCCATTGGTGATATTATTGGGGGTACAAGATACTGTCGGGCGGAAGGAGGAGGGCTTTTTATTTTTTTATTTTCATTTTTTATTTTTCAAGTTTCAAGTTTATTTTATTTGCATAGTTTGTTGAAACCATTGCAACACAAAAATATTTCATTACAGACCAATTTTTGTATATAAAAACTCCTTAGTTATAAAAGGATAAAAGTTCTATTAAAAAGACTGTACAAAAAAAATTCAGATATTAGATGTCACTTATTCAGGCACGTTATAACCAGAAATGCATGTGACGTTTGTTTACACCACGGTAATTCTTGGGCATAATACTTTGTTTATAAATGCACAGGTACATTTAAAAGTTAGATTTCAGCCAATGTTTTGGTTTCCGGCAATTTCTTTTGGCATGCTGTCAGAAATTGTACCAAAGCGCAGTTTAGTTGGGGGTCACTTGGAGCAAGGCAAGCCAGAACAGCCTGCCTCCTAGTTCGAATTCCACGCTGGTTGAATTCTACTTTTAATATTTGTAGCCGTTCTTGTGAGAGTTGTTTGCAGGAGCATAATAGATGCAGCAGATCTTCAGATGCTAACCCGCATAGGCGGCACCTAAGGTCCAGCTTCTCCTTCAGCCAGGGTGGAGAGTGCTGAGTGCCAGGTAACAAGCCAAGTCTTAACTTCATAAAGCTGATTTTTGTATGCTTGGCGTAACCCATGTTAAAGTACTTCTTGGCTGCTTGCTCACAGTATGTGTTCAGAGTCATCCAACCATGAGACCTTTCAGCGAGTGAGGCTTTGTCCTCCAGCCACGATAGGTATTTGACTGATTTCCAAACTAGTTTCTTAAGTACGCCGGAACTGGTGGGAGTTTCCCAAAGTTGGTTCAGTCCCAATTTGTGTAATCCTTCTTTGAGGTATCTCGCTTCGGGTGAGGTAGTATGTTTGCTTATCTCTTTCTATAACTGTGCATTTAGTGACCCTGAAGCGGCTTTTCGTATTTTATCCCACGTTATGATGTGTGCCCCATGTCTCGCAAGAGATTGCTTCTGGATGCCAAACTCGAGCCTTATTTGTGAGGGGGAGGTGTATTTGGGTAACCCAAATATAATCCTGAACTTGCTTGTAACTGTGGAGTCCAGTAATTTGGTGTCTCTTCCTTTCTGGGTTTTGCTTCCGTAAGTTATTGTTGGCAATAACTTTGCACAAATCACCTCAACTATGGGCAGAATCGACGGGCCGGTTAATTTGGAGTTCAAAGATTTTAGGGAGATTGCCAGAGCGATTCCTTCGTGCCTGATGCTGTTTCTCTGTGCAAGGAATTGACCTCCTTTGTCGATCTTTACACCGAGGTATTTGTATTCAGTGGTGCTCTCTATTCGGGTGTTACCCCGGAACCATACTGAGGGGTTTTCCCTTTCTTTGCTCACGGTGATGGTTTTAGTTTTATCAAGGTTTATCGTTAGACCGTTTTCTTTTGAGTAGTCTTGTGTGGCATTTATAAGATGTTGGAGGCCTACTCTCGTTTTACTGATCAAGACTATATCATCTGCGTATAGGAGGCATGGCACTAAGATGTCTCCCAGTTTTGGAGCAAGCGAGTTACAGGCATTTAATATCGGTATAAGGTCAGCTACAAACAGGTTAAAAAGCGTGGGGGCCAGAACGCAGCCTTGTTTAAGCCCTTTGTCCGTTGGAATGCGTAGCAACAAGTGTGTTCCGTCGCCCAGTTTAATCTGGACCCAGGTGTTAGTATGCAGGTTTATCAGGAGGTTTAGAAGGGATTGGGGGAGCCCCCAGTTATGTAGTTTGGACCACAGTCTGTTTAGGTTTACATGATCTTAAGCTGCTTTATAATCAATAAAGCACAAATGCAAGGAGCTCCTAGTCATTTCCACCTTGTTGAAGAGCATTGCCATCGTTATTATATTTGTGGTCGTCCCCACATTCTTTGCAAAACCGGTCTGGTTCAAGGGGATGATGGATTTTGCTTCTGCCTAGGCCTGGAGCTCTTCCAGGAGCATTCCCGCGAATAATTTTGCCTCGTTGTCCAGTAGTGCAACTAGCCGATAGTTATGAGGCTCTGACCTGTCCCCTGACTTATGAATTGGTGCAATGATGGATCCCTTCCATGACTCTGTCAAAATATTTGTCGTCCTGATTTCCCTAAACAGTGGTTCTAATTCTTCAGCCCAGAATGTTGACTTTTGCTTATAGAGCACAGGTGGTATACCGTTTGGGCCGGGGGCCCCTTCCCTCCTTCCCTTGCCTATTTACCTTTTTATGATCATGGTTCGATTAGTTGGTAAGTCAGCAGTTAAGATGTCATTTTCGATTTTACGTTGTGTGATCTGGTTGATTCCTGCATGTGCAGCACTGATGTAAGAACCTTCGGAAGCGCCCAAGGGGTTTTCCCCCTTTGTTCTAGACTCCGTGGTTTCATGGAAATGAGACCCAAGATATTTTGTCCAGTCTGCCTCCGAGATGTTGGAGGTAGTTCTCTCGTTATTAGGAAGAACAAATTTATTTATGGTTCTCCAAAAACTTGCGCTGTTGTTTTGCTCAATATCAGTGTGTAGTTTGGACCACATGGCGTTCTCTTTGTCCCTTTTTGCATCCTTTTTTGTTTTTTCAACAGAGCCTTTTGCTTTCACAGTGAATTTAGTAGTGTTGTATCTTGAGGGTTCCACCGTAGCTGTCTCAATGTACGATAGACAACTCTCTTAGTGCGCTTGATTTCTTTCAGCGCAAATTGCGATATCGATTTCACACCTCCGATTCTTTGTTGGATTTTTGGCTTGATATTCGATGAGTAGACTGCCATGGTATCAGTAAAGCTTTCCCACTTTTTAACCTCGTCAGTTCAAAGTGATCGTTAGCGATTCCCACCATTCTGCAGTGTGTCGCAGGCCCAAATTTGATTCTCTTAAAATTAATAGTATAATCTGCTCCTTGAGCGGTCTGGCAGTGCTCAACCATATGGACTGTTGTTCTAAGCTCGATTTCTTGTGGCCGGTGATCACTGTCCCCTTTGTCCCCTAAATGAAATAGGGTAATTTGATGGAACATATCGAAGGGAGACAAAGGTGTAGTCTAGTATAGTGTTTATTCTGGATGAGCAGTGTGTTGCTACGGGGGGATTATCTCCTCTTGATCTACCATTTAATGCTCTTAAATATAAGTGTTCCAATTCCTCCAAGGCCGACTGTCCCGCCTTTGTTTGCTTGCTTGAGAGTGGCTGCCCTTGTGTTGGAATGTTCCAGATTGTGTTTTGTATAGACATTTCAGCATCCGCGGAGGACCCTATTAAATTTAGGTTTAGATCACCCGTAAGAATGAGCTCCGCTGATGGTCCTTCTGTAATATAGGTTTCTACCAACTTGCACATTTCTTTTAATTATTTGCCTTTTCGCTTTGGTTGGATGTGAACGTTGATTATTGTGATGTTAAGATCCGTTGCTCATGTTGTGCCTGGAGAGTATAAGTTTACAGCAAGAGCTGCAGATGAAGGAGAACCTAGATCTCGAACAGTAAGATTGATTCCACATGCAACATATATGGCCAGACCCCCCTGAAGATGGCCATATTTTGCCTCAGCTAGTGCACTTGTGTAGAAGCGCAGAAATCCTTGCAAATGTAGGGGTTCTCTCAGCCAAGTATCTTGTAGAGCCACGATGTCAAAGTCCCTGATATAGTCAATGAAGTCCGCAACCAACAGTTTGCTTGCCAGGCCGTTCACGTTCCATGAATATATCCGTAGAGACCCCCTAGTGTCTGATCTTTTTTTTGTCCCGCTAAGTCGTCAATCTTTTTTCCTGTTGTTTATTGTTCTTGAGATCCATCTTATGTCGGTGTCCCATTTCGGGTTTGATGTAGGGTTTTGATGACTTTCCCCTTCCACCAAGAAGACTTCCCCATTTGTTTTACTTTGCCCCCTGGCTCCTTTCCGTACCGAGGTGATGGACCTGTCACCGGGTACCGGATTTTTAGCTATGTATTTTGGTCTCAGCAGGTCGGGATAGCCTAGCTTAATGTGTGGAGTAATGGTTATTCCCCAGTTCTTGAAAGTATCCCTTTCTCTGTATATTCTTTGTGCAATAGTAGATGAACCCCATGAAGCGCACGTTTTTTCCGCAGACGCGGAATCCTTGCATTTAATAAATTCGATCGACACTAGGTCAGTTGACGTGATTTCAGACCGGGATGGTATGTGGGATAGTAAGAGAAGGATATTGCCGCGATTCATAATGTCAAACCTGCCCTTAGAGATGTATTTTGGTGTGAACAGCAGTGCTGTCGTTTCCTGCCAGTTTATGCCGTTGGAGACTGTTTGTTGCATGTTTGTTTGTGCTGCAGCATAATTCTGGTGTTCACCTGTTTTTCTATGAGTCCCGACTGCTCCTGTCAATTGGTTGTAATTTCCGGCTTCCATCAGTTGACTCACTAGCTCTCTCTTATATTGTTCCATGCTGATGTGGTTGTGCTCTGAGAGTAACTCCAGATGCTGTCCCTGACGGTAATCTGTGTTTATACAGGTGGGAATTGGTATGTCTGTCGTGACCTTGCTTCGGGATTGGTAAGTGCTAATATTCTCTGTTTCCGTATGGGCCGTGGACTGGTTGAGATTAAGGTCCGTCTTTGTGATCCCTGAGTCTATGCGTATTATACCTTGGTTGCCTGAGTTCACTTTGCTTCCCGCAGGGACGTGACCGTTAATATTTGTATTTTGCACAATTCCTAATGGCATGCCCTCCTGGTTATGGGCTTGCAACTGACTTATCCTCGTATTTTCTGTTTTAGTATTTTTGCTGCCTTTTATAAAGCTGTTCCTTTCCAAGGATGGCTGTGCGAGTTCGGTCTCCGTGGTCTCTCCTGATTGCTCCATCACTCTGGCTTCTGTGGTCCTGAATGTAAGGTTACGACGTAATGCCTCCCTCATAATCGGGCCATTAGTTTTGGTTGTCTCTGGTATTGGTGGATTTTCTTGATCAAGCTCACTCTCAATTGATGTTTTCCCGAATAGGCCCATAAATCCATTTTTTTCTCAGGTTTGTTTTTTGTTCCGACATTTGCGTTTTTGTGCTCGTCTTTGTTTGCGTTCAGTTTGTTTTCCCCTTTCACCTCTTCTGGAGTCTCTGTCACTTTATTTTCAATCTTTGTTTTCTGACCAGGTGTTTCGTTGCCATCAGTTTGTCGTTGTTTAATCGTAGTGAGATCGTTCTCACCGTTTGTGAGTGCTGGTTGATGAGTTGTCGTGTCTATGTAGTTTCTAGTTAAGGGCTTTTCCACTATTGACTCAGAGCGATAGTTGGATGCACATTTTTTTGCTTGTGCGCACAGATCGTTTAGCATTGTTGGAAGAGTGGCTAGTTTGTCTACGATTGGGCTGCAACCGTAGTTTTGACTTTTGGCTAAGGCATAATCCTAAATATACTGCAGAGAGGTATTCAGTGTTCCTAGCTTACTATCAATTGCAACCACGAACACTGCCAAGGTGTTCATTAAAGTCAATTGGGTGTCCATTTTGTCGGACTGATATTGCAGGGCTTCTACCAGGAGTTGCACTGTTTTTAATAAACTTGCCCATGCATTCCCATTCTCCGACTGGTGCATATTTTCTGATTGTTTCTCGGGTACACTCTTTAGGCATCCTGGTGAATTTGTTTTTGCTTGCGGGCCCTCTTTTCTTTTCTGGGACGTATGCCCCACTTGCTCCTCCACCTTTATACTGCCGTGGTCTTGAGAGTAGGTTTCAATGAGTGCCTCCCATTCTTCCTTTTCAAGGCCCGAAAAATTGTCCAGATTTTCGCTCACGTCCAGTTTGCTCCATCTACTTTCATGGAGTGTCACAGGATTATGTTGGGATAGTGGTATAGCAGATGGTTTTTTTCATTCAAAGCCCTGGTTTTCATTAAGGGTTTCCGGTCCGCCCTCTAACTTTTTTATATTTTCCTTTGCCTTAGTGGGCGAGTGAGATCTTTCCTTTGCGTGTTGATTTTCTTCATGGCTATCTAACTCATGAATACTTAGGGCTTCTAATGTGACACAATTGCCCCTTCCGGCCTTGTGTTGTACTTTGCTCTCAGGAAAAGGAGTGTTTGAAATGACATTTTCTTCGAGGCTCTGAGGCCCTTTTCTTTCATCTGTGACTTCCCAGTTGTCTCCCATCTTTGTCATTATGTACATCTCCTTTGTTGGTTCTGTACCTTCTTCCATACGTTTATTTGTTATGGTCTCAGACCTCCTGGGAGCTGAGCTTACTAGAAATTGTGCGATTGGTGGTTCGTTTATTCGTTCAATTGTTGGTGGAATGAATTAGCTGTTTGGGCCCGTTGCCTCCGCCCCGCTGCTTTGATGTGTAATTCCGTCGCCCTCTCTGCTTCCAAGTTGGTTTAGGGGCTGTAGGGGAGTCATGAGGCCTGTTGTGGGAGTGGGGCCTGAGAGAAGAGTGTCGCCAGCGTTTTTTAAGAAGCAAAATTTTGTGTCTATTTTAGGCTGGAAAAAGTGATTCTTTGAACCTTTTTCCCCTGAAATTTATTTTTTTACGTTGCCTGATTTTTTTTATATTTGTGGTTAGTTCAAGTATTGCATCAGGTGCTTGAGTAGCTGGTCTTGTTTTGGCCTGTGGTTCGCCAATGGAGCCAGCAGGTGCTTTCAGCTTCCTTTTCCGCTTGCTGGAATTATTAGTAGATGTAACCCCACCACGCACTCGTCCTGACCTCATGCTCGGTGATAATTTGATAGTGCAATGTAACTCCCACAGAGAGGGAGTATTGCGGTGTTAGCAGCTGGTTGCGGAAGTCCTCCTGCTGCACCCCCCTCTGTCGCCACTGCCAGCTATGCTAGCTCTGCGGGCAGCAGGCAATCACCCCGCCAAAGACAAGGGTGGGAAGCAGGGAAGAGAGCTTACACCCTCGTGGCCCTTGCATTGTCAGTGTTTTCACAGCTCTGCCGCGTTGCAATGGCTTCCACACGGCTTCTGCTACTGATGCAATCCTTCTGCAATTGGAGGCGAGAAGATTGCGAGAGGATTACGGTGCGTTGCCGATGCGTTGCCGATGCGTTGCCAAGCGCCCTCGCAGCCTCACAACCTCACAAGTCGCGCGGACCCCTGCTGCTTTTAGAAAGTCCACGCGGCCTTGGGAAATGCTGACAGGGGATGGCCTCCCACGGGCAGGCGAGGTGATCAGGCAATCAAGCTCTGCGAGGGCAGTATGTGGGCTGTGGGTGGCTGTAGTGGTAGCGGTTTCCCCAGTCTCAACGACCCCACCGCGCCACCTCGCTGTTCTCTGCCCACCTGTCTCACCTGCCTCTTGCTTTACGCTCCTGATCGCCTGCAGCCTGGATGGGCACCTAGCTCGCCACCCGATCGGCTGCACGCTCAGTCCCAAGCTCAACCACTCGTACAGCCTCCGGGTGCTCCGGCGCTCTGATGCTCTCTCCGCAGCTCCACGACACCAGCGCGGCCCCAGCACGGCGCCAAAGCTTCACGGCGCCGGTTCTGCCAGTTCTGCCGGCTCTGCCCCAGTTATGCGGGTTTCGTGGGTTTCGCGGCTTGTCACACCCTCACGATTCTTGGGGGACACTACCGCAGCAGCCTCCGCCGCTCTCCTGCTTGCGTGCCTGCTTCCTTCCTCGTTCTCGCTGCTCTCGCTGCTCTCTTGATTTTTATTGCCATGGCCATCTTCAGGCTCTGCATCGCCTCTGAGGGGCTGGATGCTACTCCTGCTTCCTTTCAGCAATGGCCGTCTCGGTTACTATCGACACACAACTGGAAAAAGCGGTTATGGTCAGGAATGACCATAATGAGAAGATAGAAATGAGGGAATGAGGTAGACAGCACCACAGTGAGAAGTGTGAAAAAGAGGTTTACAAGGCATGAGGTGGGTAGAGGCGAGGCATGAGAATGCAGAAGATGAAATATATGTGGGTCAGCATTTTCATAGCAAGGTAAAACTGAAACCTATAAAAAGTCTATTTTTTAACAGGAGTCTTTGAGTAAATATTTGATGACCTTGGAAGGGCTGGGTTTCAGCAAGATGTATTCTGAACTACTTGAATTCAAGCCTGAAAACCTGTTTTCTCCTGAGGTTTTTACAAACTGCAAAGACTTTAAAAAAAGATGCTAGGTTGTCTGGATTTCGAAAGCAAATGGCTGTGAATCTAATGCAGGCAAAATTGATTTGAACTTTTCCTTTAGGAGGAGCCATTGCAATTCAAGATAGAATTGGGTGGAGTCATTTTTTTGCACCAAAGACTAGTCTGGGAACACATTTCATCAAGGCGTTAATGGGCAACAAAGTGGATTTGTTCATGCCACTCAGAATGGAATTTACATAGTCCAGCTGTTATATAGGATTGGAAGACGAGACAGAAGTCTTTGGGGTGGATCACAGGCTATATAATATTTAATAATTTGAACTGCATAAACAGCATGAACAACAAAATGGTGGATTTTCATAAATGAAACAAACAAAAGGTGATGGAAGGAACCACTGGCAATTACAGAGTGGCATTCCAACCCATTGTTCTTTTGCCCACTATAGCTCTTCAGATTAGACACATCAATATGCAAATTAGTCTTGACCCTGCTCTCTGGCCCTTCAGTCGAATGTAGCTTGGTTCAAGTGGCACAGTGAGCAAGGGATCCATGCCTGGGCATACACTTGGACACTTAGGCTGGTACATAAAGCACACAAAAGGCGATGGAAGGGTGCTTGCAATAGGTCTAACCACTTGCAAGTGCTTGGGGTAGCATTCCAACCTATTGGTCTTCTGGTTGAAAGAATGATTCGGATTTGGCAGGCAGGGTTCAAACTTGTGACCTGTAGGATCCAGAATAAAGTAATCATTCTCAGAAAGGGATTGTATGCAGATATACAGACTTAACATCACTTTAGTCAGCATTGACATTACTCAAGGTAAGATGGAGATAAACGTGGTGTTCGTTTTGTGGTCAATAAACATTCAGGGCTGGTTGGATGGAAATGTTTCTTTTGCATTTGATCTGCTAGACGTTAAGATGTTTTTCTCAGAATAGTAGTTCGAACAACTCGCGTTGGAATTGTTCGCTATAGCAAATCATTAAATCACAGTTGTTTCAGTGCTCTCTGGGAAGGAGCATACCCCATATTTAAGATGTTTATCCCTAAATTAATGATTTTGAAAATCATTAATTATCGGATTTTCTGTTATTAATCACAACACTGCAAACTTCTCAGGCTGTACTGAATTATATATATATCAGTCAATATAATCGCCTCCTGTTAATACTTCGTGAAACGACGATTTACAATTTTGCATTTCATCTAGTTATGCATACTTGGCATGTCGGTTTTAGTTTTCCATTTACAGTCGTCTGCAGACATTAGTACGTTGAATAACCCCCCTTATCCTGAGATGTGTCTTCAGTAAATACCATCTGGTGTTACGAAGTAAAGTGCTGTAATTGATACTGATGGTGTAATGATAACTGTAGACTTTGATGTGGGCTACAAAAATGAGTCCTAAATTAGACACCTTTGTGCGATAATGCTTTCTGGATTATACTTTAGCGTGTTTCAAATGTGAGAGCAATCTTTGGTAGAGTTTTGATGCAAAATCTTGCATTAAAACCTACTTTCAACTATTCAGCTAAAAAGTCTGCTATTCCACTAATTGTGCTGAAGCTTAAAGCAAATTGTACTTATATTCAAATGCCATTTAAATATCAATGCAATTTAGATCGTTTTTCAAAAGCTACCCAGACTCATTTATTTTTTAAAGAATATATTTATTATTTTGTTCCATGAAAGATAATAAACAGGTATACTGCAAAAAAAGTTTAACATTGCATTACTTTCCTCTGTTGGACTCAAAGTATTCATAGAATAATTGACCTACATACACAAATGGAAGGAGTGAGAGATTATTTGCTCATAAAGACAAGAAGGAACCAGCGACGTATTATTTCCCAACCAGGGTCTTGACAAGTTTGAGAGATTAAAGTTGTGCTTATTGCAAGAGTGTCAATGCCATAGTGGATCCTCCAGGACTACCATATGTTTGTGAATTCATTGGGGTAGTCTTTGTTTTCATACATCATCTTTTTTGTGGCTAAACAGTGATCCATGACCACTAGTCATCTTGAGATTGCAGGGGGACAGTTGAGGCGTACAGTCGTTTTTCCTCATCTCCCTGAAATCCCAGTATAATGTGCCAGTGTCATCCTTGCATTTCAAAGTATACAAAAGGTGATGGATTGAATACTTGAATTTGTCTCAGCCGCTGGTAATTACTCAGGGCTGCACCTCAGTCCATCCTTATTTGGCACACCATGCCACCTCAGTTTGGACCCAGCTGTATTCAAATCAGTTTTGACCCTGCTCCAATGGGAACAGTCCAGCCCGAACTGCCAAGCCAGGCCCTCACAGAACCAGAACACAGTCAATCCAGGACTAGTTTTGCCCTTGTTAAGGGCTCATCAGCCAGATATAGCTTGGTTCCAGTGACACAGAGTGCGCAGGACCCACGCCTGGGCATGCTGCTTTCACTAAGGGTGACATACCAATGTATACAACAGGTGATGGATTGAATGCTTGAATTTATATTTATTTCAGGCACTGGTAATTACTTGGGACACATCCAGGTCAATCGTTACTTTGCGCACCATGCCACTTTAATTTGGACCCATCTGTATACAAATCAGTCTTGACCCTGCTCCAATGGGAACAGTCCAGCCTGAATTGCCAAGCCAGGACCTCACGGAATGGGGACACAAGCAATCCAGAGAGAATTATTGAGAGAATTGCCATTGGGACATTGGTATGTCTTATCCTGCTCACCTATTTATAGAGTCTGTGTAGCGTAAGTCTTGTGGACCACCGGGCCAGGAAACACGTTTGATCTGGGTGTGTCAAAGGTATTATGGCATTGAGAAGTCTACTTGCCAGAACTTGAGCCAGCATTTTTGTCTCAGGTTTACAGAGTGCAATTTAATGGCATGAAGAGCACTGTCATCTAGGATTGCCATTTATATACACAATCGCCATAGTAGTGTGTGTATGGTAACAGGGCAGTTCTTCTCTGGACATGCCCAAAAGGTGGCCTCTTGTTTGGATGGCACTCTCTTAAATAGTTCATCCATTCAACATTGTAGTTAATTTTTATTTGGCTGTCTAGGGTTTCCCTATTCTTCCCAGATGATTTAGGGAGTCGTAAGTCCTGCAGGAAGGCAACTATCACTTACATCCCTTGCTGCATACAACTCCCAATAGTAGAAAACAAAAGTCTGAGCTGTGCATGTGCATACCGTCGCCTGTTATTGATAGCTCTCTCCACCTTCCTACTCTCTGACTCCCTACTATAAGCTGCACCAAGAGTCGATCTGTCTTGTTTCCCCTTCACATGCCCTCTTTTTGTGTTGAAGTGGTGTGCTCCGGCTTTGTTTTCCACTTTTCAACTTCACCTACTAGGCTTTGTGCCCGATTTTCAGTTGCCTAATTTGTCTCTTGATTGGAGCTGTACTCATTAGCTTCTCCAGTTTACTTATGTTCCCTTCCAAGGATTGAATTCTCAACAGTCTTGTTATTTTTAACTCCAAATCTCTCTTGGGAAGTGCCTCTCATTCTCCAATAGTGAGCTGTGCAATTGAACCAGTCACCCTCCATGTTCTCTTTATAGTAATAACCAGCAGATTCCACCAAGGAGGCTACTGTCTTTTCATCTTCCGATTCCCAAGTATTCGTTGCCTCTGGTAGTGTCTCATCTGGGCTATGTACCTATAACTAACGTAGTGGGGCTCCCCTTTGCCAGGTGGTCGACGTTCAGTCTTTTGGGCAGAATAAAAATGAGCCATGAACTCCAATGGAAAAAGAGTATTGTGAATGAGTATTGTGCAGTAATCTCAATCCATCAGTCAATCCCAGGGCTGCCGCCATTGGGCCTATCTAGTCGAATTGCGCATATTGCTTACAGCATTCTTCAAAGCATTCTTACTAGGCTGCATAACGCATATCCTTTCCAATTACATCAATGGAGGAAGGATTCCTCAAGGGGAGGGAGCTAACTTCATCCTGCGTGCATTTTTGTAGTTAAGGTGACATGTAACCATTAAACACAATTATATTAGCCTTGCCCCACATTTTATGAAAGCCTGCATAGCACCTGTTACTTTTTCTTTTGCTACAAAGCAAGACATTTTAATAGCTATTATTCCACCTCCTCTTGAGTAGAAAGAGAATCCTATGCAAATCAATGAATATATTGTATGGGCAGCACAGCAAGGCACCTTGCTGCGCTGCCCTACGCCAAAATGAAGAGGCAGGAATGCACTGCATTTAAGCAATACACTCCATTCTTGTCCTCTGTGCCTGAGCTGGCACTGTTTTGGCAGCATAGCGCCAATGTAGACACCCTTGCACCATGGTGCGAGGGTTACTCTGTTACAGGCAGGTTTGATTTTGGGGCACCTTCCTGCACGAAAACAATCCTATGAGGTGTTTTCCTCTTTCCACACATGGAAAGAGGAAAAAACGAGGAGAAATAAACACATTTCTCCTCATTACGCCTCACCTCAGGAGGCTTTCGGATTAGGCGCTTCCCAGGTTTGCATCAATTTGTAAATCTGGAGCAGCGTCAAATTCCACAGGTGTTTCATGGGGAAACCCACTGCAACGCCCATGAAACTCTTCCCGGGCGCAGAGTAATGCGTCGGCTGCAGCACCTTACTCATAATATATGACGCCACTCAAAGGCACCCAGGGTGGCTTAGCGTGGCTTCATAAATCTTTATGAGGGCCCTGCCACTGTATGCGGTGCAAAAGCAACATAGGGCAGTCGTAAAAAAGCCTCCGAATTTTGCAGGGAAGAACCAGGTCAGGGGGCCTTTATGTTTTATGTATTGGGCTACCATTCCTCTTTTAAACTTATTCTCAAGACACTTAGAGGGAAACTACTTTCAGTTGTAAACCCCGCCAATGAGTGGCTCTGTCAGGGTTGTCTTTCTTCTGACCTTTCTCTTATGCAGATTGGGCTTCGAGCTACCCCATTAAGACTATGCACAGCACACATTTTTGTAATCCTCCGCTTAAGCCAAATAAATAAATTGCACAATTTTGCAATATGAGTGGCACATGGTGATACTGTGGGTTCTTTAGCATGCTATTTTGTAAAATAATGTAAAAGTTACTTTAATTATTATGAATTCTGAAGGCTAGAGACGGAATAGCTGTGACACATTTTAATTAATAGATCCCCATGATCATAAACAGCTAAATCAGTCCATATACTGATTAAAAGCTTAATTGTAACCTTTGTCGTTTACCTAGATCATTTTTGAACTTTGGGCCTTTTTTATTCCATGCTTCATAAAATGAAAGCTCTTATCTCACTCAATACGTCTGAGATTTAATTATATTGATATTCGGATGAATATTATATTAATTGCCGCTTTTCCCACATTGCTGCAGATGAAAGGTAATTTTTCAAATTGTATTTCCTATTTGCAGATCCATTTAATGCAACTAATGTTTAATCTTAAAAGGGCAGTATCAACCCTGGGAAGCGTTCATAAAGTAGTACAGAAATTCAATCCCATTTAGTCCCTTTATCTGGTTCACATTACTGTTAAACATTAAACTTATAACTGCATTGAAATTCCAAAAACCCTATCTCCTACAGCAATTAGCTAGCTCACTGTGCACATAGATTACATTTACACAAGCAAGTCTCTGGCGACAGTGCCTGGTATTGGAACTTTAAAGCTTACCAACTTAACGCGTTATCAAACTGAAGATGGTAGAGGTTATTATAACAAATTAAATTTGGCGTTGCTGGGAGAAAATTATTTCAGAATAAGTTTCATAGAAACCCTTAAACCTGAACATATTTAGATTTAAAACTTTTATGAGTCAGGAAAGTGTACCAACTGTACAAATTCAGACCTGCAAAAGCACAATTAGAGTATTGCCTAGTCTCAGCATTTCTGAGGAGTCACCTCAGAATTACCTTAAGCACAAGACATATATTAGATCCAGGAACATTTCAAACAGTGTCGTGCCTATTCGTTATTTCCACCGTCTAAGTTATTATGCCTATAAAATATTAGTGACATATTTGCTATGCTAAAATAAGATAATACATGGGAGCCTGCAATCCCTGGATGAAGCCCATCTCTGCCTCAATATAGACAAGTTGTGACGTCTCTAGGCACCTGTAATAAAGAAACGATGTAGATGCTGAGATGTAATAATTTAATATAGCTGAGTTTTTACGTCACAATGACTGCTGCCAGACCGAGTAGCCAGGGTGAAAGACAGGAAACCAGCATAATGACAGATGCAGTTTAAACAGGGGTACGTGGAACTGGCTTTTCCTTCTTGCAGTACTGCCTTCTTGTTTATGTAAAAAGAAAAAGTGACCCGCAGAATGGAGATATTTATGGGAAAATTTTATTTTTTACCATGATGTAGGTCATTATAGAACAGACCGAATCTCTGCATAATGCTCACAATATTTGTTCATCAGACATATTTAAACTGATGCTTATATCTTTTCCACAAAGATCTTAACCTGGCTTGGCAGTTTGGTCTGGACTAGGCCTGGGCGGCAAATTCCGTTCCGCTCATGGAATTTGCGGAATTTGGGTAATTTTGCGTTCTGCGGAGAACGCGAAATTGCCCAAAATTCTGCGTTCCGTGACTTCGCAAACTTTTTTGCTTGTTTGCATTCTCAAATGCTTGTTCGCAAGATATTTCCCCCCGAGCACGCAAACAGCAATTCTGAACAGTAAAAAAGCAATGCAAACAAGCAATTCCGCGTGTTCGCTTAATTTCTGCGTGTTCGTAGAGATACTTTACCGTTTAGCGGAGGTTTGCGTAACGCGATTACGGAAATTCCGCCCACCCCTAGTCTGGACTGTTCCCTTGAGGCACAGGGTCAAGACTGATTTGCATATGGCTGGGTCTAAACACAGGATGGCATGGCGAGCAAAAGAAAAATGGATTTAACCCAGATCTCTTGACTGGTGGTGAATGTATTGTTGTATGGCGTTTTAGATTCCGTATGCA
This sequence comes from Lissotriton helveticus, assembly GCF_964261635.1. Classification (NCBI taxonomy): domain Eukaryota; kingdom Metazoa; phylum Chordata; class Amphibia; order Caudata; family Salamandridae; genus Lissotriton; species Lissotriton helveticus. The sequence goes on along the minus strand of NC_136069.1, from coordinate 1,409,411,930 downwards.
TTTTCCCGATTCATGCCCTGATATAGGTACAATTTGCGTTGCCCTTCTATAGGCATAGAAATCAAGCCCATATTTAGACATAGCCTATGCTACCCAAATACAGGCATGGCTACTTCCATCCGCTCATCTATGTCACAATGATTTCTTGGAAAACCAGAAGCTTCAGTTGCAGGGACTTCCCCCTGCCTGGATATTGATTTCTCCAAGAAACTCATTATAATGCATGAACAACTATCCCTTAGGGGTTCTTTCAAGACGTTCATATGCCCGACTTTACGTCAAAGCTGGCATTCCTAAACACCTTCAAGGTATAAATATACCTTCACTTGCCATAGAAAAGCACGGTGTGGTTCGAGGCAGTTCGACTACCTACTTGCCCGACGCAGCTCACTACAGCAAGTGCCAAAGGAAGCTGACTCTCCAGCTGATGCACTGACAAAGAAGCTGTCATCCTCCTGCCGAAAATCCAGCTCAAGTGCTTCTTACTCCCCTTGCGGGGTGTTGGGAAATCGAGTCCCGAGAAAGAGATACTAGCCTCTTTCATTGTAAAGGTATGGAGCAGATTAGAACCTGGAGAAACCTTTGGCAATTCTTGGCAGAACTAAAGTGAAATATACTTTGCATTCTGTCTAACGAGTGTAGCAGTTCACCTCTCTTGCATGAGAAAGAAGACTGCTCAATAAACCCTTTTATTGAAAACGCCTGTCCCACTATTTCTCTGCAAACTCTGTAGAAACGAAGCATGCACGATTGACTGAGTAAAATAGTTATCTATTGTTTCCACAACTCTGAAGATATTTGTTGCAGTCCTAGGGAAACAAAGTTGTCATGTTTATGTGGTTGTCAGAAACTAATCCCTTCTTCTTTACTCGAGAAAGTTTCTAGTGACCTCTGAGTTAGTCGGCACACACAATTAAGTTAAATATACTCGATAGAGACATACTGACCTCAGTCCTATGTCAAATCTATAGTGTATAATATTCCAATGCGCAGAGCCTATTGGGAATATAGGAACTACACTACATGACGCCCAACGGTTTGGTAAGGCACTAATTTAACGCTAGATACTAAAGTAACTCATTCGTGCTTTTCTCAGAGACCCTTTTTCCCGTAAATACTCCAATAGACGTCTGGAGTAGATAAAAGGATAATATCCGCCATAGCTGAGTAGGACGAAAAATCCTATGCATTAGTTTTTTGTTTGTGCAACGTTGAAGGATACAGTGTTCCAAAATATTGTGCACCTTATCTTTGTTTCCTTGAAACTTGCTCTGCAATTTTTCATTAAACAATGTTGAATAACGGCAACAACACCGAAACCGGTGGAGCTGCGACTGATCCAGCTGTAGCAGCTTTTAACATCACAGGTTTCCAAGAAACCGACAACAGTATGATTTATTCAGCATTCCATCCATCATTTGTTTGCGTAGCATTTTCTACCCTAAGTGGGATGGGTATGCCCAGACATGGGTCCCTTGCTCACTGTGCTACAGGATTCAAGCTAGCCTGGCTGATGAAGGGTAATACCAAGAAACCGGTCCCAGGATGCTTGTTTCCGCTCCAGGGAGGACATGGCTTGGTGGTTCGGTCTGGACTGTTCCCATGAGGCACAGGGTCAAGACTGATTTGCATATGGCTTGGTATAGCAAAGGAATGATGGATTTAACCCAGATCTCTTGACTGGTGGTGAATGTATGATTTATTCAGCATTCCGTCCATCATTTGTTTGCATAGCATTTATCTTCATGTCTGCAGTGAATATGAAAGAGCAAGACAACTGTGATTTAAATGGAATGTGAGAAAGGTGATGGTGTGGCCATGTATTATAAGGATTAAAATACCTCTGAAGTACTTCTTCTATGGAACTCCTAGGAGATTTCAAGTATCCTTAAAATTTACGACAGTAGGACCTTTATCACATATAGGTTCAAATACAAGACTATAGCCATTATCATTTTTTGCATGCAGTCATACCATTAAAGAGAAAAATTATCATAAAAATCACACATCATGTTAATTCTATTTTCACAAGCAAAAAGAGCACGTGTGAAATTGTGAAAATCAGTAAAAATGTATGTGCAGTGTGTGTGATGTATGAGTTAAATATGTGTGATGATAACTCTTCCCTGCAAAGTCAGAATATAGCAAAGATTATATTAGGCGGATAGTGGATCACCCGAGTTCAAGGTGCCACGCTGCTGCGCTCTTTATTTACTTCTGCTTTTTAATTGATAGCATAATTTCCCCACTGTTTTGAATAGTATATTGCGCACTGTGCTGCTTGGGGAAATGTTTTAAACTCTCTTAAAAATCGCAATAATATTGGGGATACTCTCGCTTAGGCTCTTGTGTTGGGAGCTTTTTTCAGGGTCTAGCACTCCTTCTCCAGTCCACCAAGGCTTGCACATTGTTGTGGAGGGAAGTGAGAATTTGACTTGGCTCCTGCCTCGCATTTCCTGCCTCAGTGCCTCGGGACACACTCTAGTCTTTTCCCGGTCCCAGCTACTTAATCACACACTGGGCCGGGCGCGCTGCGGATAGTGGATCACCCAAGTTCGAGGTGCCATGCTGCTGCGCTGTTTATTTACTTCTGCTTTTAAATTGATTGCATAATTTGCACACTGTTTTGAATGGTATATTGCACACTGTGCTGCTTGGGGAAATGTTTTAAACTCTTTTAAAAATCGCAATGTTAATTTTTAGCCTCACCTTAATTATTGGAGAAACTCTTTCTTAGGCTCTTGTGTTGGGGGCTTTTTTCAGGGTCTAGTACTACCCCGGTTCACCACGGCTTGCTGATTGTTGTAGAGGGAAGTCAGGAGTTGACTTGGCTCCTCCCCCGCATTTCCTGCCTCAGCGCCTCGGGATGCGCTCTAGTCTTTTTCCAGTCCCAGCTACTTAATCACGCGCTGGCCCGAACGCGCAGCTGGCACGGCGCGCCAAAGTCAAGCCCATCTGCGCCCGTCCGCTCCAAGTTTGCACCTTGCACCAGGAATCCTGGCCAAATCCCCCTAAACCCTGACAAATGCTGTGTCTACCCCAGGAAACTGCTCCTGGAACTGCAATCTCAGAGCAGGGGGCTTACAGTCTTCTTAACTTTCAGGCTCTAGAGGATAGTCACAGGTTTAAATGTGCCAACTGTGAGGCGTTTTTCCACAGGGTGCTGGTCATTATCACCTTAAGGATAGTTGTGGCTGGCTCAACCCTGTTCCTTTAAAACAATCGTTTACTGGATACCTTCTGAATGCTCGATCTCTTATTAAACACTCTACTGAATTTAATGACTTTGGGTCCTTTCGAAAAACCCGATTGGGTTTTCATCACAAAAACCTGGGCCAGAGATTGCTCGGGCCCAGATTTAGTGGAAGCTATTCCTTCTGGGTATCTCTTTGCGAGACTTGATAGGGAGGGGAACCGGGGCGGGGGTCTAGGGGTAATTTATAAATACATAAATACATCTACTCCTGTTTTACAGAGGCCCTCACCTCTCCTTCGGATCCCTATTAGGCTCTTTATTTTTCCCTGAAGGTTCTTCCAACTGATAGCTTCATTGGAGTGATTACTTACCGGCCTCCTGGACCTAGAGCTCCGTTTTCCCAGAATTTTAGTAGCCGAATAGAGCCTTACCTAGCTAGCTCAAAGGTTACGTTCCTGGGTGATTTTAATTTTCATTTGGAGAAAACGCTGTGCCCTGAAAAGCAGGCCTTTTTGGAAGTTATGGATTCCTGTGTTTTCCCTCAGCTAGTGAAAAAGTCCTACGCATACGGCAGGACATTTCCTTGATGGGATTTTTTCCAATGATCCCAGGGTCAAGGTCTTGGACCCTATTACCCTCTCTTGGTCTGACCACTTTGCCATTCCCTTACCATTGAAATGTTAGTATCTCCCCAGGACTATAGCAGAAGGAATAGGATGGAGTGGTAGAGAAACCTCAAACGGATTAGTAAGGAGGTTATTCTTGACAAACTTAGCAATTATTGCTTTTCCTCCTACACCGATATCAATGTCATCTACAATGAATTTACCAGCTGGTTAACAACAGCTTTGGATTCCCTTGCCCCTCTTAAGAAGCACTATGAGGCAAGAAAACGCCCTCTGTCTCATGGTTTTCCGAGAGACTGAGAAAGATTAGGCAGGTCTGCCGACAGCCGGAAAGAAAATGGTGGATGGACTCTTCTAGCGTAGAAAGGGACTTGCATAAACTCAGGCAAAGGGAATATAAGGAAGCTATCATAGAGGAAAAGGTATCATATTATTCAGCAATGACGGAATCTACCAGATCTTCTAGGGAACTTTTTAGTATGATTAATTCCCTCCTATTCCCTCCTAGCCCCCTCGACCAGTGCTAGCACTGAGGTCTCCCATGATCTCTGTGACAAAATGGCAGGTTTCTACAATGCCAAAATTAAGGACATCTACTCTTCTTTGGAGAACTCAAATTCGGTGGGTGTTAAATAAACTCCCCCTTCTGATCCTGTGGTAGTACCCCTGGTGGACTGCCACTTGCGCTTTTTCCCGCCTATCCTTCACGAAGACACTGAGTTGCTGTTAAATGGGATTAGGTCTGGCTCTCCCCTTGAACCCTGTCCTCTTACGATTTTGAAACTGGGAATACCGCCATTTCCACTGGCTAATTTTCCACCTCATGGACAACTGCAGTGGTAAAATCTCTGCTTAAGAAAGCCTCTCTTGATCCGACCGAACTAAAAAACTATTGGCCAATTTCCCTGTCGCCCGTTCCAGCTAAGATCTTTGAAAAACATCTTAATTCTCCATTTCGTTTTTCACTTTTGAAAGGCCATCTTGCCCAAAGGACAGAATGGGGAGGCTGTGTAATATGTTTCCAGCCTATCTTCCCATAGGCTTAAGATGGAGAGGTGAAGTTTAGTATGCTTGAACTCACAATTTCATAACACATCTTTTTGTGAAGGTGTTTTTTGCATTGTGTGTTTAGAAACCACACTTTTAGAGGTGGCTGTTTTATTGTGTTCTAAAATTTCTGTGTGTCTCTGCCTGGTTGTGGATTGACTGTCTGGATTTAAATGTGATAGGATCTGGGGAATGTCTTGACCCAGGGGAGGAAGTGAGACAGCAGCAGGTTGACCTGCATCTGGAGTGTTGGGGGCAGGAATAGCCCCTGGAGGTAAAGAGGTCTGGGCTGCCACCATAAAACAATGGCTCCATCGCCTGCTGAGTGATTGAGGATCCAGACCCCCACTATCAAAGGAAGAAGGTATCACTGGCAGGGAGGCACCCAGAACTGGTCTGGACAGGGGTCAGTGCTCGCTGAACAAAAGACTCCAAAGACATTTAGGGGTATAACTATGAGAGCTTAAGCCCCTGAACATTGGACTGATTAAGACTGAAAAGAATTGAAACTACTTCGCGGTCAAGAGGAACGTCTGCCAAAGGAAGAACAGCTGAAGAGAAGGACTGACCCTTGCTGTGTGTTCTGGGGCTGGCCTGCAATTTGCTGATTCAACTAAGGAGAGGCTAAAGGACTTTGCTGTGTGCTGTGTCCCCCTGCTTGAAAGGACTTTGCTTTGTGCTGTGTCCTGAAGTGACATGTCTTCAAGGACCCGAGGAGTGCTGGCTTCATGTTGTGGAAGCTCAGGAACATAAAAGTTTCCAAGTGTGTCTCAGCGATGGTGTATGCTTGTGCTTTTTGCAGCCTGAGACCTTCGTAAGAACTGCCCCATGATCGTATGCACCCGGAGTCCAAGTGAGTGTCAGCAACGCTCTGTGCGTGAGCTTCGTTTAGTCTGAGACCTCTGTGAGGATTGCCATGTGATCATGTGCTCCCGGAGTCCAAGTGAGTCTCAGCTATGGTGCGTGCTTGTGCTTCGTGCAGCCTGAGACGTTCGTGAGGATTGCCCTGTAATCGTGTGCACCTGGAGTTCAAGTGAGCCTACGCAACGATGTGTGCGTGTGCCCTGTTGCAGTCTGAGACCTTCGTGAGAAATTGCCCTGTGACTGTGTTTCCCGGAGCAGTCTTGTTCTCTGCCCGGACCCGCATCCCAAGCGGAGCTGTGGGAATTCATCGCCGCCGGCCCGTGCCTGCCTTTGCCAAAGAGAGACCTTGATAATAATAATAACAACAAAGGGCTAGCTCTAATAAGTAAGACTGAGCCTATCAAACAACCTAGCAAAGAAATATGCCAATACTGATGAAATCCTGTAGCACACCTAATGGCATCCAAAGAAGAAATGAAATTCAAAACTGGGGATTGCTATTTAATAGCTATTTATTTTAATCAATTTTGAAAATGCCAAACGTGGTACTTAGTACATTGTGAATTGAAAAGTTGCAAGCGCAAAGATGAAACATAGGACACAATAAGATAAAATCACAATCACCACTTCAATAGTCACTCATATCACAGTCATCCCACTCACATTCACATTCAAACATTCAAACAGAAAATACAAAAGTACTTAGTAGTGCAATATACCAGTAGGGGAAGTATGACCAGTCTGCTATAATTTCAACAGAAGTTACAAAAGTAATTTTGGTGGGGTAACCAACTAAAATGGTTTTTTAACAGTCAGTTCTATTCAAACCACAATTTTTTGTAAAGATAGTGTACAAGAATTCAAGTGCGATATAAGTTAGCACAAGAAAAACAGAAGCAGATCGGCATATTTCTTTGTTAGGTTGAAAGAGAGACCTTGAAGCATCACCGTCGGGGTCCAATTTCCACTGCCCAAGAACAACGAAGTCGCATTGGAGACCTAAGCCGCGAGGAGAGGAGAGTGAGATTGTACCCCCCCATGTAACGCACAGCGAGCGTGCGTGTGTCGCCACCTGGGGTGGGATGCGGGCTACGAGTGAAACGCTCTCGGCCCTTCCCATCTTGTCAGCGTGAGCCTCCGCTCAAATCTGTATCACGGCCCGTACTTGCCGAGGAGTGGCAGTATCGGGGCTGGAGTGTGGGGCTGCACTTTGTTTTCCATCATTTCAGTGTTGGGGGCATATTTAGGCAGTAGCTGACTGCGAGTCAGTAAGAGTGGCATAGAGACCATCCGGAGCACCACGATCGGTGATGGAGTACATTATTTTGGCATTATGAACTGCCTGATTGTTGCATTACGAATTGCATTATTTTTGCATTACAAACTTACTGATTGTTGCATTACGAAGTGCATTATTTTTGCATTACGAACTGCTTGATTGTTCCATTACGAATTGCATTATTTTTGCATTACGAACTGCCTGATTGTTGCATTACGGAATTGCATTATTTTGGCATTACGAACTGCCTGATTATTGCATTAGGAACTGCATTATTTTCACATCACGAAGTGCCTGATACTTGCATTACAATCTGCATAGCATTGCATTAGGACTACATTGGATCATCGAGAATTGCTCATTCATACTTCAAGAACCTACAAGGGCTTGCTGCCCTAATAACCGGCAAGGTGAAATATTACAAATACCCATATGTTCGATTCTTATCATGTGGTCTCATTGTATATCTTTTTTTATAAACAAATACATGGTTTTTTTTATGACACCTGTGTGGAGTCCATTTGTGGTGTTATCACTGGGTTACTGAGAGCATGGTTGCAAATATTTACACATTTGCCTTGGAGATAAGCCTGGCTATTCGTGCCATGCAACTGTGGGGGTGAGCAGGGGCTATCTGAGAAGGTGTCCTTCCTTTCCCTGACTTAGAAGCAAGGGTTCCTATTTGGACTAAGGTACATACCTCACCCAACTAGAGACCCCCAGTTCTAACACTTATGATAGCTGAATTTTGTAATCCTGAAATGCAAGTCCCTGAACTCTCTTGCTTTAGTATTTACAGTTGAATTTCAGGTCTGCTGTGGAATTTGTTGTTTCTCATGTTTTGTGTTGCAGGTGAATGAAGCTCTCATTAGACTGCAAGGAGATAAGAAGTTACAATCGTATGGTTCAAGTCGAAAATGGAAGGTCTTTGAGCTTCACACAAAAGGAGGTCTGGGAACTGTGGACAAATTGTAATAAGGAAGGTACACAGTGGAGAAATACCTTAAGGTCTGTACTCAGAACAGATGGCATGATTTGCATTGTACCATGGGAATGCTACTTGTGAATTACCGGTTAATGGAATTAGGGATAGTGCCCACTTCTTCTTGCCCTCAGAGTGAGAGAGAGAGTTTTAGAGCAAGCTCTGTCTTTGGTAGCTTTATGCTACATGGCCCATTGGTCGGGGAGAGACTTCTTTGGAAGGCTCCACATGTTTAAGTAGGGATGTCGCGTTAGCACTAGAGTATGGATAGATTTAATGCTTTCCACTCATCAACCCTCGATGCAGGGAAATGTATACTTGTTTATGCTGCACTGACTTAATTGGATACGCAGATTTGGCTTAATTCTAATTCCTTTTTATTTCTAAACCCTCGTGTTGAGGTATCTCTATGTTCAGTTGTATTCAACTTGGTAATAAATCTAACTAACCTTAAGCAGTTAACAGTTGGTTAATATGTATCCAAGAGAATTATTGGCTAATTGATTGTTCTCCTAATGACTTTTCTCCCTTTTACACTTTCATGCTGCAAAAGAGAACCACCAGAATGTCACTCCAGAAGGTCTAGAACGTATGGGCCCGGCCTTTTCACAACCTAATGGTTAGTTTTGATTTCAACAGTGTCTTCAGCTGTATCAGAATATGTCGTGGCTCTGAATTGGTTCAAGCAGTAGAATTGTGAACTACTTTTTCTTTCTGCTTTGCTTGATCTCTGATCACATACTGTTCAGATAAATGTTAAACATTAGGATTTAAATGTTAAGCATTAGGATAAGTCGATCCAACCCTATGACTGGTGAGACCATCATATCATGACCTTCCTGATCAAGGAAACAGTGAAACTTAACTCAGTTCAATCCACAAGACCAAAAGTTTGGAAAAGAGATCTAAAAAACGTCAACCCTAACTTTTTTTATTCTCACAGCCACAACCTACTCTTGCCCCCTGCAGGTTCTTCCGAAGTCCAGGATCTCACCAACCACTACCTCAATGCCATGTCCTACATAATAAACAAGGTAGCCCTCCCTTAAACTAAAGAGAGTCTCCACAAAAGACTCTAAGCCCTGGTACAATGGTCGACTCAACAAGGATAGAAGGTCTCTCAGAACTCAATTGGAGATTTGTCCCTTCTGCCAATCATCTCATGATACTAAGGAAAAAGAGAAATGCATATTTCAGAAAGATCGAGCGCACTAAAGCAGACTTCTTCAGCCACCAACAAGACCAAGCAAGAAATCGTCCCCAAAAACTTTTAGAACTAATCAAAACCCAAACTAAGGATTCTCCTCAACGTCTACAAGACTTAGCTGGCCCGCAACCCAACTGTGAAGAATTCTCTGCCTTCTTTACTCAGAAGACTGACATCATCAAGAAACACCTCCTCAATTATCTATTCTTACACTCAGGCTTTATTCAAAAAACACCTCTGCACTTCAAATGGCGTGTAGGAGAGTAGGGTCTGCTATCCTATGGTCACCCCAAATTTTTGCTTTTTGCTTCACTGGTTTATGACTTAATGTGGCTGTGGGCCTGCTAATCAGACCCACAGCCTGCTGTTCTCTCTCTAAATTAATGCCAATGCACATTAGGTGCATTACGAAATTGGAACTGGTTCACCTTATTGGACCCTGTAACAGTGTACCCCAGGTACCCAGGGCATAGGTGCTTCCAAGGCCTACCAGGGGCTGCAGCACGAATTGTGCCACCCCTGGCCTGGCCTCCATATTTGACACAACTGGCTGATCACTCAGCTGGGGTAAGTCGGTGTAATCACCCCTTACTTAGGTGTAGTATGCCTATACCTAACCCAAAATGGACACATATGTTCCTATCAGCCACTCCTATGGAAGGCCTCATCAATCCTGGAGGCAGAGAGCTTGGAAATATGTGAGATGGTGCTCTGGCATGAGCTGAGCCTGTCTGCAGCTTTCGGAACCAATTCCTTTAGCTGTTCCATGATACTGCCATACCATATACTCTAAAGTGCATTATGAACCTCGCGGTTAAATGCTATCTTTGGTTTGGCTTTATCAAAAGATGTTGAGTAAGGTGTCATACGAATTGGAATACTACCCCCTCACCAGTTCTGGCGACGGGGGTAGCATTCCACCCTTCTAGAGGGACACGACATGTACATAACCTGAAACCCGGGTAAAGTTAAACATGAGCCTCAGCATCACAAAATGGATGCTGCCACCACAGACACAAGTCTGACCTCCTGCTGCTGGGAGTCCTTCCAGCGAGGGCGGCTTGGACAAAGGGTTTCCTGCCTTGGGAGGTGCTAGCACCACCCCAGACAGGGTTTTGTGTATTGGATAGGACAGGGCTGAATAGAATCAGACATGCCTGGGGCACACAAGGTGTCCCTGTGCATATGCCAGTTCAAACCGGTGCTGGGGCTCTCCAGCCCCAGTCTTGGCGCAAAGCTGGACAAAGGAAAGGGGGTGTAACCACCCCCCTTCCTGGTCCCACCCAGAGGAGGGACCTAGCAGGTAATCCGGCCCCTAGATTTGGAATAAGAGTAGGAGCTGTGTCCCAAGACTTCAGATCATCCTGAACTCGACTTCAAACTAAGAAGAAAACTGGACTTCGACATTCTGCTGCACAGAAGACTGAAGAGAATCTCCCTTGTGGCCAAGGAGTGACCACCCTGTGAATACAGGCACCAACCAGCAACTCGACGTCTGCTTTGCCGCCGCCGGAGCCTGAGCCCAGAGCCTGACAAGACCCAGACTCACAGACATCTCAGAGCCCGATCCACAGTCCCTGAAAAGAAGAGACCCGTGGATGCACCGAGAGACGTGGGACCGGACATCTTGGAAGACCCCCAAAAAGCTGACTGCGCAGCACCCGAGGCACCCTTGATGCTGTGCTTTGGGGCTTGAGAAGCCCCGACACCGAGCAGCATTTGCACCGAAGATCAGCCCCCCAGCATCTCCACGATCTGCGTGGGGCCCTTTTGCACTTTGCCACTTGATGCGCCATCCCGGTCACTTGCCACGCAGCTAGTGGCCATCTTGGCGACGAAAACTACGACTTGCACCACTGGTCTGGTTGCTCCAGACTGGCCCTTGCTCCCCTGAAAAGGAGCACCCGCTCTAACCTTGCTGGTCCGAGTGATAAGCTTTTTCCACTTCCTGCGTGGCTTGCAATAGCCAAGGCCTGTTTGCTCCAATCAAGTTGCCAACACCGCCATCAGCTAGAGCCTTTGTGGGACAGTTCGTGATCGACTCCTGGACATCCTTGACCTCTTCGTGTCCACGTGGCTGTGGAGACAAGCTGCACCTCTTCAACTGTTTGCGCCCGACATTGCCTGGTTCCATCCTGGTTCCACGGTAGTCACTGGCTAGTGACTTTGAACATTGTCCCCTCTGCTTTCAGGTCTTCACCTCTTCAGATCCACCCTTGGATCCACCGGAACTCTCCTCGACGGCCCGCCTGCAGCATCTTCAGCTCCAAGCACCATCGACCTGCGTGACGAAACCCGACACTACTTCGCACCTGTGCACCCGCTTCCTGTGGGTGAGGTAACTCAGCAACGCCTGTGTTCCCACACTGGTATACACCTCTAGTGCCTGTGTCTAAAGTTTTATCCTTGTAGGTCTATCGGAAGGTTCCTTAAACACTAACTTTGTAACTTTTACGCACCATTGACTTAACATTGGTGCATGCGTGCACTTTGAGCACTGCACCCGAGTTCCGCGGGCCGTTCCCGACTTCATCACTGTTAGTCCCGAACAGCTCCAGCGATTCCCCAGGCCCTAGGCCTCTTTCCTTTCCCCATAGTGGTTCTTATACCACTATTTTGTATATGGTTTAAGTGGCCCCTAGGGCTCATCCATATTGTGCAACTTTTGTATATTTAAACTGTGTTTTGTTTTAACGCATTTGCTTCTGTGCTCATAAAGAGTATAGGGGATATTTGTAGAAATAAATCTATATATATTTTCAATATATATCTGTGTGGTGTCCTTTCATTTGGTATTCAAGAGGATTGTGTATGGTAAAACAGCTTGCTTCACATGCCTTTACAGAGTTTAGCCTAAGACTGCTTTGTCCACGCTACTAGGATAGCTGGTCTATTAAGGTTGACTTACAACCAATCTTCATAGGGGTTGCTTGGCATGGTACAAGGTGATCACTAGAACTAGTGAGCATCATATACCAGGCCAACTTCTCACATGGCGCATTACCAAATCCCATCAAAGTTTGACCTACAAAATGACGCAGCTTGGTCATCCTTTGCTACTTACACTGAAGAAGATATATAAGACTCTTAGTGCCCTGAAGCCAGCTAATCATTTCACTAATCCTCTCCCCGCAAACGCTGTTAACGACTTTACGCCTCTGTTTCTGCCTCTCTGGACCAAGATCAATAATAGTTCTCTCCAACAAGGCTGCATCCGAGACACCCTCAAAGTTGGTCAGGTATCACCCATTCTAAAGAAACCCACGGTGGACCCTATGGACAGAAACAACTATTGCCCTTTTTCCAATATTCCTACCTTGGCCAAATTATTGGAAAAATGTGTACACCACCAACTGACAAGGCATATTGATCACTTTGACCTTCTTAACAAACACTAATCAGGTTTCCGAGCAGGTCATAGTACCGAATCAGCCATCACACATAATTAACGATGCGCTACAAATCCTTGATTAAAACGGAACTTGCCTACTCATCCTACTAGATCTCTCTTCTGCCTTTGAAACAGTCAAACATTAGAACTTGATAGATCTTTTAAAACACAGAATGGGTCTATCTCGGTCAGTGTTAAACTAGTTTACCTAATTTCTCCAAAACCGGACACAAAAATTCAAGGTCAACAACACCTAGTCCAACCCCATCCCAGTATCGTTGGGAGTCCCTCAAGGGTCTTCACTTTCCCCACCACTGTTTAATCTCTTTTTGGAACCTCTCACCGAAATTCTACATGCGTCTAACATACAATATCACATGTACGCTGATGACACACAACTATACCTGAAGATCCACACCATAAAAGATATCAAACTATTTAATTCAACGCTGGGGAATACCCAGACTTGGCTGGCAGAAAACCATCTCAAATTGAATGCCCTGATAAAACGTATTTCCTGCTAATAGCTCCACCTGCCAAAGTCCCCATTATACAAGAATGGATCAAACATCTAACAGCACTCAACATTCAACCGACTATTGTGAAGTTAAAAAAATCTCTGGGAATAACTCTTGACAGTAACCTCAATATGCAAAAACATATTAGCAACGCAACAAAGGGAGTAAACTTCCAGATAAACACACTGAGGAAGCTGAAACCCTTCCTTCCAGCCAATGACTTCAATCAGGCTGTTCAAGCTCTAGTTATCCCCAGAGTAGAGTACGGAAGTGTCTCCCTGTGTGGCCTTCCACAACTGCACCTTTAAGAGCTTCAATAATGCTGCTGCAAGACTCATCACTGGGTCTAAAAGAAGGGCCCACATCTCCCCAGAATTAAAATCCCTGAATTGGCTACTACTGGAAGCCAGAATTCATTTGAAAATAGCGTGTATGACACACAAAGCCCTGCATCACAAGGCACCCAGCTATCTAGCACAGAAACTGACGATTTCTGGCAGGATAAGAACTTCAAGAAGTGCGGAAAGCCTACTTCTGAATCCGCCCAGGATTTGGAATGCCTTACCCCCAGAAACCAGACTTAACTCTTCTACTGCATCTTTCAAAAAGGAAGTAAAATCGATACTCATGGAAAAATTCTCCTGAGAATAATCTAAAGAAATTTTGAGACCATACGTACCAGCGCTACTGATACTTAGTAGGACAATGACCCATTTAGAGTTACTAATCATTATATCTACCCTTCACCGGACTCAACTGGATTGCTTCTTTGTTTTTTTTATTGTTTCATTGTTATATGATATTATGTATACATGTGTAACTTGCTTCCAATTTATGTATAAAGAACTTTACGTAATGTAAAGCGCTCTGATACCCGCAAGGGTCTTGTTCGCGCTCTATAAAACTTTCAAAATAAATATATATCTGTCTTACCTATTTTCACACATTTGCCGTTGATGATAGCGAAATATTGTTACTGGTGAATATCTATAGCATAAATGTGATGCTAAACACATTTTGCACATTTGTTTTAATTATGTTCTGGTGCACTGCTTGCCCCAGTAAGTGACTATTTACAATTTGGAAGCCCAATAGCTTCTAGGGGATAAGCAGCTGTTTTTGTATTAAGATAAATACATTGGGGAATATTTACAAGGGGATTGCGCCACCTGAGCGTCACTTTTTAAGACACTTTGGAGGCACAATTCCCTTCTCCCTCTTTACAAGGCGGCGCTAAGCCACTTTGTGTAGCTTAACATAACCTGGTAAATATCACACCATTTTCTGCAGTTTTCTGCATCAAAGGGGCATACAATGGGTGTTGCTGTGGGCATTCGACGGCAACACCTATTTCTATTTGACACTGCCACAGATTGACAAGAAATGGTCAATCTGGGGCAGCCCCAAAAACTAACGGCAATGAAAGGGTGGTGTTAGCATGGCACAACAAGAAGAAGTACTTTTATTTTTCCTGTTGCTTTGCTCTTTCTATGTGTGCTACATTCTGCAGCACACACAGGAGAATATTGCCTTTAAACATTGTTTATGTGCAGAAATGTGTCCCTCTATGCACATTAACAATCATCCCTGCACTGGTGCTAGGTAGCTATTTCAGTGCAAGGGAAAAAGCAGAGGTGTGCCTAATTTTAGTAAATATGGCACATTCCTGCATTTTTGAAATAACGCAGTGCGGCACAGCAGAACTGCTTGCTGCACCACGCTGCTTCATTTCCTTGTGCATATGCCCTATTGTTTTGCCCCTTCTGACACAATAATTACCATTGGATTATGGTGTAAGGAAAATATGTGGCAGCCTGATTACAGATTCACTTCCTATAAGAAACCTTGAAATAGTTCTGTAATGGTATGATTTAGTGGTCAGTAACCTTAGGGTACTTGGATAGTTCCGTGGTTTTTGTGACTGACTGACTGTCACCCCCACTCTGAAGATTGCTTCTGTACCACTGACCTGATTTGTGCACATCCCCATTGTTGCATTTTCTTACTTGAAATAAGTGAAGTATAGCTTTGTAGAGCTAGTAAGGAGTTTGGTTCAGCACATTCTTGGTTGGGGTTGTCTCCTAAATAGTGCTTAGTTTTTAAAAATAAAATATAGAAATAAGGACCGCTTCCATAAGTGTTCTATGGCGGAGTAGCAGTACGACCTGCCTGTGTTTTAAGTGGTCATCTTAAGCTAAGCAGAGTCAGGATCTTCTTCGAGTGGAACCCAAGAAATCCCATGTGTCCCACCTGTCATGCCTCACTGGACTCTCACTAGGAGCACTTCACTGCTAAAATGGAAGCAACATCAGACTTTGGCAATCATGGCGAAGGGACAGAGACTGGGCAGTAATAAGACTCTCCTCTTGCACCCAACCACAGGCCCCTTTGATCCTCACTGCTCACCGATGGCCATGGAAGAAACCACCCCTGGCAGAAGGTAGCATCAAGATGTGGAAGCTTGCACCCAGATCAGAGCGCAAGAGTCAGGACTCTGCATCCCAGTATCTGGGGCCTAACCTCGTCTTCTCCTCCCCAGCGCCCTTCACTGCTGGCCAACGTCCCTCACAGCACATCACCCATCGCAGTGGACAGCATCAGGGGCAGACGTCTGGACTGAAGCCAGATGAGCAGAGTTCTGCCACTGCCACCCAGTGACAAGGACCTAAACCCTCACCACCTCCTGTGCCAGCCCACTCCTCCCTGCCCAAAGCTGTGCTCTCTGTTTCACATTGAGAGCAGAAATCCAGTTTGCTCTATATGTAACATACTGATTTGTTGCAGCTTTACCACTCACCAAAGTCTATTTTAGCATCACTTGTTCTTAAGGTAAGCACACTCAGTCTATGAGCTAATCACTCATATGTGCTTTTCATGAAAAATCAGCTCCGAGAAAGTGGTGTTCATTAAATATGTCATGATACCAATATTGTTGGGGTTTTTTCAAATCAAGAATGGGTTTCAACAGGTTGACAAATTCAACATGATTCCTTTCTTGAGGCTCTTTTTGTCTGTTTTAATGGGAGAGGGGCTCCCCTAAGGACACCGCTCCTTTTGTTTCCCTTTTTTAAGACCTCCTTTGCTATCGCCCATAAAAGCCTTTACACAACCTCCCTCTTTATTCCTATTTTTTTTAGAAATACATAATACCCCTCCCAATTTACTCCCTTCTTTATAAATCTCTTGCTCTTTCACTTGTTTTACTCCCATTTTTCTTTCGACTCCTTACTTCTCCAATTCCCCACCCATGTCTCCCCCATGCTCTAAACCCTCTCCCTTTTCTCTTCTTACATCTCTGTCATGCTGTCCTTTAACATGGTCATATACTTTTTCCATAGCCACATATTTTTATGGAAGAGGTATTTAGTTGTTTTATCTATTCTCTGAAAGGATTTTTTGCCTACATGTGTTGACAGGCTAACTGTTTCATTTAATAACGTTGACAAAATTATTGATTACAGATCTAATCGCCAATATGTTCGACTCTCCTGACATTAAAATGTCCCCACATAAATGCATGCGAACACCTATACAAGATTACATGCGAATATAACTCAGCATATAGGTCTGAGCATCAATGATAACCTTTTCAGGAACAATGAATATCGTCATTTGCTCTAAACTAACTAGTTTTAGTGTAGTAAGCATAAAAGTTACCTTCTCTGGTATTTAGGAACCATAGCCATGTTAACACAAATCTCAAGTTCCTTAATTGCATGTGTATTAGGTAAACCAGACTAAGGCCCTCATTAGGATTGCGGTTTTTCCGCATCCTCCAGGCCGGCGGACTCTTCCACCGGCCCTGAGGATGCGGAAAAACCGCGGCGGAGCCTTCAAAGACCCCCCGCCAGATTAGGATGACTGGGGGGTCAGGAAGACCGTCCGCCGCTTTTCCGCCGCGGTCGCCTACCGACCGCGGCGGAAAAGCAAAAACATGGCAGGCGGTGTCTATGAGACACCGTCCGCCATATTATGATGTCAGCATTTCTATGCCTTTCCACGGCGGCATGTCCGCCGTGAAAAGGCATACGGACTTTTGTTTGGGGGCCCATTGCGGGCCCCCAGGGGTGAAGGGGGGGTGGGGGGAGCACATGGGGGGTACCTATGGTACCTCGAGGTGCCTGCCGCTTTGTGCATGCAAATGCACTGCATTCATTTTTAACCTTGCGGCGGGTGCTGCTTCAAGCAGCACACGCCACAATGTTAAAAATACAGGATGTGACCCCCAGGGTGGCGGTCACATCCTAATTGCACAGGAGGGACCGCCGCTGCCCCTGCGGACGGTCCCTCCTACTCTGGGGTGGCGGACGGACGCAGGTCCGTCCGCCATCCTAATCGACCCCTAACTGTTTTCTTTACTTTATGGTACTTTGGGCCTCATTACAACTACGAATTGCACTGTACGG
The DNA here is from genome assembly GCF_964261635.1 of Lissotriton helveticus. Taxonomy (NCBI): domain Eukaryota; kingdom Metazoa; phylum Chordata; class Amphibia; order Caudata; family Salamandridae; genus Lissotriton; species Lissotriton helveticus. Next base: position 1,409,394,414 of record NC_136069.1, on the reverse strand, counting down.
GAGGAGTCAAACCCGCACATGTAATATTTAAATTAACCTGAAGTAATACCACCTCAGTATCATTCAATTATATGGCATTGGGAATTACTGTGTGAAACTAGATTTACCAGTTCTAAAATAACATCGAATTACAATTTCTTTGAACAGATGGTAAATGTTTCTGTTGCCTCTTTGTGGGGTCGAGTAAATGGAAGTGGATGTGGGGAGTAGGGAATGGAAGAGAGAGCTGAGTTTTGCTAGGGGTAGCATTGTGTGCTCTCCCCTACCAAACAAAATAGGGGAACAAGGCTTGGTTGCTGCTGCAGTAAAAGTCTCAGGCAAGGTTTACCACCACAATTACTACCTGGTAGAAACGGGTCTGGTGTTCCAAGACCAAGGAAAATCGGTTGTGGGAACCCCACCCCAGTCAAAGTCAGGTAGAGAGGAATTCCATATAGTAAGTCTACTTCACTTGAATCATAATCAGATTCTTTACAGTGGCCATCCAGTGCAGAGAAATAAACAGCACTTTACCCTGTCTTGTATTTCTAACACTCACCAATAAGCATTCTAGAAAATCACCTTATTTGATAGTGTATGTTTAGCACATATTATCAGTTCATTCATAATTGTAAAGCAAAATAAAAGAAGCTACAACACTATTAAATTTATTTTGAATTAAAACTTCAGTTATTGGAAATAAGGTAAATTAAATTCAAATTATTATTTTGAAGTTTAAATAAAAAAAATTAATTCCCACCTACACCTAAATTATTTTTCAATATGCATTCATAATTATTAACAGTGTTAGAGCGCATGTTCAGCTCTTTAATTTGCTGGGGTGCATTATAATCATGGGTAGTCTGCATCTACTATAATCCTTTATTTCATTAAGCTAGGTCAGTAGAACATGAACTGTAATAACATGAAAGGTGATGTGCTAGGTATATTTTCAATGTAACTGTGAAGGGATTAACATTGCAACTAGGTGTGGTTAGTCGAAAACATTAACGTGCAGAAGTCGTACATATCGCTGACAAGTATTCACACAATTGATGTGCTTATGTAATGTGCTAATTTAGATGTGCTCAGTAATAATGTTCATATATTTAACTTCATGAGGCCTTCTATCATTTCTGATGTTGACTGATTTATGTAGGCCTGAAATGTATTTTTCCCCTGGAAGCTCTTGCATTAGACTTACTGGCGCATTTTATGTGCATGTTGCATTTGTTCTTTCTCACATTTCTGTTGCAGGTGGAGAATTCATCCCTGTTATCTAGAATAATGTCTTTGTTTTTAGGAGTTGGGTTTCATGAGGAGAGGATACATCGAAATGCAAATACTGATAATAGAGAACTGTTGTGCTTTCTCATCTGAATAAGCTTGGGAATCAAGGTCATCTAGCCAAGGCCTGGAAGCATTGCTGCTGTGTGGAAAGTTACATACAAGGAGGTTGCTTGACTAGTTGGTGGGATGCCGCAATGCATCTTGGGATACTACCTGCAAAGTGATTTATCAAAGTTAGGGACAGTGTCCGGGTACTTCTGCCTCACCATGAGAGAGAGAGCATCTTAGAACAAACTCTGTAGTTTTATGCTACTTGTCCTATCTAGACCGGAAGAGAATTCTTAGGAAGACTTTAAACGCTGACACCTTTATGGATTTTGACTTGGGGAATGCTAAGTAGGGATGTCACGGTGGTAAAGTAGGGACAGACTAATACTGTATACCTACAAACCTCCAATGTGTGGGAACCTCGACGTTGGAGCTATTATCTTCTGTATCCTGATTCTTAAACTGATTATTCTGTGCATGCTTCACTGACTCAGCTTCACTCGTAGGTTCGGCTTTGTACTTGTTCTAATGTATTTCTACACCCTCATTTTAAGGTGCCTATATGTCCAATTGTTCTTGGCTTTGTAATAAACTAACTAAACCTAATTGGAAGTCTGTGATTCTTCAGCATCACAGTTCATTGGAACTGTAATGATTGATTGGCTACTGATTTTCCTCCTCTCCGTGCTTTCATTTCATTCTGACAAAAAGAGAAATCAGCCTGGGGTTCCACAGTAGATCTAGAATGTGGACCCCAGCTCCTTCAACAGTGATGTTTGGAAATGACTAAAATTCACTTATTTATATTTTTATTAAAATGTATTGTTACATAATTTTTAAATTCAAGGCTAGAATCGGTGGAAACTGAAAACGAATAAACTTGAAAGTGCAAACTTACTCAAAAGTGTAAGTTACCTTTGTGACTCAGGATCATTGTGTTCATAATTCATGACACCAGCTGGTAGAGAGAAGTGTAAAGGGGAGATTCTAGGGTCAGGGAGATGTGTTAGGAGTGCAATAGTTGAATAAAGGAGAAGTTCAGATGGAAAGGAGAGAAGGTATACTGGTTGGAGAGAGAGAGAATGTGATGAGGAAGATTGAAGGGAAATGGAACTGGGACGTGATGAGCAACACATGGAGGAACAGTAAGAATAATAATAAGGGAAATGGAAAATCAAAGCTGATGCAACAGAGAAAGAAGATTAAGGTTAGACTGAAAAAGAAAGGATGGAAGTTTTTTTTGGCTGGAATCTCCAGCAGATAGAAGTTATACCACTTCCCTCTCCAGTAAATGTCAGTAAACGACCAGCAAAAAGCAAAGGTAGAAACCCATTAGTTGATAGTTCACATTTGTATTTAAAGTGATTACTTCAATGGACTAAGGGCCATATGTATCAAGCCATTTTTGAATCGCAAGGGCCGAAATTCGCAGAATTTCGGCCTTTGCGACTCGCAAACGGCCGTTTTGCATGTTTTGGAATGTATGAAACATTCCCAAAATAAGGAATTGCAAACTTGTGCGATTCCTTATTTTTCCATAGCATTTAGGGAATCGCAATTTTGCGATTCCTTAAATGCTATGTATGTAGCGTTTTTGGCTTGCGAATTTAGGTTAAGAATTCGCAAATTACCACCAACTTGTAGTTGATGGTAACTTGCAAATTCTTCCAAAAATGCACAATTTGACATTTTTAAAGGTGGCATGTGATGCACTCACATGCCCATAGGGCATGTATGTGCGCCATATGCACACACATGTTCTTCTCAGGGGTGCAGTGGGTGTCTTTGAGACACCCCTGCACTCTTGCAATAATTCTCAAATTGCGATTAGCAAATTGCGAATTCGCAATTTGAGAATTATTTTGCATTCATTCCTATGGGCCTCCTGGCCCATAGGAATGCATTGGAAATTATTCCTTAATTGCGAATTCGCAAAATGCGAATTCTCAAATAAGGAAGCTTAAGGAATCGCAAATAAAAAGCGATTTTTTTCATACATACCATTTTGCAATTCCTAAATAGCGATTCCTTAAAATTCGCTATTTAGGAAATGCAAAATAGTTTGGTGATACATATGGCCCTTAATCTCAGTACATTTTAATGTGGTGCTTACAGCAAATTCTGCCCTTTTCCATATCAGATTTAAGTTACATATGGTTTTGATAAAAAAGTACCTCTGAAATAAACTATTTACTTTGATCCTTTTCGTTCTGAAACTGTCGACCAGTGCAGGAAATGAGAGGGATCCATGGTTTAGGTTTGAAATGTTTGTATTTAAAAATGCAATGTTTTAAGTAACGAAATATATATACAAGATTGACATTGAGTTCTTAGTGAGAAAGATTAAGGATCTGGACTGGCCCCAGTAAGATGTGCCAGCACTAGGGCACATTCAGCAGTGCCGCTACAATTATATGCTTTCTCCTCAGAACAGCAACATGCAAGCACAAAGGGGCTTTTGTATTTACATTCTAGCTAAGATTAACCTGCAGAGCACAGCTTGTTTGGTGTTTACACACTGCAGAGGGAAGTCAATGAGCACTTTGGAATTGGCTGTGCTTGTAACACCCACCAACCAGTAGAGCATGGTTTGCACGGGGCCATTGTTTAGTTAGTGAGATTCATGGGTTGTGAATCTCACATTTCACAACTAAAAGAAATGATGGGCCAGAAGGTGGAGGGTTCAGATGTCCAGGTTTTAAGATGGATTGTTCCCAAGAAGAACTGTGTCAATATTGATTTGCATTTGGTGGACCTCTGTCTAAAGTTGCATATTGGGCGAAACTCAATGGGTTGAACTGCTACACTGAGCAATTGAGTGGTTAGACTATTTGCAAACATTTGTCCCACTACCTTTTGGTTTTTTGATTGCCAGTAGTAAGCCTGGAAAACTGAGGCCGGTGCACATTTCCATGACTACTATTGTCAATATTTGGGAATTCCAAAAGTAGTACATTGGCACCAATTTACGGAGTAGTTCTATGGGTGCATATTAACTACTGTTTTAGTAAACTGGTCTCCATATATAGGTTTAAAATCCATAAAATGAACAAGTTAAAACCTCTTATGGAAATAAGGATGAGGAGTTAAATCAACAGGCCCAACTACCAAGCCAAGACTACATAGTTTCTGGGGAGTGGGGTCACCCATGGGCTTGTACGGTGTTTACACACTACTGAGGTATGTACAGACTCCATTGCTAATAAGCAGTCCTGGGCAGCTCTCTAGAACTGGATGATGTACCAACAAAACTCCAATCGTAGGTCAACTTATATAGTACAATACCTCCCATTTCCATGCTATTTCTGCAATATGTTCAGCCACAGGACTGGCTGTCATGATTCAGTGGCCATCGTAGGTGAGGGGAAACCTCTTAGGAGTCAAAAGGAGTACAATAAACACTCGTTTTAGGGGACAGCATAAGAATTCGGCCATATTGAATGTTGTTGTCAGGGTAACTAACATGTGGGTGTAACCAAAGCTCCTCTTTTAGTAGTGCTTCTTGAAGCTCTTCTTTGGCCATCACAAACGTTCTTCATGCACTGTCACATTTTGGATGTTTAGGGCTCAGGGAAAGACATATATTGGGGGCCCATGTTCGGAACAACTTTCATTTGTATTTTCTGCTAAATCAAGCCAGCACAGACCAACAAATATTCAAATATACCTTACATTTATTAGAACCGATGTCCTACAAAAACAGTTGTGGCCCCAAATGCTCAAGACACTAGATAAAGATCAGTACAGATTGGCTGTGGGATAAAGATTGATATAGACAAATAAATAAAAGTGATCCAAAGAGACAAATTACTTTCTCAGAGGGGTCCTTGGGTTGTGAAGGCCAGTGGCAATTGCACCCTTTGCCCTTGCCTTAAAACGTCTCTGTCTACATGGAAGCGGGAAACCTGATGGTTGTGCAATATTAGGGCAACTCAAAATTCAGGCCATTGCATCAGATGAGTTATGATATAAACCACAATTCAAAGCAATAATATATGTAATATATATATGGAACGGGTCTCATCATTAGTTAGGGCACTACATACTGTGCGTGGCATTCTGGCACTTTTCATTACTAAAGCAAAGGAAAATGCCTGTAAAATGCTGATATCGTCTGCAATTTATGTTGCTATTGATGCTTTCATAAGTTTAGAGTATTTTATTCCACCATGCATCTATTGTCGCTAAGGCCCAGTCAAGCCAAGTGTTTCCCCTGTCAAAATGATATATTCACAGACTTAACACATAAAGTACTGAGTTAAAATGTGTACATTACTAAGAGCAAAGATAGGAAAAACAAAGAGTTTATGCTCCCAGCAGTGCTTTCTGGTGTAGGTTAAGGATGGGGCCATTAACTCCAAGCCCTAGGCTCATGCTACATTTATAAAAACGCACTTTAATGATAAACCTCGACAAGACAATAAATATAGTAAGACTTTTAAAGAATATAGTAGCACATTTTCAGGCCTGCAAAAGAGCTGCAACATTTATCAAAAATACAAGGTGCATGCTAGGCATGCATGTTTCCCTACATGGCTTTCAGATAAATCCAAGATCTTAGATTACGTTAAGTACGTTTGTTACATACATTGATTAAAGAGGTTATTCGTAACACGGTTTTACATTGATTGCATTGTTGAAAGGAGTAGAGTTGGTGCCGAGGCTGGAGGGGGCTGTATGCTGACTCCTTTGAAAATGCAAAATAGCTGCTTTTCACTGGTCGTTTATTGGAATGTTCTGCTTTAGGCTTGGAATATACCAGTATTTCTCAGACTGCCAAGATACAGCATATCAAAACCTAACATAATACCTACAAGATAACACAACATAAAAAGCAGCTGCACCTAAATTCACCACAAGAAAACAACCGCAAGATAATGCAACACAACAAAAACTTAACACACAATGATGCAACACACACATAGCTCATAAAATACCACGCACAACGCAGCCAAATGCAAGAGAACAGCAATACTATATAATAACACAAATTAAAGTACCCTAAATTGAACACTTAAACACAACACAAAATTGTTTCCAAACACAACCTACTTCAACAATAACATACTAATAACATAAAATAACAAAGACACACAAATCCAATCCCACAAATAAACGAGTACAGTACAGTTTAAAAAATGTTAAAACGAAATAGAACAAATCAACCAGAACAGAAAAGTATACAACAGAACACAACACTCAAAGGTACTATTATATCAATGAAACATTACAATAAAACAAAGCAATACACCTATAATTAATATCACAGTACAACTACAGAGCAAAACTACAAAACATAACAATATTAACACTCCAAAGAGATGGCATCAAAGGGTGTATTTGGTGTCTGATACCCCCAAATGAATGCATTCTTGGCTTGGAAGGTGGGTCTGGGCCCCTGAGTTGGGGTTGATGTGCCTGTATTGAGTTTTTCTCAACATCCTGATTTCACTTAGAGGTCTTAACTTTTTTACCTTTTGGAACAGCATAATTGCAGTGACCAGTCTTCCAAAAAAGTAGTAAATCTGCACCCTTAGAAATACTCCTTGAATGGATACAAATGTATTACTTTTGAAATTCACACACAGAGGCAGTAGTAGGCTCGCAATCAAACACCCAAAAGGTAATGGGACAGATGCTTGCAAATAGTCTAACCACAGGAAATTACTCAGGATAGCATTCCAACCCATCCTCTTCCACCCACTGTGTCATAATAAACACTAAACAGAGCACCATATTTAGAGTTTGGCAGATGGAGTAAAGGCAGACATGTTGGCAGAGGACTTTTTCTTCCATTATGTAAGGACCATTTTTTTTTCTAGCCCTCACCACCAGGATCAAACTGGCGGAGAGGGACACTAAAAAGCCATACAACTGTCCACTGAAAATAGGGTGTACTGTGGGTGACTTATCTCCAGTGGTCCTCAGTCCGTACAGTCATCAGATTAGGTTTTACACTGATGGAATACATTGTACTCCATTGGTGCAAAACCTACAGCCCACCCAACTCAAATCAAGTGGGTAACCTTGAGCTTTTAGGAAAAGTTACTCCAATGCCTTTGCAATATTTATTTGCGTTCCTGTTCGGGGACACAAGGTATACAGAGCAACCTTCAATCTTTAATCACATATTGAAAAGAAATGTGGAATCTTTAGGAAAAAATCGAATCACTCTCTGCTGGTGCAGGACATAGATGATTTATTAGTTGCATCAGGAACCAAAGAAGCTTGCATGTCTGATACTGTTGCCTTATTGAATCATTTGGCAGTGAGTGAACATAAGATGTCACCAGCAAAACTGCAGTTTTGCAAAAAAGAAGTGCTCTATTTGGGACATCACATTGAAAAAGGAGTCAGAAAAGTGTCACAGGATTGGATCACTGCTTTCTTGCAGATGAATCCACCAAGCACTCAAAATGAAGTTAGCATGTTATTGGGAATGGTTGATTATTGCATGCAATGGATACCAAATTTTTCCCTGATAGCCAAGCCACTTCAGAGATTGAAACACAAAGATGTGTCTGATCCTGTTCTATGGGATGAGAATTGCATGCACTCTTTTCTTGTACTGTGAGACACTTTGTGTTGAGTTCCAGCATTGGGAATGCCTGACTTTAATAAGAGTTTCACACTGTTTTACAGTCTGTGCGAAGGTTGTGCACTATCAATTCTAATGCAAATGCATGGAACTGCTCACCGACCAGGTGCATACTTTTCAGCGCTACTCTAGACCCCGTAACTGCTGCATTGCCTGGATGTTTGAAAGATGTTGCTGCGACATGTGTGAGTTTGGAACAATGTGAAAATCGTACTGGGACATTCTTTGAAAGTGTATGTGCCACATTCTGTTGAGAGTTTGTTAACTTGAACACAGCATCTCATGAGTAGTCGGTTAACAAAATAAGAACAAGTGATTTTGGGTGCGGAAAATGTGACTGTAACGCAATACACAAGTCTGAATCCAGCTACCTTGATGCCTTTACCAGGACATGAAGTTGTGACGGATGAAGCTGATCATGATTGTCTTGATGTGACTGAATTGTGTACCAAACCGCGTTCTGATATCCAAGATACCCCGTTGCCTGAGTCAGATCATGTTTTGTTTGTGGATTGGTCATGCTTGACCGATTCAGGGGGTACCTTGCGAGCTGCATATGCAATCTGTACTGCGGTGGGTGTAATCGAAGCATCATGGTTAAAAGGAGTGTATTCAGCACAGGTGGCTGAATTGATTGCACTTACCAGGGTGTGCAGCATCATCGAGCAAATGAGAGTAACCATGTTTATGGATAATCAATATGGGTTTGGGGTGGTCCATGATTTCGGAGAGTTGTAGTCTCAACGGGCTCATGACTCTTTTGTTTCACCAATACGAAATGGAAAGTGCGTGAAAAACCTACTAATGGCACTACTGCTGTTGGCTCAGATTGCAGTGGGGAAGTGTTACGGTCACCAGATTGGTCACGATTATGCGACGGTTGGCTATTGTTATGGTGATGAGACTGCACGCTATTGCGCTCTAAATTCTTTTGCATTTAATGTGGAATCTTAGAAGGAACAGTCTGATGACATAGAATGCAGATTGATGTTTTCAGTTGTGGAAACTTGGGAAGAGATCAAAGAGTTACAGGATGCAATACCTCAGGCGGAGAGAGAAGGGTGGATTAAAGCAGGATGTAATCCTAGAATGGAAGATTATGTGTGGGTGTACATGGATGGGAGACCTTTTTTTACCAGATAGTCTGTTGTCACTAAGGGCAAGAAATGCCATGGGCCTGCACATGTGGGAAGAGATGCTATGCTAAGTCTCTTTTGCCAGACCTGGTATAATCCATGATTAAGAGCCATTGCAGAAAGCTTTGGTCAGAGATGTGTGTTATGAAAAAAACAATATGCAGGAAGAAAAACACTGGTCAATACAGATCACATTGGGAAATCAGGAGTTTCCTTTACCCGCATGCAGCTTGACTTTATTGAAATGCCTCCTTGCAATGGATTGAAATATGTCCTTGTGATTGTCTGTGTATTTTCTTGTAGGGTAGAGGCTTACCCCAGATGATGCAATGATAGCCTAACAGTAGCTAAATTGCTTCTTAGAGAGTTAATTCCTAGATTTGGATTTACAGTCTCATTGGAATCAGATAGAGGAACTCATTTTAATAATGAGGTAATACAAATGCTTTGTGCTGCACTGCAAATTGAAAAAGAGCCACATTTACCTATGGGCTAGAAGTGCCTGGTGTGGTTGAACAACGGAATGGAACTCTAAAGTGCCTATTGGCAAAAGGGTGTGCGTCCATATTCCTGAAATAGTACGATTCACTACCTTTGGTTTTGAAGCATCCCAGACTGAAGAACTGGACTGCCCCCTCATGAGATAATTATGGGGAGGGCTATGAGGTGGCCTACAGTCCCAGCAAATAAGCTTGTGAATATTTCTGATGACTTGGTGCCCAGATGACTGGATGCTAGTAAAGAAGCATGTGTGAAAATCCTGTTTGGAACATCGTTGACGTTGGCCTTATCAAGTGGTACTTGTAACCACAACTGCTGTGAAATGTGGTGGTCTACTTAATAGGGAGCATGCAGCCCACACTTGTCAAGTCCCATGTCCTCTTGAAAGTGCAGGGTCTATGGTGGCCGAACTAGCGGTGACAGAGAGGCGTCCCATTCAGATTGGGCACAAATTAAAGGGAGAGCCAGCTACTGGGTCTCGGAACACTGGTTCAGACGAGAGTCAAGGACAGTTGATCCCAGTTGGCAACGTGGGTCAAAGTGAAGGGGATCTAACTAAGCAAACTATTGACTCAAGTGATGTGAGCAGTGTACCAGAAACAAGAGTACGAAGAGGAGAACATTTTTTCTCGCATTTTGCTTCAAATATTGCTTCACACAAAAGCCGCCATGAAAGAACTGTTGTGAAAAGTGCTAGAGAAACAAAGGCATAAAGAAAGTGAAAGGATAAATGCAGCGTGACAAGGCATTGACAAAAGACTACTTCATGAACCTTATGATACAAAGCAATAAAAAAAAATGAGTGCCTGTAGATTCGAGGTAGAAGATCCAAATTAGGCTTCACTAACACGTAAACGTATATGTGGTTGCTTTCTACCTGAATTTGTTTAAATCCGTGCTTTGTTTTGATAATATTAAATCTACCTCATCATGTTTATTCAAATACTAATTTACATGTGACTGCAACCATTAAAATGACAAAAACGCAAAAAGAGATGGTGATAACTAATGATTTAACAAGCACTGACTTACACCATAATCAGTCTATTGACGATTACTGACTAAACATGTTTACTAAATTGTTGTGCAAATAGATGGACACAATCGATGCCAGAGATTGTTATGTGTGCATGGAACTAGCTACTTCTGTGTCTGACAGGGTGACCTATCATCACCTACCCTTAACTTATGGTATATATTGTAGTGTACTAAAACGGTTGTTCTACTGTAAGGAACAGTTTCAATATTATTATTCGAATTATGATTCCATTTTCTCAGTTAAGAGAAACGTAAATGTAGTGCCAGATGCATGAAATGCTTAAGTAATCTGAGAATTTGTCCATACTACATCACCCATAGATACAGTATAAGCACATCAACATAACTTAATTTGTGCTTTGAATAGTTTGGATAAAGATTTTATAAATTCAGTAGGAGATTGGCGGGAGGAAATAAAGAGAAAGTCTGAATCACAAATGAAAATACCTCCATGGGCACATACTGAAGGTGAATAGAAAAAGGGATAGACATATGCAGCAATTACTCTTTTTTCGCAACATATTGAAAAACTTTGCATATTGGGACGCAAAACAGATCATAAAAATAAATTCATTGGTAACAGTGAACCTGAGCATACTTTCCTACTTGTAGGAGGTTGGGGAAGATACTTAATAGGATTAGACCCTGTATTTCCAGGAGTATACTTTGTTTGTGGGAAGAATGCCTATTATAAGTTACCAAAACATTGGTACAGGACTTGCTACATGGAAATAGATTTTCCAAAAATGTATCATGTGAATGAAAACAATGGAACCAATGAAAGAAAACCTACCTATTTAAGGAAAAGAATTAGCTGTTCTGATGAGTTGGTGATGTCTGCGGATGGCGTCCTTGTGGGCTGCGTGGCTGTCTGGTGTGCGTTCTTGGAGCCATTTCTTCTCCAGTGTCCGGCATGTTCGTTTGGAGATCTGGAGTTCTTCGGTGAACCAGGCGGCTTTTTTGCTGGGGTGGGTTCTTGATGACTGCCACACACCATGCATGGGACGCCATATGATATTTGACTTCCTCATAACTTTAACGGCCACGTTGTTTGTTTTTTCCTCATACCACACAGCGCTGCTTATAATTACGACGGTTGGCAATTTGTAGGTACTGGCCCACATGACGCATTCCAGTATTTCTACCGGCTTGTTTGCTTACACCACAGGGTTGTTTTTTTAACAAAACGCCATTGTTTTTAACAAAACACCATCACTCTGACCTAGAGCCTTTTGGCCAACTGGGTGGGCGCTCATCACACTTAGAACCTCCTATTGATAAGCACTACCGGATACTGCCCATGTTGATTTAGTACTACGCCAGCAGGTGAGTACGCGCTGCTGCGCTATACGTTTACCAGCATGTTACTGCAACCCAGGGTCCCCCACGGGCAACTACGGTCCTGGTTACTCATGAACATTAACCATTCATGCTCGGCAACAGTGGCCTCCCCCCCTTCCTACGCTTAACTTATGCATGGCTGATTTCCCTATCTTGCTATGGCCTCTTTGGCCATTGATTCCGACAGCTTTCTCACTGAGCATGGGTTGTAATGCCACTACCCTAGGCACTTGCACCCACATAGTTTTGTCCAAGTTATTTCCCAGCCCTCTCCTCAACTTTGTTCCCCCCCCCGTCTTTCCCTAACGCAATGGTGTTTCTTGGTTTTCTTTACAGGTTGCCACACCGCCCAGTACAGGGCCCCGCGACAGGCTACCTCAACTAACAAGGAACCTGTCCATAGCTGTGCACCACACATGACATCAGTCCTAAAGAAGTGCCACCTGATTCCTTTAGGAATGACCAGGCACGAAACATGTCGACCTCACGTTAGAAATTGTCCACCGGGAACATTACATTCCCATAGAACATCCATCTTATTTTAATTAGGCAGATACTACCTCTAACATTAAAGTTCTTGATTATAGGACTGTCCCTGACCTATTTTAAATCACTACCTTCAGTGCACACACATTCCCTCTGCCCTCACACCCGAACGCACCCAACGGCTTCCTAAAAAGATCTCCGACACAGAGCCCCGGAAACGGTGAGCCCGTTGAGCATTGCAGCGCCAGCCAGATGAGGAGCAAAGCCCAATGATGAAGCATGACACCTCTCGGGGTGTGTGAGGGAAACATGTCAAAAGTATTGTCTTTCCCACCTTCCGGTCCATCCCCTCCCTAGGAACTGCACTCTCCTTGTTCTATACGTTCTTTGGAGCCACGTGTGCAGGACCTGCTTAAAGAATGGGCTCCCGGTCCTATACCCCCTTCTTTTTCTGACCAATGGAAACCCTATGGACTGATGCAAAAGATTCTTTGTGGGAGTAAACCATGAACTTTTGAAAGTACAATTTCTCTCTTGGAGGAGTCGGGGTTGGCTGTCATTTTTAATTACCCCTGCTTGGCATTCTGATAGACTGACTCTTGATTTTCCTTAATGCCAAAAACCTTGCACTAAACTGTCGTGAACTGTAATTCTGCAAACTGCACCTTACCAACTGGTAAAGTTGAGCAGGAGAAAATAACCTTTCAGATGAAGGGTTAACTGACTCCTTCTGTGGCACGCTGTGCTGCCATTCTGACTTGGCCGGATCTATATTGAAGACGGACTAAATCTCTCAGTCATTCTTTGGTTTGAATGATTCAATAAGTGAGTCTCGAATGGTCTTTTGTTTCTCTCCCCCACCCTCTCTCCTAAGACAAGTTGCACATGTTTATTTCCTGTATTGTATTGTGAGGCTAATTGTATTAATTACTTGTTGTTAAATCTGATTCTAAATGTGATTTCAGGTTCTGTCCATTCAAAGGAGGCTTTAGATAAACACTTTACATGAGTTATTGTTATTGTTTTTGTCTCATTCTTTTACAGGTAGATTCATCATGGTCCCGATTTGCGAGTCCTTAATAGCGATTATTAAGGAATCGCTATTAAGGACTCTCAAATCGGGATTCATGTAGAAATTGCAAAATAAATTGCGATTCCTACAGCCTCCTTATTTGCGATTAGCAAATTGCTAATCGCAAATAAGGAATAACTCCAGTCAATCCTTATTTGTGATTAGCAATTTGCTAATCGCACATAAGAATGTGATTTCAAGGGTGCCAGGGGTGTCCAAAGGACACCCTGTAGCACCCCTGAAATGGAAATGTAGCCTGATGTTGCACACACACATGTCCAAAGGACATGTGTGTGTAACATACCACTTAGAAAAATGCACTAAAGTGCATTTTTCTAAGTTTTCGCTATTTACCACGAAGTCAGACTTCGCGGTAAATAGCGGACGGAAATTGCGAATTCGCATATTTTAAAAGTTTCATGAATTGCATTTAAGGAATCTCAAATAGAGATTCCTTAAATGCTATTCCTCGCAAAAATGCGAATTCTGTAATAGCAAATTTTGCATTTGGGATGATGAATCCCAAATGCAAAAATTGCACTCGCAAAGGGCCAGATTCTCGGAATCTGGCCCTTTGCGAGCGGAATTTCCCTTGATGAATCTGGCTTTTAGTCATTTTTCTTGTCTCAAGATTAGTTTTCTCAGCTTCTGCAAAAAGTAATGAAATATGCAATTTATTATTCCTAAGTCCTCATAAAGAGGATTTAGGAATAATACATTTATTATTCCTAAGTCTAGGGTTTAATACTTCTAGTCCCTGTTAGCTCAATAAAAAGATCCATTGGAGAACCATGGTTTAAGGTAGTAAGGATGATGATCAGAGATGTGTTTTGTTTTTTTTTCCTCATTTCACCTTAAGCATCTGCAAATTCGCATAGGAAAGTCCACCTTCCAAACTGGGTGCCCTGGATCTATGCTCTTGCATTCGCTTTTAGGCCGACCAGGCCAGCTTCATTTGTGCGAGGCTTGGTGTAATCATTGGACCATGTACACTTAGACTAGCCTTATTTCAGTACCCCAAGTGATTAATGGCCCCCAAATGTTCCCCTCCCCTTGGTCCAATCTCGCCATGCACAATACTGCTCTTAACCAGTTCTCATATTGCGGTGGCTCAGGATCTTTCCACAGCCTGCAGATCTCTCTACGGGCTACTAATATCAAACACAGGAATAAACCAGTCAACTTATTAGATAATTGGTATATAGGATTATTCTCAATACCAAATACAACTAATGTCAGATTAAGATTAATCCTAACTTTAAAAACTCCCTCCAACGCCCTCCCCACATTTCCCCAAAAAGTTCTTAAGAATATACAATCAAAAAACATATCTGTATCATCAGCCTCTACTAAACCGCACCTAGGACATTTAGGAGCTAATGTTGAAACAAATCTAGCAATTTTTTGGGGGTATAATACAATCTATTTACCACAAAGAAATGTTTTTTCTTTAAAGAAGCTGATTTAACATACTTATATAAATTATGAAGAGAGGGAAAAAACAAATCAACAGAGACGTCTTCCAAAGGTGAAACACTCCATACCTTATAAGGAGGAGGAAGAGCTATATCCTCTGCGTCAATTACCGCTCTATACCAAGTCCCTACTTCCTTTTTTGGGGGGTTTATATTTTGGAGGATATTCTCTTAATAGTAAACTAAAAGTAATGAGGTCAGCTCTCAGAGTGTGGCAAAACTTGAAAACAAAGTGGGAATAAGATAATATTCCGATTTTGCCCCAATCTGGGACTCTCCAGGACTCCACGCCTGCTTAAATGACACCTTGGCTATCCCCATTAAGAGGGCAGGAATTGGCATCTGGTCCGACTTAATATCACAGTACGGAGTTCATCCATGGGAAATGTTAAAAGCTAAAACAGGGGGCTCCCTCTCCCGCTTCAAATACTTGCAAATATGCTCTTGGTTCATTGCTGAGAGAGACCTTATTGGGGGAAACTGGGAGATCGAGAATATCCTCCAAAATGTAAACCCCAAAAAAAGGAAGTAGGGACTTGGTATAGAGCGGTAATTGATGCTGAGGATATAGCTCTTCCTCCTCCTTATAAGGTATGGAGTGTTTCACCTTTGGAAGACATCTCTGTTGATTTGTTACTTGGTGTCAGTAAACCATTAAGAAGGATAACAGCAGAGGCCCCTCCATAGCATTTAATTAGAACATTAATAAACGGAAGATCAAAACCCATTACTATTAAAATCTCCCAGAGATACACCCACCTGAGACGGTCAAACGCCTTGGCGGCATCATGAGCAGCTACCGCCAAGGGTTCCGACCGTGCCACTGCTAGGTCGATACAACCTATTAGTTGTTGAGTTTGTTCCTTAATGTATCTTCGAGGCAGGAAACCCTTTTGGTCCTCGTGGATCAGTTGTGGAGCGACCCTCCCCAGTCTCCCTGCCAAAATGCTAGTGAAGATCTTATAGTCTGCATTCAGCAGGGAGATAGGTCTTTACGAGTCAGGTCTAAGGGGGTCTTTACCAGGCTTCGAAATCAATAGAATTATTGCTTCCTTCCATGAAGGGGGGATTCCACCCTCAGGGCTGAGGATAAAGTTAAACAACTCTCTGAGTCTGGGCACGATAACGTCTTCCAAGGTTTTGTATACCTCTCCCGGGAGAGCGTCTGACCCTGCCGCTTTATTGTTTTTGATCTTCTTTAAACAGCTTCTTATCTCCTCATCAGAGAATGGACGTTCTAACAAATCTCGTCCCTCCCTCGACAAGCTGGGCATTACTGTCCAACCAAACTTGAATTGAAGCAATAGATGGAGCCCAGTCTTCTTTATAAAGAGAGGAAAACCAGGACAGGAGACATCTCTGCATATCTTCCTGATGACAGGAAATTGTACCAATCTCATCTACCATTAGCTTATTAATATTATTTCTAACTCTATCACTTTTGATCTGTCGAGCTTCATCAACACCTCCTTCAACACCGCCACCTTCCCAGAGAGCTGGAAGCATGCCGAGCTCAGCGCCCTACTGAAGAAACCAACAGCGGACCCCACCGACCTCAAGAACTTCTGCCCCATCTCGCTCCTCCCTTTTCCTGCTAAAGTCATCGAGAAGATCGTCAACAGACAGCTTGCCGCCTTCCTCGAGACGAACGGATCCCTCGACCCCTCCCAGTCCGGTTTCAGAGCCAACCACAGCACCGAGACCGCCCTCGTCGCAGCCACCGACGACATCCAAGCCCTGCTCGACAACGGGGAAACAGCGGCACTCATCCTCCTGGACCTCTCTGCAGCGTTCGACACTGTCTGCCACCGCACCCTAGTTCAACGCCTCAGCGACATCGGCATCCAAGAGAAGGCACTGGAGTGGATCATCTCGTTCCTCGCCGGAAGAACACAGAGAGTCCGCCTCCCCCCGTTTCGATCCGAGGCTACCGAAGTCATCTGCAGCGTATCGCAAGGATCATCACTCAGCCCCACCCTCTTCAACGTCTACATGAGACCTCTTGCAGCCATCGCACGCCAACACAACCTCAACATCATCTCCTACGCCGACGACACCCAGCTGATCCTCTCCCTCACCAGAGACCCCGACACCGCCAGAACCAGCCTACACGAAGGGATGAAAGACGTTGCCGAGTGGATGAGGAACAGCCGCCTGAAGCTGAACTCTGACAAGACGGAAGTCTTCATCCTGGGACCATCGCCCTCCGCCTGGGACGACTCCTGGTGGCCCCCCGCCCTGGGCACCGCACCCAAACCAACAGACCACGCACGCAGCCTGGGCTTCATCCTGGACTCCTCTCTCTCTCGATGACCAGACAAGTCAACGCAGTCTCCTCATCGTGCTTTCACACCCTGCGCATGCTTCGCAAGATCTTCCGATGGATCCCGACCGAGACCAGGAAGACGGTCACCCAGGCACTCGTCACCAGCCGACTGGACTACGGAAACGCCCTCTACGCCGGAACCACAGCCAAGCTACAGAAAAGACTCTAGCGCATCCAGAACGCCTCCGCCCGACTCATCCTGGATGTCCCCCGACGCAGCCACATCTCCGGCCACCTGAGAGACCTGCACTGGCTCCCTGTCAACAAGAGGATCACGTTCCGGCTCCTCACCCACGCACACAAGTCTCTCCACGACCTGGGCCCCAAGTACCTCAACGACCGCCTGCCCTTCTATACGCCCACCCGCCAGCTACGGTCTACCAGCCTCTCCCTCGCCGCCGTACCACGCATCCGAGGAGCCACCGCCGGAGGAAGATCCTTCTCCTACCTGGCAGCCAAGACATGGAACTCCCTCCCCTTCCACCTTCGTCTGACCCAGGACCATCTCGCCTTCAGGAGACAACTCAAGACCTGGCTGTTCGAGTAATAGCGAACCCCTTCCCCCAAGCACCTTGAGACCCCTCCGGGTGAGTAGTGCGCTATACAAATGTTATTATTGATTGATTGATTGAGCTAGAGTAGCCCCTGCTTTTTCCCCATATTCGAAGTTTTCCATATTATAGACCGCCCACTGGGCTTTAAGTTTCTGATCCAACTTATCCCTATATGTAAGGCGAAGACCCTCCAAGACAAATTATCCGAGGGACAGTTGGTTCTAACCCTTTGCAATCTAGAGTTTTCCTCTATTTTTGGAGCTTATCCAACTGTGGAGTACACCGCGGGTGTGGGCCTTAAACGCATCCCAAACATACTCCAATGATGTTGAACCCCAATTCTCAGCGAAGTACTCCACAGTCGAAGATTTAATGACTGTTATTAACTCTTCATTGGCCAGCATCGCCCTTTTTAATGTCCCCCTAGGAGCAGTAGTTGATTTTGCTTTACAATAGAGGAAGGTTATTGGAGCATGGTCAGACAAAATGGCTGGAAGGATAGAGATATCAACCAAACGGTCCAGACATGACCTATCTGTGAGGATATAGTCCAATCTGGAAGAATGGCCATATTTTTTACTAAAGAACGTAAAACCCAGTTGGCCCTCCTTCTTTATGCTCCATAGATCAACCAATCTGAGCTCATGCATCATATTAATCATTGTCCGGCACATGCGGTGAGCTCTGACAGACGACTAAGATTAGACCTATCCTTGGAGGGTTAAGAAGGATATTAAAATCGCCAGCGATTGTAATTGGCAAGGTGACTTCAGCCAATATGGCCTGCATTTTAAGTAAACAAGCCGGATCATCAACATTAGGACCATAGTAGGACACTAAAGCCAATTCCACCCCCCCAATTGTCACCTGCACCAAAATCCACCTCCCAGATTGGTCAGATAACGTGTTCTTAATGGAGCAGTCTGTATTAGATCTAAATAAAATTGCTACTCCTTTATTATGCACAGTTTGCTCTGAACAATGAAAACTCTCCACCCATTTATATTTTCTAAACACGACTCTTGCTTCAAGATAGCCTAAATGGGCTTGTGAATAACTTGTGCGGAGGATTGTTCCAAATATTTCAATATTATCCTTTGTCTTCTAGGGCATCAAAGGCCATTAACATTCCATGACAGGAGCTTTATTTCATTCAAAGCCATTCTATATCAGGTTTCCCTTCAACTTCAAACAGGCTGAAAGTAAATTTCCATTGACTGCTACGATGAAAGAAGGACTTTTTTTATTTTCTCCCACTGCGACCCCACCCGTGCTCCCCCTGACACCCTCCCAGAGACCCACCCTCTCTCCCACCTGTGATCCCATCGATCCTTTACACCCATGGGGAACCCTCCCTTTCCTCTGGGCAATGCCCTTAGACAGAGAACTCCCACCCCCCTCAACATGTGACAAAAACCTACTTGATTTAATTAACTAAATTCTCAGCTATACACCATAAACATCTATCCTATTCTAAAAGGAGAAAAAAGTGCTAAACATCATATCTTTAGCTGATAGACTTACTGACGTCATCTTTACAACTTACTAAACCTTACTGACACTTCCACCCCCACTGCTACTCTCGCCCTGACTTTCCTCTCTGATCTTCTCTATTAGGGAGTCGACCTCTTCAACTTGACGAATGTTACACATGTGGTTATTCCACATTATACGTAGTGATGCGGTAAATCTCAGTTGAGTCTTAGCTCCCAGGGCGTTCAAGATCGTCCTTCTCTTTCCCATCTCCCATTGCTTAGTAGCCGTAATATGAGAGACGTCAGAGCGGATTGAAAAAGAAAAAACAGTAGAGAAAGAACTACATTTTAAGTGACCGGCTTTCAGAGCAAGAGATAAAATCCTCTCCTTCATGGTATATGTTAGGAAATTCACCAGAATTTTTCTGGGACATTCTCTTCCTGGAACCCTTCTGAATGTGTCGCGGTGCACCCTTTGAATATCCACACATAGGTCAGCACCTACTTCCTCTGAATCTTTCAAGATGGTTTCCTTCAAGAGGGAAATAACAAAGTTCTTTAAATCGTTCCCTTCTAAATCTTCGGGGACATTTAAGATTTTCAGGTTGTTCTTCCTTGAGTGATTTTCTAACCGCTCTATATCATCTTTCAGCTCTTGATTTTGTTTAACCATTTTACTCATTGAGGAAAAAGACTCATTGAGGGCTTCCTTTATTTTTGGTAATCTGCCTCAAGAGCATCCGTTCTTTGGGAGACCTCTTCTACCTTCTGAGCGAGTGCTTCGCATGAGGCCTGGATTGCTGTCTGGTTAGCCTCTGAGGTAGTAAACCTCCTACTGATGTCATCCTTCAAGCTTAACAGAATATCGGCCAACATCCCTGGAGGTCCAAACATATCCAAACAACCAGGAATAGAGTGAACAGGCTGGATAGATGGCAAAGGTGATAAACAAGAAGAAGATTGAATAGGTAACACAGGGGTTCCGTGCTTCTGCAGTTCTGAGTGGGACCCACCCTCTTTCAGCAAAGTTGTCGGGACATCGGCCTGATCAATTTGCAGAATCTCTAATGCTTAACAGATATTTGATAGCTCTATTGACAGGTGGACAGATATTGTATGAACCTGCACGGAAGGGCTCTTCACAATGTCTAAATGCTCATAGATTTCACTGAGGGGTTGCGTGTTTAAATCACTCACCACCTGGTTCCTGATAATATCAGAAGCTGTAGTTGCAGAGACCAGAGTCGTAATCGGAATGGAAGCAGTTGCCATTTTTAAAACCAGTGCCTTATCCCTGCCCTTTAAGTTATTGTCTGTGCGGTTATTCTGCCCAGACACTGCCGAGCTGGTGGAGGTAACTTTATAGAAAGATTTCAGTGAAGGCGTAATTTTAATTTTGGTGCTCCCCCTAGGTTTTTTCTTATGCCCTTTTCCCTTGCCTGGGGGGGTCCCCTTCGCAGCGGCAGAGGCACCTACAGATGAACCTACTACCTGTCTAGTGGACCCTTGACTACCACTATAGGAGATGAAACAACTTTTGGTTTTGTTATTAAAGCTAAGCTGCTAGGGGGCCTGTTGCGCAGCGTATACCGACAGATCCCAGGCGCAGAGGGGGTTATTTCCTTAACAGAGCTCTCTTTACTATCAGGGCTACTACCCGCACCCTTCTCCATACAGTAAAGTAGTTTAGGTTCAGAGTTTTTTAGGGAATTACATGCGTATCCCCTAGATAACGAGGGGAGCATATGCTACTTATACTGATCGCCTTTCCCTGCTCATACATACACCCTTCATCTTTGTTACGTCCTACCTCTCCTTGCGATGGTTTGATGTCCTGTATATTATGCAAAAAATGTAGGTCTTGTAGGTCTTTCAGGTCCTGTAGCCACGCTATCTGCCAAGAAATATGAAAGAAGGGCGTCAGTACTGCGCCCAAAGGTAGACGGGGTTGAAATAGAAGGGCCCTCTGCCTCCACACTCTGGCAGCACCAAAAGCGTGACTGCAGGGGAGCTCCGACACCGCCTTGCCCCCGCCCATTAGCACCATCCGTGAGCCTCGCTCCTGAGTCCTTTAGGTTTCTTCACTATGTAGAAGCTTGAAAGAAAGCAAAATAGTACGAATATCCACCCCAGAAGAGAAAATGCTGGAAAGTCGTCTCGTCTGTCTCGCCTGTCGGGGATCCGCAACAGGTGGGAGGGTGGAGGCAGCAGCTGAACACCAAAAACACCAAAAAAAACACAGGCGAACGCACGGGCTCCACCCGGCACACCACGCCGAGACGCAGGAACAAGGCGGGGCAGTAGCAGCGACCACGGAGGCAGAGACGCGAACACCCGCGCCCGGCCCCCGACAGCCCAGCCACAACGTCGAAAAAACAAAACAGAAGCCAACAGACACACGCCGGCAAGCCGAGTCCAGAGCGGGGAGGGCGAAAGCCAGCAAAAGCGTCAACCAGAGGTGGCAGCCCAGCCGCGAAGCCCACAAAGTCAGCAAAGTCAGCAACAATCGACAATCTACAATCAACGGAGCGCAGCCCGGAGTGCAGCCCCGACAACAGCCAGTGAGTAAGATCTACCTCTTTTCATTCCTTTTCGTTTTTACATTTTCCGAGAATGCCTCATATCCGATAAAGTCGCCTCAGCAGCTACTTAACATGTCATTTAGGTGCAGTAGCCTATCCATATGCCACATATCTCGGGAGTATGGGAGCTCTCTGTCAAGGCCGTTAGATTCTGGCCGCCATGTTCCATCCGGCCATCTCACCCGGGATGTGGTTTTTTTACATTGAAATGGGCCTAATGTGAGTATATCTGGTTGTGAGAACAAAGAGAAGAAAAATATATGAACTTTCCACTGCATTAGTGCCCTCTCAATCTCTAAACATTTTTGGCCCTTTCCTGTCGCAGGCACTTTTCTCACCTACACAAGTGAGGTATCATTTTTATCAGAAAACCAAGGGGAACTCTGTGATACAACAGAACAATGAGAATCATCAAGACATGCTCAAAACATACCCGCTTTAGCAAACAGCGGAAACATGTCAAAGACAAAGATTACCCATCCTCACAATCCAATGTCAACCCATCAGATCATCTGTATTTCACAAAAATAAGCTGACCTGTGTCTTTCCTCCCTTCTATCCTTCCTAACTACTGCAACAGAAACACTATCTTGGCACTATGAAACATCAAATCACTAAGAATCCTGAAGACACATCAAGATTAAGCATGGGTGGATATTGCGGATTCGCAATCCGCGAATTTGCGGATTTGCGTATTTGCGGATTGCGAAAATCCGCGAAATCCGCGAATTCTCGCGTATTTGCGTATTTTTTGGGTGTGTGTGTGTTCGCACGGGTTTCTGCAAGTTCGCGAGGGTTTTGTACAATTTCGCAAATTGCGAACTTACTTGTCGGGTCGGCAGTTTTGCGAACTTGTTGTTTCTACGTGCCCAGCCTGTTTGCAAGGCTTTCTTCATCACTGCCACCCTCTGTCACCACTGGCACTCTCTTTGGTCACCCATGCCACCCTCTGGCTCACCCATGTCACCCTCTGTGTCATCACAGCACCCTCTGGTTCACCAGTGTACATTATTGGGGCAAAGCAAAGCACTGCCATCCTCTGTCAACACTGGCACTCTGGTTCACCCATGCCACCCTCTGGCTGGCACACCCATGCCACCCTCGGTGTCATCACAACACCCTCTGATTGACCAGTGAGTGCACACCTGCTAAGTGCTTTAAGTTTTGCAAACAACAACACCTGCCCTGCCCCAACTGACATTAATGAAGGCTGGCACCTGCTTGTCTGCTCCCTTTCCTTTTTGTTGCAAATGCAATGTAAATTTTTTTTAACAGGATGCAATGGCATACTTGTTACTATTCTGTGACTGTCAGAGCAGGGTCACACAATAGTTGCAAGTAGGCAACCGGATTCTGGAGGGCCCCTTCAGGAAGCACTACAGGTAAATGGTTACAAATGATGAGCTCGAACTTTTGCACCTGCTCGTTGGTTTTGCTTTTGCAAAACTCGTTTTTCGGTAATTTCGCCCTAAACGCGAGGCGCGGCGTAGTGCGAACTCGCCCGTGGAAGCCGCGAACTCGTGCGAGTTACCCCAAGGTTGAGTATGGGCGCCGCCATTTTGTTTGCGTGACGTATTTCCGTTTCCGCCCGCAATGTGTAATCTCGCGCAATGCGCGCCTTGCGAATGCAAGTTCGCACGAGTTCGCGAGAGAAATCGCGCACGAACTTACTTACGCGCACGTGATTGGGCCGCCATCTTGTTTTTCATTCATTCCTATGTGTCTGGGTATGGTGTTTCTATCCTCTGTATATCTCTGCCATCCTTTGCTTGTTTTAATATTTTTTTGATCTATTTAACTTATTTTCTATCCCTCTATTTTTCTAGATCTATATTTTTGTGTTTTAGGCTACTTTTGTTTACTTTTCAACTACTTTTTTAAACTTTTATTTCCTTCTTCCCTACTCTTATTCTTTTTCATTTTGTCTCTTCTTTACTGCTAAGACCTGCCCAGAACATGGTCAAGACAGCTGTCAAGCTGCCCAAGACGGGCACCGCAGCCCGTGCCCGGCTCCCGTGTGGTCGCTTGAGGGCGGAAATGGTGGTGCCCCGGGAGATCTTCAGCCCTGAGGAGGTGGGCGCACTTGTTTTTTATGTGCAGCGCCGTCTCCCCAGGACCATCGCGGCAGGCGGCAGGATCGCTGCTGGTTACACCAACAGCCAGGAGCGACGGAAGCGGTGGGGGCAGGTGTGCCGGGCCCTTTTTAAGATCACGGGGGTCCAGCGCACCTACAATCAAGTCACCCACCGCTGGACCGATATCCTGGACCGAGAGCGTGACCTGCTAGACGTGCTGGGAGTGGAGGTCCCCGGGCTTGGTGAGTAGTAGTAGCAATTTTTTCATCACTCACTACTTTCTCCTGCTCTGTGTGACTGTGTTATATTGCCAATGTTTGCTTTAATTTTTTTACAAAGAGCAATAATGCTGCTGGTGATTACATTGATAAGAGAGGTAAATTAATATTTCAAAATCTTCTGTGCATTTCAGGTGCACTGTTCTCCTTCTCTGTGCCGGTGCCACTGCTTATTTGTTTTCTATTTTGTGTTCATTTAATTAGGCTGAGTAATGTATGAGTGTATTTTACAGAACTGCGTAATGCTAGACACAAAGGGGCAGATTTACAAGCCCCTTGTTCCACGTTTACACTGCCTTACCTGACGCACAGCGACGTAAACGTGGCGCATCCCTGCGAGTCATGTACAACGTGATCCATCTAAGGAGATGCGCCACGTGAAGGCCTGGGCCTGCGCCACAATGGGTGCGTTCCCACGCAAGGGGGGGTGGGGGGGGGGTGGCGGTCAGGCAGATGTGTGCCTCGCAAAAGTGCCTGCGTGAAATCTACAAGATTTAACGCAGGCACTTCCGCGACGCTGCTATGTCAATTCTTTATGCCTGCTTGCTTGAAGCAGGCGTAAGGACTGATGCGGTATGTTAAGTATTGGGCAGCCCTGAGCACTGCTATAGTTGCATCGCGCCCGCGACGTGACTCTAGAGATGCGCCCCTCTTTCGTCACGAGATGCGTCACGCATCTGCCTACCCTTGCGCCAGGGTTTGCCGCATTGTAATAGCGGCGCATCTGCCGTGACGCAAGGTTAGTTTTGCGTTACGCATTTGTTCTGGTGCACATCTGGAGGTGTCCAGCTCAGAACTCGTAAGTATGCCCCTAAGTGTCAGATTAGCAATTACCTGCGCATCCCTGCAAAGTGTGCGGCACGCCAGCACCACCCATGGTGCGCCGTATTTACAATGCGGCACACCATGGTCCCAAAACGTCACCGAAGCGTTACGCATCGGTGCCGTAAAGGCGGCTCACTGATGGAGTTGCGTTGCAACGATGGCGCAGCTCCAGCAATGCTGCGTCAAGCCGTAAGTCTGCTTCATGCAGGCGCAGGGTTTCAGTGACGCATCATTGTCCTAAATAACTGATTGAAATTTTATATATTCCCCATAGCCACTTTTAGCATGCGTTCCTGCGCAGGAACGCCCTCCCTTGCGCTGGAATGCTCCCTAATGGCGCAGGGCTTTAGAATGGGATGCATCTCCCATATGCGTCACGTTGTTAATATACGCCACACCATGGCGCCTCTCTTGTTGTGGCGCTGCGTCACAAAATTGACGCAAGAATGGAGCAAAAGAGCTGCAAGGGGCTTGTAAATCTGCCCCTAGAGTAGAGGCTCAGGTGCAGTCCTTCCTTTGTAGCCCTCTTTTTGGATGAAATAGTAGGTTCTTGTTCTTTCAAAATGTTTGATTTGGTTGACAAGGACATCGGCAAGCAGCAATCATCAATGTTTTCTGTTAATTCTTTCATGTTGTACGTCAGGTCCGCCCAGGGGCAAGCGGACCGAAAAATCGGATGCAGTGGCTCCAAAGGAGGAGGATGCAGGCCAGGGCGGCGAGTGCTCCTTTGCTGGCCCCAGTAAGTTTTCATTTAAATATAGAGGACCTATTGTTGTCCAAGCATTCCTAATTTAATTGTTTCGAAATAGTGTTTAGATAGGAGCAAAATCAATAATCCTACTGTTGCAGGGACAATTCTCCACAAACCGAACTATGGACACCAAAGACCAGAGTAATAATATTTCAGAGTGGCGTGTTTGGCCAAAATAAACCTGGTAGTGTCAGCGGCACGGACTCCTCCTTGCAAAAATTGCAAAACTTTTCGCTCAGTCACTCTAGTCTGGAGGACTAAAAACCACAGAGTCTATTCAAGTTTAAAAGCTTTATTAAAAGTTTAAGTAAACACATATATTAAAATAAAGTTAGTTGGAAATGGAAAAGTGCTTGGTGCTGAGTTGATGAGTAATGGATTGGAACACATTTCTTGTGGTCGAGCCGAGCTTTCACCTGGTTAGAAGTTGATGTTGCTCTTGTCCTTAGAAGTCCAGTTTCTGTCTGTTCAGAGAAAAATAGTGTGTGTTAAAATTAAGCAAGCATTCAACAATTGTGACAAAAAAATGAAGCAAGACAACAGCTTTCCCTGGAAGGAGGGACATTTTTACTTTAGACTAGAGTAGACAGTCAATTAATTTTTCTGTTGTTTTCACATTTTTTCATTCATAGACCAAATACTAGTGGAGTGGTGTAATCTAACATTCTTAAATCTACTTTGTAGGTGGAACATCTGGTGGCGGGGCCAGCTCGGATGTGGTGGTCATCATTGACTCGGAGTCCGAGGATCAATCTGGGGAGGAGGCGGCGCTAGAGGAGTCGGACCAAGAGCAAGAAGTACAGACTGTGAGGAAGGAGACAGTGGCGGTGGCGAGTACAGGTAAGCTGGATCATGGTACTATCTGACTCTTAGATAGGATATGATGTGTATCCAGTGGTGGCCCAGTGACAAATTACAATATGGTAATTACAGCAGGCTGGGACCGACAGACAGATAGAGGCAGAGACAGAGAGAGAGGAAGACAGAAGGAGAGAGAGAGAGGGAGGGAGCCAGAGGGAGGGTGAGGGAGGGAGACAGAGAGAGAGAGACAGCGAGGTAGAGGGAGACACAGGGAGACATAAAGAGGGAGACAGAGAGAGAGAGAGAGAGGGAAACAGACATATCGCCTGGGCTTCTGCCAGATCTCTTTCATATGAAAGAGCATCAAACCAAGGATACAAGTGAGTTGTGGGAAGGGAAATGGTGATTCAAGCGCCCCCCCTTGCCCCTCCCTGCAGACGCCCATGATACTGGCCTGAATAGTTTTGTACTGCGCTGGCTAGTTGCTAGTTGTACTGTGACACAACTTCCTGCTGAATTATTTTGTGTTAATCATATTCTTAAAGAGCATTGGTTACATATTATGTCTTTCTTTCTTCATATAGTTGGCAATACTAAAACCTCAAAACCGACGAGGAGTATGCTGGCTGTACTGGCCCAGCAACGGAGGCTGGAAGCAACTGTTGCCCAATATCGGCGGCTGGTGGAATTGGAGGGGGACGACACACAGTCCAGTGCATCAACATCTGCATCCTCCTCCGTGACCCCACGTTCTGCCGGTAAGCGCAGTGCTCCAGCGAACCGGAGCCGTGCTGGAAGACGCCACCGCCGAGCAGCAAAAGCTGCACCTCGCAGTACTGTTAAGGCTCGCTTGCGCCGTGCACACCGCAGAGTGTCCGACCTAGAGGCGGAGGTCCAGAAATGGAGCAAATATCAGAATGTGGTGGAGGGCCTCCGCCTAGATCAAGCCATCCTCCAGGAGAAGTATGATGCCCTGGCCCTAAGGCATGATGCCCTGGAGGCCAAACTTAACAGCTTGCATCCCTAGAGTGTCCCTTGCCCCTTTTTTAGAGACTTTTGGGGGGTGGGAATTGGGAGTTGGGTTTTTTGGGGACTTTTGAAGGACTATTTATTTGTTGGGGTTAGGGAGGGTCTTGCGGGAGATTATTTTGTTAGGGATATAAATATACTTTTTCAAACTTTATCTGAGCATACCTGTTTTTTTACTACTTTTGAGCTTGGTGGGTGGTGGTTTTGCAGTAAGTTCATTTAACTGAACACTGTCATCGTGTTGGTTCACGTGCAATAGGCCAAATGTTTTCCAAAGTAAATGCCTGTCACAGAGTTTGTTAATTCAAGAGCCCTAGGACTTTACTGCTAGTACCACTGTCACTCTCTCGCCTCTCCGAATACTCCATTATACTACCTCCCATCCAAACGCTTATCTTACCTGTAATTTGTGTTTGAGGGCTGGCTCCACCTGGAATTCACAGTGTCCTAAGGCGTTCTGCAGCAGGGCCCCAACTGGAGTTTCCCGGCGTGGATTTTCTGCAAAACAAAAGCAATCAACATTAGAAATGTGGCAGCGGTGCTCACACAACCCAAAAACCTAGAAGCCCCAGAGACAGCACCCCTGAGACAGGCAAGCGAGCAATAATAACGCCTACACGTTCACGTGCAATAGGCCAAATGTTTTCCTAAGTAAATGCCTGTCACAGAGTTTGTTAATTCAAGAGCCCTAGGACTTTACTGCTAGTACCACTGTCACTCTCTCGCCTCTCTCCGAATACTCCATTATACTACCTCCCATCCAAACGCTTATCTTACCTGTAATTTGTGTTTGAGGGCTGGCTCCACCTGGAATTCACAGTGTCCTAAGGCGTTCTGCAGCAGGGCCCCAACTGGAGTTTCCCGGCGTGGATTTTCTGCAAAACATAAGCAATCAACATTAGAAATGTGGCAGCGGTGCTCACACAACCCAAAAACCTAGAAGCCCCAGAGACAGCACCCCTGAGACAGGCAAGCGAGCAATAATAACGCCTACACGTTCACGTGCAATAGGCCAAATGTTTTCCTAAGTAAATGCCTGTCACAGAGTTTGTTAATTCAAGAGCCCTAGGACTTTACTGCTAGTACCACTGTCACTCTCTCGCCTCTCCGAATACTCCATTATACTACCTCCCATCCAAACGCTTATCTTACCTGTAATTTGTGTTTGAGGGCTGGCTCCACCTGGAATTCACAGTGGGGGACTCGTCAACGTAAGTTTCTTCATTGTGCAGAATCCAGGCATCAGCATTATGGGTAATGGATAGGGTGAGTCTGGAGGAGGAGGACTCAGGATAGACGACCAGGACTGAGTTCTTGTCAACTAACTGTTGTGAACCTGAGGAATGCTGCGGCATCAAAATCAAGACAGTTCTGTTGATGGGCTTGTTGTTTTATTGGTTGATTACAGTTTTGTTGGGAATGTGATGAAGCACTTGCTAAAGAAAGACAGACACACAGGAATAAAAGTGAATAAGGAGGACTAATTACAATTAATGAATGATTGGCTCATTTTCAGAACTCGCTGTCAGGGAAGCAGAACTCGTCCTCATACTCTGCTAAATCATCAGTCGGGGTTACTTCTGGTAACTGAGGAGAACTTTCCTCAGGTAGGTCGGTGTCCTCTTCTTCCTGCGTGGATTCTCGTACTCTGTAATCTCATGGTATGAAGTGCTGGTTCATCTTTATCAAGGTGAGCCGCTCCACATTTGCGGGCAAGAGGCGGGACCTTTTGGAAGTCACAATGCCACCAGCAGAACTAAAAACACGTTCTGAGGACACGCTTGCGAGTGGGCAAGACAAGTAATTGATAGCCAGGTTGGTGAGCTCTCGCCATATTTTTCTTTTCCCATGCCAATACGCCAATGGGTCCTCAGTAATATTGACCTCTGTTGAGTCATCCAGATAGGCTTGCACCATTGAAAGAATGTCCTCCCGGATTCCTGTACTTTGCACTTCTGTGTCCTTTCTAGGACAAGGAAACCCTAGCTGAGTTAGCCAACCCGCTTCAGACATATCGCCTGGGCCTGGTGCAGATGATACGGTTGCTGGTGTGGTTAACGGCTCAGAGGGAAAGTCACTCACTTCTGCCAGAGGCACAGATGCAGAAGTGTTTTTTTGGGACGCCTGATGGCCTGCTGATTCACTAGTAGTACTGTCTTCTCCTACAGTTTCCTTCCGCTCTCTTTCAAAACGAATGGCTGACTGAGCTAGCCAACCTTTGTACTCTGTAACATCCGATGTTTCAAAAGGAATTATTACTTTGCCAAACAATGGCTTTTTGTAACGTGGATCCAGAATAGTAGCACAAATGTAGTGCTGTTGTTTCTTGATATTTACAAGCCGTTCATTGCTAACTAGGCGTTGTAATAATCTCTGCGCCAACTCATGTGCTTCGTTCTTTCCAACGTCCTTTAATTGTGAAGACACCACCTTGACTTGGTGCTCGAGCTTCAGCAACAATGGGATAGCTTTGCTCAAAGAACAGTCCTCCCTGCTGACGTCACGCGTGAAGACCTCAAAAGGACGAAGCATGTCTGTCAGGCTTTTAACTAGCTGCCATTGCTCCACCGCTAGCATCATTTCTGTCGTATCACCACCCAGGTTGTAGAAATACTCATTGACTACTGGAAACAGCTCATGCAGACGCTCAAGCATGTAGAAGGTTGAGTTCCAACGTGTTGCCACCTCCTGGATAAGTGCTTTCACTGGCATTCTACGTTTATTTTG
The DNA here is from genome assembly GCF_964261635.1 of Lissotriton helveticus. NCBI lineage: Eukaryota > Metazoa > Chordata > Amphibia > Caudata > Salamandridae > Lissotriton > Lissotriton helveticus. The sequence goes on along the minus strand of NC_136069.1, from coordinate 1,409,364,027 downwards.
CTTGCGCCTCAGCTCCTTCCGGGCCTTAAAAGAATGGTTGAAATGTGTGCATATTCTTCTGCAGATGGTCAGTGTTTTGTCGACTGCAAGTTCTTTTTCAAAAAATTTTGCACAACAAGGTTGATAAAGTGCGCCAAACACGGCACTCTGAAATAGAAACCGTCCTCCATGGCCTTAACTACATTCCTGCCATTATCTGTAGAAACATAACCAACCTTGCAATTTCTTGGGCGCAGCCATTGCAAGACCTTTTTGTTAAAGTCAGCCAAAATGTTGACTGCAGTATGACTTTTCTCCATGCCAAACATGGCTAATGTTGCATGTTTACGAGCACCCTTAAAAATCTCGACCAAGTCACCACCTGCATTTATCTGTTTTATAACCCCTGAAAAAGAGACCCAGTGTGCAGTGATGCACATGTAATCAAGGGCTTGGCAACTGGTCCACATGTCTGTTGTCAGGTGTATAGTGTGAACAGCACTCTTCTGCAAAGTTGCCCCCACCAACTCAAGCACCTCTTTGTGTAGTGCTGGAACAGCAACCCTGGCAAAATAGTACCGGCTAGGAACCTTCCATTTAGGGGCCAATGTTGCCACGAGTTCAAGGAAACCCACACCTTCGACAAACGAAAAAGGGAGAAGGTCCACCGCTAGCATTTTTGCCAGCTTAGTGTCATACAGGCGTACAGTTGGGTGGTTGCGTTGAAATTGCGCATCTGAGGAGAACATGGCTGAAATGGTGCGCTGGACAAATTTACGGGATGATGCTGATGCCTTCTTCGACCCACTTCTGATCAGTGTTGACATTTCCCGCATTGGTGTGTCTCCCAGACTCTCAGTGTGCCTGCTATGTGTTACGGAGGGTGTGGTGCTGCCAGGGGTACTGGGTGCAACCGGACACATGTCTGACGCTTCTTCTACCTCCCCATCATCTTCAGATGAAACACCTACTATGGGTATATTTTGGCCACTTGCCCTTTGGGATCGCTTTCCCTTGACGTTTGCTAGGTGCGGAAACCATTCGACAGCGTGCTTTCTTTCAAGATGACCTATCTGGCCTCCGGTTCCATAGTTGGTACCAGTCTTACCACGGCTAACGCTAGTCTTACAAATGCAACAAACGGCTATGTTATCATACTTTTCATGGACACTAAAAAAGTTCCAAACTGGGGACTGGAAACTTCTGGTTTTGCCGCACGAGGTGATACTGCTGCCAATGCCAGATGAAGCAGTGGTGGATGAGCCTTGCAGACATCTACTGGGTTGTGCAATTATTGCAGCAACCTTACTTGAGGGAGTCGAGCTGGATGGAGTCCCCCTCCGGGGAGAAAATATGGGAGCTGTAGGTTTTGTTGAACTTGTGGTACTACTTGACTGCGTTGGTGGTGCTACCAGTGGCACGTCGCCAGGGTCACGCTCAGCATGACGTCGGGATAGGGTATAAATGTCTGTCTGCTGCATGGCCGGTGTGGCTGGACTGACATGTGTGATGACTAGGTCATTGCTGTCATCCTGTTCAACAACATCAGAATGCACCACTTCATCAAGTCCGACGTTCGGATCCATAAGTATGAGCTTTCCGGGGCCCTTCCTTTTAACATGTGATACCTTTCGCAGCTCATGGTGTGCCTCCCTCTCAGACGTCAGAGATGGTTGCCAATCTAGATCCAGATCATCATCTGATGGAGCGGGGCTTGAAGAGGAACTTCTACACACCCTCCTTGATCTTTTCCTTGCTGGGGAGCTGGGAGAAAATGAATCATCAGGAGGAGTGGCTTCGTCTTCATGACATGATACCCCGGCTCCAAAGTCAATTTCCTCCTGTGCCCCTACTTCTGGAAGAACAACCATTGTGGGCACTTGCACCGCTCCATGCGCCGCTACATCGGCATCTTCACTGACCTCTACTTGCAAGTCTCCATGGACCTCTCCTTCTCGGCCTTCTCCTTCTCGGCCTTCTCCTTCTCGGCCTTCTCCTTCTCGGCCTTCTCCTTCTCGGCCTTCTCCTTCTTGGCCTTCTCCTTTTCGGCCTTCTCCTTCTCGGACAGCTCCTTCTCGGACAGTTCCTTCTCGGACAGTTCCTTCTCGGACAGCTCCTTCTCGGACAGCTCCTTCTCGGACAGCTCCTTCTCGGACAGCTCCTTCTCGGACAGCTCCTTCTCTGACAGCTCCTTGCGCATGTACTTCTGCTTGTACTAGTAGCCCATGCAGTTGTTGTTGCGGCTTTGGTTGTTGAATAGTACTTGTGAGATGAGTTAAAACCTGTGTTGATGGCGTGCTGCTACTTTCTTGCGATGATCCCACATCACTGGTCGTTAGTGATTCAACAACTAAACAGGCTACCTGTGCAGCACTCATGGTGGGCCTTTGTTTTTTTTGTTGTTTTTCCCCAAAAAATGTATTGGTTGAGCCACCAGTCTCCTTGGTAAGTGGTGCCACTTGCTTCTTCTTCTCCTTAGTAGAGACATCTTTCTTGCAAGAGGACCTATGGGCACCTCTTTTTGGAGCCATCTTCTTCAGATGTCGGAACAACAGGCCGCAGCAGCACTTCTTCCTGGCACTGATGCTCAACGATGATGCGGAGTTTTGTGCACCTAAAAGCAAACGAAGACAGAGGAACATCAGTAAATATATGTTGCATATGTAGCGCTTGAATAAACAAGTTGCAAGTAGGCATTTATGAATACACACGTGCACACCACACAATATGGAAATTTCAAAATTAGGATTTGCTAAATTTTTGGGAAACAGGAATTTAACATTGATCCAAGAGAGCACACACAGAGAGGGTTGTACTTTCATGTACCCCTGACTCCGCCTGGGCACAATGGGTGAAAGCAAGGCACAATGGGTGCAGGCCTATGTCTCAAAGCTCACTGCCTGCCTTCAAAATGGCCGCTTGACCCCCCCATCCACATGGCCAGGACCATGCCTCAAAATGGCCACCACCAACATAGCCAGCACCCAACCCCTACTCCAAAAAGTGAAAACACACAACACAAATCAAATCACCACAATCCAATGCCATCCATCAAGTTTCAGAAGGCTTATGCTGCCTGCTGGTGGTTTTCCGGTGCAAAATTGCAATTTTTACAATTTCGCGAGTGCGAGATTGTTGCTTCACGGCGCGAACGTGGCGAAAAACACGCAAAATACGCGAACAGACCGATTCTGGGCCCCCCTGGGCATAATGGATGACATCAGAGCACAGTGGGTGCAGGCCTATGGCACAAAGCACACAAACTGGCTTACAAATGGCCCCTAGACCCCCACCCACACGGGACCAGACAATAAAATGGCCCCCACCCACATAGCAAGCCCCCACCACCACCCCAAAAAGTCCTAAAACACACAAAAATCACCACAATCCAATGCCATCCATGCCCTGGCCAGAATCATGTTAAAAAAAAAATCAACAAAACAGTTGTATCATGCATGCACCCATAAATAAGCCTGGTGGTTTTCAATTCATGTGCAGAATTGTAATTTTTACAATTTCGCGAGTGCGAGATTGTTGCTGCGCGGGACACGAGCAGTGCGAACACAAGCAAAAACATCCCCAGCTCGCGAACTTGCAGATTTTCCCCCCAAAAAAGTCGAAAAAAAGCAACACACACAAAAATCACCACAAACAAACAACATCAACTTACTTCTTTGTGAAATCAAATTTCGAATCCAAAAGTATTCCAAAAGGCCTCAAATCCAAATATCCAGCAGCAACCACAAAAAGTAATCCTTCCCAGTCAAGATCGAAATCAAAGTGGCCAGGAAATGGAGGAGCTTGCTGGACAGGAACAGGAAGTTGGAGACTGGGGCACTTCCTTCACCCCACCCCTATGGGAGGAGCTTGCTGGACAGGAACAGGAAGTTGGAGACTGGGCCACTTCCTTTACTAATTTTTGTACTTTCGCTAGTGCGAGATTGTTCCTGCCCGCACCGCGGACCGCGAGCAGTGCGAACACAAACAAAAAATCCGCTTCGCGCAGATTTGCGTATTCTCGCCATATCCGCGAGAGTTCGCGGATTGCGGATTCTCCGAAAATACGAAAAATCCGCGAGCGTAACGGATTTTACGCCCATGCTTAATCAAGATGTTCCATGGCAACTGTTATCCTAGCATAACATAAAAAACATCCAATCCTAATACAAAAAGAGGCAACCTATCACCAAAGAAAACTGGTTGTGCCTATTACCAGTAAAGAGCAGTAGTGGCAACGGTCACACCACAATTTACTCTCCTTGCATATATCCAAAGTAAGCCAACTAATACCTATCATTTTACAGTACAATTCCACAACATATCAATTCATGCCAAAAGTGTGACTATGGCAACCCAAAAAAATAAACACAAAAAGGCAATCAAGACATAGAGACACTCAAAGATAAAACAGTGGTAGGAATGTGATGCCAACCTTCCCCAAACAACTTAATATATTAGCCAGTTTAAAGAACCCAATTTAAGAAAGATCACTATATCTAAAAGCAAAAGCAGCCCATACTCACAAAGCCTCAATGGCCCATACAGAAGTGGTCTCTCATTAATAACACAAGTCTACAAATGCATGCTTATGATTCCAATATCTATATATCACAGTCTAAAAATTATGTACACAACCTAGTCATGAATGTGCAACTAGATTGGATATTCATAGTTAAAAGTGAATGTCTAATAATGCAACCCGCTTCATGCAGAAGCAATACAGCCAGGACGAAATATTAGCATGAAAACTCCTTCCAATAAAAGAGGAGGAAGAGTCTCAAACATAAGGAATGACTAAAGTTCTTGTACCCTTTGCACTGCAATGCAAATCTCTCCTAGCTAATCACAACCTATCCCTCAATAGATTTATTTGTTTGCTACAAATTTACCACTCTCCACCTCAAAGTACCCCATTCAAGTTTTAGTGCTTCTGCCCACAATCTCTGTCTACACCACTAAATCTGCATTGTTCTGGGTGATTCCAATACATGGCTTAAGTAATCAGAATGACTTTAAAAGAATAATCTAGTATTCGGTCTCAGCTCATTGGAAACATCATAGCTAATTAACGCATACCAACCCAACACTGCGCAGGAACCACCTTAGATGGATTGTTTCCCAACTATGGCAACATTACCACTTTGCAACCTTGCCCTCCAACAATGAGCATCTGTCTTGTTAACCCCTTCAACATAGCATTTCAAGACTATCAACATTCTAAACTGCAGCATTGTCTGAACAATTCTACATGGCGGAAAAAAAATGAAACTGGACACATTGAAAACTCTGCTGCCAACCAAAAAACCTACTGCCAATACCACCTGCAGCATCAGCACATCACCAAATTAAAATAATTGGATTCTAAAAATGTTTGATACAACCATTCCACCGAATTATATGTCGCACTTGATTGACCAAGTCTGTGAAATGGTTCACCAATGAGCTCATAGCACTCAAAGCCACCATTAGACCATGCAAATATACATGCAGAAAAAATTTAGACCAAGACATCAGAAATGAACACACCACCAAATTCACATTTACTGACGAACCATTAGAATAGAAAACTAAGTAAACATGACTCCTTTCCGCTGCAATATAGATTTTCAGAATCACCCCCAAATGTATTCAAATACATCCAGCTCAAACGAACCTGATCCCTTCCCAATGCTCTGTGATGCTTTAGCAAAATCGTATTGCTGTAAGTGCCAGAGAATTACACAACCACCTCAGCTGAAAGACACCAAGTAATAAAATGCAAACCAAACTAAAGCACATCACCTCAAAACTCTCCCTATATTAATGGATCAATGGATGGTATAGAATCAAGCAGTCAGTGTACCCCTGCTTTTAAAAACCTGAACCACATAACGCTTGCCACCGTGACCTTTCACTGACTACAGGACATAAACCAATGATCACTCTACGATTCTTGACAAGTAGATTGCCATTGGGCTATACTAGTGGCAGTTGAGCACTATACAAATATCAAATAATACAATCATGCATACACCATGGACCCATACAGTCTGAGTCCCTTCTGCAATCCTGAATGCCTCCCTCTTTGGGAAACCTGGGACACAGCACACATTAGGCTGCATGTTTTCTCATGGATGATGGCCAATCTTTTAGCTGTACAGTCAAGATCATCTTCTGGGATTTGGCCTCAAAAGAAATTACTCCCTGCCATCACTGTTGTAGGTCTCAAACATTTAAGTTTTTGATTATCTTGATAGACTCTAATCGACCTGAATCCTTGTTAGGAAAATGGGTGTATTTTATGGTGTGGTTGGGCGACCTCTCTGTGAATAACATTTGACAACCCTTTTAGGTTCAGTAGGTTTAATCTGTAAGACCCACTTCTCACCCCTGGGTAGCTGTTGCACTGAGCAGAAGTGCTTGCAAAGAAAATAAGTGTTAAATATTTAAACAGCATCAAAAAAATCACAGAAGAAAACTAAAACCAATTTATAAAAATAGACTGTATGTTATAAGAATTTAGACACTGGAATGAAAAAGATCCACCAGAGGTTTCTAGTGATTTTTCCATCAATAATAAATCAAATCAATTTCACTCAACCTCTAACAAGCCTTGGCAAAGTGAACAAATTGGGCGCGGAAACATTTTCAAAGGAAACTTAGGTAAATGTCACTGCGGTCAGTTACAAGTGCTTTGAAATACTAACTCCTGCAGGGAGCTATTCAGTCGGAGCAACAAGGTCCTCAAGGATAGTTACCTTTACTGGGAAATCAGTCCTTCAGTAGATCCAGACAATATATCTGCATTCCAATGGATTCCTATGGAGTGGTCCTGATGCAAATGGATGAAGAATGTTAAAGATGCTCTGAGGATGCTGGTAATGTGATATGGTTCATGGGGTCTTACTGCAGGGATTACTCAGTCCATGAAGATGGTGAGGGGGTTCTAGTTGCAGGGTTGACATCCCAAGAAGTCTCCTACAGTCTGGCCAAAAGCCAGTTGGCACTGAACTGCCAATAGTCAGTTGTTGAGGTCACAGATCAATTCTTCCTAGGTTGATAACTTGCCTTGTGAGGGTCCCAAATGCAAAAAGAGCAATTGATGGACAGAATGCAGACCAATGTCATGCATTTAGTACAGAGATCTGGACCTAAATCCATCGTGTTTTGCTCACCATGCCATTCCAGTTTGGACCCAGCCATATGCAAATCAGCCTTGACCATGTGCCCAATGAGGGTCCTAGTAACTCTCAAATAGCACTACTGGCCCAGCAAACTCGGGTGCAACTTTGTGGGTCAAGTCTTGGTCCTCGGTGCTGCACAAGGGAGGTGGTAGCGGCTTGAAGACATTCGACTACCTGCTTTCCCCAGCAGGCTTCTTCAGTTGTTGTGGCCGTGTGCTGAAAACAGGAGGCCAATTAGATAGCCCTTGGAGTTCTCTTTGACTTGACTGGGCTTTTGGAGACAGCTTCTCCCTGAGCAGGTACAGTCTCTTCCTTTGCTAGCCACCAGGAGCAGCAGATGAAACCTTTGTTGATGCAGCCTCTCTTAGCTGGTCCTCCAATGCAGCAGGGCAGTCCTACTCCGGTCCCTTTTCCAAGTTGGTTGAGATCTGAAGTCTGGGTACCAGGATCAATGGATGGTATAGAATCAAGCAGTCAGTGTACCCCTGCTTTTAAAAACCTGAACCACATAACGCTTGCCACCGTGACCTTTCACTGACTACAGGACATAAACCAATGATCACTCTACGATTCTTGACAAGTAGATTGCCATTGGGCTATACTAGTGGCAGTTGAGCACTATACAAATATCAAATAATACAATCATGCATACACCATGGACCCATACAGTCTGAGTCCCTTCTGCAATCCTGAATGCCTCCCTCTTTGGGAAACCTGGGACACAGCACACATTAGGCTGCATGTTTTCTCATGGATGATGGCCAATCTTTTAGCTGTACAGTCAAGATCATCTTCTGGGATTTGGCCTCAAAAGAAATTACTCCCTGCCATCACTGTTGTAGGTCTCAAACATTTAAGTTTTTGATTATCTTGATAGACTCTAATCGACCTGAATCCTTGTTAGGAAAATGGGTGTATTTTATGGTGTGGTTGGGCGACCTCTCTGTGAATAACATTTGACAACCCTTTTGGGTTCAGTAGGTTTAATCTGTAAGACCCACTTATCACCCCTGGGTAGCTGTTGCACTGAGCAGAAGTGCTTGCAAAGAAAATAAGTGTTAAATATTTAAACAGCATCAAAAAAATCACAGAAGAAAACTAAAACCAATTTATAAAAATAGACTGTATGTTATAAGAATTTAGACACTGGAATGAAAAAGATCCACCAGAGGTTTCTAGTGATTTTTCCATCAATAATAAATCAAATCAATTTCACTCAACCTCTAACAAGCCTTGGCAAAGTGAACAAATTGGGCGCGGAAACATTTTCAAAGGAAACTTAGGTAAATGTCACTGCGGTCAGTTACAAGTGCTTTGAAATACTAACTCCTGCAGGGAGCTATTCAGTCGGAGCAACAAGGTCCTCAAGGATAGTTACCTTTACTGGGAAATCAGTCCTTCAGTAGATCTAGACAATATATCTGCATTCCAATGGATTCCTATGGAGTGGTCCTGATGCAAATGGATGAAGAATGTTAAAGATGCTCTGAGGATGCTGGTAATGTGATATGGTTCATGGGGTCTTACTGCAGGGATTACTCAGTCCATGAAGATGGTGAGGGGGTTCTAGTTGCAGGGTTGACATCCCAAGAAGTCTCCTACAGTCTGGCCAAAAGCCAGTTGGCACTGAACTGCCAATAGTCAGTTGTTGAGGTCACAGATCAATTCTTCCTAGGTTGATAACTTGCCTTGTGAGGGTCCCAAATGCAAAAAGAGCAATTGATGGACAGAATGCAGACCAATGTCATGCATTCAGTACAGAGATCTGGACCTAAATCCATCGTGTTTTGCTCACCATGCCATTCCAGTTTGGACCCAGCCATATGCAAATCAGCCTTGACCATGTGCCCAATGAGGGTCCTAGTAACTCTCAAATAGCACTACTGGCCCAGCAAACTCGGGTGCAACTTTGTGGGTCAAGTCTTGGTCCTCGGTGCTGCACAAGGGAGGTGGTAGCGGCTTGAAGACATTCGACTACCTGCTTTCCCCAGCAGGCTTCTTCAGTTGTTGTGGCCGTGTGCTGAAAACAGGAGGCCAGTTAGATAGCCCTTGGAGTTCTCTTTGACTTGACTGGGCTTTTGGAGACAGCTTCTCCCTGAGCAGGTACAGTCTCTTCCTTTGCTAGCCACCAGGTGCAGCAGATGAAACCTTTGTTGATGCAGCCTCTCTTAGCTGGTCCTCCAATGCAGCAGGGCAGTCCTACTCCGGTCCCTTTTCCAAGTTGGTTGAGATCTGAAGTCTGGGTACCAGGGGTGCCCCTTTATGTCAGGAAAGTGCCCTCAGGACAAAATGTGGTTGGTAGCAAATAGTCTACCAGGTTCCCTCTTACCTGGTGACCACTTCTAGTGGTGTTTGGCATCTGGATACTTCAGAATGCGCCATTCTGCCCCTCCCAAGATGGGAGTGTCCAGACCTCCATAGCCCATCCCCAGTGTGTCGCTGCCCCAGGGTTACATGCCCTCTGGGGAAACAGAGGTGGCAAATGGTTTCCATTTCACTGCCTCCTGTTCCAGCCTGTCTACTTCAACAAGGGGGTAGCCCCCCCTTCTTCACATCTAAGGCAGATCCACGATTGAAGGTTTTATTTTGGGGCTAAAATTCAAGTGGCTTCCTGCAGGAGGAAGGTGACACCTCCCTGACCTTTAGTTCCTCATTGGTCTCCTTCCTGAGAGTCCTTAGCATGTCTTTCCAGGAGAAGAGATAACTGTCATCAGTGAAGTCATTTGAGATGTCATCAGTGATGTCACAGAGCATGTCATGAGTGATGTAATATGTGACATCATCAGCAGTGCATTGCGGGGGCGCGAGTTATAGTTAGGTCTACTAAGTATAACGGCTGCATTTCTATGGTTTTGTACGAGTAAAATCTCCAACTAACTATAACGTTCCTGAAACCTATGAATTTTTCAGTGAATTTCTTAAGGTTTTTTAAATGCTAATTTCTAACTATAACGTCCCTGAAACCTATGTTTTTTTCTGTGAATTTCAAAAGTTTGTTCAATGAAAATTTTCAACTATAACATCCCTGAAATCTATGTTTTTTTCAGTGAATTTAAAAGGTTTTTTAAATGCTAATTTCTAACTATGCCTACAAAGGTAGGACATGTGAAGAAAGAGGAAGAAAAGTGCAGAAAGAAGCAAACCGAATGCAGAAAGAGACAACAGAAGTCCAGAAAGATGAAGAAAAGTGCAGGAAGAAGAAGAGATGTGCAGAAAGAAAAAACAGAGGAACAGAAAGTCCTTCTGTGCCCCGAACGTTTTGCTGATGGGTACTGGTGGTAACTGACTCTGACTAACCAGGCCTATTGTCAGTGCTATGCTAAAAGACACTTAGAATACAGTGAAAACACTTAAATACATTAGGGAACACTATGCGTTGGGGTACCACTATGATAAGCATGACCTCCTCGGTATTTGGCAAGAGTTAATGCCTAGGTCATTGCATGAGTACCTGAGTACTGACTGGGTGATTAGAGTGCTACAAGGAGAGTGCACGGTGATTTTATAAGTGCTTGGGTTTCGGCGCAGTGATTGGATAAGCACATAGGATTGGCTGGGTGATTGGAGGACTACATATATAGTACCAGGGAGATTGCTGGACTGCATAGGTAGTCCTCAAGGTATTGCAGCAGTGCATGTGTTAGTGACTGGGTCATTGTATGAGTACATGGGTACTGAGTGGATAATCAGAGTACTGCAAGGTGAGTGTGTGGTGAATTAATAAGTGCTTGAGTATTGGAGGAGTGTTTGGATTAGTACATGGTAGTGGCTGGGTGACTGGAGGAGTGCACAGGGAGTGACAGTATGATTGCGGGACTGCATGGGGACTACCTGGGGAATTGAAGGAGCAAATGAGAAGTGTGTAAGTGTGTACAGGACTGTATGGGTAGGGCATATGGGATTGTAACAGTGATCAGTTAGTGCCTGGATCATTGCATGAGTACATAGCTACTTGCTGAAAGATTAGAATACTGCAAGGAGAGTGCCTGAGTGAATTTATAAGTGCTTGGGTATTGGCAGAGTGTTTGCATTAGTACATGGTAGTGGCTAGGTGACTGGAGGACTGCATGAGGAGTGACAGGGTGATTGCTGGATTGCATGGGTACTACCAGGGGAATTGAAGGAGCGAATGAGAAGTGTGTAGGTGATTAGAGGAATGCATGGGAAGTACACAAGGATTGTAGCAGTGCATGTGTTAGTGCCTGGATCATTGCATGACTCCATGGGTAGTGACTGGATGATTAGAGCACTGCGAGGAGAGTTCATGGTGAATTTACGAGTGCTTGGGTTTTGGCGCAGTGATTGGATAAGTACATAGTGCTGGCTGGGTGATTGGAGGAGTGCATGGGTAGTTACAGAGGGATTTATTTCTGGAGTGCATGGATACTACCTGGGTAATTGGAGGAGTGAATCAGTAGTGTGTAGGTGGTTAGAGGTCTGATTGGGAAGTCGTTAGGGAATTGTAGCAGTGCATGATTTAGTGCCTGGGCAATTCCATGAGTACATGGGTAATGACTGGAAGATTAGAGAACTGCAAGGAGAGTGCATCGTGAATGTATAAATGCCTGGGTTTTGGTCGAGAGATTGGAAAAGTACATGGTGCTGACTGAATGATTGAAGGAGTGCATAGATACTGACAGGGTAGTTCCCAGGGTATTGTAGCAGTGCATGTGTCAGTGCATGGGTAATTGCATGAGTGCATGGGTACTGACTGAATGATTAGAGTACTGCAGGGAGAGTGCATGGTGAATTTATAAGTGCTTGGATTTTGGCGGTGTGATTGGATAAGTACAGACAAGCCACATCAGTCCCGCCCCCTCCATTCACCACTGTGTAAACATGCCCCCTGGCAGGTTTTAAGTTTGGGGATTTATTCCCCTTGAATCCTGAGGGTCCCTGGGGCCCAACTAGCCCACCAGGTATCTCCAGTAAGCACCACAGAGCTGCGTTGCAGAGAGGTGTAAAAAGGGCTGTTGCCTTGGACCAGTATTTGATATGACAGGGTGGGAGCCGCAAGGCTCCTGCCCTGCCAAAGCAACAGCAGTGTCCCAGGGGTGGGCATCCTGGGCGGGAGCCGACCCTAAGGGGTGGTCCCCGGGTCATTTTTAAAGCCCCGGGGAGGTGGTGGACCATGGGGCTTGGGGGTCCGTAACGAACCCCCAAATTTAAATATACAGTGCCACGGGGAGGTGGTGGTCCCCGGGGCATGTGGGGGGGCTCATGCCCTCCCCACCCATTTTAAAAAAATTTATTGTTAAACTGAGCCCCGGGGAGGTGGCAGTCCCCGGGGCTGCGGGGGGGGGCTGCGTGCCCCCTGCAACTCATAAATCTTGCCCCTGGGAGGTGGCGGTCCCCGGGGCAGCGTAGGGGGATTGAGGCCCCACACACATTTTTTTATTTTATATCATTAAACTGAGCTCCAGGGAGGTGGTGGTCCCCGGGGCTGCAAGGGGGCTGGTTGCCCCTTCCGCAACTCATAAATCCTACCTCGGGGAGGCCCCCCCACACATTTTTTTCAGTGCCGCGGTCCCTGGCCCACCCAGGGGCTTAGATACAACAAAGCACAGGAGCCCGCGCTTCGTGTTTTTTATTTTCTCAGCCGGATTCGTGATCCCTGCACGAATTCGGACGTTTTTTAAAAAAAATGCTTTTTTGGGCAGTGGGGGTCTTAGTGGGACCCCCTGAGCAGGCCTATGGGGTCAGGGTATTTCTACCCTGCCCCCTTTTCTTGTTTTGAAACATTTTCTTCACTGTTTTCTTATGAATCGGTTCGACCGAGTCACAAGATGGCTGCCAACACTTCCTGGTTTAGAGTGTTGGCCCCCAATCACAGTGAAGCTAATGCTCGGGAGGGGTCGCGACTCCACTGCGTCCCTAGATATCGAAACGTTCTCTTTTTCAAATTTCTCTAGAACTACTGAAGGGATTTACACCAAATTTGGTGTAATTCCGTTCAGCAGTTCGGGCTTTAGCTGTGTCTAAAGTTTCCTGTGGAAAATACACGGGGAGAACACATCCCCTTTTTTCTCAGCCCCCGCTTGTTGAATCACCCCTAAACTTTCAAGACAGGAGTTGACCGGAGCGGGCGACTAGTTCTTAACACTATCAATGCTACAGCAATTCATCCTCTGTGCTGCAGATCCTTGAATCCCATTGTTCATGACGAGCTCAGCTCGTCATGAGCACACAAGCAGTGTACTGCATGACGAGCTGAGCTCGTCATGAGCATGGAAGGGGTTAAAATTTCATGAATATTCATCAACCGGCCCTAAAGATATTGAGAAAAAAAACGCTTTTCCTATGAAAACTAGGTCCTAACTATAACTACCTACTACTGACCGCCAGTAGGTAATATATATATATATATATATATATATATATATATATATATATATATATATATTGTATTCCAAATTGCTCTCGCTACAAAGAATCACTCCACAGCAGTAGGTATGCTCGCATGCCTTTAATGGTTTCTTGAAGGTCACATTGCATCCGTAATTCGCAGCCTTTCACCAACGCGTTTCAGAGCCGTCCGCTCTTTCTTCAGGGTGTGGTGGCTAATTGCAATCATTTCCGGCTTGCCTTACAGTCCTTTTCAAGTGTCTCTGATTGGTCATGAAGCGCTTAGTAGCGTCATGCAGTATGGGACTTGTAGTTTTATTTTTAGCCAATGTTAACTCACAGTGGAGGTCGCAGATTTGCCATCAAATTATTAAAAGGGTCCTAATGATTAGTGAATTCATCAGGATTTGAAGGCACACAGTGTGCCCCGGTATGCTCTGTTCCCTTCCCAGTGTGAAGAGACTGCTGCGCCGTTTTCTCAACAGGCAAGGTTCCTGCTGACACAGTCCCACTCCTCCAAACTCCTTCCTACTTGATTGGGCGGTGCTCCTTTCGCGACTGAAGCCGTCGCGTTAAATTTTGTATTCCAAATTGCTCTCGCTACAAAGAATCACTCCACAGCAGTAGGTATGCTCGCATGCCTTTAATGGTTTCTTGAAGGTCAAATTGCATCCGTAATTCGCAGCCTTTCACCAACGCGTTTCAGAGCCGTCCGCTCTTTCTTCAGGGTGTGGTGGCTAATTGCAATCATTTCCGGCTTGCCTTACAGTCCTTTTCAAGTGTCTCTGATTGGTCATGAAGCGCTTAGTAGCGTCATGCAGTATGGGACTTGTAGTTTTATTTTTAGCCAATGTTAACTCACAGTGGAGGTCGCAGATTTGCCATCAAATTATTAAAAGGGTCCTAATGATTAGTGAATTCATCAGGATTTTTCTGAATTCCCTCCCTACCAAGGGTACAAATAGCCTGAGACACTGGTGAAATTACGCTGAACCTACTACAGGAAAAAAGAGGCACCTCCAAAGGGGACTACATTTCCCACAAACACTTCTTTGCTAATGAATTGTGCCACGCCCACTGTGGGAGCTACTGTGAATAAAATGGCAAGTTGTAAAGGAGGTGCGTGATCAGCGTTCTTTTTGCTGCTAGCCCATGATGAAGAGGCGTACTTAGCCTCGAAACGCGTCGGCAGAGGCAGATCCATATATTTTGGGGAACAAAGGACGAGCTGCAGCGAGGCTGGAAATGGCAAGTGCCGTGGTGTGCCCTCTCGCTGCTCTTGAGCGATTTGTTTTGCAAAATTACTCACGGCTGCTCATGCCGTGGAGAGGAGCTCCGCTTTGATTTGATTTAAAGACTGCAGGATGGAACCCTTCCTACCCGACGCAGCACGGTACTTCTTTGCAAAATCAAGCTCGTTTTTCTGAATTCCCTCCCTACCAAGGGTACAAATAGCCTGAGACACTGGTGAAATTACGCTGAACCTACTACAGGAAAAAAGAGGCACCTCCAAAGGGGACTACATTTCCCACAAACACTTCTTTGCTAATGAATTGTGCCACGCCCACTGTGGGAGCTACTGTGAATAAAATGGCAAGTTGTAAAGGAGGTGCGTGATCAGCGTTCTTTTTGCTGCTAGCCCATGATGAAGAGGCGCACTTAGCCTCGAAACGCGTCGGCAGAGGCAGATCCATATATTTTGGGGAACAAAGGACGAGCTGCAGCGAGGCTGGAAATGGCAAGTGCCGTGGTGTGCCCTCTCGCTGCTCTTGAGCGATTTGTTTTGCAAAATTACTCACGGCTGCTCATGCCGTGGAGAGGAGCTCCGCTTTGATTTGATTTAAAGACTGCAGGATGGAACCCTTCCTAGCCGACGCAGCACGGTACTTCTTTGCAAAATCAAGCTCGTTTTTCTGAATTCCCTCCCTACCAAGGGTACAAATAGCCTGAGACACTGGTGAAATTACGCTGAACCTACTACAGGAAAAAAGAGGCACCTCCAAAGGGGACTACATTTCCCACAAACACTTCTTTGCTAATGAATTGTGCCACGCCCACTGTGGGAGCTACTGTGAATAAAATGGCAAGTTGTAAAGGAGGTGCGTGATCAGCGTTCTTTTTGCTGCTAGCCCATGATGAAGAGGCGTACTTAGCCTCGAAACGCGTCGGCAGAGGCAGATCCATATATTTTGGGGAACAAAGGACGAGCTGCAGCGAGGCTGGAAATGGCAAGTGCCGTGGTGTGCCCTCTCGCTGCTCTTGAGCGATTTGTTTTGCAAAATTACTCACGGCTGCTCATGCCGTGGAGAGGAGCTCCGCTTTGATTTGATTTAAAGACTGCAGGATGGAACCCTTCCTACCCGACGCAGCACGGTACTTCTTTGCAAAATCAAGCTCGTTTTTCTGAATTCCCTCCCTACCAAGGGTACAAATAGCCTGAGACACTGGTGAAATTACGCTGAACCTACTACAGGAAAAAAGAGGCACCTCCAAAGGGGACTACATTTCCCACAAACACTTCTTTGCTAATGAATTGTGCCACGCCCACTGTGGGAGCTACTGTGAATAAAATGGCAAGTTGTAAAGGAGGTGCGTGATCAGCGTTCTTTTTGCTGCTAGCCCATGATGAAGAGGCGTACTTAGCCTCGAAACGCGTCGGCAGAGGCAGATCCATATATTTTGGGGAACAAAGGACGAGCTGCAGCGAGGCTGGAAATGGCAAGTGCCGTGGTGTGCCCTCTCGCTGCTCTTGAGCGATTTGTTTTGCAAAATTACTCACGGCTGCTCATGCCGTGGAGAGGAGCTCCGCTTTGATTTGATTTAAAGACTGCAGGATGGAACCCTTCCTACCCGACGCAGCACGGTACTTCTTTGCAAAATCAAGCTCGTTTTTCTGAATTCCCTCCCTACCAAGGGTACAAATAGCCTGAGACACTGGTGAAATTACGCTGAACCTACTACAGGAAAAAAGAGGCACCTCCAAAGGGGACTACATTTCCCACAAACACTTCTTTGCTAATGAATTGTGCCACGCCCACTGTGGGAGCTACTGTGAATAAAATGGCAAGTTGTAAAGGAGGTGCGTGATCAGCGTTCTTTTTGCTGCTAGCCCATGATGAAGAGGCGTACTTAGCCTCGAAACGCGTCGGCAGAGGCAGATCCATATATTTTGGGGAACAAAGGACGAGCTGCAGCGAGGCTGGAAATGGCAAGTGCCGTGGTGTGCCCTCTCGCTGCTCTTGAGCGATTTGTTTTGCAAAATTACTCACGGCTGCTCATGCCGTGGAGAGGAGCTCCGCTTTGATTTGATTTAAAGACTGCAGGATGGAACCCTTCCTACCCGACGCAGCACGGTACTTCTTTGCAAAATCAAGCTCGTTTTTCTGAATTCCCTCCCTACCAAGGGTACAAATAGCCTGAGACACTGGTGAAATTACGCTGAACCTACTACAGGAAAAAAGAGGCACCTCCAAAGGGGACTACATTTCCCACAAACACTTCTTTGCTAATGAATTGTGCCACGCCCACTGTGGGAGCTACTGTGAATAAAATGGCAAGTTGTAAAGGAGGTGCGTGATCAGCGTTCTTTTTGCTGCTAGCCCATGATGAAGAGGCGTACTTAGCCTCGAAACGCGTCGGCAGAGGCAGATCCATATATTTTGGGGAACAAAGGACGAGCTGCAGCGAGGCTGGAAATGGCAAGTGCCGTGGTGTGCCCTCTCGCTGCTCTTGAGCGATTTGTTTTGCAAAATTACTCACGGCTGCTCATGCCGTGGAGAGGAGCTCCGCTTTGATTTGATTTAAAGACTGCAGGATGGAACCCTTCCTACCCGACGCAGCACGGTACTTCTTTGCAAAATCAAGCTCGTTTTTCTGAATTCCCTCCCTACCAAGGGTACAAATAGCCTGAGACACTGGTGAAATTACGCTGAACCTACTACAGGAAAAAAGAGGCACCTCCAAAGGGGACTACATTTCCCACAAACACTTCTTTGCTAATGAATTGTGCCACGCCCACTGTGGGAGCTACTGTGAATAAAATGGCAAGTTGTAAAGGAGGTGCGTGATCAGCGTTCTTTTTGCTGCTAGCCCATGATGAAGAGGCGTACTTAGCCTCGAAACGCGTCGGCAGAGGCAGATCCATATATTTTGGGGAACAAAGGACGAGCTGCAGCGAGGCTGGAAATGGCAAGTGCCGTGGTGTGCCCTCTCGCTGCTCTTGAGCGATTTGTTTTGCAATATATATATATATATATATATATATATATATATATATATATATATATATATATATAGAAGCTTCTATTAATTTGCAGTGAGTGCACCACTGTCTACGGACCTACTCCCTTCTTTTTGAAAATAGGAGGACTTTATCGCCTTACTTTTGGGAGCAAGAAGTGTCCGGAGTGAAACGGAGAGTGTAAAAACAGGCGGACTTCAAACACGGTAAGCCTGTATATTTATGCACTTTTTCCGCGTAACTCTATATTGACGGTTGGGCGTAAGGGCAACTGGCAACAAGCGGGCGGCAACAAGGTTTGGCTCCCGGGACCGGGAGACCAAAAACTGTGGCAACAAGAGAAAAATGTTTAACATGTCGGAGCGCCGCGATGCGGCGGGAGACATTTTCAAAAATAAAAATCCTGATGTCTCAAAACCACCATCAGCAACAAGTGTTCCTGTCTCCAACACCCTAGCCACGCAGTTCCAGAAACTAGAGAAACTATACGAACGGGAACTCCGCAAGTGGTGGGAGGGTACGTCATTGCAGGGATACGTAAAGGTACAGAGAGTGCCTCGAGGTCTTCGGATCTTTACGGTACCCGCATACGAGAACCCAGATCCCCAATTATTAGAAACATGGGCATCACATATTGCCAATTCCTGCAAAGGCATGCTGGAGATTCTCATCCAATTTGCGTGAAGCGACCGTGACAAAGTCGTAAAGGAAATAGAGGAGTTGGAAGAACAGATCGCAAAGAATGCGAACAAAGAGGAACAGGAAGAACTCAGAGCAAATATGAAAAAGAGACTCCAAAAATATGAGACCAAGATCAAACTTAGAAAACAAGAGAAATTCGACCGGGACGAGCGGGACTATGCAATGGGAAGGGTTCTGACTTTCCACAAAAAATACGATCAACCTCGCAAAGAGCTGGCCAAGAAAAATCAGGCGATGGGCACTTTAACAGAAACCAGAGTAGAGACCTCAGACTCTGACATCACTCAGAGTGAACACTCGGGTGATGAAATGCCAGGTGGTACCGCAATGCAGGCGACAGCAATCACGAAGACTCCTTTTCAGCAGGAGTTCAAAGTCATTCGGGAGAGCTGGTTGAGGGGCGGGAAGAACAAGCCCCCAGAAAACGCAGGCAAACAAGGCGAGGAGGACGGAAAGCCAAAAGGCAGAGGACAAACAAGATCAACAACACGAGTGACCAGGAGCCAACGGAGGGGCAAGTGGTAAACACTCAAGACCAACTAACCATTGTCAATCTGTCTGAAAGGACCTTAACACCATCTGAAGAGTCTGTTTTAAAGTTGGGCCTAACATTCTGTCCAAATAAGAACATGGAATACACACAGACACGTATAGACCTTTACAAGTTCACTCGTAAGGTTAAGCTGCATAAGTTTTTTAAGATAAAACCTACGAAGCAAGAATCCAAACATCTCAGGAGTAACAAAGATACCGATCTTCTTACGGTCAATGACCTTACAGCCTGTGAAGTTTTGGAGAATCTCAGAACTGAGAACGACATGGAAATTACCGCAACTAACAGTACATTAACACAGAGATTGGACAATGTTAATGTAGAACAGGAAGCATTGAAGACCAGCTTCAAACTTGCCTCACGATTTGTCCCTCAGACTGCAGCGGATGCGATTGACGTCTTTGCAGAAGTGGTAACCAGGGATCTGGCTGCCATGAGGATGGAATCAAACTCCAAGACAAAGAACTATAATATGACAAGAAAACAACAACAGGCACTGAGATGCCTGACGGAGGACCCAAAGATCATTTGCAAACCCTCCGACAAAGGAGGCAACATAGTTATCATGTCAAAAGTGCAATATGTTGCAGAAGCAAAACGACAGCTGGATGATCGAAGTTGCTATAATACCATCACAAAAAAGGATTATCTTACTAGCATTGAGGAACTGTACAACTTGCTCAAGAAATGGCACGATCGACAAATGATCGATTTGGACGAATATCTCTTTCTTAAGACCATGAACCCAATTCTACCTTGTTTTTACCACCTGCCCAAGGTCCATAAGAGTATCAACAACCCCCCTGGGAGACCCAACATTTCCTCCATAGGAGGATTAACTGAGAACCTTTCGAAATTTTTGGATCACTTTCTTTTTGGCTTTGTTTTATCTTTGAAATCTTATGTAAGAGACTCTACAGATTTTATTGAAAAAATGGAGTCCATCATCTGGCAACCATCTTACATATTGATTACACTGGACATAACAAGCCTCTATACTTGCATAGACCACGAACAAGGAATCAAAGCTGTTGAGTTTTTCCTGAGTCGAAGAGAATTGAAATTTGCATTACACAACAAAATGTTGTTAGAACTTATAAGATTTTGTCTCTACAATAACATCTTTCTTTTTCAGGAGACTATATATCAACAGTGTTCCGGTACGGCGATGGGTTCCTGCTTCGCCCCCAGCTACGCGAATTTATTCGTGGGCTGGTGGGAGGAGCAGGTAGCCTGGGCCCCTAATAATGCCGTATGGAACGAAAAGATAGTAGCATGGAGCAGGTATATTGATGACCTGCTCCTAGTATGGAACGGGTCTATGGAGGAGGCTGTAGAGTACATTGCAGTGCTTAACAACAATGAGTGCAACTTGAAATTTACTGGGGATATTAGTAGAGAAAGGGTCAATTACCTCGACTTAGAAGTAAGTGTGAGGGACGGAAAAATAAGTACCCAACTCTATCGTAAGCCAACTGCGGGGAATAGCGTTTTACACGCTTCAAGTAGTCACTCCCGCAAATTAATCTCCAACATCCCCTATGGGGAATTGCTACGACTAAAACGCAATTGTACCCATAATGAAGACTTTGAAAAAGCAGCCAGTGACAGTATAACTAGGTTCCAGAATAGAGGCTATAACACCAACAAGTTATATGAAACCTTGAAGAAAGTTAGAAAAATTCCTCGCAGTCAACTGTTTGAAAAGAAGGTACTGACTCAATCTGAAAAAGTACAGTTCAGAATGATTACACCGTACGCTGCAAACTCTTTCAGATTGAGATCAATCTTGTCCAAACATTGGCACATACTAAAATCGGATCCAATTGTGGGCCCTGACATTCCAGCTGTGCCAGCTATCACTTTTAGAAGGGCAAGGTCACTGCGAGATGAGATAGTCCATAGCTATCTGCCAATTGAAAGGAAACAGTTGGGAACCTTAAAAGATGCTAAAGGGTTTTTCCCGTGCGGGAAATGTAAAGCTTGCTCAGCAAGCAAAAGAACGTTAACATATGAGGTGCCTGGTCGTCAAGCTAGAAAAATCACTAAGTTCATGTCCTGTCACACAGATCACGCAGTTTACTGCCTGATCTGCCCGTGTTCATTGAGGTATGTGGGCAGTACCATCAATCCCGTTAAACTTCGGATACTTGAACACATGCGGGCAATTGCCAATAAGGACTTTAGCTACCCGGTAGCAAGGCATTTTGCCATAAAGCACAAAAGTGATAGGACTTTACTAAGATATTTCTGCTTAGATCAAGCAGCTGAGAATCCCAGAGGAGGTAACCGGCTGCAGGTCCTGAGACGATTAGAGTCTAGATTTATCATTGACCTTGAGACTAAGGCTCCGAAGGGACTAAATATGGGGGAGGAACTTGCCTCTCACTTGGGCTAAATATCACGAGAAATGTGTCTTATTAGATGGTATTGGTCTGCAATGTTTTTGGAGTGTGTCAGAGGATGTATCAGGAATGTTATTTGAAAATGTATATAGTGCAACTAATTTTTTGTCGTCTTAATGATATATACTGTTGTGTTGATTCTATGGCCTGTGACCCGAGAATTATGCAACCTGATTTTAGGTTGCAAATGCCGATCCACGGCAAGATTTGCTTAATATAGCGTTATTTATAAAGATAGCGATGTTTTGCTTTAATTGTGCATTCTTAGCAATGCGTTGTTTCTCAGGTATAAGGCCACTTTTGGGAATGAAATGATCCTAAATATGAATTGAAACATGCCGATACACGGCGAGATGTGTTTAAGTGTTATTACACTGATGTCTTGATTGACGCTTTTTGTACACAACAGAAATATTGCTTTGTATGCAGCCATAAAGACGAAATGTTTAAGATGTAAGGCGTTCAAAGATGGCGCGCCCTATAGACGCAATGCATCAGTCCTTTGTTTATGTCAATAGCGGGCATGAACAGTGTTTAAAAAGAAAAAAGTTTGGCGCCCAAATGATAACACTGACGAAGGGATTTCTAGTCCCGAAACGCGTTTGTTTGCCTTTTGTAAATAAACCGCTCTGCTATAAGATTGCTGCTGCCCGTGTGAGTGCTGTTGTTTCTACAAACCCGGCTGGGTATTTTGGGAAATTGGAGCTGACATATATATATTACCTACTGGCGGTCGCCAGTAGGTATATATAGTTAGGATTTTTTCTCTATGGGTTTTTTGAAAATTCTATGTCTAATAACTTTGGCGTTTGTGGACGGAATCGGCTGAAATTTTCAGGAAAATGGCACATTTTGTTTCTGAGCAGCCCTTGAAAATTTGGGGGGGGTTCGTCCAGTGGGGGCCGAGAAAAAAGGGGGGTCCCAAAACGTGTTTTTAACATTGAGTTTTCCATAGGGCGGTTGGCCTCACTTTTAGCCCGAACGGCTGAATGGATTTGCACGAAACTTGGCAAAATTGTAGGGACTGGTAGCCCGATGTGCCTTTTGTAGGTCTCAATATATGTGCTCCAGTGGATTTTGAGAAATTAACGTTTAAAAAAAGATATATATCTGTAACAGCGGACCGGTTAGCGCTCTGGTTCGCGGACTTTTCGCGCAACGGAGCTTTGTGAAGCGAAGCTGATTGGTTCTCCGGCGTCTGTCAACATTCCAAACAGTCCGTAGCGGCCGCCATCTTGTCTCTCGGTAGGATCGAGAGACAAGAGGAGGTCAAAACAAAGGGGGAAATAACTATAAGGGGGCATAGTAGATCCTCGCTGACCCCCTAGGTTTGATGTGGAGGTTTTAAAAGGGCACCGCGGGGCAAAAAAAAATAATAATAATAATAATCGAACGGCTGAATGGATTTGCACGAAACTTGGCAAAATTGTAGGGACTGGTAGCCCGATGTGCCTTTGCTAGGTCTCAATATATGTGCTTCAGTGGATTTTGAGAAATTAACGTTCAAAAAAAGATATATATCTGTAACAGCGCACCGCTTCGCGTACTTTTCGCGTTACGGAGCTTTGCGAAGCGAAGCTGATTGGCTCTCCGGTGTCTGTAAACATTCCAAACAGTACGTAGCGGCCGCCATCTTGTCTCTCGGTAGGATCGAGAGACAAGAGGAGGCCAAAGCGAAGGGGCAAATGACCATAAGGGGGCATAGTAGATCCTCGCTGACCCCCTAGGTTTGATGTGGAGGTTTTAAAAGGGCCCCGCGGGGCAAAAAAAAAAAATAATAATAATAATCGAACGGCTGATGACCATAAGGGGGCATAGTAGATCCTCGCTGACCCCCTAGGTTTGATGTGGAGGTTTTAAAAGGGCCCCGCGGGGCAAAAAAAAAAAATAATAATAATAATCGAACGGCTGATGACCATAAGGGGGCATAGTAGATCCTCGCTGACCCCCTAGGTTTGATGTGGAGGTTTTAAAAGGGCCCCGCGGGGCAAAAAAAAAAATAATAATAATAATCGAACGGCTGAATGGATTTGCACGAAACTTGGTAAAATATTAGGGACTGGTAGCCCGATGTGCCTTTATATGTGCTTCAGTGCATTTTGAGAAATTAACGTTCAAAAACAAGATATATATCTGTAACAGCGCTCCGCTTCGCGGAGATAAAATTATATGTGTATTACCTAGCTGTTGCTAACACCAGTTAGCGACGGCTAGTAGGAGATAGCGACCATCTTGGGTCCCACTTTGCATGTGAGTGATATTTATCACTAATGACATGCAAAGTGGGCATGCCAAGATGTTAGCGACTGGAAACAGTCGCTAACATCGCTATCTCCTATTATCAACTTTTGGAAATATTCGAGATAAGCGCGAATATCTCCAAAAAGTAACAGCTGCCCTGAGCAGTTCTTAGCCATGTTATCCAATGGGAGGTGGATAACATGGCTAAGAGCATTAGCTCGGTAATGCATGAATATCGCGGAGTTTTCAGCGATATTAATGCATTGCGCTCGTTTTTTATCGTATTTGCGATAAACCTTGATAATAGCAAGGTTTATCTGCGATAATTTCTGACGGTAAAAAAATCTTTGCAATGCATCGTTAGGGATAAATATCGCTTAACTTTGGTAATATGCCCCAACGTCTGTTAACGTTCGATTCGAAGGAAATCAGGAATTGTTGAAAAACATTGTGTGCGCCATCTTGTCTTTTTTCAAATGCCACACTTTTGTCGTGCACGGCAGCCATTTTAGATGCCTTGACCAGATCCACTCTGTGCACGCTGTCGATCCTTAGCATGGCTCCCCACCCTCGCAAGCATCTCCCCCAGGCAGTGGTCACCCCCGCTCTCTGTTTTATGCATGGGTAATAAACCTCCCCCCATCTGCGCTGTTCTTCCCTGAGAATCACACCCTGTGCCCGCCCGACACCTCCCTTTCGCCCTATTCACTACCGCACCCTCTGACACTCCTTTTCCTCTGTGTCCGATTGTCCAGGCCGGTCCTAGGCTATCAGCTAGCCCTGCAGATGTAGTTTATGGCCACAGCTGTAAAGAATCACCCGTCTTCAAAGGAGTTATAGTAGATCAAGGCCCACACTCGATGAGATCCGTCACAGCAGAAGCGTTGCTATTATCTGAAAACCATCCTGTATTGTGATTGGGGAGGGGACCGAGCGTGAAGCGGAAGATTCCAGGGATGACTCTTTGTACATCAAAGTTTTTACAATTATGTGTCACATTAAAAATATATAGCACTCCGACAAAGTAGTAAGATTATAAAACTTTAATAATTTATAAATATATACAAGAAAACAAAAATAGTAATAACATATAAACATTTTTAGAGAAAAACAACGAAGTAGCGGTCGGCTGTGCGAATAGTCCCAACGCAGCACAACGTCCAGATTTTCGGCGTGGGGCGTCGCGGGGGGTGGGTGATCAGTAGCAAACTGTTGTGCGAATAGTTCCAAGGCAGCAGAACGCGCCGAAATCTAGATGACACAAAAGTGATGTCTAGTAAGTTGCCACCCAGCAAATAACGGCGTGGGGCGTCGCGGGGGGTGGGTCATCAGTAGCAAACTGTTGTGCGAATAGTTCCAAGGCAGCAGAACGATGGCACCAAGGTGATGTCCAGTAAGTTGCCGCACTGGTTTTGGTATCCTACAATGCTGCTCCGAATAACGGCGTGGAGCGCCCCGGGGGAGGCGGCGTGAACGGGCCTCTCCAGGTGGAGTCTCGTCTGTTGTAGTGGGGCGCCCCTTTACCGTTTCAGTTGCCATTCCGTCCGCTTTTGGTCCACTGTGTCAAAATCCGCCATTCAGCTGAGTTGCGCCCACTCTTGCGGTGCAGCGATAGGCGGCTGTCACAGGACTCTCAAAATGGCGGCAGGCTGTTTCCTTTTTGGGCCTGGTCCACTGAAATGGCCCTGGGACACCTTGGAAATCGGACGCTTGTCTGCTAGGTCTTGGACCCCATTCTCGAAAGCGTCCCCTCCGCCTTGAGAATTCATCAAAAGTTTTGGGGGCCCCGACTCCTGCAGGCTTCTGGTGGGGAGCGGCTGCCATGATTGCTCGCGGAATGACCACGACGGAGCTACGAGATGGTGGTGCTCTCATGGTGACGCCAGCTTCAGTCTGAAACATCCAGAAACAAGGTGGGGCTTTCATCGTTTGGGGGAAAAAAAAAGTTTTCATCCAATGAAAAGTGTTGTTTTTAGGTCATATGATCAAGCCTTCCATCATTAGGAAACCAAAAGTAAAATGAACCAATGAAAAGTTTTATAAACAAGTCACATGACCTGTTATGCGGCATAGGGTATAAAATGCGGAGAAAATACGTTGGCACGTGAGGCGGCGTCAGTAGCGGACCGATGTGCGAATAGGCCGAAGGCAATACAACGCGCCAAGATCCGGATGGCATCGAGGTGGTGTCATAGTTGAGAGTTCTGAGCAGCGGTTGTAACACTGTCTGAAGCTTATTTGCAGCTGCTGCAGCTTCACTACGCGCCAAGATCCGGATGGCACCGAGGTGGTGTGTAGGAAGTTGCCGCACTGGTGTGGCCATCCTACAATGCTGAAAGTCGGCGTGGGGCGCCCCGTTGGCCTGTGAGTTTGCGTCAGTAGCGGACCGATGTGCGAATAGGCCGAAGGCAGCACAACGCGCCAAGATCCGGATGGCACTGAGGTGGTGTCTAGTAAGTTGTCGCACTTCTGTGGCCATCCTACAATGTTGAAAGTCGGCGTGGGGCGCCCCGTTGGCCTGTGAGATGGTGTCAGTAGCGGACTGATGTGTGAATGGGGCCAAAGGCAGCGCAACAATATTTTCTACTATATTTCCGGTGTAGAAGAGACCACAAGGCGCTGAGATGCCAAGATCCGGATGGCACCGAGGTGGTGTGTAGCAAGTTGCCGCACTGGTGTGGCCATCCTACAATGCTGAAAGTCGGCGTGGGGCGCCCCGTTGGCCTGTGAGATGGCGTCAGTAGCGGACCGATGTGCGAATAGGCCGAAGGCAGCACAACAATATTTTCTGACTGACACCACAAGGCGCTGAGATGCCAAGATCCGGATGGTACCGAGGTGATGTCTAAGTTGCGGACTGATGTGCGAATGGGGCCAAAGGCAGCGTAACAATATTTTTTGTATGGAAGATACCACTAGGCGTTGAGATGCCAAGATTCGGATGGCACTGAGGTGATGTCTAGCAAGTTGGTGTGGTCATCCTACAATGCTGAAACTCGGCGTGGGTCACCCCATTAGCCTGTGAGATGGCGTCAGTAGCGGACCGATGTGCGAATAGGCCGAAGGCAGCACAACGCGCCAAGATCCGGATGTCACCGTGGTGGTTTCATAGTTGAGAGGCACTTCATCTGCAGTGGGGCGCCGAGATCCGGATGGCACCGAGGTGATGTCTAGCAAGTTGCTGTACTGGTGTGGTCATCCTACAATGCTGAAACTCGGCGTGGGTCGCCCCATTAGCCTGTGAGATGGCGTCAGTAGCGGACCGATGTGCGAATAGGCCGAAGGCAGCACAACGCGCCAAGATCCGGATGTCACCGTGGTGGTTTCATAGTTGAGAGGCACTTCATCTGCAGTGGGGCGCCGAGATCCGGATGGCACCGAGGTGATGTCTAGCAAGTTGCTGTACTGGTGTGGTCATCCTACAATGCTGAAACTCGGCGTGGGTCGCCCCATTAGCCTGTGAGATGGCGTCAGTAGCGGACCGATGTGCGAATAGGCCGAAGGCAG
Source organism: Lissotriton helveticus (assembly GCF_964261635.1). Taxonomy (NCBI): domain Eukaryota; kingdom Metazoa; phylum Chordata; class Amphibia; order Caudata; family Salamandridae; genus Lissotriton; species Lissotriton helveticus. The sequence goes on along the minus strand of NC_136069.1, from coordinate 1,409,336,892 downwards.
CACAACGCGCCAAGATCCGGATGTCACCGTGGTGGTTTCATAGTTGAGAGGCACTTCATCTGCAGTGGGGCACCGAGATCCGGATGGCACCGAGGTGATGTCTAGCAAGTTGCTGTACTTGTGTGGTCATCCTACAATGCTGAAACTCGGCGTGGGTCGCCCCATTAGCCTGTGAGATAGCTGTTCTTTGGATTTGGGCCTGGCTCGTCTGCTGTAGTGGGGCGCCCCTTTACCGTTTCAGTTGCCATTCAGCTGAGTTTCGGCTGCTCTTGATGCTACAGCGACAGGCGGCTGCAACAGGACTCTCAAAATGGCGGCCTGTTCTTTGGATTTGGGCCTGGTCCACTAAAATGGCCCTGGGACACCTTAGAACTCGGACGCTCGATTTTTTTTCCTTTCCTGTACATGCAAAAAAAGGTAAATGCCCGGTACGTTACACGCTTCATCTGCCACGATGAACTCTCCAGAGGAACCGAAAAAAAATATAGTTGTGGTAACTATACCATGCATCGTCATATGGAGAGGTGGCACCAATTAATTATAGTGCTGCATAAAAGAGAGATTTGGAGGAGAACCCCTGACCTGCTAGTACATTCATCAAAGAAGTGGCACTGAGAGCTTCAGAGGCAAGGGAAACGGTCCCAAATATTTAGAAGAACTTTGGAAAGATTAAAATGACATGTTTAGATTGTGGCAAATTAATTTCATGTGGACAGATGAGTGTTACTCTAATAAATACAGCATATGAACATCATCATAGTCGATGGTTGGTAGAGACATTTTGACTATATCCTGGACCTGCCCGTCCTCGCCCAAAATGGCGCCAGAATAAATGGGACTCGTAACTCCTTGTTGTGTACTGGTTGCAGAACCTTGAAATCACGAGATACGTATGCAGTTTTGAAGCACATGGCGGGCGGGGACGAGAATTGATTGAATATTTCGACATCCCTATTGATATTAAGTTCTGATGTGTTATTGATTACTGTACTGTTGAAAGTTCGAATTAACGTCACCCATGGTACTTGCCCGCAAATGTATATCTAGATAATTTTATTGTAACTGGCCCTGTCGTATTTTAATTATAAAATGTACGTCCACCGATTCCGTAACTGTTAGACACCTTAGTTCTTGCAACCTAATGGCCCGCCCGTTACGTTCCTCTACAGTGTAAATGTCTATTCATCATATACGATTACAGTTTGCTCCGTGGCCGGCCCACGTGGTTATAGGCTCGTATTTGTATAATGACATTTTCACAATAAAGGTTTTTAAAAGAAAACATGGTAGTAGTATATACATTGGTAAAGTTTTTAATAATAGTCACTGTTTTAGAATCATTAAAAGGCAAGTGAAATAAAGCAGACCAATTACATGAAGGGTAAAAGGTATAATACGAAGGAACGCAGTAAAGATAAATGGTCAAGGGCTGTTGTGTTTTCTATTCCTGCAACATAAAGTGATCGATAAGAATCTCATATTCAGGCGTATCGGCGACTAAGACAGCAGGTCGACCCTCTTTTGCTCAACGGCTCCGTCATGGGACGAAGAAACGCTCTTTTTCTCGAAAAAAGAATATATTTTACTTGCAGGACAGTTGTAAAATTTCCGGGAAAGTACATTAGCCTGGAACATTATAACATATATTTAAGAAAAAATAATGTTCGGAAGTAATGAAAAGCGTAATTTTTAGGTCATATGACCAAGCCTTTCATCATTACAATAAGAAAAGTAAAATGAACCAATGAAAAGTTTTATTAACAAGTCACATGACTTGTTATGCTTACGTTACGCGCTGCGCGCCCCGGATGACTTCCGGATGCGCTAACGCGGCGCGTCATATGACGCATTACGCGACAACGCAGGTACAGAATATAGTCAAAATGTCTCCACCAACCAGCGGTCGGAACACAACCCCTTTCAGCAGGCTAAATAGTTCTGTTAAATGACAACAGAAGGGACAGGCAACAAGAACCATCAGTCAAAGAGGGGAGGGCTAGTTCTTCTCTACCGGGTTACATTGGGGCGCTACCGGAACTGATCGAATTGGTAGTCTACAGTGTTTCTGGATGTTTCAGACTGAAGCTGGGGTTAGCATGAGAGCAGCACCATTTCGTAGCTCCGTCGTGGTCATTCCGCAACCAATCATGGCAGCCGTTCTTTATCGTTATTTTGGGCGGGGTGGGTGGCGGAGCCGAGCTGTTTTGCAGCCATCATTGTGTGGAGTTCAGTTCATCTCACTAGTTTTGTATTTGTCATGAGGGGTTGTTCCTAATGTTTCTATTTTAGCGAGGTCAAAAAGAGATCCCATTAGTGGCCTACTGATTTTGCTCGATTCCTTTTCTTTTTTTTTACACGATTTTTCGTTATCTGCAAAGACTAAACAGAGTGTTTGTTTGTAAATAGAGAATGAACCAAAGAGAACTAATTCTAAAACAGTAAATACTTGGATAACAATGAATCAAATGGAGAGAGAAGCAGGCACGACGGATTACAATGGGGGCAAAGACCTGCGTTAACTACCTTTCACTATCTGCAAAGAGAGAGTACTCCTAATAGAAATGAGGGGGGGGGGCACCATTCAAAGCAGATCAGTGTGCATAAACACGAAAATGTTTTCACTTACCACGTACTTGACATTCGACAGCTTATGATATTTGCTATTAAAAAACCATTGAAATTCACTGAAAAAACCATAGGTTATAGACCATATATAGTTAGGAATTAGCATTTACAAAACCTTGAAAATTCACTGAAAAAACCATAGGTTATAGACCATATATAGTTAGGAATTAGCATTTAAAAAACCTTATTTTACTCACACAAAACCATTGAAATTCCATATATAGTTAGTTGCACTAACTATATATCGCGCACCTGCAATCCACTGCTGATGATGTCACATATTACATCATTCATGACATGGTCAGTGACATCACTGATGACATCACTGATGACATCTCAAATGACATCACTGATGACAACATCCAGTGACTGTATGTTTCTGTAAAGTTAAAATGTGTCTTACATATTGAAGAATGAGTGGAAGTATAAGTGTCTGGACAAAGGATTTAGTAGGTGCATGACTGAATGCATGAGTGAGTGATTAAATGTGTCTCACTGAGTGCATGTGTTAGTGACTAAAGTGTCTTAATTTGTGCATCATTATGTCTGTTGTTCTGTAAACTGCTGCATGTTTTGATCAGTAGCTATATGATTAACTATATGGGTTACTGATTGATTGTCCAAGTATTTGTATGGGAGACTGAGTGTGTGTGTGGCTGGCTGGGAGGTGTGTGACTCTGTGCAGATCAATGTGTACTTGTATCAATGATTGTATAACAAGGTAAGTATGTGTTAGTATATGTTTGAAAATGTAAGGTGCTCTATGTTTAACTGTATAGACAAGAAAATGGAAGTGTCATTGATTCTTTACAGGACTGACTAGGTGTGTGAGTAACTCCATGGATGAGTGGCAGACTGTGAGTGTCTGTATAGGTGTATGAGTGCATATGATAGTGTTGTAAAGATGAGTGATTGTATGTATGAATGATAGTATGGGTGAATGAGTGAAGGTGTGTGTAGACGTAGGAATCAGTGAGTGCGTATGTAGTAACTAGTATTGGTGTGTCAATGGTTTCAAAAATTATATTCTGTATTTAACACTGGGTGAAACAGAGGTTATATTAAAATGTGAGGAGATGCATTGTATTGTCACATGAATGATATCATCAGTGATGTGGTCATTGATGTCAAATGAGATGTCATCAGTGATGTCATCAGTGATGTCATTTGAGATGTCATCAGTGATGTCATCAGTGATGTCACTGACCATGTCATGAATGATGTAATATGTGACATCATCAGCAGTGGATTGCAGGTGCGCGATATATAGTTAGTGCAACTAACTATATATGGAATTTCAATGGTTTTGTGTGAGTAAAATAAGGTTTTTTAAATGCTAATTCCTAACTATATATGGTCTATAACCTATGGTTTTTTCAGTGAATTTTCAAGGTTTTGTAAATGCTAATTCCTAACTATATATGGTCTATAACCTATGGTTTTTTCAGTGAATATATATATATATATTACCTACTGGCGGTCGCCAGTAGGTAGTTATAGTTAGGACCTAGTTTCCATAGGAAATCCGCAACATTCTATTGGGAATAACTTTGGCGCCGGTTGTTGAATCTTCGTGAATTTCTCAGAGAAGATGGCCCGCTCCGCTCCGCTCCGCTCCGCTCCGCTCCGCTCCTTCCCTGAAAGTCTTGGGAAGATTCGTCAAGCGGGGGCCGAGAAAAAAGGGGGGTCACAAAAGGTGTTTTCCCCATGTTAATTTCCATAGGCTGATTAGACACGCTACAGCCTGAACGGCTGAACGGAATTACAAAAAAGTTGGCAAAATGGTAGAGTCTGATTCGCAGATCGCCCTTTTGTTTAAATGGTGTAAATCCCTCCAGTAGTTGTTGAGAAAATCAAATGTGAAAAAATGTATATATCTGGGCGGAGCCTAATCACACATCTCATAGTGAGATCTGATTGGCTGTCAGCACTTCATCCAAGAAGTGTTGGCAGCCATCTTGGGACCAATACACCTCATTAAAAAGCATTGCAGTTAATAGAACGTTTTAGGACTTTAGCTACAATATAAATCATTTGTTGATGGTACCATACTCATTTTAGGAACTGTGGTGTGTTCTAAGGTGATTTTACCATGTGAAAAAGCCTTCTGCTGGGATATCATGAATCATGTTTGAAAGAAAACTATTATCTCATGCTTTTCCCACAGTGGTTTGGAAGGGGATCTATAAGCTAAACTGAAAGCATATTTTCTGTAAATTCACATTATCTTTCTCAGTCATGTGAGAATGAAGTCTGACATTCTCAGTTAAACATGTACATCCAACAAGGACAAAGACTGTCAGTTGATTCCTTTGTGTTCTACTGCAGCTTCCCAGAGTGTTCTAAAGAACAACTAGAGCGCTAACAGTCCTACGTATTACAAAGGTATGGCACACCTGAAGCCAACTTGATTGGAATAAAGTGGTAACTCTTAAAACATTTAATTTAAAAAGGAACAAAATGAGGGGGCATATTTTGCCATAGAAAGTATGATTAGTGCTGCAGAAAGAAAAATTAGGGCACATTTTGAGTGACTTCTCAAATCCTCTTCTATTGCATTAAAAAATTCTGACATGCAGTCTCCCATGATGGCCACCAGAGACAAAAGAGCCCAAATATAGCCCAGATATCACCCAGATGTTGCCCATGTAGAGCCCAATGACAGAATGTCCCAGAGTGTTCTAAAGAACAACTAGAGCGCTAACAGTCTTACTTATGACAAAAGTATGGCACACCAGAAGCCGTCTTGATTGGAATGAAGTGGTAAGTCTGAAAACATTTAATTTAAAAAGGGACAAAATGAGGGGGTTCATTTTGCCATAGAAAGTATGATTAGTGCTTCAGAAAGAAAAATTAGGGCACATTTTGAGTGACTTCTCAAATCCTATTCTATTTCATTAAAAAAATTCTGACATGCAGACTGAAACATGCACTTTCAATACCAGCAGCAGACTTCCCTGGTGAGCAGTAGCTTTACTACAGTGATCTAATAAGCAACTAGCGTGCTAACATTCTGAATTTATGGCAAATGTGTGTCACATCCGAATGCCTTCTTGATGGAATCAAAGTAGAAAACTGAAAGTATTTCCTACTGAGGAGGCTGTAGTAAATGAGGAAATTAGGTAACTTCCTAACAAATAAGTCTCCCAAGATGGCCACCAGAGACAAAAGAACTCAAATGTAGCATAAATATTCCCCAGATGTACCCCAAGTATAGCCCAATGACAGAATGTCCCAGAGTGTTCTAAAGAACAACTAGAGCGCTAATAGTCTTACTTATGACAAAAGTATGGCACACCTGAAGTCATCTTTATTGGAATAAAGTGGTAACACTTAAAACATTTAATTTGCAAAGGAACAAAATGAGGGGGTTCATTTTGCCATAGAAATTATGATTAGGACTGAAGAAAGAAAAATTAGGGCATATTTTGACTTCTAAAATCCTCTTCTATTTCATTAAAAAATTCTGACATGCAGACTGAAACATGCACTTTGAATACCAGCAGCAGACTTCCCTGGTGAGCAGTAGCTTTACTACAGTGATCTAATGAGCAACTAGAGCGCTAACATTCAGAATTTATGGCAAATGTGTGACACATCTGAATGCCTTCTTGATGGAACCAAAGTAAACAAGCATTGACAATGTAAGAGATCTCGCCGTCGTTTAAGTTAAAGCCATTCTGTTTGTAATGAGGTGGCTTTTTAGCTTTGCTTTTATTAGTGTTTTTCAAACTTTCATGTAAATAACATGCATATTTATGCATATATGTATATGAATGCATGTATTTATATTTGTATTTATATAGATATGCAGATTATATATGTGTATATATGTATGTATATATATATATACACTTACATATATATAAATGCATATGCATATATATGCATATATATATGTGTATATGTGTGCGTGTAGAGAGAGGTAGAGAGGTAGAGGTGTAGAGGTAGAGAGGTAGAGGTAGAGAGGTAGAGGTAGAGAGGTAGAGACTAGTAGAGAGAGAAGTAGAGAGAAGTAGAGAGAGGTAGAGAGTAGAGAGTGAGTAGTAGAGAGTAGTAGAGAGCAGTAGAGAGAGTAGCAGAGAGTGAGTAGTAGAGAGTAGTAGAGTGAATAGTAGAGGGAGTAGTAGAGAGTATTAGAGAGTGAGTAGTAGAGAGTGAGTAGTAGAGAGTAGTAAAGAGTGAGTAGTAGAGAGTAGTAGCGAGTGAGTAGTAGAGAGTGAGTAGTAGAGAGGAAGTAGTAGAGAGTGAGTAGCAGAGAGAGAGAATAGTAGAGAGTAGTAGAGAGTGAGTAGTAGAGTGAGTAGTAGAGAGTAGTAGAGAGAGAGTAGTAGAGAGTGAGTAGTAGAGAGTAGTAGAGAGGGAGTAGTAGAGGGTGAGTAGTAGAGTGAGTAGTAGAGAGTGAGTAGTAGAGAGTAGTAGAGAGAGAGTAGTAGAGAGTGAGTAGTAGAGAGGAGTAGAGAGTGAGTAGTAAAGAGTGAGTAGTAGAGAGAGAGTAGTAGAGAGTGAGTAGTAGAGAGTAGTAGAGAGTGAGTAGTAGGGAGTGAGTAGTAGAGAGTAGTAGAGTAGTAGAGAGTGAGTATTAGAGAGTAGTGGAGTAGTAGAGAGTGAGTGGTAGAGAGTAGTGGAGAATATTCCAAAGTTTAACACAGCATCACTTGCACAACAAGTCCAATCAAATCATATCACTTAGAGTCCTTATTGAAGCGCTGAATCTTGGTGTATATTTAAATGCTTTTATTTTCCTTAAGTTTATGGACCACAGCCAGCCGACGCGTTTCGTTCTGTACAACAGAACTTCTTCAGGGCGTTCTTATTTCCTTCAAGTTATGTTGGTATCCTGTTGTCATATAATTAGATACTTCTTCCAAATGTTAGACGAGTCGTAAGTACATTCTTATTCAAAGTGACTAGGTATCAATTTTACCCACACAATTCGGGCAGACTTGAGTAATTTATAGCATCCTCAAAGTCAGTCTTTCAAAAATTCCAAAGTATAGGACGTGATAATCCAAATCCAAATGTTTCTCAAGAAAAGTAATTTTCAATCGTTCGGAATATCGGGGTTTGGGCAGATATGACCCACGGACACGGTTTATGACTTTTCTTGAGAAACATTTGGATTTGGATTATCATGTCCTATACTTTGGACTTTTTGAAAGACTGACTTTGAGGATGCTATAAATTACTCAAGTCCATGGATGCTGCTGGGAACGCCCCCAGCAACACCCATTGCACACCCCTTTAACGCAGGACACTGCGTTAAAGGGACTGATATTTATCAGGCAGGATTACGCCACAAAAAGTGGCTTAGTCCTGCCTGATAAATATCACTCAGTCTTCTGCGCCACCGGAACGTCACAAAAAGTGACGTTCCGGAGGCGCAAGGTACTCGTAAATAAGGCCCCATAGGTTTCACACTCGTTATAGTTGGGAATTAGCATTTAAAAAACCTTTGAAATTCACTGAAAAAACCATAGGTTTCACACCAGTTATAGTTAGCTGGACATTTTACTGATACAAAACCATTGAAATTCCCCCGTTATAGTTAGTTGTAATCACTATAACACACGCGCCCGCAATACACTGCTGATGATTCACATATTACATTATTCATGACATGGTCAGTGACATCACTGATGAGGAAAATTACAGGCAGATCCCTCAATCTGCGCCAAAGTTATTCCCAATAGAATGTTGCGGATTCCCTATGGAAAACAATCCTAACTATAACTACCTACTGGCGACCACCAGTAGGTAATATATATATATATATAAAACTTAACAAACACAAGGAGAGGAAAGATGGAGCGCTGAAACTTTTCACACACTCACCCCCAGTCACAGATCTGGGTTGAATCCATCATCATTCTTTAGATCACTTCCCCACCCCAGCTCAGACGCAGACATATGCAAATCAGTCTTGACCCTGTTCCTCATAGAAACAATATAGCCAAGCCAGGTCTTCCCTGGACCGGAAACAAACATCCTGGGACCGGTTTTGGTGTTTCACCCCTCATCAGCCAGGCTATCTTAAATCCAGAGGCAAAGTGAGCAAGGGATCCACGTCTGGGCATACCTTGCCAACTTAAGGCAAACAAAGCAAACAAACACAAGGAAATGATGGACGGAGCACTGAAACTTTTTAGACACTTACCCCGTAGTCAGAGATCTAGGGGGGTGGTTCTTTGTTTTTTCCCCTGAATTTTACATAGTGAGAACTGGACCCGAAGTTATCGGGTATCAGAGCGCTTTACATAAGCACCAGCTGCATTACACAAGGACACATTTTTTTGTTGTTGTTAGGAATAGGGAGATTAAGCAATTTTTCCAGATTCACAGGATGTTGCTGAGACTCGAACCCTGTTCCCCAGATTTGAGATCAACCGCCCTAGCCGTTAGGCCACAGCAGTTGAATTCATAATGATGGGGGTGAATGTTTGACAATGTTCAACATTACGTCCATCATCCTATTGTGTTGCATTTTCACCTTAAGTGGGAAGGGTATGCCCAAACGTGGGGCCTGTGCTCGCTGCGCCACTGGGTTCAAGCTAACCTGGCTGATATGGGGTGATACCTCAAAACAGGTCCCAGGATGCTCTTTTTCCGGTCCAGGGAAGACCTGGCCTGGCAGTTTCGGCTGGAATGTTCCCTTGGGGAGCAGCCAAGGCTGATTTCCATATCGCTGGGTCCAAACTGAAATGGTGTGGTAAGCAAAATAAAAACGGATTAAACCAACACTAGACCTGTGACTGGGAGTGAATGTTTGACAATGTTCAACATTCCGTCCATCATGTTTTTGTGTTGCATTCAAACTTAACACACTACTGCTATTTTCCAGCGCTATGAGGCCCAGTTTGGTAAGCAGCAGCTTCCAAGCATTTAAGTCACATCTGGAGAGACTTGAGACATTTATTAGCCTCTGACTGCTAGACTCCATTCTGTGGGTGAAGGACTTCAATTAAACTGATCAGCCGTGGCAATAATCTAGAGTACATTCTATGAGTGATATTTCTGGGAGATCTAGAGCCCAAGCCCCTTTTGAAAAGTTATGCATATGTGATTGCAGAATACTTAAATAGTTCACAGAAAAATAAAGTGGCTGGAGCCGATTTAACACTAGAAAAACAGAAAGGCTTCGATTTCGGAAGGCACTCAGACTTTGCTTATACAGTGGGGCTTTATAGTTTTCAACAAACTATCTCAGAATGGACAACCCAGAAAGTAACCAACTAAGTGGATTATAGACAGTACAATTAGGGAGTCAGCAGAGCTGCTGGTTTACTCTAAACCATAAACTGTATGCCTCTTTCACCTTCCTTCATCCATCAAACTGCTGGGCGCTGCATCCCATTACATGATAAGCACACCTTGGTGGTCCTCACGCATGACATGGAAACACTTCCTACACAGGATCAAACAAAGATCCAGCCACACATCCTGTGTAGTGTACTAACCCATGTAGGCAAGCGCTCCAGCACCCCACATAGTGGTGCACTACATAAATATTGCAATACAGTTACTACACTTGTATAGCGCACTCTTACATTTGGCTAGTTTGTATGCTCTGAAGAAACAAATATTGGAAAAACCTATTTTTTAGGATAGAGTCCTTTATCCACTCCCTTTCTGCATCGCAAATGATTTAATGGATTTCAAAATCTTGTACATTTTACAGCAACCATTCTTAGTTAAAAAAAAACTTAAAAGCAAATGTTGCTGCAAACCTTCAGAATGTGAATACTCTTGCGCCATTTTATTTTGCAACAACGGAAACTCGTTCCATCTTATTAGGTTGAAAAATGTATGGATGCGATAATAGTTCACTAAACTTTTCGACCTGTTCAACTATCGCTTGAAAAGACAAAAGTAGCCTATTCAGTTGGTTGTCTCTCTGGGGATAAACTTGCCTTGGCTATGCCTCTTGTCTTTGCTTCTGAACCTATATTTTGGAACTAAACTCCCTTTTTGGAAAGGTTTAAAAAAATGCTGTGTTGGCTTAACCATGAATATTCGGCAGAAGAAGCCTGATGTGATATTCAGCAAGGTTCTCCAGAAGTTATGGCACCCATGACTTGTTTTTCGGCATGTGGCAGCAGAAAATCAGTGGGTCAAACAAATTCTCGTCACTCTGTTTTGACGTGGGTTGAAGGTTGAAATAAATTATGAGTTTGTTCATGTTCCTCACTCATCTATATTGAGTGAAGCCAATTAAACAACCCTACATATTGAGTTTTGGTTAAAGAAGAGAAAGAGTGAGAAATGCAGTAAACAATCAAAGACTCCCTATGTGGTGACCAGATCTGTTCCTGTGTTAAAAAGCAAGGAAGCCAAATGTGATGAGACATCAGCAGAACCAATGGAAATATTGTCAGATTGAGGTCCTTTACCTGAGAGTGATAAACAAAGATGGCGTTTAAAAGGATTGTGTTTTTACTGTGATGAGAAGTTTAATTTACTTAAGGAATGTCCAGTCTGTCCCTCCAGGTTGTCGAGAAACGCCAGTGTCCAACTCTAGAGATGAAGGAGAGATTGGATGAGAATATACTTCCTAAATTGCAGTGTCAAGATTTCTCCCTGAAAAAAGGTAGTCAGTTGTTTTTCCTTCCTGTTACTCCTCTGGGTCCGAAGAAGAACGTGTTGATGATGGCTTTGTTAGACTCTGAATCCACTGGAAATATCTGGACTCTAAATGGGCTCAGGAACATCAAGAGAAGGCTGTGGATGGTACTTATTAGTATCTGGTCCAGTGGTAGAGTGTTCTTCCAATGTATTAATGAATGTTTTTAATCATCAGGAAAGATTGACTTTTGATTTGATTATGTGGCCTAATCATCCTGTCATCCTTGGTCTTCCTTAGTTGTGCCTTCATAACTTATATCCCAACTAGTCTACCCAAACAATATTGCCAAGTTAATTTTTTTGTAATCAGAATTACTTAGGCACCTTGGAGGAACCAGTGGAACATTTGCCTAGTGAAAAGAAAGGGAATTGATCATGTGTGGCAGTGATGACTCCAGTTCTGGAGCCCTGACATGTTTATTTGTATATTTTGTGTTCCTCCACATATAAACAGTTGCCTCCACATTGTTCATTTCATTGTGATATCACATTAAAACCAGAGGCTAAGATTTCTTAGAGTCAGATTTATTCACTATCAGAATCTGAAGAGTTTTAAATCAATATTTGGATAAAAACTTGGAGGACAACTCATAGTTCCTTCTACATGGCCTGTTGGGGCACCTCTATTCTTCATGCCATAGAAGGATAATGAGCTGAGACTCTGTATCAATTTTAGACAAGTTTGTGAGATTACAATTAAAGGAGCGTTATCACCTTCCTTTAATTAGGGATATTCTGTTCGAGGAACTCAAATCTTTACTAAATTGGATCTCAAAGGGGCATGACACTCCAGATAAAGGAAAGCGATGAATGGAAGATGACCTTTTATACTCCCTTTAGATATTTCGAATAAGGGGTCATGCCATTTAGGCTCAGTAATGATCATTCCATTTTCTGAGATTTATGGACAGTATTTTTTCTGACGTCCTGAATATTTTTGTCATAGCTTATTTGGATAATATGTAGATTTTTTCAGAAACCCTGTCTGATAATTGAGGCCAAGTGATGGAGGTCTTACAAAGACTATGGAAGACCTGTAAACCTGAAAAGTGTATTTTTGAGACCTAGGAAGTGGAATATTTCAGCTTTATATTAAACTCTGAAGGTATCACTATTGGTCCTAAGAAACTCTCTGTGGTATTGGATTGGCCTATTACAGTTAGGGATACTCAATGTTTTCTGGGGTTTGCTAATGTTCACCTAATATTTGTCAACAACTTTTCATTTTTTTCGGGTGAAGTCTTATTGAAAAAAATAACAACTCCTTGGGGGATCTCACTGGGGCGGATTTGCTGGAAATATCATCCAAAGCTTAAAGAAAGCCTTTACTCGTGTCCTTGTGTTACGGCACCCAGAGCCAAGTAAGCAATTTATTGTAGAGACATATGTATTTGAAAGTACCTTTGGTGCTGTTCTTCTGCAAATACAGAAAGATGGCTCTCTAGAAAATCTAGTGCTGCTTTATTCCTGTTCTTTGTCTTCAGCTGAATACAATTATTTTGTTTTGGAGCAAGAACTATTTGCATTAAAAAAAGCATGCAGAGTGGAGGCATTTATTAACAGGAACTAGATATACTCATGATCAGGACTGATCACCAGAACCTTTAGGCTCTCAAGACTATTCATTGGAGAAATAATTGGTAGGCCCGATGGACATAATTTATTCCCAGTTTGATTTTTAGGTAACCTATATTCCTGGGTCATCTAACAATGTGGTGGATGCTCTTTCCTATCAATGTTTAGGTGAGGCTGAATCCCTACCTCAAACCATTCTTCCTTCTGATAAATTGAATTATGACTTCTTTTCTAAATGAAGTGCACTCAGCCGAAAGGATTCTCATTCAAAAAGATATCAAGCATTTTTCTTTGATAGAAAAAGAAGGGTTATTTTTTCATGGAACTTCTATTTTTGACTGATAAGAGCATACATGACATGGTTCTTTATCTCTGTCATGATTCTACATCTGCTCTCCACAGGCAGATTAAGAAAACCCTGGAGTTGTTGTCTTTAAATTTTTAGTAGCCAACTATGAGTGAAGATCTGAAAGGCTATGCACAGAGTTGCCCCAGATGCACCCACGCTAAGGTCTCCCATCAAAGACCTGTGGGGCTTTTGCAAGACTTAGAACTAGCACCTAGACATTGGCATATGAATGGCATAGATTTTATGGTGGAATTACCACCTTCAGAAAAGAAGACTTCTATTATGGTTACAGTAGATTCGTTTTCAAAAATAGTAAATTGTTCCACTCTATCCAAATTACCTAGCACCAAGAAATCAGTGTGTTTTATCCAGGGCATTTATCGACTCCATTGTTGTCCGGGGAACATTGTTTCTGATAGGGGGCCTCAGATTATTTCTCATTTTAGGAAGGCCATTTGTTCTGCTTTGGGCATTGCCAGAGCTGTGTCTTCAGGGTTTCATTCTCAAACTAATGGGCTCACGGAGAGGACCAATTGGACACTTGAGCATTACCTTTAACGACTTTGTAGCACCACACGTTACAAATGGGTGTCATTACTTCCTTTTGCAGACTTTGCTTTTATTAATAATTAATTGTCTCCAGGGTTCTCACCCTAAGAAGTGTCTTGCAATTTCTTTTTCTCAGTTAAGAATGCCAGCAGTATCTGATTTGGTACACCTTCAGGCTGCTACTAGGAAGATGGTGTTTCAAAATCTGCACCTGGATCAGGATATTATGACAAAACCGGCTAGCAAACATATATGTCCCTGATTACCAGGTAGGGGATAAGGTATGGCTATCTTCTCAATTTCTGCCCATTAGAAACAGTAAGTCAAAGTTTTGCCCATTTTGTTTGTCCTTTCCCCCTTTCCCCATTTTGAAGATTAATTTGGTTTCTGTATGATTAAATCTTGGGTGTATCCCACTTCTCATGTGTCACAATTGAAGCCTTTTGTCCCTGACCATATTTCCAGGGTTACTCCTCCATCTTTTGTGGGTGATCATCCTGAATTTGAAGTACCTGCTATTGCTCATTTCTGTTTAGTTCGAGGTAAGTTGCAGTTACCGATTAGAAGGAATTATCATATATCTGAACAGTTTTGGGAGGCAGTCACAGCTGTCAGGGTGTCCCCGTATTTGTCCACAGTTTTTTCGCAGCACCCTATAAATCCCGGGGCTCAAGGGAAGGAGTGTACTGTCAGAAGCGCTGACTTCTGTGTTTCTGCGTCATGTGGGACATACGGCACGGTAAGGCACTTTCAGACCCGGGATCCCTGGTTGGCTGAGGTAGGTACCCTAGGTCAAATAGGGACCCACGGTTTCAAGTCAGGGTAAGGAAGGTCACCTTTTGAGATAGCCACCGCTCACCCCCTCAGTAGCTTGGCACAAGCAGCCAGGCTTATCTTTACGGCACATGTGTAAATTATTTGCAACCACGCTCACAGCAACCCAATGATGACACCACAAATGGACTACACACAAGTTTTATAAAAACGAGTATAAACTGTATGTAGAAAGATATACGATAAGACCACACAATATAAATCCAACATATGATTAAGTGTACTATCTCTCCTAGCCGGTTGTAAGGCCAGCCAGCCCTTGTAAGGTTCTGGCGGTATTAATGAGCACTTCTAAACATTTTCCTGTAATCCTAATCATGTTCTACAGTTCGTAATACTAGAATCAGGAATGTTTGCAATGTAAAAATAATGTAAGGCACAATGCAGCAATCAGACACTCTGCAATGTAAAAAGAATGCAATGCGTAGCACAACAATCAGGCACTTTGCAAGGTAAAAATAATACAATGCGTAATACAACCACCAGGAACGTCGTTATGCAGAAATAAGGCAATGCGTAACACACTAATCAGGTAATTTGTTATGCCGGAATAATGCAATGTGTAATACGCTAATCAGGTAGTTCGTTATGCAGAAACAATGCAATGCGTAAAAAACAAGGACCCCCTGATCTGGATATGGTTCCTGGGTCAGGGCAAATATTATATGTAAAGTAACATACCCAGGCAAGCAAAATTAAGACTGGCACAATTCAATTAGCAAACAGAGACTGAATTAATAATAAAACACTGAATTAGCAAAGCAAGTACATTTTAATAGGTTTGATAAAAAAGTGTCATGAGTTAAATCATTGACATATTAATAAAACATGATAAAAATAGTTCCATTGATCAATATACATTGTTTATACAGTGTAAAAATATAGTAGGAAGATGGTTTCCTGTCTACGCGTTTTGACACATCTGGAGGTGTCTTCCTCAGGACATTACACTCATGACACTTTTTTATCAAACCTATTAAAATGTACTTTTTTTGCTAATTCAGTGTTTTATTATTAATTCAGTCTCTGTTTGCTAATTGAATTGTGCCAGTCTTAATTTTGCTGGCCTGGGTATGTTACTTTACATATAAAAACAATGCAATGCGTCATACGACAGACAGATAGTTCCTAATGCAGAAATAATGCCATGCGTCATTCTCTAATCAGGTACTCCAATTCCCTGCAGAAATGATGCAATGTGTAATACGACAGACAAGTACTCCGTTATGCAGAAATGTAATAATGCGTAATACACTCAGCCATGATCACTGAACCTTAGGCGGTCTCTCCGCCACTCCTTCTGACTTGCAGTCAGCCTCTCAACAATTACCCCCAACACGGGTATGGTGTAACCAAAAAGTGCAGCTCCGCACTCTGGCCCCTGTACTGCCACTCCCTTGGCAATACGGGCCGCAATACGAGCCAAAGCAGAGGCTCCCGCTGCCAGAATGAGAGAGAGAGGCTAAGAGCGTTTCCCTCCAACCCTGCACCCCACCCCAGGACTCGACACACTTTACCAGGGGGGGCACAAACTCACTCTCCTCTCCTCGTCCAGCGTCTAGGCCTCCGATGTAATCCTTGTGAATTGGCAACTGCGGGCTTCGGCTGGCAGCTCAGCTCCGCCGGAGCTACCAATCCGGGCCTCTATGATTACAAAGATCTCAGGCTGCCATAGAGCACATGCACACAGCATTGCTGAGACTTCCTTGAGCTTCGTGTGCACAATCACCGGGCACTCCACACGAAGGTCTCAGGCTGCAATAAGATCACGCGCAC
This sequence comes from Lissotriton helveticus, assembly GCF_964261635.1. NCBI lineage: Eukaryota > Metazoa > Chordata > Amphibia > Caudata > Salamandridae > Lissotriton > Lissotriton helveticus. Next base: position 1,409,320,562 of record NC_136069.1, on the reverse strand, counting down.
AGCATCCCTGAGACTCACTTAAACTCTGGGTGCACGTTAACAAGGCAAATCCTCACGAAGGTCTCACGGTGCACCAAGAACACGCACGCAGCGTCGATGAGACTCCCTTGGATTCCGTTGCACACGATAACAAGTCAGATCCTCTCGACGGTCCCACAGTGCACAAAGCACACGCACGCAGTGTCGAAGAGACTCACTTGGATTCCAGTCCAAATGATAACAAGGCAAATCCTCATGAAGGTCTCATAGTGCACAAAGCACACGCACACAGCGTCGATGAGACTCACTTGGATTCCGGTGCACACAATAACTGGACAATTCTCACAAAGGGGTTCGGGCTGCAAAAAGCATACGCACACCATGTCGCTGATCCTAGCTTAAACTCCAGGTGCCCACGATCAAAGGGCACACCTTACGAGGGTCTCAAGCTGCCACAAGCATGCACACACAGCGCCACTGAGATTTTCCTGGAAAATTTTGTGTACCTGGTTTTCTGCAACAGGGAGCCAGCTCACCTCGAGCCCTTGTGGATAAGGTACTTCAGGACACAGCACAGCTAAGTTCTTTCAAAGAGAGAGACGGGAGCAGTGGAGACGCAGCACAAGGCAAAGTCCCATTAGCCTTTCGTTGGGTAAAACAGCTTATTGCAGGCCAGCCCCGGAACACACGGCAAGGGTTGGTCCTTTCCTTCAGTCTATTCAGTTGTTTCTTCCTTAGCGAAGGTTCCTCGTGACCATGAAGTAGCTCTAGTCTTGTTCACACTTGATCTAGCCATTCTCCAAAGTTCAGGGGCTTCAACATAGTTATACACCTCAATGGCTTTGAAGTCCTTGTGTTTCAGGGGGCACTGACCCCTGTTAAAACCAGTTCTGGGTGTCTCCCTGCCAGTGACACATTCTTCCTTTGATTAGTGGGGGTCTGGATTCTTATTCACTCAGCAGGAGATGGGAACATTGTTTTATAGCAACAACCCATGCCTGTTCACCTCTAGGGGCTACTCCTCCCCCTACACTCCAGATGCAGGTCAGCCTCTTGCTGTCTCACCTCTTTCCCTGGGTCAAGACATTCCCCAGATCCTATTGCTTTCAAATCCAGACAGTCAATCCACAACCAGGCAGAGACACACAGAAATGTTAGAGCACAAAACCCAGCCACTTCTAGAAGAGTGGCTTATAAACACACACAACAAAAAAAACACCTTCATAGAAAGATGTGGTATTACATTGTGAGTTCAGGCAAACTAAACTTCACCTTTACAAATTAAGCCTTTGGGAAGATAGACTGGAAAACGTATTACACAGCCTTACCATTCTATACTATGGGCAAGATGGCCTTTCAAAAGTGAAAAATGAAATGGAGATTATTTCGCTGTCAGGACATGGTACACATCTTAGTACATGTCCTACCTTTCACATGCACCGCACCCTGCCCAGGGGGGTACCCTGGACCTACCACAGGTGTGTCTGATGTGCATCGAAAGGAAAGGGTAAGGTCTGGCAAGTGGGCACACTTGTCAGAACAACATGGCAGTTTAACAAAACTGTACGCATGCACCGCAATGGCAGGCCTGAGTTCCCTTTTTAAGGCTACTTGTGTGGGTGGCACAATTAGTCCTGCAGGCCCACAAATAGCATTCGAATTACCAGCCCTTGCATACAGAGTGCACATTACTAGGGACTTTAATAGTAAGGCAAACATACCAATCATGGACAGCCAATTACCATTACACTTTATCCGGGGAGCACTTGCACATTGACACTGCTTAGCTGTGGCAACATGTCCAAAGTCTCTAAGTTGGCAGCACAATGTCAGAATAAAGGTCTAGGGGGAAAGCAAAACGTTTAGGGACTTTAGCCAAAAAGGGCCAAGTCCTACAGGCACTTATTGGGGTCAGGTTGCAAGGATCTCATGAGATGGTTGTGCGCTGGTGGCAACAGTGAAAGAGGGGTAAAGCACATGTCTTGCCTTCTCCTATAGGTATCCTTGCCATTCTGAGGTAGCAGGTGAAATCTTGGGCACCTCAAATATCTCCCTATCCCAGATGGCGGTCTGCCAATGTTGTCTTACCTTGTATTCCCAACCCATCAAGGCTTCCTGGGTCACTTTCTTTCCTCCCAGGTCTTGTAAGGGTATTTAAGGGTGAGAAATTGGAGGTATGGAGGTCACAATTGTTTCTTGGATTCAGGAATGCTGCTATTTATGTTTCAGTTTGCAAACTAATCCCTTTTCCTGGTTTGGCTTCTGGAGTGTTTTTGATACTTTCTGCTAAGTTCTGAGCTTCTGGAGATGCATTCTTTGGAGGTTTGTGGTGCCAATTTGCTTTTCCTCCAGTGGCAGTGTTTTCTTTCCTTTGGTATCTACTGATAGGAGGGCTTTCCACCTGCATGGTGGCTTCAGGAACAGATCACTTATACTTCGGAGTCAAGGTCTCCTGCATCCAGGCCCACATTTCATGACCAGTGATTGACACATTAGGACCTGGAGACCCCATCTCCCAGAGCCTTATTTTTTTTTCAAAGGGGAGGAGGATCATGTGCCCCCCTCCCTGAGCCACATTAGGCCCTTTATACCTCAGTTTTCTAGGCCACACATGTATGTTTAATGGGGAGGGTGTTAAAAAACAAATATTGGAGAGCACTGCCTCGTCTGTCATCCCCTCCATGATGAAAAACTAATACTGGGTGAAATGCGTTGAGGTGTACGCTGCATTGCATGAATGGTGGTTGGCAGGATCCGAAAACGTAAGTGACATCGCAGTGCCTGATGTAAACCACAATTTCCAGGCAACCAAGCGAGTAGCCATCTCGGCGGTTGGTGATGTCGTATCTTTGACCCGGAATCTATTTCAGTTGGGGAAATATGCGGGAATGCTGCAGATTATTCTGTACGTTTGGCCCCCTTGGAGGAACACTTGCAAGCTATGAACTGCAAGTATCAAGTGCGCTAAGGGTGTCAGTGACACCACATTGATCTCCGCTCCTTTGATTGTGTGTTTAGAGGTTTCTGGACAATATCTTGTTTATATTTCTTTTTTTGCTCAAGGGGTTGTATGGAAAAATACAACCCGAGAATAATCTATACAGATCGAGTTTTGCATGAAGTCAAAATCAGAATGGTTTATCTTTTTTCTTCTTCTTTGTGGTATTGAAAAGGTGTCAGGTTGTTTAAAGACCATAAAAGAATTGGTGTACAGATTTGTCATCCTGGTGTTGCTTTCGCAATGTATATCACTGTACTAACCATCCAAGTACAAGAAAGAAAAAAGAACATAATGAACTTACTATGAAAAAGAATCAGAGACTATTCGAATACCAGGTGCTACGAAAAAAAAGAACATAAGAATCACAGAAGACTTGCTTATCATTTGTTTTGTTTTCTTACTCATATTTTAACAGGGGTACCTAGAGAGGTTGAGTTCTTCCACACCCTGTGAAGATTAGCCTTAATGCATAATAATAAACAGGTTTAGAAGATGACACGATGAATGTCAATCGATATTCTTAAAACCCATCAGGACAAGTTGTTATTTTCTTTACTGGTAGAAGAGAAACTAGTTTTCTATATTTTGCCTTGATTAAAAGGTGTCTAACTTCGAACGTAGATTGTTGTGTGACATCTCTTTTCTACTTACCAGGTCTCTTTCCCCGCTGTTCCCTTCCTTCTCTTCCCTCACTTGATCACCTTAATCTTCCGTGCTGTAGTAGCATTCGGAATTGAAGGTGTCGAGAGGTGGACCCACTCTGATCAACGAACCAACACCGAGAGGCGGCTGAAAACTAGAAAGCTCAAAGGTACAGGAAGGGGAATCTTTGGGTAGCATGAACATCACTTCCATCAATAAAAATGCAAATTATTCAACAGAACATTTCATTCTGTCTAGACAGTTAAAAATGAACAAGGGGTGGCAAAGAGTAAACGTCATAATAGACTCAGGGGCCACAGGGTTGCTTTTGGATAATAAATTGGCAAATAGTTTGCAGATTACTCTGAAAGAAAAAGAAAGCCCAGAAGAGGTATTAGCAGTAGATGGAACTGAGCTTACTACAGGCCCAATATTCTTTCATATAGACAATCTGGAGATGATTTATGCTGGGAATCAAATGGAGCTTCTGAGATTTAACATACTCCAAGCTCCCCAATATGGCATAATTCTGGGTCTTACTTGGTTAACTCTGCATAACCCCTCTATCGACTAGAAGGTCAAAACAGTGGTTTTCGCGAGTCATTTATGCACTTCTGTGAGATGCTTAATTACAGTGCACTGCGAAGCCACTGCTGCAGAAAAAGACGTTATATTAACCCAATGTTATCAGGACTATCAGGATGTGTTCTGCAAAGGACAAGCAGGTACCCTGCCACCACACAGACATTACAATTGTCAAATAGATATAGTACCAGGAGCGGTGATAACTTGTGGGATATTGTAAGCTCTCACAGAACTACAAAATACATATCTAAAGAAATATCTAGATAAATACTTTGCCAACGGCTTCATCCATCCTTCTGAGTCACCTGCAGCCTAACCTTTTTTCTTATACCAAAAGCAAATGGTGAGCCAAGAATGTGTATTGATTATAGAGCCTTGAACAATGTGACTATCATAGACCGGTATCCTTCACCATTGATCCCTGTCCTTCTTGAACAAGTCATGAAAGCTAAGATTTACACCTGATTGGATTTAAAAAGGGCATATCACTTGGTTAGCATGAGAGAGGGTGATGAATGGAAGACTGACTTTCGTACTCAGTATGGATTGTATGAGTATATGGTAATACCTTTTAGCTTATGCAATGCTCCCACAACGTTTCAGTACTTTGTGAACGAGGTGTTGCGGGAGTATCTGGATGACTTTGTGGTGACATACATAGATGACATCCTACTTTATCTATCTACCATTGATTGCCACCATGTTTGTAAGGTGTTACAGCCTCTCCGGTTGAATGAACTTTACTGCAAGCTCAGTAAGTGTGAATTTCATGTTAACAAGGTGGAATTCCTAGGAGTGGTGTTATCACCCACGGGGCAAGATATGTCTGAACATAAGATCTTAGCAGTTAAGGAATGGCCAAGACCTACTAATGCCATTGACATACAATTCTTTTTGGGGTTTGCAAAGTTTTACAGAAGGTTCATAAGCCATTTCTCCGATACGTTACCCATTTTACTAAGTTGTTGTTGAGCATGAATACACCTATCTTATGGCCAATTGAAGCAGAATTGTCGTTAACAAAACTGAAAGATGCATTTGTTGTGTAATATCTCTTTTCTACTTCCCAGGTATCTTTGCCCACTGTTCCCTTCTTTCCCTTCCCTCACTTGATCACCTCAATCTTCCTTGCTGTAGTAGCATTCAGAATTGAGGTTGTCGAGAGATGGGGACAGACTCTGAGCAGCAAACTGATCCTGAGAGGCGGCCAATGTGTATTTGACAGAGGGGGGCCCGTGATCTCCCTCCCGAGCCTCATCAGGCCCTGGGGACCACATCCCACAGGGCAGTTTCCGAATTAAAGCAGAGGGGACTGCGTGACCCCCTCCCAAACCTATTTTGCTTTGGGGTCCCCATCCTCCTGGGCCTCTGTTTTAAATAGGTGTGTGCAGCAGGAGCCGGCTTTCCTTTGCCCGGATAGAGCAGCTATTTATGTTTCTCCTTCATGGTAGGAGCAATCTGTTGATCTGTTTCCCCGATCACAATATATAAACTTCCTGTCGGCTGAGATCAGGCCTAGTATTTGCTCCTCATTGGCGGGAGATTTAAAAATGCTCCCACCAGACGGGAGCAAACATATGTTTCCCTGCCCGCGCTAGAGGCAGCAGGGAAACTACTATGTCCCATGTGGGCTCCAAAAGGCACTTCTCAACAAAATAGAGAAAATCTCTCCTGGAGGGTCAACTCTGGCTAAACCATCCAACATGTGTGGCTAACTTTTGCCTACACTCCCTTTCCAGCCCCTCTCCTAATTCAATTACAGGAGTCACATCTGGCTGGGAGTGCAAGAAGTAGGGGTGGGCCCAGTTCCTATCCTCACTGTCATTCTCCCTTTGAACACTAGTTTGGCTACCCAGCCCCCTTCCTGTCCTGGCATCTACAGAAACAGATCTCCTCCCACCAGATGGTCTCTTTTTCCCTGCCCAGGTGACTTGACACTTAATCAAAGGAGCTTGGCTCAGCCTGTGAAAGGCTGGCTAGTCAAAGAGGCTACTATCGGGTTGATTTTAGGAAACGTTAGATAAGAAGTTATGAAACTACTTTCCTGCAAGTTGTTGGATATATTGTAACTATTATTTTAATATTTGAATGATTGTTCAAGCTCAATACTGTCAAAAGTTAGACTTTATTAAAGTTGATTAAAGCCTTCTCTTGTTAGCCTATGGGGCTAGCACACTACAATGGGGAACAACAAAATTGGCCGTTTACCCTCACTAGGGCATATAAATCATCTTTTAGAATGTCCCTGCTTATAACAATGCACCATACCCTTGGGGCACCTAGGGCTGACCTTAGGGATGACTTATATGTCAAAATATAGTAGTTTAAGACTTTGAAAGTACTTTTAATTCCAAAGTCGAATTTGGAAATAGTTTTATTTGCTTGTATAGCATGGCTGCCTGCATTTAAAACGATAGCAGACACCACAACAGTACATACTTAAGTGCATTACCTCCACTGCGTTCTCTAAACCTACATGCCCTACCATATACCAGGAACGTACAAGTAGGAGGTCATAATCAATTCTCATCACACAAAATTACCATACCTTTTAAATAGAGCACTGGCCCTGGACCTAGTTAGCAGATCCCAGTGCACAATCAGACTCAGTAACCATCAATATCAGTAAGAAAATAGGGGTGATCAGGGCAAAAAGGGTGACTTTCTCACAGTAAGAATATTTGTAATTCAGGAAATTCATTCAAACTGATATAATCCCTCCATCACCAGAAATGTGAAGTGATATGGAGTTCCACGAAAATGACAAATTAAAAAATAATGCTTTAGAACTGCATATATTTCTCCTGTCAGCTCTGCTTTGTGAAGTGAAAGGGGCGTGCACTCCACGAACACATGTATATCTTGATTTATGGTGAACAACACTGCTGAAAATAAAGTGCAATAGAGATTACTTCATTCTCTGGGCTTGTATTGCCAAATTCCCATTTTATTTTGTAAGGCACTTTCTAAATGTCATTCAAGGAAAACAAGTGTCATTTACTATTTATCTAAGTACACAAACCATTATTCAGCCTAGCACATTGGACGCATGTTTTTGTAGCCAAATGTTGAAACATATGTATTTTCTACAAATGGAACATCAAGCTTAGAGCACCCCAGGACACTGCAGTAAATCGTTAAAGTGAAAGAAAGTGCAGAAATGTCAGAAAATGTGCTTTTGGTCATTTGTTTTTGAATTTATGTTCATCAAAATCATATTCAGGATTTAAGCCACTAGTGAGACATGCACGACAAGAAAGCACAAATGCCTCATCATTTTACACTTCACAGTTGTAAAGAAATTCGTATTCTAAGATGAAAAATGTATATCCTTAGCAGAGTGTATGCCTACCGCCTATATCTACATATCTCTTGCTAAATATGGATAGCTATAGCTATCTCTATTGGAGGTAAGGAGCCTGGAGAGGGAGTCTGGCATGTGCTGCCAAGTTTTTCCTATTGATCCAAATTATCATGGGGAAAACAATGTCTCACCAATGGTTAGGCACTAACCTACGGAACTGGGGTATAACATATAGGATTCTATAAGCCCTGTATAAAGGTCAGTCTCTAATTTCTTTATATTCAGTGACTTGTGACACATCCAGTCGGTGATTATAGGGAAAAGGCGTCAGAACTCGACTATTATACGTTTTTACAGTCGATTTCTGACGTCACAATGCTTGCTGCAACAGCCATCAGGTGCTGTGAATGGCAGGTCAGATCGCAGAGCATAATTGAAGCAGCTGTCTAAAAGCAATAAAAAGGCATGCCGCTTTTTGGGGTGCAGGCAGACATATTGACCAATGGCACAGAAATCTCTCGATGACACAAAACATCAGTTCATCATTCTCTCTCTCCTTCCCAACTCCCTTTCTGCCAGAAGGTGAAATGCCAACACACACCCTACTCTACTTGTGTTGAAGGGTGACCGACAAGTGGATTGGGTGGATAATCTTAACTCCCACAGAATCTGGATATTTAGGTAAGTGGACCTTGACATCAGGCACTCTACCTCATAAGCTACAAGATGAAAGAAAGGGTGGCTTATTAATATTTAAAATCAGGTTTTGTTGTCTGACAAAAAGGGTTATTTTGATAAGGGCTAAGCAGTACATTTTGCTCCACTAGTGGAGTTTGCAGAGTTTTGCCACGCCGCTTGGAGTTCAGAGTTTGGTAAAAACTCTTCCAGACACCATGTAACGGACTTTGCCGGTGATGTCCCCCTAATGAGATGCTGAGCCTTTCTTTAGTGGGTCAAAGGGATAAGGGTCTGCTTGCCCCGCCCAGAATATTCAGTCGCCCGTGGCCACTGGATTGGCGCTGTGTGTGTGGAGTGGAGTCCTCCCCCCAAAGCAGGATCATTGTAGCCAGAAATGTGGACCTCCCCGGTTTCAGTTCTGTAATAAACCATCGGGAGCCTCCTGGTCTGTACTTGCATCACAAGTGACAGAGCGCAGGTTCACCTGCCCGAGATTTTACCATACTCACCTGTGCCCATAAATCAACATACACACTTTGAACAGGTAAACCTACGCTTAATCAATTTTCGTTTAACCATTCAGGACCTGTATTATTTTACTTACCAATCCTAGTCACTGGTACCTAAAGCCCTAAGGGATCAAGGGTGTTAGCATAATAGGCAGTAAATAAACATTTGCACACCTATAATAATCACAAACCCAGGGAAGGTTTAAATTCTTTATCTAATGTAAATTATTAAATGTCAGAGTCTATACTACATTAACTAAAACTTGATCAGACAACAAAAATATGATTAAGGTAATCTAGAATGAGAAACTTTCATTAAGCATTGAAACATAGGGAGGGTGGAAAAAAAGGAAGAACAGTACAATGACAAACCTACATTTATTATGAATAGCTAGAATGGTGTGAAGACCAACACTGGTCGAGGGCTGGGTCAAAGGACAAAACCCCTAAGTGCAGGTGCCATCAGGAAAGAATAGATGCAAACCAGAATCAGGACAGGTACGGACCAAATTGGATCAGGACAGGACCACTTCAGGTTAAGACCGGCACCTTCTCTGCAGCCAACAGTCAAACCCGATTGGGTCTTCGAATCTCCCTTCTCAGTAACCCCGATTGGGTTATCGATTCTTCTGACAGAGTGCTCCGCCAGTACATCTGCTCTTGATCACCTATACAGTACATTGGGTCAGTGGCAGGTCAGCTATTCGGACATGTCGGACAAACTAACTAACTAAGCCTACTCTGGTTATACTATTTTCCAGGGCAGTGTACCACCCCCCAATGTTGCAAGTGTAAGGATCCCCAATTTTGCCTGGACAAAAGGATGTGGAGAGGTCATCACACCATATCAATTTGAAACTATTTTTCTGAATATTTAATTTAACGTTCCTACCCATCAACTTATTTCCCCATGCGTTTTTATCCCACCCAACAATTGAATGTTCTTATAGAAATACAATGGTAACAGTTTGTCACCCGCTTGGGGTCATCAAGTCAGGTTCCCAGGTGCATCTTCTAGTGTGATGATAGCTTGGCTTTGATTCAATGTCGAATGACTTTAGCTCCTTCTGGAGTTTTGACATGCCCAGTGTGGGTTTTCAAGATGGAGTAATAGCACCTCCCAGGCCAAAGATTACGATACATGAAAAATCGAAAAAAAAACAGTTTTAGAATATAGAATAAATGAATTTACTGTATACCACTTATCTCTAATCTATTCCCATTGATTTATTCTAACTATTGCGTTTAGTGTTTAGGCAAAACAAACAGCTTGGCAAAAGCAGCAGTGCAAGCTTCATGCATGCTGTAACACAAAGCAGCCATCTTAATTCTAGTGCACAGAAGCAAAAGTTTTCCCTCCAAGAAAGGTAGTACGTCAAGTCACTTGAGTATGACAGATGCATGCGCAGTAGGAAATCCCGCATAGCAGCAGCCATTTTAATGCAAGCGGATTATAGTTAGTAAAAGCACATAGACAAGCTTCCCCTAGATGCTAGATATGTCCTGTAATGCAATATTAATTAGACAAAACATGTTAATTAGTACGTTATTTGAGAGGGTTGAGTACAAGCAAGTCGCTTTACGTGCGAATCCTTGCTCTATCAATCCCCTCTTTGATGATATTTTATATCATCACCTATTAATGAAACAGATGCCAACTTTCACAACTCTCCCAATTCAATCTCTTCAAACTTTCTATTTGGTTTCTTTTCATTGTTTGTGTGAAAGTTTTTCACTTTCTTGTATAAATTTCCATTCAAATTTTCTAACTCAATTTCATCAATATTTCTCTTTTTCCCTTTCTTATTTACTGTATATGTCTTCTTGTGCTTACGAAATTTTCAACAGATTGTTATCCCTAATCTCAGTAGGCCTATTCCCACCATTGGCATCAGTATTCTACCTACAAAGCTCTTTCCTACATTAGAAAACCAACTACCTATAGAGGAGAGACCATCTGTAAGCCTCGTCCATGCACTATCAACCTCCAGTGGTTTGAGTTATTTTTCCAAATGTGTAATATTCCTTACATGCCCCTTAATTTCAACACTTTTGTCAGGTATGTAAGTGCAACAATGTTGCGCTTTCAACATTCTACCGACTCCGCCCTCTTTTGCTAATAATGTATCAAGAGCAAGTCGAAAACTATTGATCTGATCGCAACCAATTCGGTATTGATCATCAAGAATTCTCCAGCAGTTTCAGACGATAAACGATCCACCACTGTAGACAGTTAGCAAATTCTCTGCGTATTCAGAACCACTCCCACTGTAGGTATCAATGCACTAAATATATCACCAACTATTTCCGCGAAACTAGCTCTTTTACTACGTATTAATCCATTAGTTTCTTCATTGCTTCCAGTGATTTTGTTTACATGGTATATCTTTGGGAATACTATTCCAAAATAAAAGCTCCCATTCCAATGATCTGGCAGTTTGTAATATGCTTTGTTCCCGCATATAAAATAAATTTCAGGAAATACTGGTTCCATTCCATCTTTGAAACCCCAACCCCCAATTACCTTATAATTGTGTTCACACTCACTGGAACCAATGAATATATTGTTATATTAACTAGTTCTTTCTCTATGGAGCAGAGTTTCCCTTTCTTTTCAAAATCCAACAACATAGCAGCATGAGTCTTGCCATTTGTGATGAACTCTACATTTTCAGCCCATTTAGGGATTTTATGGTTCTTGTCTTTTGCTTTTCTTTGGAAATTCTCTCTCCTTTTCTCAACCATATTTAAAAATATTTTCTCTTTTTCATGAAAGAAGCATGTTAAATTATTCTTGTGTACTTCAGCTATATCTATTGTACCTATGGTTCGAAAATATTCACCCATATAACATGTTACATCCCTCCTAGTATGTACAGGATTCAGGTTACTACGTATAGGAAGTTCAGAAAATATTACGTCTGAGTTAGAATTATATAAAACTGTAAGGGTCCCTTCTTATAAAATAAACTAGCTAAAATACTACATGAAATGCCGAATGTTAGAGGTAAATGGTGGTAAGTCACACCTTCGGCTACCGAAGTAGGTAACTTCATACAGACATAATAATTTTCTATTTCCATAGCTTCTACATAGTGTACTGATAGGTTTGCAAATACATGTAAGTGAGTTCTATTCTTAATTCTATCATAATGTAATCCTTCCTCATCTGATGCTTCTAAATCTACCTTCTGATGTCTAATGTTAAGTGCCTTTCCTTGTATATCTATTTTTCTAGATGTATCTATTGTTTCAGGTATGTTAGTGTTATTCTTTATGTCTCTATTCATTATATAAGGAATAGATACTGTCAGTCCTAACCATACTATGAATACCACCCACAGCACGCACACGCACACGCAGCGTTGCGCCCGCGCCACAGATTCGAAAATACCGGAACCACATTGCACGTTGACGAAGATCTGCTCCTCGCTGTGTATTTACAAAACCAGAAGAAAACAGTAATTGGCACAGTCTGCTCACAGAGCCCTACGTGCCACGCCTCTTCTAAAGTGGCTTACTCGGATAACTAGTACACTAGCTGCGTGGTCCTTGCTGCCGGTTGGTTTGAAATATATTTGTATCTTTTGTACCGACTGCAGGCTGGTATTCTGGACAGCGGAGCAAACCTTGACTCGGGACGCCACCAGGCAAAGCCGTGAGGGGGACGGCAGTGTATCCGGGCACAGAGGGAGCGGCGGGAGACTCCCTCTCTCTCCTACAGCACCCAGCAGCCTAAGGGGGCGGCGCACCGGTGACGCGTGCAGAGCGCCCGGAGGCGCTATTAAACAGACTGCGTCCGTGAGCCCTGGGGGGAGCAGGAGCAAACCTTTACTCGGGACGCCACCAGGCAAAGCCGTGAGGGGAACGGCAGTGTATCCGGGCACAGAGGGAGCGGCGGGAGACTCCATCTCTCTCCTACAGCACCCAGCAGCCTCGGGGGCGGGGAGCCGGTGACGCGTGCAGAGCGCCCGGAGGCGCTAATAAACAGACTGCGGCCTCTCGCCCCGCGAGTCGCGCGCGGGAGCGCCCGGGGCTAAGCCCGGGCAAAGGGCAGGCCCTCTGTGGCCCAAGGAGGCCCGAGGAGGCTGGACTGGGCCAGATATTCTGATCCTATTGAACTGATCCCGACTTGTTTAAATATCAAGTGAGACTTTTTTAATCTTTGCAATTATTGTGTTCACATTTGCCATATACCTTGACTTACGTTTTGCCCTATCCGTTACACAGGATGTCGAAATCCAAAAACGATAAACCTGCCACTGGCCTTAGTTCCATCGATAACTACATGGTCAGAAAGGTTTCCCAGATCAATAGTGAACGACGAGCATCGCTGGGGAAGGGGAGTACTGTAATCTGTTTGGATGAGCCGACGCAGGTAGTGGGGGACGCTGTGATGGAAGCTAACTGCGATGGTTTAGCTGGTGAAGAGCCCCCAACATCCATTGTGGTTAGGGCGGAGGTATATTCAGATCATCATGACGTATCTAGCGAAGAGCGGGAGGAAGTTCCATCTAGCACAAGGCCGGTAAGGACCTGTAGGAAAGCATTGACAAAAAGGGGGGGGGAGCAGAACAAGAAAGGAGGTGTCATAGAACCCAAAACTAATATTGGCCCAGGGATTAATCCCTTTGTATTCACGGGAAATAAGGAAGGTAGCTCTAATTTAAACATAAATATTGAACAGTTTACCACTCTTATTAAAAACTTGGTGTCTAAACTGGAGGCAAAGTTAAAGGAGGCACTCAGACCACTGGTTGCCAAGATAGACACCCTGGTCACGGAGGTGGCTAGGCTTGGTGGCCTGGTCTCCCCCCAACAAAGGGCAATGACATGTATAAGGGCCAAACCGGGGGAAGGAAGGCAGGTAGCGGTAGCGCAAGGTAAAAACCAGCAGAATACCAGCAATGCTGTGGCAGTACCAGCACCGCGAGTAGTAGGCCTTCAATAACACCAATTACCCCAGCTCAGCCGGGAACTTCAAACCTGCAGCTGCAACCCAATCCAACTGTATGTAATAGAGCGGATGGTAGACCCCAAAGAAGTAAACGCTATCTTAATCTACCACCGGACTGTGCGCCATTTGTGGTGGTTTTGACCAATGTTCCACCTGTTGGTACCCATCCTGCTTCACCTCTTGGCGAGTCGCACACTTCACTCAAAAATAAAACAGTGTCCTGGTTAAATAAAAACTGTGGTTTTCCGATTGGGTATTTAGACCAGGTAATGGCGGTAAGGAGGGTGAACTGGGTGGGACCGTCTAAAAAAGTAGGCAGTGGAGATTGTATTGTGGTGAACTTCAAACATCCCCAACACGTGGCCACGGTACTTCTAAGAGCATCTTCTTTAATATATAATGAGGGTAGTATATGTGTAGGGTATTTCTACGCACATTTGTGCAATAACCCCCCACAACAAAGGCTTGCCATACCCTTGTGCGATATTCAGACCCCAGTCAATGACACGCGTTTTATGTATAACATTGTTAATTCGTGTGGACCTGGAAATGTTGGTAATACACACAATAGATCTAACTTCACTGATCATTTTCAGCAGGGATCTAATGTCAACACACAGAACAGGTATGAGCTTCTATCTGGCCTGGAGATGTGTGATTGACATGAGATACCTGTGGGTCAGGGCACGATAATCTCAGATGGTCTAGTACCCACTATGAACTCGCAGGATAAAAGAGGACGTAGGAATGTTGTCTCATGGAATGTTGCTGGGTTGGCTGCAAAAATGGCAGATGTAAACTGGCTTACCTATATCAAACAATTTAAGGTTATTTGTCTCCAAGAAACATGGCTGGTAGAATGTGATTTGTTCTTAGAAGGGTACAAGGCTTTTTATGTACCTGCTACACCATCAATTAGAGGCAGGCCAAAGGGTGGCTTGGTGACTTTTGTTTCTATTCTGGTCACCTCGAAAATTCACAGAATTGATGTATATCAACCAGGCGTGCAGGGTGTAGTCCTAAATGGTAAAAATAGTAGGGTTGGTCTGGTGAATTTTTATAATGCTATTAATAACACTACAGCATCTAATCAACTACTTGTACTTCATGCTTTTATCACTACTTCTATGAAGGACTTTAGTCATAACCTAATGACTATGGGAGATTTTATTGTGCATTTGTGCGGCGATCCGCTCAAGAAATGCATAGTGGACTTGCATTGTGAACATATTAATGGTTTACATTTGGAACACACAGTGGATGGGGAACTGTGTAATGCTTTACTAGACAATTTGGATCTCTCATTGGCTATGACACTCAGGGATCCCCTAAGAAGTTTTGAAACTCCTAAATTTAAGGGGCACGGCAGGGGCACATTCATTGACCATATGTTACTATCACGGACTATGTTGCCCTTCCTGGAATATTTCGATATTGATAAAAGCGAATTTAGCGATCACAACCCTCTTGTAATTTATTTGAAGGGCTTGGGGATCACCAATGAAAAGCAGATATGTAGTGCAGGGAGGTTGAATACTACAGATGGGAGGCGGCGACTTAAATGGTCAATGGTTACCCAGGATATTCTGTATAAAAACATTGAGGAAAATTTTACAGAGGATATTGTTAACTGTACTCGGAAGGGGGCAGAGCCACGGGAGGTTTTAATTGCCTACCAAGACTTGTCGGGGAAGGTGTCAGACCTGCTGATGGTCCCAGTTAAAAAGAGTATGGAGAAAGGTTGGCCAAGGTGGTTTAATCATGATTGCTCCAAAGCTGCCCGCAATCTTAGGCTACCCTTGTCAGCCTCCCCGAGAATCCAGGAGAATATTAGAGCATGTCGTAAAGAATATAAGTCTGTTCTTAAAACCCTTAAGGAGTTTTTGAGAGAAGAGGCATGGTGTGAGATACTGGACCCATCCACTCTAAATTGCAGCTCCAGATTCTGGGCACTAGTTAAAAAACCGTTCCTGGTTGAAGAGCCAGGTGACGGCCTGGACTGCTGCATAACCAAGGAGGAGTGGGAGCAGCACTTTAAAAAACTGTACTGTTCAGAGGACACTGTAAGAGTGGAGTCAGTCACTGGCGGTAGAGGAGGAACTATTGAGTTTGACAGTAGGGAGGTGTTGGAGGCCATAGAAGAAGAACAGCAAGAAAGGCCCCAGGACCTGATGGGATTCCCCCAGACTTGTTTAAGTCTAAACCGAATTTTTGGGGACCTATTTTGGTGGCAGTTTTTAATGCTGCTGCCAAGGCAGGTTGTCCGCTGGCTTGGGGACTATCGACTATTGTGCCAGTATTTTAAAAAGGAGATAAGGGCAGTCCCCACTTTTACCGGCCAATTTCATTAATTGACTTGATGGTCAAAATTATGGGGAGAATTCTGTTACAGAGATTAACATGCTGGGCAACCGACAATAACATTATGTCGACTTCCCAGTATGGTTTCTGTTGGGGGCGTTCCACCACAACCCAGTGTCTTAATTTGTTTCTAGTACTGAGTAAATATACGGTGGCACAGAAGGGAACTGTCCATCTCGCCTTCATGGACCCGTCATCAGCCTTCGACTGTGTCAACAGGGGAAGGCTGTGGCAGTACATGAGGGAGAGGGGAGTAGATACAGGGATTGTCGACTTCCTGGTGGACATGCACAGTTATACCAGTGCTAATGTTAGATACTCTGCGAATGGTGACACTACTGGCAAGTTTGATATTAAGAAGGGAGTGCGCCAGGGATGTATTCTCGCTCCATTTCTTTTTAATTTTTATATAAATGAATTAGATGCTGTTTTACAGAAGGTACAGGCAGACTGTCCTAGAGTGGGCAGGCGGGGTATTCCAGTTCTTTTATACGCAGATGATGCGGTTTTAATTTCAAGAACGGAGAGGGGACTCCAGATGCTTTTAAATGCTTTTAATGTTTTTATGACCGACAGGGACTTACTGGTTAATAACTCCAAATCATACATTATGCATGTTGGCCAGCAACCAAAAAAGAACTTTGTGTTTAAACTTGATGACATGCCAATTCCGGTCACAGAAACGTTTTCTTATCTAGGCGTTTTATTTGATACCAAACTTAGCTGGGGCCCTCACTTGGCCAAGAAAAAGGGGGAATTAGCGAGGGTCAATGCATCTATTTTCCATTTTGCCTCGAAACTGGGGAAGAAACCAGTTAGTGCAATGGTCAAATTATATAATGCCAAATCAGTTGCTACAGCAGTGTATGGCAGTGAATTATGGGGCGATGTAACAGGAGATCAGTTACAGATCGCTGAAAATAATTTCCTAAAACGTCTTCTATGTGTGCCCGCCGGTACTCCTAATCTGGCAGTCCATGAAGAACTGGGGACTCAGTACCTATGTGATAATTTTGCTCTAAGGCCGTTGACCTGTTGGGTTAACCTGTGGTTAAATCAGGATATACCTCTTACTCACCAGATTGTAAGAGATCTCGTATCTCAGGATAATTCTATGTGCATCCCCTGGTTAAAGTATCTGAAATCCTGCTTTGAAAGGCTGGGGCGTCCAGATTTGTTTGACCACCCTGGCGGGATTGTAAAGGGTGATGTAGCAGCAATCAAACATGCATTCTGTAATGACAGGCTCGCCCAAAGAGAAAGTGAGGAACTGTTGAAGCCAAGTGTTAGGAAATATGTTATGTTAAAGACCCGTGACAGCATGGAACGTTATTTAACAGGATCATTTACTTCACATGAAAAATTTCTGTTGTCAAGGTTCAGATTTAATATTTGCCATCATCTTTTAATCAGACCCAAGTCGGACATTTTTAGCAAGTTTGCAGCTCCCTGTGGCTGCGACGGGAAGTCTCCACAGGATATGCTGCATTTTATGTTTTTATGTAGGTTTTATGAATATCCACGCCAACGTTATCTTATTGCCCTCCTAAGAAGACTTAATTTTAACCAAATCAGACCAGCTCTTATTTATCTACAGCTCTTGCACAGTGACAGTGTTCTCCAAATAATAGCGTTTTTAAAACTTGCTGTTAGACTGAGACTCTGTCTGGACCAATGACCGCTTTATTTTGTCTGACTAATTGGCCAGTTTATGGATATATAACTATGTTCTCTGCACTTTATTTTGCACTGTTTGCACGTGTTAGCCATCCCGTTGTACCGCTACTGAGATATGTGTAATATGATTCTGTACTGTGGCTATATCAAGCGTTGATCCTCAGCCGGATTGACTACTGTAACGGTTTACTTTTATCAGCCAATGAGGGTGTGTTGGATAAGCTGCAGGTGATCCAGAACACGGCGGCTCGCCTAGTTCTGAATGCCCCTCCGAGAACTGCTTCTAAACCTCTCCTGAACCGCCTACACTGGCTTCCAATACGACAGAGGGTCAAATTTAAAATATGTTGTTTGATCCACAAATGTCTAAACTCAGAGGGACCTATCTATCTGGAACGGAAATGTATTCCTTATGCTCCAGTACGGTCTCTTAGATCTAGTAGTAATCTCCTTCTGGTGGTCCCCCACATAAAAAAAGTAAGACATGGAGGCAGAGCCTTGTCTGTTACTGGCCCTAAGTTGTGGAACAAGTTACCTTTGGCCTTAAGGCAATGTAAAGAACATCTGACTTTCCGCAAACTTTTAAAAACAGCTCTTTTTAAAAATGAAGTCTAACTCATCCCCTCACTGTTAATATGCTGCTGATCCCTGGTCAAAAGCGCAGAGATACTCCTGTAGGAGTGATTCTAGCGCTATATAAACTTATAAATAAATAAATAAATAAATAATCTGTGGCAATAATCTGAATAATGTGTTTTTAATTGTATTGTTTATATGTGTACTTTTATGGTTTGAAATACAACCGAAATAAAGTCTCTTTTGATTTGGATTTTTGGTTACTATGAATACTAGCACTATACTACATGTGCATATTTTACAGCATGTTTTCAAACAGTTTCTTTTCGGTCTTCCATTAACAGTATGATCAGCTGATTAGGAGACTTAACCTCTCTTTGTAACTTTTACACAGTCTTTTAACCTGTGTACTTTCTTTCAAGTTGGCCTCACTTCTTCGTCAGTCTGGTCAGCAATTAATTTGTCACCACTTTCGTTACTTATTTCTAAGTGTTCTAAATCTTCAAGGATGACGTAAGTCCATTCAGGGCCTCTGAATTTATTATTTAGTCTTTTCAATTGTGGACTTCTCCTTCTTGGTTGCTCTGTGGAAGGTCCAGCTTGACTTGATATTTCAATTACTTGCTCTGGTTCTTCATATATTGTTTTGAGGCGAAACTTCAATCTTTTGACAAACCCAGGCACCTTTTCTGAGTCTTTTAGCTGGCACTGTGCTTTGATTTCCTTCAATTCTTCTTTTATTCTCAGTCAGTTGTGGCACAATTTGTACATCTTCATCTTCTGTATCCCTCTCTATCTGATTTTGTCCAGGACTTGTTTCAGTTTCTTCTGCCTGTACACTAATCTGGCCTTGTTCAGGAGTGTGCTGAATTTGATTTTGACTTTGTTCAACTTCTTCTTTCTGAACACCTTTTTCTACACCTATCTGGTCCTGCTCAGGTATCTCGATCGCTTGTCCTTCTTCTTCCTGAGCCTTCGCCCTTGTACCTATCTGTCCCTCCTCCGACTCTGGAGCTGTGAACGGTATCTGAATTGTCTGAGTATATTGATTTTCCCTTATCTGATCCTCCTCAGGAATACCATTGGCTTGGATTTCTGTAATCTGTTCTTCTAAACCTATCTCGTCCTCACTATCACTCTGTCTAACTAAATAGGTTTGACTCCTTGTTCTTATTATCCTGGTAGGTATGTTGACTACTGGAATCCACTCATCCTGACTGGTGCTTGGTCGTTCATCAGCTATTTCAGGATCCATTTCTTGAGACCCTTCAGCGGGACAACCTTCGGCTTCAGTTTCATCAGGTTCAATCACCCTTTTTGTGTGACTGGCATGGATCCAATTCGGAATTCCCTTGCACTTTACAGCTGTAGTGGTGACCAATATCATTGTTTGGCCTTCCACACCTTGGAGCTAGGCAAGATTCTCATTTATGTTCCTTTATCACAACCCAGTCACCTGGAATCAGATCATGTGCTGGAGTTGATTGTCTGGCGACAGAGTCTTCCCCAACCTGGTGAGAGATAGAACGCACTTGGTCAGCCAGTTCTTTGCAGTACTCTAGTACTAAGTCATCAGATATATTTATCAACTCATGTCCTGGCACCCATGCCTGCCTCATTGCTCTTCCCATGAGAATTTCATGAGGACTCAAGCCTGTTTTTCTGTCTGGAATACTTCTGAGCCCCATCAGAACACGAGGTAAAGCATCAGGCCATTCTAATTTTGTAGATGCGTATATCTTTCCTATTCTTTATTTTATTGTGCCATTCAGTTGTTCAACCACTCCAGACGCCTCTGGATGGTATGCACAGTGCAGCTTCTGCTCAATTTTGAATGCTTCACAGATTTGACCGATTATTTCATTATTAAAGTGAGACCCTCGGTCTGATTTAATCGTTACTGAAAAACCGAAACGTGGTATCAACTCTCTGAGTAAAAGTCTAGCTACAGTGATGATATCATTTTGTTTTGTAGGGTATGCTTCTACCCATTTTAAAAATAGGCAGACAATGACAAGAACATATTTCATTCCTCGACAGGGTGGTAACTGTATAAAATCAATTTGTAGTCTTATGAATGGGCCTTCTGCTTTCCCAATTTTCCCAGGGCAAACTACAGTTCTTTTACCAGGATTCATTTGTTGACAAATCAAACATCTTTGGCCAAGAGCTTCTGCTATGTTCCTGAATTTTGCATTCAAGCGGGCGCTTGCGGTAAAGGCAGAGACGGTGGCAGGGTCTCCCCTTTCCGCTTGAAGAACCAGCTAGCGCTGCTGCTGCACAAAAGACTATATGAAATGGTAGAATTATCATGCCTATTTTAAACGGATATATTTTAAATCAAAATCATTTCTGCAGTATTGCAGTTTTACTTACTTATATGGACTGATACTCCCAAGGAGTCTGGGCTCAATTGTTAGCCTGCACGCCTCGTTCTGACTCGGTGATTAGCACCGTTGAGCAGAGGGTGGACAGGCAAGAGCCAGACACACTTCCGGTTGCGAGCGGTTAGCGCTCTAGATTTCCACAAGTGCGAGGGGCATAAAGCTCTCCTCCCACTCTGAGAGCGCAGCGGTCGCGCGGAGGGGAACGCCTAAGAGGAGCCAAAGAGTAGCCCGACTGTGCCCGTCCGTGCCAGGACGGGGCCAGGGGCTATGGGCTCTGCTCCTCGAGGACCCTCTACATTTACAAGGGCGCCTAGACTAAGGTACTCCAGTAATGTTTTAAAACACTTATGTCCCGCCCCTTCTAAAGGATGTAACAGAGACTCCTGGCCATGTCCAGAGGGCCCGTTTTCTTGTATAAATTGTCAGTTTCAGGCATCCTATATTGCCCCAATGGATAGAGTTAAGCCTCTAAAACCTCTGTTAGAATGTGGCTTGAAGAGTTTTTTACTGAATGTGCGTTCTTTGCCCAAGTATCATTTGGAATTGTGGGATCTTGTGTTCTCCTTACAGCCTGATATATGCTTCCTAACTGAGTCCTGGATGAAACCCCATACTGTTCCTGCAATAACATTGGGGGTTCCCTCAGGCTATACATTTTTACACCTTGACCGGCCAAATAAAATCGGGGGTGGTCTAGCCATCCTGCATAAGGAAGAGCTGAAGGTCGCCATACTGGAGCAATTTCTTTGTTTATCTATGGAAATCATGATTTTTAAAATTAGCTCTGATGCTAAAACCTCCTGGAAAGGAGCCTTAGTGTACCGCCCCCCTGGACCCATGTCGGGTTTCACCCTATCCCTGGTGGAAATACTAGCACCCCATTTTAAAGCAAAAGAAAATGTTATTCTTTTGGGTGATTTTAATGTTCATGTTGATATCCCTTCTCACCCAGAAACTTCAATATTCTTAGCGGATCTTTCTACTTTAGGCCTTGAAATGTATAATAAGGGCCCTACACATAAAGGAGGCCACACTCTGGACATACTCTTCTCTAACTGCCCCGATATACGATGCTATCCTGTCACCCAAATAAGCTGGTCTGACCACTATTTAGTGGAATTTTCCTTATTGGGTGTCTCCAAACCTTCCCATAAGCCACCGCTCCCATCCATCTGGAGACGACAGTGGCATAAAGTAACAGTAGAAGAGTTGGGGAGGGTATGGAAGAAACCAATTCTCACTGAGATAGATAATGTGGATTTGGCTCTCTCCAAACTTGTTGATTCTCTCATAATGGCAATAGATACTTTAGCACCTCTAAAACTGCATAAACAGCATCACTCCTCTAAGCAAGAAATATGGTACACCGAAGCACTTAGAGTAGAGAAGCAGGGTTGCAGAAGATAGAGAAGAAGTGGAGAAAAACTCAAACAGAGGAGAATAAAAGAGCACATCAAGAGGCTCAATCAAATTATTATAAAAATATAAGGCTGGCTAGGAAAAACAGTCGTATCCAGCAACTTGATGAAGCAGGCAACTCCTCTAAAGAGCTTTACAACATACTACAGACTTTTGTAAAGCCAATGGCTTGTGAAAGTTCGGATGATTTTTCACAGCCCCTTTGTGACGACATCTCCCTGTTCTTTGAGAACAAAATAAATACGATCTATGACAAAATCATGATAGCCTCCAACAATATGAATAGCTCTCCTAGTCCAACTAAACCATCCATTCGTGGGGACCACTCATTCACCACTTTTCCATCTATTAACGATACTGATTTCTTCAATCTTATCAGTCATATAAAATCTGGGTCCCCGGATGATTTTCTGCCTGCCAAAATGATCGCCCCTTGAGTACTCTGATTGGACCTGAGGTCACATTTGTATTAAATCTTTCACTCAAGGAAGGTCAGTTACCTATGGAATGGAAGAGAGCGGTGGTGAACCCTATTCGTAAGAACACGACATACCCATGGACGGATCTCTCCAACCTCCGACCCATCTCCCTTTTGCCATACTTTAGCAAGATGGCTGAGAAGCATGTGAACACCTGTCTATCAAAATACATCGAGACAGCGGGAGGTCTGGACCCCTCGCAATCGGGGTTCAGACCCAATCACAGCACCGAATCTGCCCTCCTCTCAGTGACCGATACGATCAGGATGGCACTAGATGGAGGGGGCTCAATGATTCTGGTGCTGTTAGACCTGTCCGCTGCCTTCGACACGGTGTCACATGAGATTCTTCTCGGCCGCTTGCAGGAGATGGGTATAGGGGGTGTGGCGCTGTTCTTGGTAGAGAGCTTTCTCACAGGCCGCTCACAAAATGTGAGATTGGGCTCCCTTCAATCCATCTCTAGGGAGCTCACCAAGGGAGTGCCACAAGGCTCATGCCTAAGCCCCACACTATTTAATGTGTATGTGGCACCCTTGGCCGGCATTGTGAGAGAATATGGGTTCACCTCGGTATCCTATGCTCATGACACCAGCTTCTGTTCCCTTTCTAGTCCCTTACTCCAGCTATAAGGAATTCCTTTGTGGATGGTATGAGGGCAGTCTCTAACTGGATGGCTGCAAACTGCCTTCAGTGTAATGTAGGCAAAACAGAGGTGATGTTATTTGGAGAGGCTCTGCTTCTGTGGTCCCCCGAATGGTGGCCTCTAGATCTCGGGCCAGTGCCAAGTCCAAAACAGACTGTTAAAAATCTTGGAGTACGCATGGATCAGGCATTGGTGCTTAAAGAACATGCCAATCAAGTTGCTGGTCTATGCTTTCATACCATCGGACTTCTGCGACGTGTTTTTCCACTCTTGGGTCCTGGGGGTGACTGAGCGACTCCGACACGGTATTGATAGTGGTGAGACCTTTGCGCTTATACTATTGGATTTAAGCGCAGCTTTTGATACCGTGTCGCATTCCATTCTTCTAGAGTCCCTTCACTCCCTTGGTGTTGCAGGATCTGCGCTCGCCTGGGTGGCTTCATTTCTTAATGAGCGTACCTTTCAGGTATTTTCAACCAAAGCTGAATCGGCGATCTGTTCATCTGCTTATGGCGTTCCGCAGGGGTCTATATTGAGCCCTTTATTGTTCAATATCTACATCAGACCCCTTGCCACGATTGTAGAGGACGCCGGTCTGTCTATTTATTCCTATGCAGATGATACGCAGATCGTGTTCTCCTTGTCTGACAGTAGGTCTCAGGACACCTCTGCCCTAAAAATCGGCCTTTCTCGGGTTGCAGCCTGGATGCAGGTTAACCTGTTAAAACTCAATGGTGAAAAGACCGAGGTTATCGTACTTGGCAAACATAAAGATCTGTGGGGTTCTAGACATTGGCCTAGTAACATGGGTCCACTGCCTACCCCCGTGCCAGTTGTACGTAACCTCGGCTTTCTAATCGACGAGAAACTCTCGATGCGTCAACAGGCAACTAAGGTCGCTGCAATCTGCTTTAATACTCTACGCTGGTTGCAGAAGATCCTATGGATGCTGCCTGAGTCTACTCGTCGAACTGTTGTCCAGGCTCTTGTAATGTCCCGTATCGACTACGGCAATGTGCTCTATCTGGGAGCTGATAGAGCTACAATGAATATACTCCAAGTTGTGCAGAACTCAGCTGCCCGCCTTCTGTGCAATGTTCCTCGTAGAATGTCTGCAACACAAGCCCTATGTGACCTTCATTGGTTAAAAATTGCTGACCGTGTAGCTTTTAAAACTTTGTGCCTTATGTTTAAGATCCGTCAGGGTTTTGCTCCTGCATATTTGCACAATCTTGTCCGACCATACCAGCCAAACCGTCCCCTTAGGTCATCAAATCAAGCAAACTTTGTAATTCCTAGAATTCGCTTGACAAAAATGGGAGGTCGCTCTTTTGCCCATTTGGGGCCGAAGATGTGGAATACTCTTCCATTGACGCTCAAAACAGAGACCAATCTTTTGGCTTTTCGCAAAAAGCTAAAAACCTTTCTGTTTTAGTTGATCAAACGTTTTCTGCTTTTCCTGCTTCAGCAAATACCTATCTCTCTTCTCTAGGCTGTCCCTGGCGCCGGGAAACCCTTTATGGGTAGCTGAGCGCAATACAAATTCAATAAAATAAATAAAAAATAAATAAATACCTGACCATCACCGCAAGACACTGGTCCAGACGTTGGTGATCAGTAGACTGGACTACTGCAATGGCCTGTTCATCTCGGCCAATGAGGAACAACTAAATCATTTGCAAGTAGTCCAGAACAACACAGCAAGACTGGTACTCAATGCCTTACCTAGAACCCCCTCCTGCCCGCTTTTGGATAGCCTTCATTTGCTGCCTGTTCGGCAGCGGGTGAAATATAAAATCTGTTGTACCATACACAAATGCCTCTATGGCACAGGCCCTAAATACCTATTAATTCAGAAAAGGGGGTGGTGATGAACAGAGTGTCTGAATTAAGCAGACCACTCT
This sequence comes from Lissotriton helveticus, assembly GCF_964261635.1. Lineage (NCBI taxonomy): Eukaryota > Metazoa > Chordata > Amphibia > Caudata > Salamandridae > Lissotriton > Lissotriton helveticus. The sequence goes on along the minus strand of NC_136069.1, from coordinate 1,409,295,461 downwards.
TACCCAGTCCAAAGATCAGGGCTTGATCCATCACCGTTATTTAGCTCACTGCCCCATCCCAGCTCAGAACCTGGCTATATGCAAATTAGTCTGTCCCTGGCCCAGTGCATCATGGGAACAGGGCAGACCAAACTACCGAGCCAATTCTTCACCAGAAAGGAGACAAGCTTCCGGGGACCGGTTTCTGCCATTTCAGGCGTCGTCGGCCCGGCTTGCTTGAATCCTGATGGAGCAGTGAGCAAGGGACTCATGTCTGAGTATACCCTTCCACGCTTATGGTGGACAAAATGATTCAGAAAAGGGGGTGGTGATGAACAGAGTGTCTGAATTAAGCAGACCACTCTTACCCAGTCCAAAGATCAGGGCTTGATCCATCACCGTTATTTAGCTCACTGCCCCATCCCAGCTCAGAACCTGGCTATATGCAAATTAGTCTGTCCCTGGCCCAGTGCATCATGGGAACAGGGCAGACCAAACTACCAAGCCAATTCTTCACCAGAAAGGAGACAAGCTTCCGGGGACCGGTTTCTGCCATTTCAGGCGTCGTCGGCCCGGCTTGCTTGAATCCTGATGGAGCAGTGAGCAAGGGACTCATGTCTGAGTATACCCTTCCACGCTTATGGTGGACAAAATGATTCAGAAAAGGGGGTGGTGATCAACAGAGTGTCTGAATTAAGCAGACCACTCTTACCCAGTCCAAAGATCAGGGCTTGATCCATCACCGTTATTTAGCTCACTGCCCCATCCCAGCTCAGAACCTGGCTATATGCAAATTAGTCTGTCCCTGGCCCACTGCATCATGGGAACAGGGCAGACCAAACTACCAAGCCAATTCTTCACCAGAAAGGAGACAAGCTTCCGGGGACCGGTTTCTGCCATTTCAGGCGTCGTCGGCCCGGCTTGCTTGAATCCTGATGGAGCAGTGAGCAAGGGACTCATGTCTGAGTATATCCTTCCACGCTTATGGTGGACAAAATGATTCAGAAAAGGGGGTGGTGATGAACAGAGTGTCTGAATTAAGCAGACCACTCTTACCCAGTCCAAAGATCAGGGCTTGATCCATCACCGTTATTTAGCTCACTGCCCCGTCCCAGCTCAGAACCTGGCTATATGCAAATTAGTCTGTCCCTGGCCCAGTGCATCATGGGAACAGGGCAGACCAAACTACCAAGCCAATTCTTCACCAGAAAGGAGACAAGCTTCCGGGGACCGGTTTCTGCCATTTCCGGCGTCGTCGGCCCGGCTTGCTTGAATCCTGATGGAGCAGTGAGCAAGGGACTCATGTCTGGGTATACCCTTCCACGCTTATGGTGGACAAAATGATTCAGAAAAGGGGTTGGTGATGAACAGAGTGTCTGAATTAAGCAGACCACTCTTACCCAGTCCAAAGATCAGGGCTTGATCCATCACCGTTATTTAGCTCACTGCCCCATCCCAGCTCAGAACCTGGCTATATGCAAATTAGTCTGTCCCTGGCCCAGTGCATCATGGGAACAGGGCAGACCAAACTACCAAGCCAATTCTTCACCAGAAAGGAGACAAGCTTCCGGGGACCGGTTTCTGCCATTTCAGGCGTCGTCGGCCCGGTTTGCTTGAATCCTGATGGAGCAGTGAGCAAGGGACTCAAGTCTGAGTATACCCTTCCACGCTTATGGTGGACAAAATGATTCAGAAAAGGGGGTGGTGATGAACAGAGTGTCTGAATTAAGCAGACCACTCTTACCCAGTCCAAAGATCAGGGCTTGATCCATCACCGTTATTTAGCTCACTGCCCCATCCCAGCTCAGAACCTGGCTATATGCAAATTAGTCTATCCCTGGCCCAGTGCATCATGGGAACAGGGCAGACCAAACTACCAAGCCAATTCTTCACCAGAAAGGAGACAAGCTTCCGGGGACCGGTTTCTGCCATTTCAGGCGTCGTCGGCCCGGCTTGCTTGAATCCTGATGGAGCAGTGATCAAGGGACTCATGTCTGAGTATACCCTTCCACGCTTATGGTGGACAAAATGATTCAGAAAAGGGGGTGGTGATGAACAGAGTGTATAGCCCTGATTTTTGGACTGGGTAAGAGTGGTCTGCTTAATTCAGGCACTCTGTTCATCACCAACCCCTTGTCTGAATCATTTTTGTCCACCATAAGCGTGGAAGGGTATACTCAGATGTGAGTCCCTTGCTCATTGCACCATCAGTATTCAAGCAAGCCGGGCCGACGACGCCTGAAATGGCAGAAACCGGTCCCCGGAAGCTTGTTTCCTTCCCAGTACAAGAATTGGCTTGGTAGTTTGGTTTGCCCTGTTCCCATCATGCACTGGGACAGGAACAGACTAATTTGCATATAGCCAAGTTCTGAGCTGGGATGGTGCAGTGAGCTAAAAAATGGTGATGGATCAAGCCCTGATCTTTGGACTGGGTAAGAGTGGTCTGCCTAATTCAGGCACTCTGTTCATCACCACCCCCTTTTCTGAATCATTTTTGTCCACCATAAGCGTGGAAGGGTATACTCAGATGTGAGTCCCTTGCTCATTGCACCATCAGGATTCAAGCAAGCCGGGCCGACGACGCCTGAAATGGCAGAAACCGGTCCCCGGAAGCTTGTTTCTTCCTTCCCAGTACAAGAATTGGCTTGGTAGTTTGGTTTGCCCTGTTCCCATCATGCACTGGGACAGGAACAGACTAATTTGCATATAGCCAAGTTCTGAGCTGGGATGGTGCAGTGAGCTAAAAACGGTGATGGATCAAGCCCTGATCTTTGGACTGGGTAAGAGTGGTCTGCTTAATTCAGGCACTCTGTTCATCACCACCCCCTTTTCTGAATCATTTTTGTCCACCATAAGCGTGGAAGGGTATACTCAGATGTGAGTCCCTTGCTCATTGCACCATCAGGATTCAAGCAAGCCGGGCCGACGACGCCTGAAATGGCAGAAACCGGTCCCTGGAAGCTTGTTTCCGTCCCAGTACAAGAATTGGCTTGGTAGTTTGGTTTGCCCTGTTCCCATCATGCACTGGGACAGGAACAGACTAATTTGCATATAGCCAAGTTCTGAGCTGGGATGGTGCAGTGAGCTAAAAAACGGTGATGGATCTAGCCCTGATCTTTGGACTGGGTAAGAGTGGTCTGCTGAATTCAGGCACTCTGTTCATCACCACCCCCTTTTCTGAATCATTTTTGTCCACCATAAGCGTGGAAGGGTATACTCAGATGTGAGTCCCTTGCTCATTGCACCATCAGGATTCAAGCAAGCCGGGCCGACGACGCCTGAAATGGCAGAAACCAGTCCCCGGAAGCTTGTTTCCTTCCCAGTACAAGAATTGGCTTGGTAGTTTGGTTTGCCCTGTTCCCATCATGCACTGGGACAGGAACAGACTAATTTGCATATAGCCAAGTTCTGAGCTGGGATGGTGCAGTGAGCTAAAAAACGGTGATGGATCAAGCCCTGATCTTTGGACTGGGTAAGAGTGGTCTGCTTAATTCAGGCACTCTGTTCATCACCACCCCCTTTTCTGAATCATTTTTGTCCATCATAAGCGTGGAAGGGTATACTCAGATGTGAGTCCCTTGCTCATTGCACCATCAGGATTCAAGCAAGCCGGGCCGACGACGCCTGAAATGGCAGAAACCGGTCCCCGGAAGCTTGTTTCCGTCCCAGTACAAGAATTGGCTTGGTAGTTTGGTTTGCCCTGTTCCCATCATGCACTGGGACAGGAACAGACTAATTTGCATATAGCCAAGTTCTGAGCTGGGATGGTGCAGTGAGCTAAATAACGGTGATGGATCAAGCCCTGATCTTTGGACTGGGTAAGAGTTTATTCCTTACAATCCTGGACGTTCCCTGCGTTCAAGTAACCAGCAATTGCTTCAGGTTCCCAGGATTAAGAGGATAAGACAGGGAGGGCGTGCCCTCTCCTATAAAGGTCCCATTCTTTGGAGTTCACTTCCACTTGCCCTAAAGACCAATGTAAATTTTCAATCCTTTAGGAAGGTCCTTAAAACTCATCTATATTCGACATCGTAGTTCACTGGTAGTCTTACTATTCAGTTATTAGTCTGGTATCTGCACCTATGCGCAAGCGCGGGAATACCCCTATGGGGTCGATTCCTGCGCTATATAAGAAAATAAATAAATAAATGTCTGAATAGTCGCATCATAGCATCCCGCCCTAGGTGGGAATCTCCATGATACATCCTAGCCATAGGAGCAAGCATACAGTCTGGTAACACAGGTCTGCCATCAAGGTAAACAATAACACCATCTTCACCCTTTTTCTGACAACCTATCTTTCTCCATTCTTCTTTTCTGAAATTTCTGCCTCATTCTGCAAATCTTTCACTTCTTCCCAAGTTTTCACACCTTGCAGCAACATAAGTTGGCAGCTTTTTCCCCATGCATCGATTTTCTTATTTATTGCCATCTTATGTTTGGCACAATGTTGGGCTAATTGGTCAGCATATCGGTTACCTGCTGTCACTTTGTCATTTCCAGATTGATGAGCAGCACACTTGACCACAGCCACTGTTTCTGGTAATTGAATTGCTTTTAGCAAATCATTCACATAATTTCCATTTTTAATAGGAGTACCTGATGAAGTCAGAAATTCTCTTTGCATCCAGAGTTCTCCAAAATCATGCACAAGCCCGTAGCTGTATTGGCTGTCTGTGTAAATGGTTACTTTCACATTTTTCTCAATTTTGCAAGCCCTTGCCAATGCAATTAATTCAGCTACTTGTGCAGACTTGACTCCAGGTAAATAGGTTGCTTCAACTGGGCCCCATAATGTACAATTGGCATATGCAGCACTCAAACCTCCTTCCTCATGTCGCATGCATGAGCCGTCTACAAATAACTCATGTTCTGAATCTATTAATGGTTCTTCTCTGATGTCTGGACGAGGTTTGGTACAGTATTCTGTCAGGTCGATACATTTATGTTCGACTTCATTTTTTACTTCTGCAAAATGTGATTCAGGCAACAGTGTTGCTGGATTCAAAATGTTACACCTAGCAATAGTCACATTTTCTGCACCTAAAAGAATGAATTCATATTTAGTCAGCCGACTAGGAGTCAGATATTGGGTTTTGGTCCTTGTCAACAAAATCACAACTGCATGTGGGACGTATACAGTCACTGCATGTCCCATAATAATGGATTCACTTTGCTCAAGAGTCATGCATGTTGCAGCTACTGCTTTCAGACATCTTGCCAATGCAGATGCCACTGGATCCAGTGTGGAAGAAAAATATGCCACAGGACGTCTCATCAAACCATGGGTTTGGGTCAAGACTGAGAGTGCGCAATTGTCTTGGGTATCACAAAACAATGCAAAGTCTTTTGAATAATCAGGCATTCCTAATGCTAGAGCTGTACACAGACAATCGTGTAATTTTAAGAAAGATGACATGCTTTCATCATCCCATTCTACCGGGTTTTTTGCTCTTTTCTTTGTCATTTGTATCAATGGTTTTGCCAGAACTGCAAATCCCACAATCCACTGCATGCAATAACCTATGATTCCAAGAAACATTCTGATTTCTTTCTGAGTTCGAGGTAGATTCATGTTTTTGATTATTTTGATCGTTTCTGTGGTAACTCTTCTGACACCCCTTTCTATCTGGTGTCCCAGATATTTCACTGATGTGGTGCAAAACTGTAATTTTTCAGGTGACACCTTATGTCCTCCTTCACCCAAATGATTTAACAAGGCTATGGTATCCACTACACAGTCATTTCGGGTTTTAGATGCCACCAATAGGTCGTCTATGTACTGCACTAGGACAGAATTTCCAGGCAGCACCAAAAATTCAAGCCACTTTTTCAAAATCTGATTAAAGATTGATGGACTTTCTGTGTACCCCTGAGGGACACGGTTTTAGGCGTAGACATAGCTGTCGAATTCAAATGAAAAAAGATACCTTCGGTATCTGAAATAAAATCACAGCAGGGTTTGGCACTACAGGACAACATGGGAAAACAATTTTATTGATTTTGCTGAGGTCTTGTACGACCCTATACTTCCCACTCGGTTTCTTTATGCCAATTATGGGCGAATTACATGGACTGCTAATTTTTTCTTGCAAAATGCCTGTTTCAACCAAATGTTTTATTTCTGCTGCTACTCCTGCTTCTATTTCTGGACTCATTTAATACTGTCAAGCACTTGGGTAAACTGCACCTTCTCTCACAGTCACTTTTATTGGATCAACATTTGTCATTAATCCTATATCTTTCCCTGTAAAATCCCAAACTTCAGGATTCACAGTATCTTGTAATTCTTTTGGTAAATCTTCTATGGTCAATGTTCTATTTTCAGTTTCCTATTTTGCCAACATTCATTTATATATTCCATCTTTGTCTGGGGTTTGAATTTCAACACCACTTGGAGTGCAAAAGATGGTGCAATTTATTTTGCACAACAAGTCTCTGCCTAACAGGTTTACTGGACTGGAATCGCACACAACGAATTTGCGCATTTCTTTAACATTTCCTATCCTAACTTCCATTAGTTCTGTCACTGCGGTACTAATTTGTTTATTAGAAATGCCCACTACTTGGATCGCTTCTCCTGAGAGGGGTAGGTTTGGAACGTCTGCTGTTCTCCCAGTAGAACAGGTAGCGCCAGTGTCATCAAAAAGGTAACATCATTTCCCTCAACTTTTCCCTCAATATATGGACCTGACTGATCTACCGGCAAGGATGCGCCAAGTATGCATTCCTCTTCCTCCCCTCTCAGGCACCGTCAGTAGGTGCCCTCTTCAAAAAATGTGTCACTCAAAAGAAATTGTGGAGTCACTGAATCTCCTCTACCACTTCCCTCCCAATTTGTGGTAGCCACACTATAGCCTGCTTTGCTCCCAGGATCTGGCATAGCTGCAAGGGGTAATTGGTTCTGTATTACCTGGGGCGACTGTTTCTTTGACACTTCATTCTGCGACTGTGAATTCAAAGAGTTATTTTGCACGTTGTTATTACTCAATATGGCTTTACACTCGTTTTTCCAATGCCCCAACTTTCTGCACCTGTGACATGGGAATTTCTTTTTAGCCTCATCTCTGTTATAATTTTCCTTTGGCTTTCCTCTATTTCCATCTCCTTGTGCTTGATTATTCTTCAACTAATTCAATTGGAGTTCCTGTTGCTCTGCTAGTTTTACTTGGGCCCACATGACTTTTTCTTCCAAATTCTTACGCTTGTTATCTAATTCATCTACACAATATTTTGCATATTTGAGTATTTCATCAATAGGTTTGGCCTACCAACAGATCGTATGATCTTTAATCCATTGTGAAATTTCTGGCCTCAATCCAGGCTCAAACCGATAAATGAAATGTGTCATAACTTTGGTATCAATATTCTCTGGACCACTATATTGTTTAAAGACTTGCAAGAGGCATTCATAATATGCATGTACAGATTCAGCTTTATTCTGTGTAGTTCTATCTATTCTAGTCCAGTCAGTTTCTTTTCGAGGTACCTTCCCTTTCAAGTACAGCATTACCTGATTGAACTTCTTCATAACCTCATCTGATGGAGCTCCTGTCTTTAGGTCTCAAGAATACTCATCACTTGGCCAATCAACTGCTATTTTGCACTCTGTCCATAAATCAACAGGGACAACCATGTCAAATAATCCATCTAGATCTTTTAACAGTCCCTCTGAAACCTTTACAAATCTTTCGACTTGTCTGTACCATTCTACAGGTTTCTCTCGTAATTTTGGAAAATCATTTGTAAATGACAAAATATCCTGACGGGACCATGGGACATGTACATCACCTCCATCTGGCACTTCTCTCATTGGACACAACCTTTCCACTTTTTCTGTTTCTTTTAACATATACTCTGATGCTGTGCTTTTCACCTGGGCCTCCTCCTTTTTCTTCGCCCACCTGGCTTTCCATCTTTCTAAATCACCCCATGTTTGCAATATTGATAACAACTCCTTAATCTGCACTTTCCTTCCTGACACATTCATATTTGACAAATCTTTATCACTGAAATCAACTCGGTAAGGTTTCTGTAATACTTTTGATTTACCAATATCGATTTCCATTTCAAGTGCCACATTCATTCATTTTTCATGAAATACCCTGGTGTTTCGTGTGATACTTCGACATATAAACAAAAAGTTCATCTTCGCTGAATGTGTTCAATCTTTCTAAACCCACATTTCCTGACATCGTTTTTTCTAATTTGACCCTTAATTTGAATATATCCAATGCTTTTAGTTGTGATTTTGGCTTATCAATTTCTCGGGCCCATTTCTCTAAATCTTCTGGGGTAATATTGTTGTATTTACTGTACCTGTTTGTGTTTCCATTCGCACTTCTCTAGAGCTTCCGGGAGTACTTTTCCCAAATTAAAGTCTCCTTTCTTGGCTGTACTACAGGTGTAGGAGGTTTAGGACTATACTGCTTATCTCCATACAAAGGGACAACAGGACCAATGGTCACCGGAATGGTTAGGGCTTCAGGACTCGTATTTAATTGGGAAATTTTCTGAATTAATTCACTTCGCTGTTTATTTAATGCTTTTCTCTCTCTGTCCTGAAGTACTTTTTCTGATGAGGTCTCATGTAGTACTTGTGGAATCAAAGGTGGTTTCAAGAACAGTGCACTAGAATTATTTGTGCTCGGTTCCTCATTATATGGTGGTGGATTATTCATTAACAAATCCTCCAAATAATCGTCTTCCGGGTTATCACTAATCATTAAATTTTTGGTTTTATCTGTACCTTTGCTTCCTGACAGGTTCTCTTGAGTACATAGAGGATACAACCCTTTTACTATCATGGACTGTCTCCATTGCTTCATTTGCTTATCTCTAGTCTCACGTGGAAACTTAGGGTAAAACTTACTCAACCCTCTGTCATTTCTGGGTCTATCTCACTCAAATGCTTCAATTTCCCATTCTTCCAGTGCCTCATACTGCGTTAATCTTGGTCTGGGGTCTAATTCATTCATGCGATTTCTCAAATAATACAAAATTCTGCCATTAAAGGTACCATGTTCTGGAAATGTTAAAACTCCGTAATCTTTGGTGTATTCTACACAGTTTTCTAATCACACACAAGTGTAATAACCCCTTTCAACCATCATGTATGATGCAGGCGTATTTGGTGGTGGAATAATAATTCCTTCTGTAGTTTTAATCATTTTATCTTTTTTAAAGAAATTCTTAACTCTTTTGAAAAACGACATTTTTCTTTCACCTTCGTCCATGATATATGGTCTTCCTCTTATCATCTGCTCTGTAGCAAAACCTAGGTATTTTCTATCAAGTCGATTCCTATAAATCCTGGATCTAAATGCCACATATAACTTGAATTTTAAACCTTTGCGGTGACACTCAGTTGTTTACAAAATTTCTTCCAATACCTACGCGTTTCTTATTTTTCAATGACCAATCAAAATTTAGAATGAAAATAGACTCAACCAATGGTTGCGCTGATTTTCTCGTGAGACGAGTTCCCACGCTCCTACACTCACCCCTCCTTTACAGTATTACCTCAGCTACACACCCGCTGTCTCAACCAATACCAGCGCGGCTCTAAGTGACGTCAGCGCAGCTCTGCAACTGACTCCCTCCTTTGCAAGGTAATACAAGAACTTATTTCTTTTCACTTTTAAAGTGCAATTTTCATTAATTTACAACATAAAAACATTCGCCATTTTGTCTGAGTGTCTAACTCAAAGGAAAGATAGTTTGCACTTACTAAGAGTAAATCCCTTCCGCTTACTCTTTATACACTACGAGTAAACCCCTTCCATCTACCCTTCATGCAAGCATTGTCAACCTGCTACTCCCTCGGGCTTACCCTTTCTAGGTGATATAAGGCCAAAGTTTCACCAGCGAACCCTTTTGCTGTCTTTCAAGCTCAGACAAATCTGCTACTTCTCCAGTGTGACCCTTTCTAGGTGATATTGTACTAGAGTTTTGCCAGCCAACTCTTTGCTAACATTTATTCACACATTTATTCAGAAAATTTCCTAAACAGTGCTTCCGGTTGTACCTAACCATGCACTTACTTCCTCCGACAAGTGACCTCAACTGCAGAGTGGCTTCCATTTACCACCTGCTATTCTGCCCTCAGAGATTCCAAACAAAACATAAAAGTGGTACCAACAGTTTTGGTTAATACATAAAATCAATACAATTGGGGGATAACGGAAAAACCTTACCTGCAGCACGCCGCAACACGCCACAGCTTGCCAGGCTTCACAGCCCACGCCGCCACCGCCGAGAGTCACCTTCCCTGCAGTTTGAACGCGACGCCGCTCCAGGACTACGAATCCCGGCAGCCTACGCGGCGGCGCGCGTTGTGACACCGCGAGGGTGCCAGGGAGGCGCACAAAAGCGCCGCAGGACCGGCGGAGCAGGGGGAAACGGAAAAACCTTACCTGCAGCACGTCGCAACACGCCACAGCTTGCCAGGCTTCACAGCCCACGCCGCCACCGCCGAGAGTCACCTTCCCTGCAGTTTGAACGCGCCGCCGCTCCGGGACTACGAATCCCGGCAGCCTACGCGGCGGCGCGCGTTGTGACACCGCGAGGGCGCCAGGGAGGCGCACAAAAGCGCCGCAGGACCGGCGGAGCAGGGGGAAACGGAAAAACCTTACCTGCAGCACGCCGCAACACGCCACAGCTTGCCAGGCTTCACAGCCCACGCCGCCACCACTGAGAGTCACCTTCCCTGCAGTTTGAACGCGCCGCCGCTCCGGGACTACGAATCCCGGCAGCCTACGCGGCGGCGCGTGTTGTGACACCGCGAGGGCGCCAGGGAGGCGCACAAAAGCGCCGCAGGACCAGCTTCGCGGGATGCGAGCGGGACGCCCGGAGCTAAGCCCGGGCAAAGGGCGGGCCCTCTACGGCCCTCAGCGGCACGAGGAGGCAGGGGCAGGGCCATCCCTCTAAAATCTACCCTTGTGCTCCAGGGAGTAGTTCCTGTTAATCCACAGTTAGTGGGGGTGTAAAAGCTTTTTTGTTGACCGCCTCCTAAATCCTAGCTATCCAGATGGGGGTCGGCAAACCGGCCATATAGTTGACATCGATTCACCCTGGAGCTCGGATAAGGAAGGGGCTATTTCTGCAAAGCGGATAGCAGATAAAACATCTTTACGAACCAGGAAACAAGTCCATTGGAGACCTGCACAAGGCATTGACGTAAGACTTTTGTTTTAAAATATTGAGACTAATACCTTGTTATTTTATTGGGTTGTGGGTGTAAGACTATCACACATCTTGCATAATAATGCCTAAAAAAAATCTTCGTATGGTACCTGAAACACCTAAGAACACTATGGAAAACTATCTTGTTCAAGTGGTTACTCAGATAAACAGCAAGCGCAGACAATCATTGGGTTTGTCCCAGTCACCTGTTCTCCATTCCTTGAGCCCACCTACTTCCTCACAATCAAACGAGTCCTTACTATTAGACTTTAATAGTGATGTTCTTGAAACAGCTCCCTCAGCAAATGTTAATATTGACACCAGTACAACGAATGTGACGGACATTGAACAACATGCGGATAACGAGCTAGATGCACAGGTTGTCATTGAGGTTGTAGACAATGATGAAAAAGAGGAAGTGGTGGATGAAGTACCTGCAAAGCAGTCTGCAAGGGCAGTTAGAGCCTGTCGCAGATTACAAAACAAACGTGGAGGGCCACGTTCAGGAAAAAGCAAGGTTATACCACTGCAAAATCCAAAAAGTACCCATCAGAACAATGAGGAGAACAATTCAAGGGGAATATTGGACGAGGACTTATTGTCACGAATAGCGGAGCTGTTAGAAATTAAAATTCAGACAATTATCAAACCACTTATTAGCAAGATTGATAAACTTTCTGCAGAGATAAAGAAATTGGGAGGTACCCAAAATGTATTAACAGATGCCATAGGAAATGTTTTAAGTAATGTCAATAACGGCCATGATTGTTCAAAGGAAGATAATGAATCTGGGTCAACATCAGATACTACGCCACCAGGGCCAACTCTTTCAGAATGTCCACAAACTGGCCATATCGTTAATGACCTGCCATTAGAAGCCCCTTTTGTTCAATTAGTTGATCCATCACATGACACAGTGCCCCCAGCGATAGAAGATAACTCTACACAATTTGTAGTTGAAGCATCACCACTAGTGTTAGTGTTAGCTAATACACCCATCCTATCACCGGGTCAAATTGAGTCAGCCTCGTCACTAACAAGCAAGGCATTATATTGGCTGTCAAATAACTTGCGGATAGCCCAGGGGGGGGAACAACGGCTGGCTGACGAAATTAAAATGGCAAGGAGGGTTGGATGGATAGGGAATAAACAAAAGAAATGGAAGGGCGATTGTGTGATACTAACTTTCGCAACCCCATCTGCTCTTCCTGATATCCTATCCAACATACTACCACCGCAAAGAAGAAGTAGTTCCATAATCCCCCTTACATTGGAATTCTTTTATAATGATTCGCAAAAAGCCAATAATCATAAGCCCCTGAAGCCAGCTTGGCTAGCGAGAGAAAATGGATGGGGTGGGGGACCTACAATGTGTGACACGAACCATGTCTCCAAAGATAGGACTGGCCCATGGCAAGTCAACCAACACAACATTCCTCGTCATATTACCCCAGGACAAAATTTGAATCTAATGGGTAGACGAGGCCTTGGTATACCACCAAATAACTGTGGGATTTTAGGTAGTGTTGGCTACAATGGAGGATGGCCAGGTATGCAGCAGCGTTTATTGCACCCCAACACCCCAGCACCTATAGGTAATGGTAATTATAATGGAGGATGGCCGGGTACTTACCTGAATCAACCGTTTCCCATAACACCTACATCTAGATGGAATGTACCTACAAATGGTTGGGGTTTTGGGGCTCCATCTTACAATTGGGGAGTTAGTACCTCAAATAGGTTTGACGCCCTAGCTGGTTTATCCGATTGTGATTGACTTGATGGAGGGGTTTTGACAATGCCATGCGGTGCAAATCATATACATTCTGGTTTGCCCTCTGTAGTTGTACCAAAACAGATTGTACTTGCCGAAAACCCTCAACAGTTAATGCATTCCGTAGAAACAATGATGCGAACACCACATCTAGATGTAAATGGACCAATGACTCCACAGCTGGTAACAAAGGAACTAGGGGTTTCGGAATTAACAAAAATTATTTGTTGGAATATTGCAGGTCTGAAAAAAAATCTCTCAGATCCGGCCTGGCATGATTATCTGGCTAGTGGGGATTTGATTATGTTCCAGGAAACTTGGGGGCTTGAGAACTTTTTTAAGGTTAATTATAGATCCTTTTTCATCCCCACAGTAAACACAAATGGGGGAAGACCTTCTGGCGGCCTAAGAATTCGGGTAAAAATTATAAGAGGCCTGTCCTTTAAGCAAATTGATACAAATAATCCTGACCTGTTACTACTTGAGTTAAAAAACACTATGGGCTGTAGCTTTTACGTGATCAATATCTATAGTAGACCACATCGATCATGTAGAGAATCATCAGTTATAACCCACTTGAGTAATATTGTGACAGGGTTTGATCAAAATGCAAAAATAATTATAGGAGGTGACTTCAACAGAGGTTTTGAACCTATCATAGGTTTAGAAGACATCTATAAGGACGAGGACGGTGCCAATAATATTCCTTTAGTTGATACAAATTTTAAAGCACCCTGTACAGTGAGTGCCTTACAACTATTGAACTTAACTCTAGAATCAGGCCTACGTGCCTGCAATGGGCGGTTGCCATCAGACTCCCCCGGTAAACCAACATTTACTAGAGGGATGACCCACAGCCATTTAGATTATTTGTTGGTTTCTTTAAATCTATGGCCTATGACCATCGATTTAATGGTAGATGACCGTACAGAAAGTGATCATTATCCCCTGATTTTATCTGTCCAGACCCAGATTTTCATAACCCTTGATAAAAGTGTTAGTAGCATAGTATCCTTGCCACAGGACCCTCTAGTGGCAAACAACCGTAGATCCCTGAAGTGGCCAGTAGTATTAGACAATACAAAAATCATTAGTCAAATCTACAATGTATTTGTGAAGCACATGTTTGCCCTCTTAGGGTACAGTACTGTCATCCAAAGTCCGCGTTTGGTAGAATCCCATGAACATCTAATTAACCAACTTGGTGAGATCTTGAGTAGGGCTGTAAAGAGATCACAAAACGCCCGGAAAAGTAAACAAGCCGGGATTACCTGGTATAACCAGAAATGCCGGCAAGCTAAAACAAATCTAATCATAGCGGTTAGGGGGGATTCAGTGAATATTATGAGAACTAAGAGAGCTCAGTATAAAAGAACCTTGCAAATGGCCAAAAAAGAGTGGGATGAAAGGGTTTGGTCAGATCTGCTGGATGCATGTAAGTGCAGAGACCAGACTTCCTTCTGGAGCCTCATTGCTAGAGGTACCAGGGGGGCTACGGAATGCAAAGATAAATTTCTAGAGGAGAAAACATGGGTCGACCATTTTACCTCGCTTTATTCTTGCGAAAGTCAAAGTGAGGCTGAAAGCTGGGACAGTTTACAGGCTCCCCTTGTAGCCCATGATACACCTCTTGTCTTTTCTTTGACAGAAACAATTTTAGCAATCAAGGCAGTTAAAACAGGGAAAGCCCCAGGCCCTGATAAAATACCAGAACAAAAACCAAATGCACACCAATATACAGTACAGAAAGAGATGTCACAATGGGCATAAATTAGTACAAGTAACAAAGTTCAGAACAAAAAAGGGGAAGCGATGTAGTGCGATTCCTCTTTAATTGTAAGGATGGCCAGCCGACACGTGTTTCGTCGTCAAGCGGTAACAATGCTTGCACGACTCATCAGGGCTGGGGAAGATACAAAGTACATGATGGAATACGTTGTCCACACGACATGAATTAAAATGATTTTACAAAAATTGGTGATTGTGTCCAGTTTTTAGTGCGCGTGAGAGTGCAGGTGGAGGTCGTGGCAGTAATGAATTTGTTTTAAATAAACCAGATTGCGTGGTGGAAGCACACAGTGCCAAACAAAGTGAAGGTGAAAAAAACGTTACATCGGGCGAAGGAAGTGATTGAATGCGGGTGCGTGAGAGAGTGCGGGTGCAGGGGATACCGGTCGTCATGTGCGTTTGGTAGCTGGGTTCACTTTTACTGGGAGAAGACGGATAAAAGTGAGTGTTCTGTGATCGTAAAGTGGGTGGTGGTGCCAACTGTGGTAGTTCCAGAAGAACATGAGGATTAGTAATCCTCTGATGGTATTGCGAGAACATGCAAACATGAGACGCGGGTAGATTCAAAAAGTAAAAAAGTGCATGCGCACATAATCTATTGGGGAAGTGAGGCGAAATGGCTAGGCGCTTCCTACCTGTAGCGCGCAGGAATTGGACCACAGGTCTGTGGAATGGAAAAAATGAAGGAGGAAACAAAAGGGCAAGACAAAGTATCAGGACCAGTTGCAATTATGACATGGAGCACTGTACACCCGTCTTTAAGTCTCATGGGCGGATATTGTCACTGACGAGAAGACTAATTTAGACACAGAAATAAAAGACTCACCGCTAAGCCGGTGATACTTCCGACCCGGCCCCTGCTCGAGACCAGGTAGACGCTCGTCGATGGATGTAGCTCCAAAAACCAAGGGTCATGTAGTTTAAGCGATGCTAAAGGGAAATACAATGAGAGTATTGTATTTGTAACACCCCAAGTTGTGTACTAATAAAAATTAAACAAAGCCCCACAGGATCAGAGCGGAGCGCGAGTCAGGTAACGGGATCACTCCTAGTAAATGTATCCCAAAGTATAAGTAAAGGGTCTCACCTTTATGTTGAAGTAACAGTGCTCCAGAAGACTCCAGTAAATAAATGCCACAAATGAAAAAAAATAAAGCCTCTGCTTTCGCGGTGCTGGAGTAACTGAGTCGGACGATCAGTAGTGAGTGTTAAGATTCTTGTGATCACACATAAATTGCGTGTTCTGTATGGGACGAGATAAGGAAAAGCGAGCGTGTGTAAGCTCGTTTACTGAAGACCGGGTAATGCGGTCTTGACATTAGAAACGTGAGGATCGGACTTAAGTGTTCCTGAGTGGGAGCACAAGGAAAAGTAAAATAGCTTACCAGTAGTTTAAGCAAGATGTCTATGGCAAGACCTGCGAGATGAGTACCTCCTCGCAGCGGTTCCGGGTGCGGACACGTGATTCCGACCCGGAAGTGATTTTGTAAGGTTTCAGAGACGGGGCCCGTATGTGGACAACTAGAACGCTACCACCTCCGGTTCGGTCGATGAGTCTATGGGAGCGTTTGAACTCGAAATGGGAGGTGCGCAGAATAGGCAAAACGTGCCAATCCGTCCCATAGTAAGGTTGGCATGCGTCAGAAACGACAAGCCCGTGTCGCCTGAGCCATGTGATTTGCGACGGAATTCCGTGAGGCTTGTCAATTTACAACAAATCTGTCAATCGACTGAAAAGTCGGCAAACCATAGATATCAATAAAAATGACAACGATTAATACGTAGAAAAATCTCACAAAGTGACATTGATAAATGTCAGAAAAAAGTGGGATGATTTTAAATGCAGTAAACAAAAACCATCATGCAAAAAGGTGGTCATGCATCCGATCCACGACGTGTAAAGGTGGTTAGTGACACATTAGCATAGACGGAAAAAGAACGTAATACATCACAATGGTTATATCACATCAATCAGAACGACATGTATGGGCAAAGAGGTAGCTGATAAACATATCTCATCCCAATTCGCCTGGAAGATTATGCAGGAAATCCAGATTGGGCATTGAGGTTCATAATAACAAAAATATACCTGCAGATTGATAGTGTTGCGTATCTGATGTGACACGAAATAAGTGACATAGGTAATGCAGTATCATTTGTAGCATGAGATTAACATTCATGTGTTATAATAGTGCATGGAGAAACAATAATGTCAAAACCAATAGTAGCCCCATGGACACCTCATTGTGAGAAGCCGCCGCAAGGGTAGTAGCGGAGGATAGTGCAATGAGGTCCGGTGCAATGTTCACTACAGAAATGACAAGATTATAGCATGTAGAGCTATGCATGCAGGAAATGTATATAGGGGTTCAGTCTCCTAGAAAGAATTGCATCTCCTGGTCGTAGTTGAGCCCCTGAGACACGGTACGAAGGCGGAGAATCCAATTCATCAGATACGCAACACTATCAATCTGCAGGTATATTTTTGTTATTATGAACCTCAATGCCCAATCTGGATTTCCTGCATAATCTTCCAGGCGAATTGGGATGAGATATGTTTATCAGCTACCTCTTTGCCCATACATGTCGTTCTGATTGATGTGATATAACCATTGTGATGTATTACGTTCTTTTTCCGTCTATGCTAATGTGTCACTAACCACCTTTACACGTCGTGGATCGGATGCATGACCACCTTTTTGCATGATGGTTTTTGTTTACTGCATTTAAAATCATCCCACTTTTTTCTGACATTTATCAATGTCACTTTGTGAGATTTTTCTACGTATTAATCGTTGTCATTTTTATTGATATCTATGGTTTGCCGACTTTTCAGTCGATTGACAGATTTGTTGTAAATTGACAAGCCTCACGGAATTCCGTCGCAAATCACATGGCTCAGGCGACACGGGCTTGTCGTTTCTGACGCATGCCAACCTTACTATGGGACGGATTGGCACGTTTTGCCTATTCTGCGCACCTCCCATTTCGAGTTCAAACGCTCCCATAGACTCATCGACCGAACCGGAGGTGGTAGCGTTCTAGTTGTCCACATACGGGCCCCGTCTCTGAAACCTTACAAAATCACTTCCGGGTCGGAATCACGTGTCCGCACCCGGAACCGCTGCGAGGAGGTACTCATCTCGCAGGTCTTGCCATAGACATCTTGCTTAAACTACTGGTAAGCTATTTTACTTTTCCTTGTGCTCCCACTCAGGAACACTTAAGTCCGATCCTCACGTTTCTAATGTCAAGACCGCATTACCCGGTCTTCAGTAAACGAGCTTACACACGCTCGCTTTTCCTTATCTCGTCCCATACAGAACACGCAATTTATGTGTGATCACAAGAATCTTAACACTCACTACTGATCGTCCGACTCAGTTACTCCAGCACCGCGAAAGCAGAGGCTTTATTTTTTTTCATTTGTGGCATTTATTTACTGGAGTCACCTGGAGCACTGTTACTTCAACATAAAGGTGAGACCCTTTACTTATACTTTGGGATACATTTACTAGGAGTGATCCCGTTACCTGACTCGCGCTCCGCTCTGATCCTGTGGGGCTTTGTTTAATTTTTATTAGTACACAACTTGGGGTGTTACAAATACAATACTCTCATTGTATTTCCCTTTAGCATCGCTTAAACTACATGACCCTTGGTTTTTGGAGCTACATCCATCGACGAGCGTCTACCTGGTCTCGAGCAGGGGCCGGGTCGGAAGTATCACCGGCTTAGCGGTGAGTCTTTTATTTCTGTGTCTAAATTAGTCTTCTCGTCAGTGACAATATCCGCCCATGAGACTTAAAGACGGGTGTACAGTGCTCCATGTCATAATTGCAACTGGTCCTGATACTTTGTCTTGCCCTTTTGTTTCCTCCTTCATTTTTTCCATTCCACAGACCTGTGGTCCAATTCCTGCGCGCTACAGGTAGGAAGCGCCTAGCCATTTCGCCTCACTTCCCCAATAGATTATGTGCGCATGCACTTTTTTACTTTTTGAATCTACCCGCGTCTCATGTTTGCATGTTCTCGCAATACCATCAGAGGATTACTAATCCTCATGTTCTTCTGGAACTACCACAGTTGGCACCACCACCCACTTTACGATCACAGAACACTCACTTTTATCCGTCTTCTCCCAGTAAAAGTGAACCCAGCTACCAAACGCACATGACGACCGGTATCCCCTGCACCCGCACTCTCTCACGCACCCGCATTCAATCACTTCCTTCGCCCCATGTAACGTTTTTTTCACCTTCACTTTGTTTGGCACTGTGTGCTTCCACCACGCAATCTGGTTTATTTAAAACAAATTCATTACTGCCACGACCTCCACCTGCACTCTCACGCGCACTAAAAACTGGACACAATCACCAATTTTTGTAAAATCATTTTAATTCATGTCGTGTGGACAACGTATTCCATCATGTACTTTGTATCTTCCCCAGCCCTGATGAGTCGTGCAAGCATTGTTACCGCTTGACGACTAAACACGTGTCGGCTGGCCATCCTTACAATTAAAGAGGAATCGCACTACATCGCTTCCCCTTTTTTGTTCTGAACTTTGTTACTTGTACTAATTTATGCCCATTGTGACATCTCTTTCTGTACTGTATATTGGTGTGCATTTGGTTTTTGTTCTTGTATTGTTTAGCGTGTGCTCTGCACACCCTTAGAGGGGTTTAGGGCCTTTTCCCCTCACCAACTTGCACCCAGACCTAACCACTTCCTACACTAACGTGTGCTGTGCGCCCAGCATTTCCCTGAACTTCTAAAAAACCCTAGTTCTCCATAGCCTTTATCTGATAAAATACCAGGTGATCTTTGGAAACACGAAAATTATATTTGGGCTCCCTACATCAATTTATTATCCAATGAAATTGTTTGTGGAGCTCCTGTTCCAGAAACCTGGAAGGGGGCGGAGATTGTAACACTGTTCAAAAAGGGTGATAGGTCAAATCCTTCACATTATCGGCCTATCAGCCTAATTGACGTGTTGCAAAACATTTTTGCCCGACAAGTTCTTGGTCGGCTCTCCTCTTGGATTGAAGAACACTTTATTTACACAAAATACCAGGCAGGTTTTAGATCAAAGATAAGCACTATAGACCAGGTTTTTAGATTTTTATGTTTAGTCTGGAAATATACGATTATAAGAAGTTCCCATATATACGTGGCATTTGTAGATTTGAAGGCAGCTTTTGACATGGTTCCAAGGGTAGCCCTATGGAAGACATTAAGTAAGATGGGCGTCCCTGCAAATATCCTTCAAATTTTAATTAGACTTCATGAGAATAATTATGCACGAGTCAGATGGGGACCTAATGGTGAAGTTAGCGAGAAAATAAAAATAGCAAAAGGGGTAAGGCAGGGGTGTGTAATGGCACCTACCTTTTTCTCCTTGTACGTTAATGACATTCCCGAAACTCTTTTGGGCTGCGAGCATGACTCTCCCAAATTGAGCGGGCAAGCCGTTCCGGCACTGTTGTTTGCAGACGACACGATTTTAATTTCTCAGACACCTAGGGGACTCCAAAACCTTTTAAATACTTTTAGTTTGTATTGTCATGACAAGGGATTAGAAATTAATTCCTCTAAAACAAAAGTTATGACAATCAACCCTCATAAAGGTTTTAATAAGGTCTTTAAGATAAATAATGAACCCATTGAAGAAGTCCCCAATTTTAAATACCTGGGTATTATTTTAGACAGTCACGTTACATGGAAGACACAATTGGAGAACTCAAAACTAAGGCTGACCCAAAATCAGTGTCCGATTTTAAAGAGGCATAAGAACAGCCATTTTAAAGCAGTCTCACCAGCTATTGAATTATTCAAATATAAAGTACAATCATCCTCACTTTATGGTGCGGACCTTTGGGCCTATGCCTCAAAGGATACTTCTCGAGTGAGGGAAAACTCCTTTATTAGGCAACTTTTAGGGATACCAGGGTCAACACCACTGGCACCAGTATTATGGGACCTTAACTTTCGACGTACAGATGACTATGCTTCTCTTCGTCCGCTCCTTTATTGGATCCGTTTATGGTCCGTTGAGGAGCTGACAGATTATAGAGAAGCATTGAAAGAGATATTGGCCATAAGGAATAGTACGCATTTGCCATGGTTAGAGTACGTCAAGAAATGGTTTGAAAAATTAGGGCTAAGTGATTTTTGGTTTGATCCTGATTCCCTCACAAATAGTTCAAAAAAGATTTTGAAGCAAAGGTACTGGGATTATATCAGAGACTCAGTGTTATTAAACCCCAGAACAGGGACTCTAACTTCGAAATTTTTCGAAATTAAAATGACTATGTATTTAGAGCCCTTTATGGATGAAATTCACCCCCCACTGGCCAAAAGCCTATATTTAAAGTTCCGGTATGGTATCTTACAACTAAAAGAAAGGACAACCAGCTGGACCTGTAATAAGGGGTTGGCCGGGGCCGCTGGCTCTGATATATGTGAGCTATGCGAGATGAGGTTGAAAGAGGATGAGTCCCATGTTTTATTTATATGCCCAGCTTACCTAAGAGCCAGGAAAAAATGGCTCAAGCCAATCTGTAAAAGGCTAGGCTTCAGACAAATTAAGGTTGGACTTAGAATTTTTAAGGGTGACACTGCACAACCGATTGTGTTCAGCCTAAGTCGTTTTCTCCTATGTGTAGCCTTGATTAGGAGGATGAAAAACCTAAAAACCTAAAAACCTAATGAAATAGGCTACTTTACCATGTTTTTACGTTATTGGTCAGCTACTAAATGTTGTTGATTACTGTCCTGATGTGTATTCTTCTTTTTAACAAAACAGTTAACTTATTTTTTATCAAATTTGAATATTTAGTGTTCTGTATAGTAGAGGGGCCAATCACGATCTAGTCAAATTAAGTGGATGGCTTGAAAAATGAACTGAATTTTAGGTATTTTATGCAAAGGAAATGTGTTGATATTTTACCCGCTGCTATTGCTTTATTATGTATTATATTGTAACATGATGTATTATGATTGTATGCTTGTATCTTACAAGGTTTTTTAAACCGAATAAAGATTGAAATGGAAATGGAAAATACAATCAATAATCAATGTGATTTCAAATATGCAAACATATTTCAATAAACCAACTAACTATAACTAACTACCTATCTTAACTAAACCCTAACCTTACCTCTGCTACCAAAATAAACTGATAGAGCGCGGGCTCACCTGTGCAAGATTTTACCATACTCACCTGGCCCCATAAATCAACATACAAACTTTGAACAGGTAAACCTACGCTTAATCAATTTTCGTTTAACCATTCAGGACCTATACCGTTTGACTTACCAATCCTAGTCACCGGTACCTAAAGCCCTAAGGGATCAAGGGTGTTAGCATAATAGGCAGTAAATAAACATTTGCACACATATAATAATCACAAACCCAGGCAAGGTTTAAATTCTTTATCTAATGTAAATTATTAAATGTCAGAGTCCATACTACATTAACTAAAACTTGATCAATCAACAAAAATATGATTAAGGTAAGATAGAATGAGAAACTTTCATTAAGCATTGAAAAATAGGGAGGGTGGAAAAAAAGGCAGAAAGTACAATGATGAACCCACATTTATTATAATTACCTCAAATGGTGTGAAGACCAACCCTGGCCACGAGCTGGGTCAAAGGACAAAACCCCAAAGTGAAGGTGCCAGCAGGAAAGAATAGATGCAAACCAGAATGAGGACAGGTACGGACCAAATTGGATCAGGACAGGACCACCTCAGGCTAAACAGGCACCCACAGCTAATGTGCTACTCCTGCGTTGCAACTTCTCTGCAGCCAACAGCCAAACCCCGATTGGCTCTTCGAATCTCCCTTCCCAGTAACCCCGATTGGGTTATCAATTCTTCTGACAGAGTGGTCTGCCAGCACCTCTGCTCTCGATCACCTATTGAGTGCATTGGGTCAGTGATAGGTCAGCTATTTGGACAAGTCAGACAAACTAACTAACTAAACCTACTCTAGTTATACTATTTTCCAGGGCAGTGTACCACCCCCCAATGTTGCAAGTGTAAGGATCCCCAATTTTGATTGGACAAAAGGATGTGGAGAGGTCATCACACCATAACAATTTGAAACTATTTTTCTGAATATTTAATTTAACGTTCCCACCAATCAATTTATTTTCCCATGCGTTTTTATTCCACCCAACAATTGAATGTTCTGATAGAAATACAATGTTAACAATTTGTCTTCCGCTTGGGGTCATCAAGTCAGGTTCCCAGGCGCATCTTCTAGTGTGATGATAGCTTGGCTTTGATTCAATGTCGAATGGCTGAAGCTCCTTCTGGAGTTTTGACATGCGCAGTGTGGGTTTTCAAGATGGAGTAATAGCACCTCCCAGGCCAAAGATTACGATACATGAAAAATAGGAAAAAAAGCAGTTTTAGAATACAGAATAAATGAATGCACTGTATACCACTTATCTCTACTCTATTCCCTTTGATTTATTTTAACTATTGCGTTTAGTGTTTAGGCAAAACAAACAGCATAGCAAAAGCAGCAGTTCAAGCTTCATGCGTGCTGTAACACAAAGCAGCTATCTTAATTCTAGTGCGCAGAAGCAAAAGTTTTCCCTCCAAGAAAGGTAGTACGCCATGTCACGTGAGTATGACAGACGCATGCACAGTAGGAAATCCCGCGTAGCAGCAGCCATTTTAATGCAAGCGGATTATAGTTAGTAAAAGCACAGAGACAAGCTTCCCCTAGATGCTAGATATTGTTGTGTAATGCAATATTAACTAAACAAAACATGTTAATTAGTACGTTATGAGTTATTTGAGAGGGTTGAGTACAAGCAAGTCGCTTTACGTGCGAATTCTTGCTCCATCACAAGCACGTCACCCCCACTCCACCCTTCCCACCTGCTTCTCTGGGATACTTCTGCTTTTCTGGAATTCCGTGCAGTGATGCACTTCACAGTGTGTACGTACGCCCAGTTTGCAAGCTCAGCAGCTGGGAGCACAGTGTCATAGACCCCTCTTGACACCCTCTTCCCTCACTCACATTTTGCAGTAGTAGGAGTTTCCAGCCTGCGGTGGGGGGACCTTCCCAACTTCGGTGGTGGGAGATGGCAAACTCTTACCCCTGCCAGCACCAGGCGGGACTTAGCTTTTCCAAACCCCCTCCTGCAGATCATCCTCCCCTCCTGAGGCAGCTCACTTCTTCCCATGCCCACCCAGGCCTCACCCCCCCCTTCTCCAGCCTGTGGCAGAGGGATCCAGCCGGGAAGAGGAGTCCGAGAATGGACTGTCAGTCACACCAAAGCCCTAGACCTGAACGGCAGGCACATGGGGAGAGAGGACTCGGACCCGCGAGAAGAGGAACAGGTATGGGACTGGAGAGAGCAGGAGCTTGCCTGGATTGTGAGATGAAAAGGATCCATTCAATGTTTTGGGACAGGAGCCAGGGCTGTGGAAAGGCATCTTTTTTATTCGGCTACTATGCTTTTGCAGCTGATTACATTCCTAAAGTAAGTGTCTTCATTGTTTACAAAAACTGCCCCTTGTCAATGAGATGCAAGCTCTAGCACCACACACACACTTGTATTTGGGTGGCCAATAAATGCTCCTCCCTCATTTGGAACTCCGCGGAATTCCATAGCGTGAAACGCCACGAGCTCCACCCACCCCTAATTTTGACAGGTCTGTACTGCAGATTTTAGGCTTCTGGAATCATTCTACACAGGCTAGGCCGTAAGCCATTATTTCTTTCTGAATGTAGTGGAAGATGCAATCCCTGTAAAATGAACAGAGTTCTAATTTCAGCAAAATAAATAGGGAAAAAATTGGGGGTGACCTCATAAAACATAGAACTTTTCGACAGCACCCAGACCATCTCTAAACCCCCAAAACCAAATTATGAAAAATAATTAAGAATTGTACATCCCAAAATACATAAACCCCAACATTTATAAACTCTCACGAACTAAAATGACATGTACTTTAAAGGATGTTCATCATTATAAAATGCAACACTACTCACCGAAACCGCAAATATTGCCCACGACCTGTAACAAGCGTTCAGATTGCGAAATTAATACTATTTTAAATACGTCAGTATATAATATTTCTAGCAGCTATATTATAGCCAAACTCAAAAAAACGATATATTTACCTTTTTGATTTTTACCTCGATTTTTGTAGTACAACGATATTTCAAACTAGTTATTCAAGCCCCATGCCAGTATGGAAACCAGAGTCATAGAGTTCACATGTTCGCTTGCGCTGATCATGCTTTATACAAACGCTCCATTCCACATCCAAATAATTCATCAGGCTGTTGAACACGGAGTTGAAACTGATAATGATGTATTTATCTGATTGTATAGTGGGCAGTAGGCAAAACTACTGTTCAGTTTATACAGCAGGCAAAATAATTGCACAGCAGGCCTAATGGCTGTCTAGGTCTTTGTGAGGGCCTCTTCTTTGGGAATGTCTCTCCTTTTTATTTTGTTTAACATAATGGTGAAAGCTCCGGACCTAATTACTAGCAAAAAAAAAAAATTAAGTAAAATAATTCTTCTGTCTGTTCAAATAATGTAGGCAATTTCGGTCGTTCTTGTTTGTATTCCTGCACAATAGCGAAATGGTTTTCTCCAGTGCATGCTAATTTAGCTGTTTAAAATGCTTGGGTGTGCATTTATACTGATGGGTTTCATTGTACGCCAGCAGCAGCCGAAGCTATTGAAGAAATAAAAATAAATTATACTTAGCATATCAAATGAACAAATATAGCGTCAGCTAGCACTGGCGGTTTTATGAAAAGGCTTCAAAGACTCTTCCTGCAGGATTCTGCTGGCTTTTCTTGAGCTCCATCTTTCCCACAGACAAAACATGCTCTTAAAGGAGGCGGTGTCAGCCTCATGCACCTCACTTCTCATAGAATGTCAGGAGTGATATCACTTGTAGGCCTCTACTGGAGGTGATGCAAATTGCTGCAGAATGTACAAGTGCACAGCAGGAACGCTGATGATCTGAGAGCAAATGGCATCGAACATCAACCTGTTTTGGCCATCATAGCTTAAAAGTGACGTTGGGCTGAATCATGAGAATATGGATGTACAGAGCCCAGAGAAGGAATCAGGCAGGCACTGCCAACTCTTTCCTATAATAGTGGGATTCTGTAAGCCCTGTATAAAGGTCACTCTCTGATTTCTTTATAATCAGTGACATGTGACACACCCAGTCGATGAAAAGACATCAGAACTCGACTATTATACATTTTTACAGTCAAGTTCGGACGTCACAATGCCTTCAGCAAGAGCCACCCTTTATCCCACTGCACAATACCGCCTGTGTGTCCCTGCCCCAGCTGCCGCTGCTGAGGAAGTTCGAGGCCCTCCACCACCCGCAGGCTACCACCTGCTCCTCATCCCTGGTGGCCAGTGATAGGCCTTAGGTTTGTTTGTCATTTGTCGTTCCATTGTATTGCACTCTCTTGGTGTCCGTGACTGCTGTTGTCTGTCTCCCCTTCGTTGCCCCCGTGATTCTGTGCCTTTTTTCTCCTGTCCCCTTTGCTGCCCCCGTGATTCTGTGCCTTTTTTCTCCTTCTGATCCCTTTGCTGCCCCGTGATTCTGTGCCTTTTATCTCCTTCTGTCCCCTTCGCTGCCCCCATGATTCTGTGCCTTTGTCTCCTTCTGTCCCCTCTGTTGCCCCCGGGATTCTGTGCCCTTGCTTCTGTCCCGCCGCTGCATCCCCGCGGCCCCACCCCCCTGTCTGCCCATTCGCTGCCCCCGCCTCCCGCCTCCCAGCTACTCCTCCCTCCAAACTACCCATATATGGCGGCTGCTACGTGTCCGCGCCGCTGGCACGCTGAAGGCGTGCCTAAGGCAAGCCCGTCTGCGCCCGTCCGTGCCTGGACCGCGCCCAGCACCGGAACCCCTGGCCCCCGCGCCCGCCACGATAACCGCTGCCGCTACGATGCCGGCACACTGCAGGCCCTCAACCCTGGGCGGACCCACACCTGCATCAAGGCCTCACCGAAATGCACACATGGTCCCTTCACCTGCCAGAACTGCAGCTACACAAGCCTCAGAGCCGTCAAACCGACCGCCAAGAAAAACCTCAACCACCTCCGATGCATCCTACTGAACAGCCGCTCCGCACGCAAACACGCCGCTGAGTTCTGGGACCTGCTCGACACATCATCCGCGGACGTCGCCTTCCTGACAGAGACCTGGATGAACAACTCCTCGGCATCCGACATCGTCATAGCCATCCCAGAGGACTGCAAGATCACCTGTAGAGACTGCACCAACGGAGTCGGAGGAGGAATCGCCATCGTCCAAAAGAACAGCGTCAGGGTCTCGACCAACACCAATGACACTCTCAGCACCGCCGAACACATGCACTTCCAGATCCACACAGACCCCAACACTACCCACAGAGGTACCCTCATCTACAGACCCCTGGACCCTGACCCCAATTCACCGACTCCATCGCCGACTTCATCAGCATGGACGCCCTGACCTCCACCGACTACATCCTCCTCGGAGACCTGAACTTTCACCTTGAGAACCACAACGACAGCAACTCCACCACCCTGATTGACAACCTCGCCAACCTCGGACTGAGGCAGCTCGTCACAACACCTACCCATTCCGCCGGCCACACGCTCGACCCCGTCTTCTCCTCAAGCTCCCACGTCTCCTTCAGCGACATCACCGAACTCCTTAGGACCGACCGCCGCTGCATCCACTTCACCTTCCAGAAACCCACCACACACCACCGCACCCAACATATCTCCCGCCGCTGCTGGAACAAAATCACGGAAGACCAACTACACGCAAACCTCGCTCTCCTCCCACCCACCGACACCTCCAACATCAACTACGCCACCTGCAACTTCAGAAGCTGGATAAATGACTGCGCCAACACCCTCGCCCCGCTGAAGAAACCCACCCACAGAGACACCAGCAAGAGAGCTAGCTGGTTCACCCCAGAACTCCTAGCCTCCAAGCAAACCTGCTGGAAACTAGAGAAGAAACAGCACAATGAAAAGACACCGGACAGCCTCGCAGCCCACAAAGACGCCATCCGCAAACACCATCACCTCATCATGTCTGCCAAAAGTACCTCCTTCAAAGACCGCCTCGACAACAACGCACACAACAGCAAGGAGCTCTTCAACATCATAAAGGAACTCTCCAACCCCAGCTCCAACACCACCGACATCCCGCCGTTGCAAGCCCTGTGGGGCTCACTCCCCACCTTCCACCACCGTAAGATCACTGACATCCATGACAGTTTCAATGCCCAGACATGCCCCAACAGACATCGACAATCCAGACACCCTGCACACCATCGACCACGACCCCCTGCCAGCCTGGGCCAACGTGAACATGGATGACACCATCAAGACCATGAGCACAATCCACTCCGGCTCCCCATCAGACCCACTCCAGCACCACATCGTCAACAAAGCCAGCAGCTCCATCGCACCCCACCGGCGCAATGTCATCAATCTCTCCTTTGAGACCGCGACCTTCCCAGAGAACTGGAAACACGCCGAGATCAAGCCCTACTCAAAAAACCCAAGGCAGACCCGAGAGACCTCAAGAACTTCCAGCCCATCTCCCTGCTTTCGTTCCCAGCCAAGGTAATTGAGAAGATCGTCAACAGACAGCTAACACAATACCTCGAAGAAAACAGCATCCTGGACCCATCCCAGTCAGGGTCCCGCAGCAACCACAGCACCGAGACTGCCCTCATCGCCACCACCAACAACATCAGGACCCTGCTGGACAATGGTGAGACCGTGGCCCTCATCCTCCTTCACCTCTCCGCTGCCTTCAACACCGTCTGCCACGGCACACTACACACACACCTCCACGACGCAGGGATTCGAGGCAAGGCCCTGGAATGGACCCCATTCCAATCCGAAGTCTCCAAGATCATCTGCAGCATACCCCAGGAATCATCCCTCAACCCAACACTGTTCAACATCTACATGGCCCCGCTTGCACAAGTTGCCCAACAGTACGACCTCAACATAATCTCCTACACCGATGACACTCAACTGATCCTCTCCCTCACTAAGGACCCCCTCACCACTAAATCCAACCTCCACGAAGGAATGAAGGCCGTCACCGACTGGATGAAGATCAGCCGACTGAAGCTGAACACGGACAAGATGGAGGTCCTCATCCTCGGCTCCAACCCTTCAGCCTGGGATGACTCCTGATGGCCTATGGCACTGGGAGCAGCCCTGACCCCCACCGACCATGCACGCAATCTGGGAGTCATCCTCGAATCAACACTCTCCATGACCAAGCAAGTCAACGCAGTCTCCTCCTCCTGCTTCAACACCAGTCACCCAGGCCCTCGTCAGTAGCAGACTCGACTATGGAAATGCCCTGTACAAGAGAGGCCCGGCCAAGCTCTTCAAGCGACTGCAATGCTTTCAAAACGCCTCTGCACGCCTGATACTCGCAACAGTCACATCACCCCCCACCTGAGAAACCTGCACTGGCTCCCCGTTAACAAGAGGATTTTCTTCAAGCTCCTCATCCACGCACACAAGGCACTCCACAAGACCGGCCCAGCCTACCTCAACAGACGACTCTTCTTCTACATCCCCAACCGCCAGCACCGTTCCGCCGACCTCGCCCTCGCCACCGCCCCTTGCATCTGAAGAACAACCACCGGCGGCAGATCCTTCTCTCACCTTGCCACCAAGACCTGGAACACCCTCCTACTGAGCCTACGACAGACCCAAGACCTGCTGACCTTCAGGAGGCTACTCAAGACCTGGCTGTTCTACCAGTAGCACCCCCCCCCTTTTTTCCCCCAGCGCCTTGAGACCCTCACGGGTAAGTAGTGCGCTTTTTGAATTCTTGATTGATTGATGGAGCCACCAGGAGTGGTGGAATGCAGGTCAGATCACAGAGCATAATTGAAGCAGCTGTCTGAAAGCAATGAAAAGTGATACCACTTTTCTTGGTTCTGCTTTCTTTTTTAGCTTACAATGACAAGCAGGGAGAACATGTTTATTTCTGCACTCCTTAGATAGTTAGAGAAATGCTACAATGTTTCTGCATGTTCCTACACATTCAAGCTACTGCCGTTTTTTTTTAAACTGATTTGTATTGAAATGTTTCTAATATCTGTTTGAAAGAAATATCTTGCAAGCTTTTGATGTATTTAAATTTTGCACCAGATGTTTAATTTTTATTCTTCATGTTTGCAAACATGCTTGCTCTTTCAAATGAAAGAGCTATGTACCAAGGTTTTAAGTGGTTTGTGGGAAAGGGGATGGAGTGATCATATAATATAGAGGGTAAAGTACCCACTGCCGTACATGATAAGAATATTGCATGTCACCTCGGAGTTCCGTAACCTTAAAAAAGAACTTAGCCTTGGGCTACATTCCTCTATAAGCTTATAGATATTCTCGATGACTTGCAATATCCTTACAATGTACGGCAGGGTTTACTTTATCCCTTATGCAAGACTCTCAAATACATGAAGGTGGGTGCCCTGAGACCTTCAGCCAGCAGGATCATGCCCAAAGGTACATTGCAGTGCAGCTTTCAAAGCACTGCTAGCGATGCAACTTCAGCTGAGGATTAGGTTGCAGCAGCTCATCGTCAAAGATCTCTTTGCCTGCTCCGTGCCACAGGCACACGATAAGTTATGTTATGTTATTGATTGCAGGTTTGCAGATTTGCAGAGAACACTATCACCTGGGAGGGTATCTTGACGCTCAGCAGGTGTGAGTCTATCCAGGAGCTAGGACCTGACTACTTGAAAAGCCAGGTCTTCAGCTTCTTGCAGAACTCAAGAAGCAAGGAGGAACGGCAGGTCATTCCACACTTTGGGAGCAATGTAGGAGATGGCTCTTTGACTGGATTGGGTTTTCCATATATGTGAAATGTGTGCACGTAGGAATTTGGATGAGTGAAGGTATCTGGAAGGTTTGTGAAAACAGATGCAATTGTTGAGGTATGCTGGGACAGTGTTATGTAGTGCCTTTAATGTGTAGGTGAGGCGTTTAAATTGTGCTTGTTTGTGTATGGTCAGTGGAGCTCCTTCAGTTGTGGTGTGATGTGAGTGTGGCATGGGAGGTTGAGAGTGATTCTTGCTGCTACATTCGGAATGGTCTGAAGACTTCTTGTGAGTTTTTGTTGATCCTGGAATAGAGGGTATTCTCATAGTCCAGCTTGCTTGTGACAAGTGTGTGTGTTATTGTGTTCTGGGTGCTAATTGGGGGCCATTTGAGAATCATTCTCAGCATCTTCATGGTATGGAAGGCAGTGATGGCACTGACTTGGGTAGTCATGTTGAGTTTGCTGTCAATGATGATACAGAGTTCATGGCGTGGGTGGTGGGGGAGGGAGGGGGTGCCGGTCCTGGCTCTGTTGGCTAGCAAGTAAAGTGCCAAAGTGAAGTGCTCATCCTGAAGATCAAGATCTCAGTCTTGTTAATGTTCAGCGTCAGATAGTTGGTATTCATCAAGTTGGCGATTTCAGTCATGCAGGTATTGACCTTGATCCGGGTACTGGGCTTCTTGTCCAAGAAGGAGAGAATGGCCTGTAGGAATAGGAGGAGGTGTTGATGTTGTGAGAATGGATCATGCTGGCTAGAGGAGTCATGTGTGCACTGAAGAGAGTCAGTTTAAGGGATGATCATTGCGGAAGAGATGGGATCACGGGCATCTGTGGTGTATGGTGCCTGGCTGATTGAGTGCGTCCTTCTAATCAGGAAGCAGCAGATCCATCAGAGTCTTGGATTCCTTGTTGTGTAGGTATTGGATGAAGATGGATACTGTGTTAAACATTGCAGAGGGGTCCAGGAGGGCGAGAGCCACTGTTTCTCCTCTGTTCAGAGTCATGCGGTTGTCATCCATGACAGTAATGAAGGCAGTTTCCATACTGTGGTTGGGTCTGAAACCAGATTAAGTGGTGTTAAGGAGCTGGCATTTGTTAATAATTTTTTTAAGACCTTGACTGGAAATAGTAGAGGGGAGATTGGTTTGTATTTGGTGAGCGTTGAATGGTCTGCAAATGGGATCTTCTGCAGTGTGAGGAAAGTTGCGTGTTTCCAAGCTTCTGAGAAGGGCGCAAAAGAGGTGGAGGTGTCCAGGTATACAGGTGGGTGTGAACACAGTGCTGATGGCTTACAGTCTGCTTCATATTGCAAAATGCATTTTAGTATGCAGCAGTCAAAAAATATGTTGGACTTGGCCCTTCTGGCAGGATCACCCATGAACTTTTTGCTTTTTATATGTGACCTGGGGATGGTGATTCTTGGTTTCTGGGCACTTTCACTGTGTCCCAGTGGAAAGTGCGTGCGCAGTCTGAGTGCATATGGTGAGATAGGCCTGCCCTCCCGTAGGAATGCATGGGGAATGTATGTGTCCCTGGTAGTTCCTGATGCGTGGGGTGTGCAGGCTCGAGTCTGGTATGTGCGGACTCGTGTGATTGAATGCTGCGCAATGATGCGTGCAGCATGTTTGTGTCTAATGTGGAAGTGCCACTTCTAGAAGTGTGCCTGTCTGAGCAGGGAATGTGCTGGCTTGTGATTGACTGGAGCTGGCTGGTGTGCCAGGCTCCATGAGTCCTGATGGGTCTGAGTGTTGAGATCAGCATGTGTGATATGAGGGAGTGGGGCACCTGGGACCTGAATAGGGCTGGGCTTTCCCCACACAATGCTGGTTCCGCCCTCTGTGGTGTGTCTAATGTCCCTAGCCTGGCCAGTGAAAGGAAAGGGTGGTTGAGCACATCACAGTGCTCCAAAACCAGCTGCAACTGGTTTTTCCCCCACCCTGCACCCTGAGACAAAGGGATTCACTGTATAAAAAGGGGATGTGTCCCCTTACAAAATGTTCTTGTTTCTGACTTGGATCTACCAGGGGCGCGCTGCTTCTGGGGCCCAGGGGAAGGCTTGCCTCCCTGGGCCCTTCCCAGCCCCTGGATTACTGATGGACTTCTTGGGGACCCCTCTGCCTTGCCTGGGGACTGGAAGACTTTTTCTTGCCCTAGGACTATTCCTGCGCTGTTCTTTCCTTTTGGGCTGGGTGTCTGTACCTTTTCGCCTGGGGCGCTTTGTCTCCCTTGTGCCTGCTTATTTTATTGTTCCATTGCAGGTGCCCACCCTGCTTTGTGTCCGCCTGCCAGTGATTAATTATCCCCAGCGCGCAGGTGCCCACACTGCGTCCTCGCTTGGACCTTATAATTGCCCGGGTGCCACTCCGCCTATTCAAGGGTGCCACCCCTTTTCCAGATGCTCCTTAGCGAGTGCCCACCTTGCTTGGACATTTTGTCTGTTTATCGAGGGTGCCCACCCCTCGTTATGGCCCCGCCAAAGTCATCGCCGCGGCCGGGCCGAAAACAGGAAGTCAGGCACCGTAGTGCCTGACTCTGGGCGGGACTTCCTGTTTTGGAGGGAAGTCCCGCCTGCCGCCGCGCTCCGATTGGTGGGAGCCGCGCCGGGCCAAGAGACAGGAAGAACAGCCACCCGAGTCATGGTCTCCCACGGCCCGGGGCTCCCAGGAGTGAGGGAGAGCCCCGGGGCTGCCAGCAAGACCGCACCAGTGTTGCGGGGCTCCCATGCAGAGGAGGGAGCCCCGGTGACAGAAAGCCCCACCGGCCGGTCTTTAAGAGAAGCAGAGACACTGCCGCCCAAGGAAGTACAGTCCAGCAACCTCCGGTGAGTGGGGCCCCGGGGGTTCAGTGTGGTGAAGGGGGCGTCGGACTGTAAGTGGCCTAGCCCCTGGAAGGCTGCTAGGACTCTAACATGCACTACAATCAACAATTTTCATTGTTAAACATTTTAATACATGTTTTCATTTCAATGTATTATTTCATTTTCCAAAAACTCAAAACTTTGATACACAATAGTACTCATATAATACAAAAGCCAAGACCATCAATCTTCGTTACAAATAGTACAATAAAATAACATTTAAATAAACCCAATGCATTTCGGGACTATTTTGTCCCTTCTTCAGGGGTTCTGTTGGATGGAAGAGAAATAAAGGAAATTTATTACATTCGATGCTAGCAACAGTTATTCAAACTTTTCATTGGATATAGTCAAAACATTGTGAATTAATTGTAACAGCACTTATAGTCTATTGAGAGTTAAATACTATTTATAGGTATAGTCATCTAGGGAATTTTACTTATTGTTGGGGCCTCACATCATATGCTAGTTTATAAAAATATATTTGGAGTAGACATTGTCTAAAAAACATCATTTTGACAACAATCACTCTAGATCTAACTTTAATGGGGATGAGACATCATTCAAAATAAACCTACTTCAAGTATATGTATCTCGAATTCTCCACGAAAACGTTGAATATGTGTTCACGTTTAGGAAGGTTACTGCCAGACTGCAAGGAACAGATTATCATTGAGCTAAATGTTTTAAAATTCAACCAGATTCAATAGTCCTATTGAAAACAATAGTCACTATGTTCTCACCTTATTTTAAAACTTTGTTTCTTTTAAAGAACGAATATCGACACTTTCGTTTGCACACTGCAAAGAATTTTAAATCAAAATTCTTAATTAGTTTTAGGTTTGGAATCATTGAAATCTTTGATGCGCACTATCTCATCGTATTCAGAAAGATCGCGGGCTTACCAGCAGTATGCTGTACTAATTAACGGTAGTCCAGTCTACGAAGGAAAAAAGAACACAGGAGTTTTAGATTATAATTCTAAACCTCACGACGAGTTATCTTGGTAAAGTTCGCTTGGTGTTTAACTCACCAATAGTAAATCCTGATTTTTGGTGAACAGTGGAGGCAAAGGTCGCGTCCCGCAAGATCGGCGTGAAAAGCCAGCCGTTCTCGCGAGCTTTAATAGGCAACATGAAGGCAACTTGCGTTTATACTAGTTTGTTTGTCTAATTGACACTAAAGTCGGACTACATTTCTGTATGCTTACTGACTTTATTATGTAGCGACAAAACTTAATTGTTCACCATGTTTCCATAAAGTTAGAATTATCATGGTTTAGCTATTTAAGAGCGAGCCTGCCCCTCCCCTACTGCCGGTGCTGTGTAATTCGAGCCCTGAGAGGCTCCTGGGGGGCATTTGCTTATTTCGAGTCCACCAACATGCAGGGGCATTTCTTTGCAAGTGAGAGCTCCACGGCTCCAACGTCGGGCCATACATGCCTACCTTGGCCCAGAGGGGCCACTACTTGTTATTTAGGGAGCCCGAGTGCTCCGGGGGGGCCATGTGTGTTATCACTGACTTTCTGAGCCCCGTGGCTCCAACAAGGACCCCCCTCATTATTTGCAGAGCCTAGACGCCTCCTGGGGACACCGTATTTCTAGGGCCAGATGGCTCAGTGTGGCGCAGTTTGTCCTGAGGGGCCCAGGTTTCCCCCACAGTTCTTCCCAGGGGCAGAGCTGATTCCCAGAGCCCATGTGGGGCTCCAATGCGGGGCACCTTTGTTTATTTCTAGAGCCTAGAGGCTCCAACGTTGGCACAACTTGTTCTAAAGAGCCTAGAGGGCTCCAACCTTTTGGGGACACAGTAGTTCCTAGAGCCAGAGGGCTCCAATGCACATGTTTATTGCAGAGCCAGGTGGCTCCAGCATTTGGGCGCAGTCTTTGTCCCTGAGGGCAAGTGAGGGCCCACGTCGCAGTTCTTGATTCACAGCTGCCAGCAAGTAGTGGGCAGCTGCACCGTTTAGGTTTTCCTTTCTAGGACTTGTTCTTTGGACTAGGAGTGAGACGCACTCCTTCATCCCTACCTTGGCCTTCCCCAGCTGTGCAGCACTTAGTGCCAGCTGCAGCGTTTAGGCCCTGTTCTGTCCCTGTCCTCAGCTGCCCAGCAAGTAGTGGGCAGCTGCTACGTTTAGGTATTAGCGCAGTGGCGCAACCTGGACTTTAAAAGTGATTGTGTGCAAATATGATTTCTGCGCTAACTGTGGTTTAGGTATTATATGTTCTATGTTCTAAAAGTGTTACTTCTACAAAGTGCTAATTTTCCCAACAGCTAGTCCTAAAAGTGCTTATTCCTGACAGTGGTCCAGGTGGCCCTGTCCCATGTACATAATCCCCTGTAAATTCTGCCCGTGCCTCTGGCACATTGTAAAGAGTGTCTTTTGTATCAGGTATATAGCAATTATTCTGGGAAAATGTATACATGAAAAAATCGGTATGAAAGACACCTATCTATTTCTGAACTGGGAACAAAATTTAGAGTTTAGAAACAGTAGATATATGCACATTTACGAAATTGGGAATACTCATACTAGCATGAGAATTATCAGTCATTTTTCAAAATGACTTTTTTTTACACATTGTCTTTCATTTGGAAGGCAGACATGCATTGAAAGTCAATAAGTAATAACATTTGCTTTACAAATAAGAATCACCCTACGTCTTCCGATAAAAATGGTACCTCACTTGTGTGGGTAGCCATAGTGCCCACGACAGGAAACATCTAAAAATGCAATGTAAACACACACGATTTCACAATGTAAAATTACACAATTTTTAAGTGCTTAGCTGTTGTTTTTTAACGCTAGCTCTGCCGTCACCTAGTTATACCTAGCAAACCTACACATTTTTGAAAACTATAGATCCAGGGAAATCCAGGATGGGGTGAATGACTGGCTCTCACCAGGTTCTATTACCCAGAATAACTTGCAAACCTAAACAATTGTCAAAAAAACATTTTCCTCACATTTCTGTGATGGAAGGTTCTGGAATCTGTGTGGATCCACAAATTTCTACCCACCTAGCATTCCCCAAAGTCTTCCGAGAAAAATGGTACCTCACTTGTGTGGGTAGGCCTACTGCCCGCAACAGGAAACGGCGCAAAACTCAATGTGGACACACCACAATTTCACAGTGAAAAATTACCCTTTTTTGGCAAAGTGCCTAACTGTAGTTTTTGAACCCTAGTGATAGAGCGCGCAGGTCACCCGACTATAATTTTACCAATACGCACACTTGGGCCCATAAATTCTATTCACCATACTTATTTAATTGGGTAACCTACAATCTACTACCAGCAATTAAATCCTAACTAATTACTATACCTGGGACTTACCAATTCTTGTCCTTTGGCACCTATGACTACAATGGATCAGGGAGCTAGCTGAAAAGATAAGCAGTCTAAAATAACATTTATAACATTTGCACTCTTTATAATAACCACAGACTCGGGAAGATTTGAAAACCTTTATCTAGTTTTCTTCAAGGTTAGAAAGCATAAGGTTTACAGCAAGCAAACTATCGATAACCAAAATCATGAAAAGCGTATAACCATGTAAAAAATATATGATGCCCACCACTTAGAAATCTAAAGGGAAGGTAAGAACAGGGAACATGCTAATAAGAAACTTCAGAAATTAGACTTAATATGGTGTTTCTAAAGGATGGGAAAAATAAGGAACATGCAAGAAATAAAAGTTTGAGTACCATTAGAAAGGTGAATAAGGTAAAGGAACTTGATTTGTAATGACGAAATTTTGAAATACCCATGTAGCTTATAGGGAAGGTAAGAAAATGGAACACACTAATAATTTAGAGCAACCACTTTAATTCGGTTAAAGGAAGGTAAAGAAAGGGAACATCTATATTTCATGAACAGTATTTCGCAATTGACTTAAAGGATGGTGAAAAGTGGAACATGCTAATAAACAGCTAAATGTAGACTTTATTATTTGTCAGAACAGGGGGGGTAAGGAAAAGAACAATGTGCAAATAAGACTTTAGCTGTTTCAGGAAAGGCAAGGAAAGGACGCAAGTGTGTTTCCCACACAGATTTACCTAGAACGGTGTGGAGACAAACCTTGGCCACGGGTCAGTTAAAGAAGAAGAACCCCAAAGAATGCAGTTACCAGTAGGCCAGCAGGTGCAGAATGGAAACCAGGACAGGAAAACCAGATTGGATCAGAACAGGACCACCAAAGTTGAGACCAGCACCCGCAGTTCATTTGCAATGCCTGCGCTACTCCCTCTCTGCAGCTATCAGTCAGAACCCCGAATGGGTTATCGAATTCCCCATCAAAGTGCTTCGCCAGCACTTAAGGTTCCCAAAACCCCGATTAGGTCTGTGAGTATGTCTGACAGAGTGCTCCGCAGCACCTCTGTTCTCGATCAGCTATTGAGTGCTTTGGGTCAGTGACAGGTCTGAGGTCAGCTATTCGGACAAGTCGGACAATTTCTTTAGCTAAACCTAGCCTAGTTATACTATTTTCCAGGTCAGTGTACCACCCCCCAAATGTTGCAAGTGTAAGGATCCCCAATTTCGATTGGACAAAAGGAAAGGACAGGTCATCACACCTCCTTCGATTTGAGCTTTCTCAAGCCCCTTATTAGAATTTTCATACACGCCCATCGAATTTCAGGTTCACATGACATATGCTTTCCACATAACAATGGTGAATTTAGCATTGTATACAATGTATTTTGTTTGGCACAGTTCAGCGTCTTCGACTAGGTGAGGGTTTTTCTTCCCAGGCGCATCTTGGCTGGGGCTGCCATCTGGCAAAGTTCCAAAGGTCATTGCTGTGGAGACTCGCAGATCTCACGCAGACTCAGTTTCAAGCAAAATGGAGTACAGTAAGGGACAGCAGGCCATATTTCGTAATGTACCATGAAAGTGAAAAGAAACAGTTTTAGAATACAGAAAAAATGAATACACTGTATACCATGAATCTCTACTCTATACCCATTATTTTATAATAACTATAGCTTTAGTGATTAAACAAAACAAACAGCATAGCAAAAAGCAGAAATGCAAGCTTCTCGCATGTGAGAACACAAAGCAGCCATTTTAGCTTTAATGCGCAGATGCAAACAGATTCCCTCCAGAACTGCGAGTACGTCACGCCACATGGGTATGACTGACACATGCGCAGTAGAAATTCCCACGTAGCAGCAGCCATCTTAGGTTGAAAGCGTATTACGATTAGTAGACACATAGGCAAGCTTCACTCGGACACCCCAAAAGTATAGAAAAAGGGCAAATTAATAAGACAAACATATTGATTAGTTAATTAAATGTCATTTGAGGTTCATGAATTCAAGCAAGTCGCTGTACGTGCGAATCCTTGCTCCATCAATCCCCTCTTTGATGATATTTTATATCATCACAATTAATGGAACCAGATGCCAACTTCTCACATATCACCTAGTTCAATTTCTTCAAATTTTCTAATTTGCTTTTTCTCAATTAACTTTATTAGGATGAGAATTTTTCACTCTCTTGTAAATCTGATTATTCAATTATTCTAATTCAAGTTCTTCGAGATTTCTTGTCACTCCTCGCTTATTCACCGAATATTTCTTTTTGTGTTTTCGACTCTTACAGTAAATTATTATTATGAACACTAATAGACCTATTCCCGCTATTGGCATCAGTATTTTACTCACAAGACTCTTACCTAAATTAGAAAAACAACTACCTACAGCGGAGAGACCATCAGTAAGTCTCTTCCATGCACTGTCAACCTCCAGTGGTTTAAGCTCTTTTTCCAAATTTGTAATATTTCTCACATACCCTTTAATTTCCACACTTTTGTCGGGTATGTAAGTGCAACAATGTTGCACTTTCAACATTCTGCAGACTCCGCCCTCTTTTGCCAATAACGTGTCAAGGGAACTCGATTTTGTAAAACCATTGATCTGATCGCAACCAATTCTGTATTGACCATCAGGAAACCTCCAACAATGTCAGTTGATATCTGATCTACTACTGTTGACAATTTGCAAATTCTGTGTGTTTTCAGAGCCACTCCCACTGTAGGTATCAATGCACTAAAAATATCACCTACTATTTCACCAACACTTTCTCTTTTACTACTTACTAATTCATTAGTTCTTTCAGTGCTTCCAGTGATTTTCCCCACATGGTATATCTTTGGAAAGACAATACCAAAGTAACTGCTCCCGTACCAATGTTCGGGCATATTTGAAATAAGCCTTATTCCCACATATATAATAAATTCCAAGAAACACAGGCTCTGACCCATCTTTGAAACCCCAAACCCCAATTACCTTGTAATTGTGTTCGCATTCACTGGAACCAATGAATATATTGTTATAATAACTTGTTCTTTCTCTTTGAAGACAACGTTTCCCCTTCTTTTCGAAATCCAGTAACATTGCAGCATCAGCCCCACCATTTGAGGTGCTCCCTATGCTTTCAGCCCATTTAGGGGATTTCTGATTCTTATCTTTTGCTTTCTTTTGGAAACTTTCTCTTCTTTTCTCTACCATATTTAGAAACATTTTCTCTTTTTCGTGTAAGGAACAGGTCAAGTCATCTTTGTGTGCGTCATCTATATTTATTTTACCTACAGTTAGAAAATATTCACTCATGTATTTGGCTGCGTCTCTAGTATGTACAGGGTTCAGGTTTCTTCGCACGGGAAGTTCAGAAAATATCACATCAAAATTTGAGTAATAATACTGTAAAGGTCCTCTTCTATCGAATAAACTCGTTAGAATACTACAGGAAATTCCATAGGTTAGTGGCAAATGGTGGTATGTCACTCCTTCAGCTACTGTAGTAGGCAGCTTCATAGAAACATAACAGTCGACTATTTCCATAGCTTCTACATAATGTACTAACAGGTTTGCGAAAACGTTTAAATGAGTTTTATTCTTAATTTTATTATAATGTAGTCCTTCCTCATCTGGTGCTTCTAAGTCTAATTTTGTTTGCTGGAGGCTAAGTGCCTTTTCTGGTGCATCTACTCTTTGTGGTGTATTTCTAGTCTGCAATTCTTCAATGTCTTTCGGCAATTGGTTAGTTGGGTACAGGTTCGGGTCTTTACTCATCATAGAAGGAATAGCTATTGTTAGTCCTATCCAAAGTATCAGTACCATTGCTACACTACATAAACATACTTTGCAGCATTATTTTAAACAACCTCGTCTCGGTCTCCCATTCACAGAGGAATCAGACATTTTGATTCAAAAGAAGCTTCAACCCCTCTTTGTAACTCTGCACAGCTTGCTTACTCAGAGCAACTTTCAGGTTGGTTTCGCTTCTTCGTGGGTCTGATCAGTAATCAACTCCTCATCACTTTCGTCACTTATTTCCAGATTTTCAAAGTCTTCCAATACAAAGTAAGTCCACTCAGGACTCTGATATTTGTTATTTAGTCTTTTTATTGAGGCACTCCTTCTCTTGGGTTTTATCACATGCGGATCAGTTTGACATGAGACTTCATTTATCTGCTCAGGTTCTTCATTTATTGTCTTTAGTCGCAGTCTCAGTCTCTTTACAAATCTAGGTACCGCATCTCCTTTTCTGCGTCTTTTAACTGGCACTGTGTCTTGGCTTTCCTCGAGAACTCTTTTATTTTCGTTCAGTTGTGGCACATTTGTTTCAAGACCGTCTTCTGTATCACTCCCTAACTGACTAGGTCCAGGTCTTATATCAGTTTCTTCTGCCTGGTCCCTAAACTGGCCTTGTTCAGGTGTATGCTGGATTTGGCTTTGTTCTATTTCGTTTTCTTCTTCCTGAACACAATTGTCTATTCCTGTCTGGTCCTGTTCAAGCACTTCGAACTTTTGATTTTCTTCCATTTGAACCTCTGCCCTAATTTCTAACTGTCCCTCTTCTGGCTCAGGAGTTCTTGGGGGGTGTCAATTACCTGTTCTTTCCCTATCTGGTCCTCCTCAGAATCAGATTTGATTTGGATTTCGATGATCTGAGTATCTTCCTTTACACCTGTCTCATCCTCACTATCCCACTGTCTGTCTGATTAGGTTTGTCTTCTTGTTCCTACAGGATCTATAGTCAGGTCGATTATTGGGATCCAATCATCTTGACTGGAGCTCGGTTGTTCTTCTTCAGCTACTTCAGGACCGATATCTTGGGACCCCTCAGCTGCACAAACTTCAGCCTCAGTTTCTTCAGGTTCAGTCACTTTCTTCGTATGGCTGGCATGGATCCACCGTGGTACCCCTGCACATTTCATAGCTGTGGTGGTAACCAGAATTACTTGTCGTGGTTTTTCCCACCTTGGTGCGAGGCAACTTTTCCGAGTATGTTTCTATATTACAACCCAATCACCTGGGTTCAGGTCATGTGCTGGAGTCGTTGGCCTGGCGACAGCTTCTTCCCCAACCTGGTGAGAGATACAAAGCACTTGGTCAGCCAGTTCTTTGCAGTATTCTAGTACCACACCATCAGATATGCTTATCAATTTGTATCCTGGCACCCATGCTTGCTGCATTGCTCTTCCCATCAGTATCTCATGGTCTGGAATACTTCTAAGTCCCATCAAAACAAGGGGCAAAGCATCTGGCCATTCCATTTGAGTGAATTCACACATTTTTCCCAATCTTGATTTGATAGTGCCATTCAGCTGTTCACTCCAGAAGCCTCTGGGTGATATGCACAGTGCAGTTGTTGCGTGGTTTTGAATGCTTCACAAATCTGTTTTATCACTTCACTATGGAAATGCTTTCCTCTGTCTGATTCAATTGTGACTGGAAAACCGTACCGAGGTATAAGTTCCCTAAGTAACAATTTGACTACAGTGAGGCTATCATTCCTGCGTGTGGGGTAAGCTTCTACCCACTTTGAGAATAGGCAGACAATGACAAGTATGTATTTCATTCCTCGACAAGGGGGTAACTGAATAAAGTCAAGTTGTAGTCGAATAAAAGGGTCCTCTGCCTTTCCAATCCTTCCTGGTAACACTACAGTTTTCTTTCCGGGGTTAAATTGCTGAGAAATCAGACACCACTGTCAGAGTACCTCTGCTATGTTTCTGAATTTCGAATTGAACCATGCCTGTCTGAATATGCGAATCATCGCATCTCTTCCCAAATGTGTGTCTCCATGTATCAACCTAGCCATAGGAGCAAGCAGACAGTCTGGCAACACAGGCATACCATCCAGGTAAACAATGACACCATCTCCCACCCTCCTCTTACAAACACATTTTCTCCAATTTTCTTTTTCTTGTGGCTCTGCTGTGTCCTGTAAGTCTCTCACTTCCTCCCATGTACTTATTCCTTCTAGCATCAAAAGTTGGCAGCTGTTTCCGTTTCCCCCAACCTTTATATTGATTGCTATCCGGTACTTTGCACAATGTTGGGCTAACTGGTCAGCATATCGATTACCTGCTGTGACTTTGTCATTGCCAGATTTGTGAGCAGCACACTTGACCACAGCCAATTATTTTGGTAACTGGATTGCTTTCAGTAAATCCTGTACATAATTTCCATTTCTGATAGGGTTGCCTGAAGAAGTCAGGAGCTCCCTTTGCATCCATAATTGGCCAAAGTCATGCACAACCCCATAACCATACTGGCTATCAGTATATATGGTTATTTTTGAGTTCTTCCCAAATTTACAGGCTCTTGCCAATGCAACCAATTCAGCAACTTGTGCAGACTTGACTCCATGTAAATAGGATGCTTTCACTGGACCTCCCAAAGTACACACTGAGTAAGCAGTGCTTAGGCCTTCTTCCTCATGTCTCATGCATGAGTCATCTACAAATAGCTCATAATCTTCATTAGTCAAAGACTCTTCCTTTATGTCTGGGCGTAGTTCTGTACTAAACTCGGTCAAATCAATGCAGTCATGTTCAACTTCTCCCTTTACTTCTGCTGAGAGTGAATTTGGTAGTAGGGTAGCTGGTTTCAGAATATTACATCTAGCAATTGTCACGTTTCCTGCACCTACAAGGATTCTCTCATACTTAGTCAGCCAACTAGGTGAGAGATACTGAGGTTTTGTTCTTGTCAGCAAAATCACAACAGAATGTGGAACATATACAGTTACAGGATGTCCCATAACAATAGATTCACTTTGTTCAAGACTCATGCATGTTGCAGCTACAGCTTTCAGGCATCCAGGTAACCCAGCTGCCACTGGGTCCAATGTGGAAGAAAAATATGCCACTGGACGTCTGGTTAACCCATTCATTTGGGTCAGGACTGAAAGTGCACAATTGTCTCGTGTGTCACAAAATAGTGCAAACTCCTTTGAGTAGTCAGGCATTCCCATTGCAGGAGCGGTACACAGACATTCTCGCAATTTCACAAAAGCAGTCATGCTTTCGTCATCCCACTCCACTGGGTCCTTAGCTCCTTTCTTTGACATTTTTATCAATGGTCTTGCTAGGACTGCAAATCCCACAATACACTGCCTGCAGTATCCTACAACTCCAAGAAACATTCTGATTTCTTTCTGGGTATTGGGCAATTCCATGTTTCGAATTATTCTAATTCTTTCTGTGGTAACTTTCCTGATGCCTCTCTCTATCTGGTGCCCCAGATATTTTACTGATGAGGTAAATAACTGCAGTTTTTCTGGCGACACTTTATGTCCTCCGTCACCTAAATGATTCAGTAAGGCAATGGTGTCGACCACACAGTCTTTCCTGCTTTTAGAACGCCACCAAGAGGTCGTCTATATATTGCACCAGAACTGATTTTCCGGACAATATCAAGGTTTCAAGGCATTTTTTCAGAATTTGATTAAAATCAAAGGGCTTTCCGGGTACCCCATGAGGAACACAATTCCAGACGTAGACATGGCTGTCGAATTCAAATGAGAAAAGAAATTTGCTATCTGGATGCAATGGAATCGAAAAGAATGCATGACATAGGTCAATGACGGTAAACCATCCAGCATTCCATGGTATCTGGTATAGAATCACTGCAGGGTTTGGCATGACAGGACAACAAGGAACAACA
This sequence comes from Lissotriton helveticus, assembly GCF_964261635.1. Taxonomy (NCBI): domain Eukaryota; kingdom Metazoa; phylum Chordata; class Amphibia; order Caudata; family Salamandridae; genus Lissotriton; species Lissotriton helveticus. Next base: position 1,409,251,053 of record NC_136069.1, on the reverse strand, counting down.
ATTTTATTAACCCTGCGCAGGTCCTGTACGACCCTGTACTTACCACTTGGTTTCTTTATGCCAATTATCGGTGAGTTACAAGGACTGCTCAACACATCTTGCAACATGCCTGCTTCTAGCAACCGTTTGATTTCAATAGCAACTCTTGCTTTAACTTCTGCACTCATTTTATACTGTCCAGTATTTGGGTAGACTGCATCTTCTTTTATGGCTATTTTAATTGGGTCAACATTTGACATTAATCCTACATCTTTTCCAGTAAAATCCCATACCTCCGGTTTCACTGTCTGTTGGAGTTCTTCAGGTAAGTCTTGTATTGTCAGTCTTTTAATTTCTGACTCTGGTCTTGCTAACATCAATTTGTAAATTCCATCTTCATCTGGGGTCTGAATTTCCACACCATTTGGAGTGCAAAAGATGGTACAGTTCATTTTGCACAACAAATCTCGTCCTAAAAAGTTCACAGGACTGGAATCACAGACACCAAATCTATGGATCACTTTAAAATTCCTTATTTTAATTTCCATCGGTTCTGTAACTGGGGTACTAATTAGCTTATTAGAAACGCCCACTACTTGGATCGCTTCTCCCGAGAGGGGTAGGTTTGGAACGTCTGCTGTTCTCACAGTAGAACGGGTAGCACCAGTGTCCAACAGAAAGGTGACGTAATTTCCTTCAACCCTTCCTTCAATGTTTGGCCCTGACTGGTCCACCCGCAAGGAGGCGCCAAGCATGCACTCCTTGTCCTCCCCCCTCAGGCACCGTCAGTAAGGTTCATCACAGAGGAATGTGTCATTTAACAGAAATTGTGAAGTTGCTGCATTTCTATCCTCCCTTCCTTCCCAATCTTCGGTGTCTTCACCCTGTTGTGCTGTGCTCCTATAATTTGGCCTAGGTGCACGAGGCAACTGATTCTGTTTTACAAGCTGCTGGGTCTTCCGTGGTGTCTCATTCTGCGTCTGTGGATTTAAATAATTAATTTGCACATTACCATTCTGCCCAGCCTTACACTCGTCTCTCCAGTCTCCCACCTTTCCGCATCCATGGCAGGGAAACTTTTTCCTTGCCTCTTCTCTGCTCATTTTTACTCTCGGCTTTCCCCCACTCCCAGGGCCCTGACTCTGTTTACTAGTTATTTTGCTTAGCTTCTGCTTCCTGGTGCTCTGCCAATTTTACCTGTGCCCACATGACCTTTTCTTTCAACTCTTTTCGTTTATTTTCCAGCTCATCTTCACAGTATTTAGCATATTTCAGGACTTCGTCAATTGGTTTAGCTTGCCAGCAGATTTTATTGTCTTTGATCCACTGTGAGATCTCAGGCCTTAACCCTAACACAAATCGATATATATGAAGTGGGTCATATCTTTCATTTATATGTTATCCAGGCCGCTGTATGTCTTGAACACCTGTTACAGTCGTTCATAGTAAGAATGTACAGTTTCATCTCGATTCTGGGTAGTCCTATCTATTCGGGTCCAATCAGTCTCTTTTGCAGGCACCTTTCCTTTCAGATAAAACGTCACCTGATTATATTTCCGCATTACATCTTCGGAAGGAGCCCCTGTCTTTGGGTCACTAGGGAACTCTTCACTAGGCCAATCAACAGCAATTTTACATTCTGTCCGCAAGACTACGGGAACTACAATGTCAAAGAAACCATACAAATCTTTCAGAAGGCATTTTGAAACTTTCACAAATCTCTCGACCTGTCTGTACCATTCTACAGGTTTTTCTCGCAATTTTGGGAAGTCATTTGTAAAGGACACAATACCCTGTTGGGACCATGGAACCTGTACATATCCTCCTCCTGGCACTTCTCGCATGGGATATAATCTTTCCACCTTGTCTGTTTCCTTTAAAACATATTCAGATGTCATTTGTTTTGATCTAATCTCTTCCTTTTTCTTTTCCCACCTGGCTTTCCACTTTTCTAATTCTCCCCATTTTTGTAACAGGTTTAGCAATTCTCTTATCTGTACCTTTTTCCCTGACACGTTCATATTTTCCAAATCTTTGTCTGAGAATTCTGCTCTGTAGGGTTTTTGCAACACTTTAGATTTGTCAAACTTGGTCCCTCTCCATAATTAGGTTTCAAGAATGGGTTTCTCGTATTTAGGGATCTAGGTTCCTCATTATAAGGTGGTGGATTCTTCATTAACAAATCCTCCAGATAATCATCGTCTGAATCACCAGTGGTCATTAAATGTGTTGTTTTCTCTGTCCTTTTCCCTTCCATGGGCTCTTCTACTGTTAATACAGGGTACAGTCCTTCTACCATCATGTTCTGTCTCCATTCTTTCATTCTTTTTTTTCGGGTCTCTTTCTTTACCTTCGGATAAAAATGACTTAGCCCTTTTTCAATTCTGGGTCTGTCTCGCTCAAAAGCCTCTATTTCCCATTCTTCTAAGGCCTCATATTGCATTAATCTAGGTCGGGATGTAAATCATTCATTCGGGTTCTTAGGTTGACCAAAATTCTTCTGTTAAATGTACCTTCTAAGGGAAATGCTAAAACTCCGTCATCTTTAGTATATTCCACCCAATTTTCTAACCATACACAAGCATAGTAGCCTCTGTCAAACAACATAAATGATGCGGGAGTATTAGGTGGCGGAATAATAACTCCTTCTCTAGTTTTGATGGGCTTGTCTTTCTTGAAATAATTCTCTGTCTACAAGAGTCATTTTTCTCTTGCTTCCGTACATAATGTTATTTCTAGCTGTTCTCCACTGATCTCTCACAAAACCTTGATATCTTGGATCAGGTCGAATCTCTGGATGAGTTGGATACCACATATACTTTTTCGCAAATCACTTACTCTGTTTACAAATTTACTTCCAATACTAGCGCGCCTTTTATTTTTCTGCAACCAACCAAATATGCGGTTTCAAAAATATTCAACCAATGAGTGCGCGTTTTTTGCCGTAAAACGAGTTCCCATGCTCCTGTGCTCACCCCTCCTTTACAATGCTATCTCAGCTACACACCCGCTGTCTCGACCAATACCAGCGTGGCACTGAGTGACGTCAGTGCAGCTCCGCAACTGACTCCCTCCTTCACAAGGTATCGTAAAATTCAATTCTTTTAGTTAAAGTGCAAGTGCTCTGTTTAATTTACAATGCAAAACATTCGCCACTGTACTCGAGTGTCTAGAAAGAAAAGATTTGTTTCACTGCAAGTAAATCCCTTCTTTTTACTTTTCATATACTGCGAGTAGATCCCTTCTGTCTACCCTTCACACAAGCATTAGAGAACCTGCTACTCCTCCGGACTCATCCACTCTGGAATATATACTAAGGCCAAACATCTATATTTCATGAACAGTATTTCACAATTGACTTAAAGGATGGTGAAAAGTGGAACATGCTAATAAACAGCTAAATGTAAGACTTTATTATTTGTCAGAACAGGGAGGGTAAGGAAAAGAACAATGTGCAAATAAGATTTTAGCTGTTTCAGGATAGGCAAGGAAAGGACGCAAGTGTGTTTTCCTCACAGATTTATATTTACCTAGAACGGTGTGGAGACCAACCCTGGAAACGGGTCAGTTAAGGAAGAAGAACCCCAAGGAATGCAGTTGCCAGTACGCCAGCAGGTGCAGAATGGAAACCAGGACAGGAAAACCAGACTTGGATCAGAACCGGACCACCAAAGTTGAGACCAGCACCCGCAGTTCAGTTGCAACGCCTGCGTTACTCCCTCTCGGCAGCTATCAGTCAGAACCCCGAATGGGTTATCGAATTCCCCATCAAAGTGCTTCGCCAGTACTTAAGGTTCACAAAACCCCGATTGGGTCAGTGAGTATGTCTGACAGAGTCCTCCGCAGCACCTCTGTTCTCGATCAGCTATTGAGTGCGTTGGGTCAGTGACAGGTCAGCTATTCGGACAAGTCGGACAATTTCTTTAGCTAAACCTAGCCTAGTTATACTATTTTCCAGGTCAGTGTACCACCCCCCAAATGTTGCAAGTGTAAGGATCCCCAATTTCGATTGGACAAAAAGAAAGGACAGGTCATCACACCACCTACGATTTGAACTTTCTCAAGCCCCTTATTAGAATTTTCATACACGCCCATCGAATTTCAGGTTCACATGATACATGCTTTCCACATAACAATGGTGAATTTAGCATTGTACACAATGTATTTTGTTTGGTACAGTTCAGCTTCTTCGACTAGGTGAGGGTGTTTCTTCCCAGGCGCATCTTGGCTGGGGCTGCCATCTGGCAAAGTTCCAAAGGTCATTGCTGTGGAGACACGCAGATCTCGCGCAGACTCAGTTTAAAGCAAAATGGAGTACAGCAAGGGACAGCAGGCCATATTTCGTAATGTACCATGAAATGGAAAAGAAACAGTTTTAGAATACAGAAAAAATTAATACACTGTACACCATGAATCTCTACTCTATACCCATTATTTTATAATAACTATAGCATTAGTGATTAAGCAAAACAAACAGCATAGCAAAAAGCCGCAATGCAAGTTTCTCGCATGTGAGAACATAAAGCAGCCATTTTAGCTCTAATGCACAGATGCGAACAGATTCCCTCCAGAACTGCGAGTACGTCACTCCACATGGGTATGACCGATGCATGCGCAGTAGAAATTCCCGCGTAGCAGCAGCCATCTTAGGTTGCAAGCGTATTAGGATTAGTAGACACATAGGCAAGCTTCACTCGGACACCCCAAAAGTGTCGAAAAAGGGCAAATTAATAAGACAAACATATTGATTAGTTAATTAAATGTTATTTGAGGTTCATGAATTCAAGCAGGTCACTGTACGTGCGAATCCTTGCTCCATCACTAGCTTTTCCGGCACCTGGGGAAACCTAGCAAACCTATACATTTTATAAACTATACACCCAGGGGAATGAAGGATGGGGTGACTTGACTGGCTTTCACCAGGTTCTGTTACCCAGAGTCCCTTGCAAACCTAAAAAATTGTCCAAAAAACACATTTTCCTCACATTTCTGTGGTGGAAGGTTCTGGAATCTTTATAGATCCGCAAATTTAATCCCACCCCACGTTCCCCAAAGTATTTCAAGAAAATGGTACTTCACGTGTGTGGGTATGCCTAGTGCCCGCGACAGCAAACGGCGCATATCACGTGGACACACCACAATTTCACAGTAAAAAATAACCCTTTTTTTGCAAAGTGCCTAGCTGTAGTTTTTGAACCCTAGCTCTTCCGGCACCTAGGGAAACCTAGCATACCTATACATTTTTAAAAACTAGACACCCAGGGGAATCCAGGATGGGGTGACTTGACTGACTTTCACAAGGTTTTGTGACCCAGAATCCACGTGTTCCCCAAAGTCTTCTGAGAAAAATGGTACCTCACTTGTGTGGGTAGGCCTAGTGCCCGGACAGGAAATGGCGCAAAACGAACGTGGACACACCACAATTTCACAGTGAAAAATGACTTTTTTTTGGCAAAGTGCCTAGCTGTAGTTTTTGAACCCTAGCTCTGCCGGCACCTAGGGAAACCTAGCACACCTATATATTTTTAAAACTAGACACTGAGGGAAATCCAGGATGGGGTGACTTGACTAGCTCTCACCAGGTTCTGTTACCTAGAATACCTTGCAAACCCCAAAAAAGCTAAATTTTCCTCATATTTCTGTGGTGGAAAGGTCTGGAATCTGCATGGATCCACAAATTTTCACCCACCCCAAGTTCCCCAAAGTGTTTTGAGAAAAATGGTACCTCACTTGTGTGGTTAGGCCTATTGCCCATGACAGGTAACGGCACAAAACGCACCGTGGATACACCACAATTTCACAGTGAAAAATTACCCTTTTTTGGCAAAGTGCCTAGCTGTAGTTTTTGAACTCTAGCTCTTCCAGCAACTAGGGAAATGTAGCAAACCTATACATTTTTGAAAACTAGACACCGAGGGAAATCCAGGATTGGGTGACTTGACTGGCTATTACCAGGATCTGTTACCCAGAATCCGTTGCAAACACATTTTCCCCACATTTCTGTGGTGGAAAGTTCTGGAATCTACAGGGATCCACAAGTTTATACCCACCCCGAGTTCCCCAAAGTCTTTTTTAGAAAAATGGTACCTCACTTGTGTGGGTAGGCCTAGTGCCCGTGACAGGAAACAGCCCAAAACGCAACGTGGACACACCACAATTTCACAGTGAAAAAAGACCCTTTTTTGGCAAAGTGTCTAGCTGTAGTTTTTGAACCCTAGCTGCTGTGGCACCTAGGGAAACCTAGTAAACCTTTACATTTTTTAAAACTAGACACCCAAGGGAATCCAGGATGGGGTGACGACTGACTCTTACCAGGATCTGTTACCCAGAATCCCTTGCAAACCTAAATAATTGACTAAAAAACACATTTTCCTCACATTTCTGTGGTGGAAAGTTCTGGAATCAGCGTGGATCCACAAATTTTCACCCACCTGAGTTTCTGAAAGTCTTTTGAGAAAAATGGTACCTTACTTGCATGGATGGGTCAAGTACCCACGACAGGCAAGGACCCAAAACCTGTTGAGTCACAAACCAACCTGGTTTTGCAAGGGGGTCCCATGACTTTAGGGCCGGGCTCGGCGGCCACCTAGGGAAACCTACCAAACCCACACATCTCTGAAAACTAGACACCCCGGGGAATCCAGGGAGGTATGGCTTGCGTGGATCCCTCAACATTTTCTTACCCAGAGTCCCCAGCAAACCTGAAATTTAGCTGAAATAATAACTTTCTTCACACTTTGTTGTGTGGGAAAGTTGTGGCATCACCCGGCTGCCACAAATTTCCAACCACCCAGCATTCCCCCAGGTCTCCCAATAAAAATGGTGCCTCACTCGTGTGGGAGGCCCAAGTACCCGCAACAGGTAAAGGCCCAAAACATTTTGTGATAGGCAATTTTGATGTTGCCTCAATACGTTTTTGGGCCCTTGTCTGTCGTGGGTAATTGGGCCTCCATTCTGTTTGCAAGGGATTCTGGGTAACAGAACCTGGTGAGAGCCAGTCAAGTCAACCCATCCTAGATCCCCTCGGTGTCTAGTTTTAAAAAATGTAGAGGTTTGCTAGGTTTCCCTATGTGCCGGCTGCGCTAGGGCCCAAAATCCACAGGTAGGCATATTGCTAAAAACAAAACTGTGCCTAGTCGGCTTTCTGCCATCCTGAGGGGATTATCAGGGGGTGGGGCTGCCCCGATATGCCCCCAACGGAGGCGGAAACACTGTGGCTATTTGTTTAGGGTATGGGGGCATTGCTTTGCCAATTCTGAGCAGCCCCCACCCCCACACATAAAAAAAAGCTTAATTGTTGCTGTCTAGTGGGCTTTTTGCCCCCCGAGGGGCAGATTGGGGGCTACTGACCCACCCTAATTAAAATTTTCCCCAAAATATTATCCCTATTCCTGAGGTTATACCTCCTTTCAGAGGGCTCCCTTTGAGGAGACTTACCTCGGGATTCAGAACATTTCTGTTTTGATTTTTTTTTAATTAGTTTCCCACTTCCTTTTAGAAGATGTAGGATTTTGTTTAATAGCATCCTTTTCAGGACCTTCAGACAGTTGTGGCTTCAAAGGTTTTCCACCCAAACTGTCTCTGCCTAATTTTGCATATATTTTTCTATTATTCTGGGTAGTTCATGTTGATGTTCTGTTACATCAAATTCCCTTAAGCGTTAACAGATCCCCAATGATGCTGACTCCCCTTTAGTATTAGATAATATTATTGTTGAGACCTGGTCGAAATTTTTCAGTAATTTCATACCTAAATTAAGAGCAGGCTCTGCCTCGTATTCATTTTGAATCTGTTTCAGGACATCTGGTATTACCGAAATTGACGGAACACCATGTGTTATAGTATAGATGGCAGCAAAGACTGCGCCCCAAGTGGTGTGGTCTTCCAATTATGGTATGATCCCCATTGGTAAACAGATTGAAATACTGCTTCAATTTGAGTAATTTTTTGAGCTATCCAGAATGGGATTTGTTCACGTTTTGTGGGCATTTTACCCACGACTGCGTGTAAAGTCTGTGGAGTAATTTTTAGAGTATTACCCTGTTGAGGGGTTTGATTTGGAATGGTTATTGGTGGTTGGACAGTGAAAGTCCGCATGACATATTGGACTAATTGTCTGTAAATTTTTATTAACTCTTTGAGTTGAGTAAGTAATTCATCATCTGACATCTCTTCGATGTCAGGATGAGGTGTGTAGCCGGCTAAAATCGACCATGTTGCTACTGGTCTACGTAGTGAACCGAGCCTGGTAATGTTTTTGTGATGTTTTAGGGCGCCTTTAAACCAGAGATACTGATCCTGGTATGTGAGTGGAATTTCAATATCCTCGAAAGGAATATATTTCTCAGGTGGATCATCTTCTTTAAAGAAGTGAAACACTTTTGTTACTGGATTTGATTCTGGGAATACTATCCATGAATAGAATACCTCTGTCTGAAATGATTTGTGTGTCTCTATCACGAAAACTGATCTCCCACCTCTAGGTGTTAGGCCGTGTTTTATAAGTTTTAGAGTGATGGCTCTCCTTATATGTGGATGGATAGGAATCGCATCCTCATCGGTTTCATTAAAACCGGTAGTATTTACAGCGAGATGTAATGCGTCGTCGACTGGAGTAGTTTCAGCATTATCCCCGATATTGGACATTGTTTTTTTAAAAATGTAGAACAAGTTTCAAGGAAACTAAGATAAGGTGCACAATATTTTGGAATACTGTATCCTTCAGCGTTGAACAAACCAAACAGCTAATATAGGATTTTTGTCCTATTTAGTTTTGGCGGATACTTAACCCTACCCACTCCGGATGTCTTATGGATTAGTGCGTAAGGGTCTCTGAGAAAAGCACGACTGAGTTACTTCAATATCTAGCGTTAAATTACTGCCTTACCAAACGGTTGGGCAACATGTAGTGTAGTTCCTATTTCCCTAATAGGCTCTGCACATTGGAATAATATACACTATTGTTTTGGCATAGGACGGAAGTCAGTATGCTCCTATTGAGTATATTAAATTTAATTACTTTGTATGCCAGCTAACTCAGAGGCCACTAGAAACTCCTTGAATAAACAAGAAGGGAGTAGTTTCTGGCAACTGCCTTAACATGACAACTTTGTTTCCCTTTAGAATCGGAACAATCTCAGAATCGTGGTAACAATAGATAACAGTTTCACTCAGCATGCTTCGTTTCTACAGAGTTACACAGAAAGAGTAGACAGGTGTTTCAATAAAAGGGATTAAATGAACAGTCTTATTTCTCGTGTAAGAGATATGTGCTGTTCAGCCGCGGCCGGCAGTGGGAGTATCTGCAGGGCGGTGATGTGGGTAGGGGGAGGGGCAGGGTGGGGGGGTAGTAATGTATGGATTACGGAGCTTCCCAGGAAAGTAAACATTTAAATGAACAAAACGAATTTCGTTGAGTGCACTGCATCCCCAAATGAGATGCAGTGCGCGCAACGAAATTCGTTTAATTTATTTAAATGTTTACTTACCTGTAAAACTCCATAGCTATGGTACATACTCATATACATATACATAAATAACACAGGTTAAAATGCGAGTATTCAAATGATGGGTTCTCTAACTAGTTCTACCCAGGTGTACCTAACCTAAGTGTAGTACACGGAAAGAAGTAGGTGCTGTTTTCTATAGTATGGAAAGCTGTGGTTAGTTATGCCAAGTTTGTATGCCAAGAGTCCCTCTAGGTTCTATTCAGCTCCATACCCTAGAATGAGAGAGGTTGGAATCTCTTTCTGAGTCTCAAATTCCAATACCCCGCGAAGGGAGTCAGAACACTGGAAGCTGAATTCTCTGCGAGCAGGGATGACAGCGTCTGGTCAGTGCGTCAGGTGGGGCTTCAAATTCCTTCCGAACTTGCAGTGTTGAGCCGTATCGAGCTGTGTAGCCGAGCCGTGGTTTGCCATAGTAAGGGAAGGTATATTTATACCTGGAAGGTGCTTAGGAATGTTAGCATTGACGTAAAGTCAGGCACAGGAAGACGTCATGAATAAACCCTTAGGGTATAGTGGTTCATGCATAATAAATGAGTTCTTGGAGAAATCAATACTCCTGGGCTAGGGAAACTCCAAACAGCTCAAGGGTCTGGTTTCTAAGAAATCATTGAGACATTGGGGTGGACGGATGTAGGAGACCATGCCTGTGTTTGGAAAGCATGGCTAATGCCTAAATAGGGACTGGGATCTTGTGCCTATATGAGGGCAATGCGAATTGAATCCTATATAAGGACATGTATAGGGAAAACCTATATATGCACACCTCAAAACGGAATACAACAGTAGCAGGGCAGGTTTTAGTCACATAAGCTGCAGTGATGAGCCAGTCAAAAACCAAACCTCAAGAGAATGGAGACCACAAAGAAGTAGAAGTTAAAGTTAAAGTGGAGCCTATTCCTGCCATTAGTCATGCAACCTTGGGAGCAGCTAATCATATCATACAGACATCTCAGGCCACGCAACTACAGACTGTCTCAATAGTGCAGCAGGCCCCTCTAGGACAGCACCAGCTACCTATCAAAGCGGTAACGCAGAACGGAACTCATATGGTACCCATCACTACAGCAATGCATGGACAAGTCACCTCCGATGCAGTAAGTGCACTTCACAAGCGACTTATGGGTCTTCATCATCATCTCTTCCAACGAAGGTCAACATATTGACAAGTTTGAACATCCTGAACTGAAACGAATAAAAGCAGATGAGCAAGAGAGCATAGTCTTACCAGTTAATGCAGATGTGCCACCAGTGGCCATAAGTGAACCGGACAACCTGAAATAAAAACTTCGGACTGAGATTTCTTTTCTTTATTATATATTATTTTTTAACAAAAGAAAAAAAACACAACTATATGAACTTCAAGGTGCCAAAAGGAGACACTTAACACCAAGAAAGCTGTCACCAGTTCTAACCCGTTGGGTAATGGGGCCCTATGAAAAATAAAACATTTAGCACTGAAAAACAAAACAAAAACACAGGTGGCCTTAGAACCTAGCTATTTAAATCTATTTAAAATATATAAAACAGAAGACGAACTGAAAGACATTGTTCTTAAGGCTTTTGTCTCCTACTGAACTACCTCAGTGAAGACTGGGAACTGGAGAGGTTGGCATGGTTGCAGCTTTTCAAATCTTCGTTTGATGAAGCCAGTCGACATCAGTCCAACAGCACCACGATAAGCGCTTACTGTGAACTGGTTTAGATATGACTGTATATTCCTCAAAGGGAACTGAGTCATGGAGCCGTTTCCTACATCTTGGCAGCTAGCCTTTTTGCAAATTACCTACCTAAAGCAGATGTTGGTAGATATGCAGTATTTTGTTATTGACATGTCGAAATATTTTGAGGTGTACTTTGTCATTTCACTTAAAAAACAGAAGAGGTCAAACAAACATGAAAACAAAAAACTTTGGAATCTCACTTCAATTCTCATGTGAAATTTTATGTTTTGGAAATCTGAATGTATTGGGGGACGGGAGGAGTTTGATTTGTTTTGTTGCTTTCTGAACCAATGGGAGTAATTCAACTTCGTGTCTGTCCAGTTCAAGTACAGGTTAAGCTACTTTATTACACCCTGCTGTACCTACCCTGGACAGAAGAAGGGAGAGGACAGTGAGCAGACTCATAAGCCAGAATAACAGCACACTTCACCCAATGAGTCAAAGTGGACAAGGAAGGTCGATGGCCCTTCCCAGTAAGACCGTACATGACAAATAAGGAATAAACCTTCCGAAAAGCACTGTTCTGATCCAGATAGATGTGAAGAGCCCTCAACACATCCAAAGAATACAGAAATTCCTCCTCAGCGGAGGAGGGGGTCAGGGAAAAAAACTGGAAGGACCATATCCGCCTGACAATGGAAAGAAGACAAAACCTTGGGCAGAAAAAAATGAATAGGATGCAGAATCACTTTGTCAGAGCAAAAGTGCAAAAAAGAGGGGGATGCCAGGAAAGCACCAAGCTCAGCAACCCGCTGCCCAGAAGAAATGGCAACCAAAAAATTAAACTTTGTCGAAAGAAACTTAAGGTCAACAGAGAGCAAAGGATCAAAAGGGGGACTAGTCAAAGCCTGCAGGACCAAGGAAAGATCCCAGGCCGGAACAGGAGAGCACAAAATAGGATGTTGTATTAAAAAGCTCCACAAAAGGTGAGCCACCAGGGGGCGACAGAATCCACAAAATAATCCCTAAAGGCAAGAATAGTAGCCCACTGAGCACGGAGAGTGGAGACAGCCGGACCCATGACAAAGCTATCACACTAAAAGTCCAGTGCCGACACAGCAGCACAAGAGGAGGAGGACAGACCCGTCCCCAGGCACCAGGAGGTAAAGTGCTTCCAATGAAGGCCATAAGATTTCCAGGTTGAGGGCCTGCAAGACAATTGGATGCTCTGGGCCCCCGAGAGAACAACCCTGGCCCAAAAAACCTAACCTCTCAATTGCAAAACCCCCAGCTGGAGGTGATGCAGAGAAGACATGCTGAGAAGAGGAGCACACAGCAGAGAGGGACACAGGGGAAACTGCCAATGAGGGCATATCGACAAATCCAGAAGAAGGGGAAACCACGGCCGGATGGGACAACTCAAACACAACCTGAAGAACAACCACCCAATCCATCCGAATCTTCCAGAGGACTCTGGGAATCAAGGCAAACGGCGGGAGGCAAACGGGAGTCCCTGGGATCCCAGAAAGGGCAAATCATTGATTGCCCAGGCCAGCCAAAATGGAACAAGGCTGCAAAAATGTGGTAGCTTGGCAGAGCCTTCCAGAGGCAAAGAGATCCAGCCAAGGAAGGCCGAACCGGGAGAGAATCCGACTGAACATAAGAGGGAACAGACACATGGTCACCGAGGAAGGAAACAGCCAGCTCAATGAGTCCACAAGCACATTCTCCCTCCCCGGAAGATAGAAAGCTGTCAGACAAAAAAGCGATTCTGCTCTGCCCATAGACCGATCCTCCTGGAAAGGAGAAACAGAGACCAGCACATACCCCCTGCCGATTCACATAAGCGCGAACAACCTGGTTGGTGGTCTAAACAGAAACAGCATGGCACAGAAGGAGGGGCGCAAACCACAAAAGGGCCAACCAAACTCCTCCTCATCTTCCTCCAGTTCGAATACTGGAGAGCCTCGAACCAAGACCACCGGCCCTGAGCTTTGAAAACCCCCCAGAACCGTACCCCAATCCACGGCACTGGCATCGGTCAACAACACCATCCCGGTCGGAGGAGGAAGAATTTTGAAACCCAGGGAGAGATTCCGAGGGGACAGCCCTCACTGAAGAGAGGCCTGAATCCCCAGAGATACAGGAATAAGGGCATCATATTCCTGAGAGGCAGGATTCTAGTGGGCCAGAATGTGATGCAGGAGGGGATACAAATGAGATGGACCAAGGAAGGAAATGCAGAGTGGAAGCCATCTCCCCTTGACTCCAGAACAAGAGCCGGGCAGACACCTGGAACTGAGACAGAACCCACGAAAGATGCTTGAACAAAGTCAACTGTCTGTCCTGGGAGAGGAACACCATCGCAGATCCATTTGGAAGAGAGCCCCCAGGAACTTCAGAGTCTGGAAGGGCAGCAGGGAGGACTTCCTGTGATTGATGAAGAGCTCATAGGACTCCAGAAGATGACAGAGCTGGTCCACATCCTTCTGTGCCTGAGAGAAAGGAGGAGAAACAATCAACCAGTCATCAAGGTAGGGAAAAACTTGAAGTCCCTTGGAATGGAGAATACTCACCAGAGAGGCCAAGAGCTCGGTAAAAACCATTGGCGCCGATGAAAGGCCAAAAGAAGCACCTGGAATTGAAAGTGCCAGGAGTCCACAGCTAAGTAAAGAAACCTCTAATCCGCAGGATGGATGGGCATATGCAGATAGATGTTCATCAGGTCAAGGGAGGCAAGGAAGCACCCCACAGAACCAGTTGCAGGATAGACAACACACTCACCATCTTAAAATGACGACAAGGAATGTAGAGATTGACCCTCTTTAGATCTAACACAGGGCGCAAGTCCATTGTATCCTTTTTGTACACCAAAAAAGAGGATGGAATTACAACCCAGTCCCCCCACCAGAGGATGGACCTCCAGAATAGCAGACTTCTCCAACAGAAGCCCAACGCCCTCCAGCAAGGCCGCCCACCTCAGAGGATTACGCGGAACACCGGAGAGGGATGAGAGGAAATCTCGATCCAGTAACCGGAGGATACCATGTGGACCACCCAGGCATCGGGAAGACTCAGCCAGTGATGACAAAAGAAGCAAAGGCAACCTCCAACTAGAAAAGGCAGATAGTCATTGCTTTGGAGAAGGATCGGAGGCACAACCACCAAGATTAGACCTGGGACTTGGCACCACCACGGGCCCCCCGCCATGACCCTTGCCTTGAAAGGGCTGTTCCTGGCACCCCTGGCAGAACAAAAGCCAAAATCACAGCGATAACCAAACCTACGCCCCCGAGGAGGAGGTCAAACGAGAGCCACAAGCTTACAATTTTCAGCAGACTGCTAGACCAAGTCCTCCAGCTGGGGGCCAAACACCTTGGAACCGAAAAACTTCAGCTTAAGCAGGACAGATTTCTGAGAGGATTCTTCCTTCCAAGACCTCATACAGATATGATGACAAGCAGCAATGGAAATCTCAGAAGCAGCCTCCCCGCACACAAATTATCAAAGGAAATGTGAGAGAAGTATCATGCCTGCAGTTCCATAAGAGCCAAGAGAGAGGAGGTATCCTTCCCCTCTTGCAATAGAAGAACCAGGGCCTGGAAATCCTTCAATAGGGATTGGACCATATAGTTGGAGTAGGTGGTAGCCCAAACAGCAAAGTTGAAAGCGGTGTATGAATGCTTCACAGCCCCCTCCACCCTCATATCGACAGTGTCAGAAGGAAGGGCATCATCCGACAGAACTATGCTCTGCATGCCATCAAATGATCAACTTTGACCTACTGAGGGAAATCATCAGAAAAACCCTCCTATGGATAACGCTTACTCAAAAAGCGAGGGAAAATGTATTTGTCAACATCAAACGATGAATTTAGGCCCAGACCTCTGTACTGGGGTGAATGTATGACAATGTTCTGCATTCTGTCCATCACCTGTTGTTTTTGCCTTTGTCGCCCCGAGTGGATGGGTATGCTCAGACGTGAGTCCCATGCTCTCCACACCACTGGAGTCAAGCTATCCAGGCTGATGACGACTGATAGCCAGAAACCGGTCCTTGGATGCTTGATTCCGGTCCAGGAAAGACATGGCTTGGCAGTTCGGGCTGGACTGTTCCCATTAAGCACAGGGTCAAGGCTGATTTGCATATGGCCATGTCTGGCCTGGGGTGGTGTGGAGTGTAAAAAAACGATGGATTTAGGCCCAGATCTCTGTACTGGGGTGAATGGATGACAATGTTCTGCATTCTGTCCATCACCTGTTGTTTTTGCCTTTGTCAACATCCCGCCACTCATGGGAAAGTCAGGATCAGGCTGACGATACTGCGTAAAAATGTAATCCTCCAGGACATCCAGCACAGGAGGAGTGAACCCAGATTGCCCCTGACATGGCCAAACCAATCAGAGAGCTCTGCACCCTGGACAAAATGACCAGGCACACAATCCTCCTCCTTGGGGCCACAACATCAGGCAAAGGGAACAGGGAGAGGCACCTTAGCAGGAGGTCCTTCTGCCTCCCTAGCCCTGAAAGCAGCTGCAAAAGCATAATTGACAAGGACGCACAGGGCATCCATCGTAGGGACAGAAGAGCAAGAAACACCTTGCTCCATGTCAGCCAAATGCAGAAGACGGGCGCCAACAGCAACGGAGTCTTTATAAGGAAACAAAGCCCCGCTGCCCCCGTCCTCTTGCACAAGCAGGAAGGGCCCGACCTCCACAAATTGGAGCCAGCCGGGAGCAGAACACCCATACAGGAAGCAGAAAGGTAAACCAGCAGAGGACGCTCTGCACCGCAGCCTGGAAGCCTGAGGGCCCGCACCAAGGGCGTGAAGGCACCATCTGAGTGAAGCGGCCGCTAGAGCAGGCCACGGATATCCGCCCACCATGTCAGAAGGAAGGAGCAAGTAAGCAACATACCAAACACTAAGTATGGGTGAATTTTGCGAATTCGCGGTACGCGAATTCGTGCAAAAGCGTACTCGTGGTCTGCAAAATCCGCAAACTTTCGGGAGATTGACGATTTTTTTATTTTTGCATGTTCGCGGGATTTTTTTTCACCGTGGCAACCGCGAACGTACCCATTTGGTCGTATGTGTCGTATTTCCGGTCGCTAGTTGCATGCTCGCATTGCGCTTTTCCTGTTTGGGCCGCAGTTGCGTGTTCGCGTCCGTTTTTGCGTGCTCGCGAGGAAAATATCGAGCAAACTTACCCACGTGGTTGCAATGGGTGTGGCCGTCTTGTTTTTCATTCATTGCTATGGTTCTGGGCATGCCTTTTCTATCCAGCTTCAATCTTTGTAATCCTTTGTTTTTTTGAACTTTTTAAAATCTTTTTACTCATTATCTATCTCTTTATTTTTGCACATCTATATTTTGTGTTTTTTTCTACTTTTCATTACTTTAATAACTACTTTTTCTTTTAACTCTTTTCTTTTATTTCATTTTTTCCCTATTCTTTCCTCTTTTTCCTTTCTTTAACCCAGGACCATTGCAAAGGGAGCCGGCAAGTCCAAGGGGAAGAGTCCCGCTCCCGCACCCCGCAGCTGGCTCCCTTGCAGGCGCTTACGGGGGGTGTCTGTAAGTCCCAGGGAGATCTTCAGCACGGTGGAGGTGGCAGCACTGGTCTTCTTTGTGGAGCGCCAACTCCCCAAGACCGTCGCAGAAGGTGGCAGGCCCAGTACCGGGTACGGCCTCCGGGAGCGTCGCAAGCTATGGGTTAAGGTGTGCCGGGACATGTATCGGGTGTCAGGGGGCCGGCACACCTACAACCAGGTGAAGCACCGGTAGTCTCACATACTGGACCGGGAACAAGACCTGCTCGACCTGCTTGGCGTCGAGATCCCGGGGCTTGGTGAGTACTAGTAGCTATTTCATAACTACTTTGTTTTCTTCTGCTCTGTGTTATATTGCAAATATATGTTTTTTCTGAAGAGCAAGAATGCTGACGATTACATTGCAGGTAAATTATGTTTCAAAAGCTTCTGTGATTGCAGGTGCTCGCCTGCTGAGTGGCGGTGCTACTATGCTTACTTGTTTTCAATTTTGTGCTCATTTGGCCTGAGTGATTATGAGTGTACTTTACAGAACTGCGTAATGCTAGAGACTAGAGACTCAAGTCCAGTCCTTCCTTTGTACTCCTGCCACTAAGAAGAGATAGTGGTGGTGGATTGATAGGTTGAGTATATTATGACTTGTCATTTAGTAGGTACAAAAGGGGGTGGTGATGGACGGAGCATCTGAACCAATCAAACACTCACACCCAGTCAAAAGATCTGGGTTTGATCCATCACCGTTCTTTAGCCCACTCTGCCACCCCAGTTCAGACATGGCTATATGCAAATCAGTCTGACCCTGTGCCTCATGGGAACAGTCCAGCCCAAACTGCCAAGCCATGCCTTCCCTGGACCGGAAACAAGCTTTCGAGGACCGGTTTCTGGCATTCCAGCCGTCTTCAGCCCCGCTTGCTTGAATCCAGTGGCAAAGTGAGCAAGGGACTCACGTCTGAGCATACCCTGCCACACTTATGGCGGCCAAAGCGGTACAAAAGGGGGTGGTGATGGACGGAGCATCTGAACCAATCAAAACCCTCACACCCAGTCAAAAGATCTGGGTTTGATCCATCACCGTTCTTTAGCCCACTCTGCCACCCCAGTTCAGACATGCTATATGCAAATCAGTCTGATCCTGTGCCTCATGGGAACAGTCCAGCCCGAACTGCCAAGCCATGCCTTCCCTGGACCGGAAACAAGCTTCCGAGGACCAGTTTCTGGCATTCCAGCCGTCTTCAGCCCGGCTTGCTTGAATCCAGTGGCAAAGTGAGCAAGGGTCTCACGTCTGAGCATACCCTGCCACACTTATGGCGGCCAAAGCGGTAGAAAAGGGGGTGATGATGGACGGAGCAGCTGAACCAATCAAACACTCACACCCAGTCAAAAGATCTGGGTTTGATCCATCACCGTTCTTTAGCCCACTCTGCCACCCCAGTTCAGACATGGCCATATGCAAATCAGTCTGACCCTGTGCCTCATGGGAACAGTCCAGCCCGAACTGCCAAGCCATGCCTTCCCTGGATCGGAAACAAGCTTTTGAGGGCCGGTTTCTGGCATTCCAGCCGTCTTCAGCCTGGCTTGCTTGAATCCAGTGGCAAAGTGAGCAAGGGACTCAAGTCTGAGCATACCCTGCCACACTCATGGCGGCCAAAGCGCTACAAAAGGGGGTGGTGATGGACGGAGCATCTGAACCAATCAAACACTCACACCCAGTCAAAAGATCTGGGTTTGATCCATAACCGTTCTTTAGCCCACTCTGCCACCCCAGTTCAGACATGGCTATATGCAAATCAGTCTGACCCTGTGCCTCATGGGAACAGTCCAGTCTGAACTGCCAAGCCATGCCTTCCCTGGACCGGAAACAAGCTTCCGAGGATGGGTTTCTGGCATTCCAGCCATCTTCAGCCCAGCTTGCTTGAATCCAGTGGCAAAGTGAGCAAGGGACTCACGTCTGAGCATACCCTGCCACACTTATGGCGGCCAAAGCGGTACAAAAGGGGGTGGTGATTGTCATTTAGTAGGACATTTTTTAGTGTTCTGCAATCATGACAGACTGTGTCTGTCACTTTGTGTGCTGCTGAGTGCTGCCAGTCCTAGTAGAACCTTTTTGTAGTTTGTTTAGTGAGTCACATAACTTTCCAAGTAGACGGCCCGCGAATCCAGCAATACTAATATCCTAGTAGACCACATCAGATAGGTTAATAAATTTAGTGCAATTGTTGTTTATTTCCCCGAAATAATTTGTTATTGTTTTTTTGAAATGTTTGATTTCGTTGACAACAATCATCCATGTTTGTGTCTTTCTTTCATGTACATCAGCACCTTCCAGGGGCAAGAGGACAGAGGTGGCGGTGGCGGAGCCGGCGGAGCAGGAAGGCCAGGATCGGTCTGCCGAGGGCTCTTCTGCTGGCCCCAGTAGGTTTTCCTGTTAATATTAATAATTATACTTCTCTAACTTTTACAGCACCTATTTATTCCAAACGTTCATCATAATTCTATTTTTTCCTAAATCGTCTTTGATCTTCTTGTAGACTGTTTCTAAATTCTTATCCTGCCTCTACTATGACTCTCTTTGGTAATACTATTTATTATTATTAGTCTGTTTGTGTAGCTAGCTAAGCTTGCACAGTTGGCAAAAGGTGTTAAACAAAACTCCTATTCAGCAATAGCTCTAGGCACTGAGTGCAGTCCTCTGTGTTGCTCATAATGTCTATTGTAGTCTTCTTAATGTTTATGCTTTGACAATTCCCAACAATAAAATGTCAATGGCCACCAAGAATAAGATACTAGTTTACTTTTTGATTGGATATTCTGCACATACAGAACTATGGACAATAAATAGGGCATTGGTGATAATAGGTGCAGTTAGACTTTCCACAAACCTCAGTCATAACAGAAGTTGAGCCCCCAATCTCCTTACTGACTTTTAGAATTGGGGGTCTCTGGTTGGCACAGTTGAGGACTTGTGATAAGCAGGGACCCTGTCCTCTAGTCAGGGCAAGGGACTTACTCTTTAAAATAACCCCTGCTCACCCTCTAGGTTGCGTGGTGCGAGCAGACAAGGCTAAACTTCAGAGCGTTATTGGTTAAGCATTTGTAAGTGCATACAGTAATTCAAAATAACACCTCAAAAGGGATACCACACGAGGTTTTGTATCAAAAACAATTACTTTTTATAAGGCTTAGCACAAGAACCAATGACGTTTTAAAATTAGGCCACAATACTATTAGAAAGGCAGAGTTTTACTTCACAAGTGCGTGTCTTAATGGTCTCTACGTGTCGCGCTGTCTGCGCGGTTCTCTCGTGTCTTAAAAGAGTAAAAAAATGTTGCGGACTCGCTGGTCCGATGCGCACACAGTCAGGGGCGACTCTCACAGTAACTTGAAGTTCGTAGGGGTCGACGTGGATGATGCGGCAGGTGAAGGTGTCCCAGGAGCGTGCGTGGGCTCTTCTCCAGTGCGGGCCTGGCTTGGTTAGATGCCTCGGTTCGGGGTGTCTGGGCGGGGCTGCAGGGCGAAGCGGACGGTCCGGGTCGTAGCATCTTCAAAATGCGGCGCGGGATGCACGTCATGCCGTGGAGTGGGGATGCCAATCCCAACCCAGCGGCGCAGTACGGGGCGGCTGGTACACCTCGAGCATACGAGCCATACTCTTCAGTGCGTGGTTACGGGTTCAGTTTCTGGAGTGCGGCGCCAGGGGAGCCGGTACGCTTTGGCGTACAGGGCAGATTCTCCTTGCGGGGCGCTCCGGTCTTTAACTGCCAGCGGCAGGGGCGGCGAGGCGAGCAGTGCGGCTCACGGGGGGAGGGTGCAGTGGGGTGTAGGCGGCCTGGCAGTGGGCAGTGCTGGTTGCGCCTCGTACAGAGCGGAGCCACACGGTGAGAACGGCTGCAGAGTAAACAGGGGTTTGAGTCGCACTTCGATCGCGGCTCCAGCGGCAGGGCAAGTTTTGGGCAATGTCCAGCGGCTCTTGAGGCAGGAGGAGTCCAGTATTTAGGGACTCCGTTCAGGGGGCAAGCTCACCCACAAACCCTTGGAGATTTGGTTGAAGCACAAGTTCTGCAAAGTCTCTCTCAGTCTTTTCCTCTCCTTTCTCAGCAAGGCACCCACTGCAGGCCAATCCCCCAGGTCAGGGACAGTACTCCTCCTTCAGCTTTTCCAGGTCCTTCATGTCGGGCAGAGGTTCTTCGTGGTTCAAGCAGGATCTGATTTCTTAGGAGCAGGGCTCCTTTATGTATACTGCATTTCTTTTGTTCTTTCAGGCCAGGGGGCCTTTGCCTTGTTCAGTCCAGTTCCTGAGCACTTTGCTGACTTGATGCAGGCTTCTGCTTTCAGGGTGTAGGGCAGAGACATCAGACGCTCCACAGGAGGTGGAGCAGCATTGTGGTGGCAGAGCACAGCCCTATTCAGAGTCAAGGGGCACTCCTCCCACCCACCCTGGTGTAATTTTTCTATTCACCACCTGGCTGCCCAGCCTGTCTCCTGGAATTCCCCAGCCCTGTCACGCACAGAAACCAGACAGCAGATACACATCCTAGCAGAGGCGGGCTGAAATAGTTAGGCAAGCAAATACCAACTTTCTGAAAGTGGTATTTGCAAACACAGGATATTAAAATAAACTTTACTAAAAGATGTGTTTTATTATTCTGAGTTCAGGCATACCAAACTTGAATTTCTACCATGTTCCCTGAGTCTGTTGGGATCATAGAGTGTAACAATTCCAACAGCCAATTCTGGCCTATGAGAACAGGTAGCCTTACAATAGTGAAAAACGAAAATGGCTGTAATTCACTATTCGGACATGCCACACACATCAGGGCTTGTACTACCTTAAGCTCACAATGCACCCTGCCCTTGGGCCTACCTTAGCGGTGACTAATATGAAGCTACGGGAAGGTTTAGGGACTGGCAAGTAGGTGATCTTGCCCAGTCAGCATGACAGTACCAGACTGCACGCAGGCTCTGCAATGGCAGACCTTAGACACATTGTACAAGGCTGCTCCTGTGGGTGGCACAACCAGTGCTGCAAGCCCACTAGCAGCATTTGGATTTACAAGCCCTGGGCACTCCTGGTGCACTGTACTGGGGTCTGACAGTAAACCAAATAAGCCAATCATGGAATCCAATCAATATAGCATTAATTTATAGTAGGGAGAGCATATGCACTTTAGCACTGATCAGCAGTGGTAAAGTGCCCAGAGTCATTAAACCAACAAAAACAGGTCAAAAAGAATATAGAAGGAAGGCAAAAAGTTCAGGGATGACCCTGCAGAAAGGGCCAAGTCCAACACTGACTAGCTAGTGTGTCAGAATCATTATTTAGCTCCCGAATGCAGCGATGATCCCCAATGATTATACAACCCAGAAAATAAGACTACGGAGTCAGAGTCCCGACCTCTCAGAGTCACGGAATCATGCTTGCAAATTGCAAACCCTTTCGCTCACTCACTCATGACCAAAAAACCACAGAGTCTATGTATGTTTTAAAGCTATATTAAAAGTAAAACAACTAGCTCTGTGTGTACTCTGTATATTAATTTTTAATTGTGCATTATTTAAAAACATTTATTAAAATCAACTTCATAGAAGAGAAAAGGTAAACTCTTGAAAACTGAACAGTGGCTGATTTTGCACATTAATTGTGGGAGACCCTCACCTGGTTGGAACTTAAAGTACTGGTGGTGATAATAATGAGTAACATATTGCTCTTGTTCGTAGAAGGGAAGCTTCTGTCATGAGAAAAATGGTGCGTGTTAAAAAGCAAGCATTCACCTGTTGTGCCAAAAAGTGTAGCATGTTATGGCTAAGAATAAATAAAAACACCCTCCCCTTCCGAAAGGGGAATTTTTAGTTTAGACTAGAGAGTCACAAATAATTAAATTTGTTCATGTAGTAACATTTTTTTTCATTCCTAGACAAAATAGGGAGTGGTGTATATGGCATCTAAAAATATGAAATGTATTTTCTAGGCAGAACACCATCGGCATTGCCCACCACCAGTGCCGGGGCCAGTGCGGAGGTGGTCACTCCAGGGGCGGATGCGGTGCCAGCAGGAACTGCTGTGGGGGATGCCTCGGTAGTGGCGGGCAGTGGTAAGCTATTATATTCCTTAATCATTGAGATTGCAGAGTAGGCTCGCTGCAGGGGTGGATATGTTGTACAGAACAAGTACACTTTACTGTTAAGAAGACTTACAAATTTAGAACTAAGTTTTTGTCAACCAGGTAGAAGACAGTCACCCTTGACCTCGGATTAGCAATAGCATTAGCGGTGGGAGTTGACGAGTAACCAATGGCCTCCTCTAAATTTGACTTCAACTCAGCTCTGAAGGACGAGCGAGTTAAATTAATGACTGGCAAAGAATGAAACGTGTTTTTGAATGCAGGAACAGGTGGCTGGGAATCTGATGCATGGCCGGTTGAAGGCTGAAGCAAGGATGGGTGGAAGGAGAAAGAAAAGAGGACTGCCTGGGTGGGTGAAACAGAAACTGTATATGTGTGCAATATATACTTTGGGTCAAATTCAAATGCAAGTCAAGCACGGATGCATGGGTGGCGGTTTACAAAATAAAATAATAAGGGTGTTTTTCGATGAGAAAAAGTAAGGTTTGCCCTGTTGAGACATTAAGAAGAATGATTCACATTTACTTTGAATGGATGGATGCCTGGATGGTATCTCCCTCAAAGATAGCATAGGTGTATGTAGAGTAAACAGAGTAGACGGTCACTGGATGAAGAGTGTTACTTTGAAGAGCATGTAACACCGCACGTCTGTGGCAGAGTAGCAAAGCCAAGGAAATTAGAAGTTGTAATTTTTCAGAATACTCCCTTGACTAACAGTAGTTTGCAAGCACAGCATATATTGTGTATCTATAATGTATAGTTCCCATTATCAAGTCAAGTCATAAGTGACTTCCTCCGGCGATTACGGGGACCACTCACTACCTATGTTAATAAATTTTTTTCACCTGTGGCATTCATGTGTGGTCTATCGGTGTTCACTCAATCAATAAAAACAAAGCACCTAAAGTCATCCCTTATATAAGCAAATATCCTGTGAAGGGATACATGATCATATTATCTTCTTCATTTTCCTTTTGTAGTAGTCAGGGGCAGGGCAGGGTGAAAGTTAAATTAATTGAACAGTAGCTCTTGTAATAGAGTATGGCCAGTGCCACCCGTAATAGAAAAGTAAGAGCTTCCCCACCTGCATGTACTGGATGGTAACAGTAACGCGAGTCTGCGTCATCATGGCTTGCGTCTGTTTTTCTTGGGTGCAAGCTGACTGCGCTGGCATTATGCCAGCTTCCGCAAGTTTACGTACTAATTTCTCTAAACAAGAGAGAAGAAGAAGACTGGTGTATTGTCTGAGTCTAATGTAGTGAGTCCATATAGTGCTAGTAGAATTCCTGAAACTCCCACTAATGTTAGAGCATGGGCCGAAGAAGTGGGAGGTTAGATAGATACATGCCACAAATGTTATGTAATGTGCTTGCAAGTTGCTAGTGCTACTGTGACACAACTTTCTGTTGAATTATTTTTTGTTAATCTTTTTTTTTTATATATATTTATTGAGATATTTAAGGTGCGATTAAGAAATAAACAAATACAAATACAAATTCATTATTCCTTATAAAATACAGGAATCATTATACATAATCATAATATATAAATAATAATCAAGGCTCCGGACATTATATAATCACGTATGCGTCATAAGAACAATAAAAACTGCTCGGCCTTCATAGGTAAAAAGACATTCTATTAACATTTTTAATCCCTTCACTTTTTCAGTGGTGCCCAAATATTCCTACCCATCTCTTGAGATTTCTTTCCCTTATGTTCATATAAGCATGACTCTATATTATGAATACCAAATATTCTGGCGAGCCACATTTGGAAAGTGGGTACGGTAGTATCTTTCCATCCCGCAGAAATCAATATCCGTAATACCGCTACTGAAATAAAAACCAGAGCAGCCACATCTTTCCCCAAGTTCAATTTACCATCCGTACCTAATAACATCAGGGTAGGGGATAGATCTATTTTATGATCTAGCAGCACCTCCCAGAAAACCATAATCTCCCTACGAATTGGGGTTGTGTGGCTCCTTAACCCCCCACACATTCTTCAACCCGTGTGACCTCATGAGCATCTAGAGCACGGAACACTCTAGGCTTCCGTCCTGAATATGCAGCTCGCTTGTTCCAGTCAACCAAGATATTTAAATCCCCACAGACTATAATGGGGGTGGGCCAGCTAGGTAGTTCACCTTCCAAAAAATTTTAAATCTCCGGATCATCCTGGTTTTGCCCATCTCCCTGAACTATCGGCCTTGAGTCACTTAGCCCCCCCTAAAGAAGGTTTTGCTAAAATTGTGACCCCCCTAACTGACGATGTTTGAGAAGAGCAAGCCAGCAGCTCAAGACCTCTAAAATTCATCAGGTTCCTTTTTATCCATGGGAGGTGAGTCTCTTAACAAAGTGAGCCAGCCTTTGACGCTTCCTCCAATCGTTCAGCCCACCCATATTGACTGTACAGATTTTATTGTTTAACATCTTCTTGAAAAGATAGTAACCGGGCCTTAACTGAACCTTTGCCTAAACCGACAAGAAACAAAAGATATACTGGAAGCACCAAATTATCTCATTTTTTAGTTTTCCCCCCTTTCCACCCATCCCCCCACCACCCCCCTTACCAGCCATCCCCACCCTCCCCTCCCGACCCCGACCCTAACCCCCCCTCCACCCCTGCACCCTCTCTCGTGAAGCGCTCAGACCTAGTTTGTGCAGGTGATGATCACAGTCGAAGCAGTGAAGAAAAACAAGAAAAACAGCTAGTATTAACTTCCTTGCCCCTTATAAACTTCTAACTATGCCGCAGCTATCCAATCCCTCACCACTTTATATAACAATTAGATACGGTAACCTGGGAGAGGCAAACAAACATTATATGTAATTAAATTAAGTTCCCTGAGAGTCAAGATATTCTTTCGCTTTGATTTCGGATGCAAAGTATAAGGTCCTTCCTTCATTAATTATCTTTAATTGAGCCGGATTGATCAATTAGGCCTGCATCTTCTTCTCCTGAAAGGGCTTAATCATTTGCCTCAATCTCCAGCGTCTCTCCACAGTTGTGTGGCAGAAATCTGGGCGGACAAAAAATGCCACCCCTTCACCCATCCTCTTTGCGTCTGGTCTTGCCTTTTCTGCGATCGTCTGCCTCAGCACAAAGTTACCCACAAAGATTAGTATTGCCCTGGGTTTATCTCCTTCCTTTGCATTTCTGTGTACTTTGAAGGGGGTACGATGGACCCGGTGGATTTCCCCAGACCAATCCCAACTTGAAAGCTCAGGGAACGCCTGCTCAAAAAGTTTGATGGTATATGCTCTGATGTCTGATCGTTCTGCTCCCTCTGGTATCCCCAGGATCCTAAGATTATTCCACCTGAGCCTATTCTCCATGTCTTCCAGCTTCCACTGGATGTCCGCTACGTGGGAGCAATGGGCATCAACCTTGCTCGTGGCTGCTGCAACCTCTGCTTCTGTAGAGACGACTCTCTCGTCAAGATTTGATACCCTATCCCCATGTTGCTGCAGGCTTTGGACAACTTTCTCACTACGCCCTGCATATTTCTCATAGCGGCTTGGGACTTTTGGCTGTCCTGACGGGTTTCCTCCCTGTGTGCTATAATCTCTTGATGAATTACCTCCAAGAGTGAAATCTGTGTTGCTTCAGCACGAGGACTACCCTGCAGTGGCATCGCAGATGAGTGGTCCCAGCTAAGTTCACGTTGGGGGTGCTCTTGCCCCTTAAATACAGCTGCAGGTCTGACTGCTGTTGCCTGGAGCTCTGCTCAGGATCACTCTCAGAATCCGGGATACTGTCCTCCAGGTATTAACTACGATCTTCATCCTCCTCGGACCATTCGGCCCCCTCTGACACCGAATAGAAACATTCACTTGGGACTTTCTCTTTCTCTTTACCAGCACCCAGCGTGGCTTCACTATAAGCCAGATCACCTGTATTGAACAAAACTGGGTCGGCCCCCATTATCTTACAGGATTCTATGGTTGGAATACCCTCTTGGGTTCCCTCTTGGGTTCCGGCTAGCACAGCCTGTTCATGCTGCTCTTGACTACTGCCGGCCAGTACTTCCAGTTGTTCGGTGGCTCTTAGAATGGTTATCTGTGCCGGGGGGGGGAACAGCTAATATATCCTCCGCTTCTTCGAGCTGAGGGGGAGGGGGGGGAGGAATTGTCCCTTTCAAAGTAGCTGGGGAAACCTTCTCCTGCCCCTCTGCCACCTGCATCAACTCTTCCCCTCCTGGTCGCACAGCCTCCTTAGCCCCCTTCTCCTTACCACTTTTGGTAAATATGTCCGCTATTGGGGCAGTAGCCAGTCTTGTCCTGGCTGCTACTTGTTGTTTCCTTGCTGGAGGCATTTTGTTTTTCAGCCGAGTTTCATTCTCCTCGGCCGCCACTTCTGTCCCGGCTTTCTTCTTGCCCCCTGGCGCTTTCGCTCCCGCGTTTACCTTCGGAGTCATGGCCCCCCTTCGTCTCTCTTTCCTGCTGTGCCACCAGCCTTTTGAGCCGCGATCCTTGTTGCCTTCTCCGAGCTCCGCACCAAACTCCGCTCTGCTTCGCAGCCTTACGCTGAAACTCCGCCCCTCAGTGTACACACGGAGTCGGCAGCCGGGTCAGAGAGCAGCAACAGCCAGCCGCAGCGCTCGTAGCAGATGTCTTGTTGCACCGTGACAGGTAAGCGGGGAAATCATTGTTCCCAAGAGATTAAACTCGATAACATGTAATTCCCATGTTGTAGATTGTAGGTTGTTAGCTGCGGCAAAAAAACAGGTTTGTTTGGGCTACATCCTAATCTTCACTGCTCCGCTGTGTAAAGCCACAACTAAGCGGCCGCCATCTTGCTTCCGAGCCCCCTCGAGTCTTGCCACAATTTGCTATATTTTGTGTTAATCTTAAAGAGTATTGATTACAGTATTTTTTTCTTTCTTCATATAGATACTCCTTCTAAACTATCAAGGAAGGAGTTGGCCATCCGGGCCAGGCAACGGAAGCTGGTGGAAATTGTCACCAAATATCGGCGGCTGGTGGCTCAGGAGGAGGAGGATGACTCTCAGTCAACATTAACAACAACAGCTGCATCCTCCTCCGCTGCCCCTGGGTCATACAGCCTGCGCAATCCTCCAGCGGTACGGCGCCATGGTCCGGCAGCCACCGGCCGCCGTCGAGTAGTGAAACCAACAGTTGCCCCCCACAGTACCTGCAAGGCTCGTGTGGACCGACTAACCCTGCGAGTGGCCTGCCTTGAGTAGGATGTGGAGAGGCAGAAAGCCCTGCTCAAGGCCCTCCGGAGAGAGCTGCGTGACTGCCTGGCCACAGGACACCGCCGGCCAAAGTAGAGAGAGACTGTCCCTTGCCCCTTTTTTAAAGACTTTGGGGGGGGGGAATTGGGCGTTGGGGTTTTTGAACTTTTGGGGACTTTTCATGGACATTGGTTGGGGTTAGGGAGGGGGTGGGTCGGTCTTGAGGGATAGTATATTTTTGTTAGGGTCGAAATAATTAGCATACGCGTTTTTACTGTTTTGTGGGGGTGGCAGGGTGGGGTTAACTGTACCATTGTTTTCCTGAAAATTAAGTGGCTGATTGATTCAAATTGTCTTAGTAATCGCCCCTATTTGTACAAAAGTGCCACTGACAGAGTTAGTGAACTCAATTGTCCTACTACTTTACTAGCACTACCGTCAGTCTCTCCTCTCCTCCTACTCCATTATTCTTCCTCCCCCAAAATGCTTATCTTACCTGTGCTTCCTGTTTGAGAATATGGCTAGAAACAGGGCTGGCTGCATGGCAAATAGGGATTAAGGTTAGCTATGGAATCCGGTACAGATGAAATGGCATAGTTGTGGTGGTAGTAGTAGTGGTATACACTGGCAGTAACAGCATATGAAAAAAAAGGAAATGAGACATTGAGTGGCCTGAGGAGCTTTAGAACAGTACGATAGTACATAGTAACGTACACAAGAAAAGTGCCATAAATTGTAGCCTAAGCAATGCTAAAGTATTCAATCAAAAGTTAACTACTAGCTGCGTGGATTATGGCTACTACAAGAACTAGTACTGAAGGACACAGCAGCGTAAGCTTTCGTCAAGTGTAGGAGGATGTTGTTGTTGATGAATCCACTCAATGGCGGACATTAAATTCTGAATTGATTTGCAAATACTCATGGGTGTGTGTCAAGCAGAATAAGAATATATCCTCGGATTCCTTGACCTGCCTTGAAATTGATTTTCTGTTGCTTTTGACCTTATCCTCCCCAGCAAGCGTGTGGAATTATTGGTGTCATTTAGTCACACCTCAATGAAAACCACATAGCCCGGGGGAAGAGGTTTAGGGTTGGAAAAATGGATGGGAATGGGGGTTTTTGGGAACGTTTTTTGGAGAGAGAAAAAAAACAGCATGGACAAACAATAAATGAAGAAAAACAAATCTTTGGATATGAACATATCCATAAATCTTTTAAGGGACATAAAGGAGGTGCATGCATGAAGTTGTTTGCTAAATGGATGGTTACGTTACTGAAAAGTAGTACTTACACTACAACTTACTAACTAGTACTAAACAATTAGACAGTACAGGGCTGCAGTAATTACGCAATTTCACTTGCCTATCAGTCCTCAGAGAGAATAAACACTTATTAGTACATTACATTAGTTTTAAAAATAGCAAAGAAACTGATCAAATAGCTGTAGGGATGAATTTGAAGCAGAGAGCAAACGCACTCATAGAAGTTCACAACAATAACAATATTTAAAAGATAAGGCCAAGAGAAGTGGATACTGTAACAGTATGTTGTAGTTGTCCTGGTCAAATTGGGAAGTTGCATGCTTCCAGCCATTCCTCTTATTCGCGGTACTCCTCCATTCCATCGGGCGCTCCGTCGATCAATCTTGGTGACCACGCTGTTCACTGCCTGCCTGGCTGATGTGGAATTGCAGATTGCTATGGTAAGCCTGAGTTAATGTTTTTCCCATCGCACAGGGTAAGTGACGGCCTGTAATTGTCATTGGAAAAACAGAAAGGGATATTAAAACACCCCGGAGGAAAAATGTAAGGTACGGTGTGTAGTGCAAAAATAACACCTTCACTTTCAGAGGTGACAGTATTACATACATGCATAATTTCTAAAGTGCCTACTCTGAGTCTGTTTCCAGGATAATAATTAGCACACAGCAGGCCAGGGCCATGCAGACGGTCAAGGCAGGCACTGCTGAGTGAACCAACCTCCATGTAGCATACCTCTTTGACACAGACAGACAAAGCATATCTAATTTTATACAGCAAGCCACATAGCCGCAATTTTACATGAACCACTGTCTGAACTCTGGCATAACACTACACTGGATCAACCACTCCATACCACGACTAGACAGACATGTAGTTCTGCTGTGGTTGTTGTTCACTTGTTTACCTGTTTGCCACTCACGAAATAGCCATAGTTCTTCTGTAAATTGATGATGATGATCCATCCATCCCAGTGAGTGACTGTGAAGATATTATGTAACTTTGGTCATCATGACTCATCATCATCATTGTGTTGGCAAACTATATGTTGTTCATGCAGTCACAGTCTACACACAGTGAGTCCAAGGACCTTTTCCATATTAAAAAATGCAACGTAGTGGCCCCTGCAGTAGAAGTACAATTTGCATTAACCAAGGTACACAGAGTAGACTTGAGTTACATTTAGTGTGTAAAAGATAAAAAAATAACAGAACACATAGGATTCAATTCATGCACAACAAACAAACAGCAATTGCTTTCATCAGAGCCAGACAGCCAGTGTTGTCCACTGCATGCCATCTCATCATTCATTACCTGTTCCACTTTTTGTCAGCATCTTATTCTTAAGTGAAGGGCCACAGGGCAGCCTCTCATGTCAATTTCAGAAGTAACAGTCAGCATAGTCAGTCATTCCAGTCCCACTTCTTTTGAGGGGACTCGCCTACGAAGCAACAATTTCTTGATTCTGTGTAATCCGGCCATCTGCCTTGATGGAAATGGATAGGGGGAGTCTGAAGGAGGAGGATAGAGAAACATGACTGAGTTGTGAACTTCAGGAATGCAGACAGCGGCACCTTCAATATGGAAATAAGACTAAGACAGTGCTGCTGATGGATTTATTGTGATTAGAGTTTTGTTGTGCTAAAAGTTGCAAAACAAAGAAAGACACACAGAAATAAAAGTGAATAAAGGACGAAAAGAAAAAAAAGTAAGTATTTCAAGCTTAGGTGTCAGGGAAGTAGAGCTCATCCTCAAACTCTGTGAATTGAACCAGGAGTAGGTCAGCAAACAGAGAAGAACTTCCGTCACCTAAGTCGGTGTCCTCTTCTTCCTGCGTGGATTCAGGTATTTTGTAATCTGGTAGTATGAAGTGCTGATTCATCTTGATCATTGTTAACCTCTCCACATTTTAGGGCGAGAGGCGGGTCCTTTTTGAAGTCACAATTCCACTAGCAGCACTGAAAACATGTTCAGAAGACATGCTTGTGAGTGGGCAAGACAAATAATTTATAGCCAGCTTGGTGATCAGTGGCCATTGAGGCCTTTTCCCATACCAATACACCAATGGGTTCTGATCAAAGAAGACCTCTGTTTGGTCATCCAGATAGGCCTGCACCATCCACTCAAGGTCCTCAAGGGGTGCTCTACTTTGTGTACCATCTGTTGCCTTTGCATCAACACTGGAACAAGCAGACCCTTGATGAGTTATCCAATCCGCTTCCAACAATATCATGGCTGGGCCTGATGCAGGTGATGATACGGTTGCTGGTGTCGTTAACAGCTCTGAGGGAAAGTGACTGCCTTCGGCCACAGAAGTGGACCTTGACGCCGGATGGCCTGCTGCTTCAGTAGTACTTGTGGTGGTTCCTTCAATTTCCTGCCGCTCTTTTTCGAACCGAGTGGCTGACAGAGCTAGCCAATGTTTGTACTTTGAAACATCTGCTTCAGAAAAAGGAATGAATGTACTGCTGGCCAGTGCCTTTTTTTTACCGTGGATCCAGAATAGTGGCACAAATGTATTGTTGTTCTGAATGTATTGCTTTAGGCCTTGCATTGTCAACTAGGCGGCTTAATAAGCTCTCCTTCAACCGATATGCGTCTTGTTTTTCAGCATCAACTCGGAACGTTGAAGACACCGCCTTCAGTTGGTACTCTAGCATGCGCAACAATGGGATAGCTTTGCCCAAAGTACAGTCCTCCCTGCTGACTTCACGGGTGAAGACCTCAAAAGGACGAGGCATGTCTGTCAGGCTTTTAACTAAGTCCCATTCCTCCACCTCTAGACTCATGTCTTTCATAGAAGCAGCCCGTGCGTGAAAGACATATTCATTGATTACCAAGTACTGCTCAAACAGACGCTCAAGCATGTAGAAGGTTGAGTTCCAACGTGTTGCCACCTCCTGGATGAATCCTCTGACTGGCACTCTACGGTCACGTTGAATGATCCTTAGCTGCTTCCGGGCTTTAAAAGAATGGCTGAAATGTATGCAGATTTTTCGGCAGGTGGTCAGTAACTTGCTGACTGTGTTTTCTTTTTTCAAGAAATCTTGAACAATAATGTTAATGCTGTGCGCCAAACATGGCACTCTGAAATAGCCACCATCAGCCATGGCATTAACTATAATACTGCCATTATCCGTGGAAACATTACCAATCATGCACTTTCTTGGATGCAGCCATTCAAAGACCTTACTGTTAAACTCCTCCAAAATGTTTACTGCAGTATGAGATTTCTCCATGGCAAACATGGCTACTGTTAGATGTTTCCGAGTAGCTTGAAAAATTGTGACACTGTCAACACCTGTAGCTATCTTCTCTCTAACCCCCGCAAAACAGACCCAGTGTGCAGTGATGCACATGTAATCAACGGCTTGGCAACTGGTCCACATGTCTGTTGTCAGGTGGATAGTGTGAACAGCACTCTTCTGCAAAGCTGCCCCAATAACCTCCAGCACATCTTGATGTAGTGCTGGAACCGCAACTCTGGCAAAATAGGACTGGGTAGGAACCTTCCATTTAGGGCAGATTGTTGCCACAAATTCTAAAAAAAAACCACCCCTTCCACGAAAGAAAAAGGGAGAAGGTCCAGCGCTAACATTTTAGCCAGCCTTGCATTATACAGATGTGCCGTTGGGTGGTTGCGTTCAAATGGCGCCTCCGAACAAAACATGCTTTTAATGGTGGTCTGGAACGTTTTCATATGTGATGATGATCCAGACTTCTTCAACCCAGTTAGGCTCATTGATGTACTTTTTCACATTGGTGTCTCTACCAGACTCTTACTGTGCCTACTAGATGTTGCTGGGGTAGAGGGTGTGGGTGATACCACTGAAGTGCTGCTGCCAGGGGTACTGTGTGTACCAGAAAAAATGTCTCTCGCTTCTTCACCTCACCCCTGCACGATCAGCTCCTCGTCAGATGCAATATCAATGGCTACATTTGGATTTGTACTTTTGGCTTTCCGGATGTTACTTAGGTGCGCCTCCCACTGGATGCTGTGGTGTTTTTGGAGATGACCTCTCTGGCCTCCGGTACCATAGTTGGTACGAAGCTTACCCCGACTAACTACTTGTTTACAAATCGAACAAATAACGTGGTTTTCTGCCTTTTTGCTAATACTAAAGAAGTCCCAAACTGGGGAGTTGAGATTTCTGGTGGTGGTGGAGGTGCCACTTTCAATACCAGATGAAGTGGAGGATGGGTGTGGTGGAATTTGTCTCTGTTGTGCACTTACAGCACCACTACTTGAGGTAATGGAGGTTGAGCTGGATGGAGGTCACGGCCGGCCCTTCTGAAGAGAAAATATGGAAGCTGTCGGTCGTGTTGGTGTAGTAGTTACCTTTGTTGGTGGTGGTACCAGTGCCACGCCGTCCACATCCCGGACAGCCTTTCGGGATAGGGTACAAATTTCTGTCTGCTGCATGCCCGCTGGGGCTGGATTGACGACTGTAATGACTGGGTCATCATCATCAGACTCTTCATCAGCAGCAGATTACACCACTTCTACTTCTTCTTCGTCATCACCCATAACTGAAAGCCTTGCGGGAACCTTCCTTTTACCTAGCTTTGTCGGCTCATGGCGTGCCTCCCTCTCAGACTGAATTGGTGGGTGCCAATCAAGATCTAGATCATCAGAAGGAAGAGAGCTTGAAGAAGAAGTTGTACTAGCCCTCCTTTTCCTTGCTGGGGATCTGGAAGACAATGGATCATCAGGAGTGGCTTGCTCGGCTGATACCTCTGCATGAATCTCGATTTCCTCATGTGCCGCTACTTCTGGAGGAACAAGCATTGTGGTCAGTTGTGCCTCTCCTTGTGCCTCTCCTTGAGCCTCTCCTTGCGCCTCTCCTTGTGCCTCTCCTTGTGCCTCTCCTTGTTGCACCTGTGGTTGTCGTTGCGGCTGTCGTTGAACACTCGTCAGATGAGTTACACCCTGCGTTGATTGGATGCTACTTTGCGATGAGTCAACGCCAACATCACTGGTCGATGGTGAAATAGCAAATAAAGTGGCTGTCTCTGCGACACTCATTGGCTTGGGCCTAACTTGGTGTGGAGGCACTGAGACCAATGAAGCAGAGGTGCTGCTCCCAGCTTAGTCCCTGACGGACACCGCTGCTGCAGGCATAGTTTTTTTCCCCCCAAAAAACGTATCGGTCGGCACACCACTCTCCTTGGTAAGTGGCGCCATTTGCTTCTTCTGCTCCTTCTTACTGGCAGTGGCACTGGCAACTTTCTTGGTAGAGGAGCTACGACCACCTTTCTTTGGGCCCATCTTATTCAGATGTCAGAACAGCAGGATGCAGTTGCACGAGTTGCAGAGTTGTCTGTGGCCACACGTGACATCACGTGACATTGTGCACACACCACAGCAGGACTTCTTCCTGGCACTACAGAAAGTGATGATGATGAGGATGGTTCCTGGTTCTCAGTCTGTGTGCACTTAAAAGCAAAGAAGCCAGAGGAACATCAGTTAAATAAATGTTGCATATGTCGTGCTTCAATTAATACTATTGCAACTAGGCATTTATTATTCTTAACACAACACACCCAAAAACGGAAAGACCCAAAAGTAAAATTGCGATTCTAATCAAAAATGGATGTTTAAATTAATAGAAGAAAGACCACACAGAGAGAATTGTTTCATGCACCCATTCATCATAACCCTAGGCCTACTGGCCCTCAACCGCAATCTTGCCGGCCTATGGCAAAAACTGCCTGGCCTCAATATGCCCCCCCACCCACATGGCCATGCCCTGGACCAGGCCCAAACAACACCCAAAAAATTGAAATACACACAAAAATCACCCCAATCCAATGCCATCCATGCCTTAAATGATGTTTAAATTTAAGAGACCCCACAGAAATACTTTATCCATGCATCACTGAGTACCTCTGGGCATAATGGATGAAAGCAAGGCAGACTGGGTGCAGGCCTATGGCACACAGCACACTGCCTGGCTTCAAAAGGCCCCTAGACCCCTACCCACATGGCCAGATCCTGGACCAGGCGTCAAACTGACCCCAACCCACATGGCCAGGCCCTGGACCAGGCCCCGACAACACCCAAAAAATCGAAATACACACAAAAATCACCCCAATCCAATGCCATCCATGCCTTAAATGATGTGTAAATTCAAGAGACCCCCACAAAAAGCCTTGGTCCATGCACCACTGAGTACCCCTGGGCATAATGGATGAAAGCAAGGCTGACTGGGTGCAGGACAAAATAAAAAAAAACTTCCACATATAACAGTGAGCTATTCAATTCCATGCCATCCATGCCGTAAATGATATTGAAGTTCAACAAAACTCACAGAAACAGTTGTATCATGCACCCATGACTAACCATGGGCCTACTGGATATTGTGGCTACCCATAATATATTTTTGTTGTAAAAAAGTTTATAAATTGTAGTTGCAGCAACTGCAAAGCCCCAAACAAACAACACCAACTTACTTGTAAAATCTCAAATCCAAAAGTGATCCAAACAAAAAGTCCTCAAATACAAATATCAAGCAGCAGCCACAAAGAGTAATCCTTCCAGCTCCAGATCCAAATGAAAAGTGACCAGGACATGGACAAAGCACTGGGAGGAGCCTGCTGGACAGGAACAGGAAGTTAGAGACTCTGGGGCACTTCCTTCCTCCCATCCCCCCAAAAATGGACTCTTTGTACAAACAAGTGCAGCCAAATGTCAATATGAGTAGTTATTCTGATCCAAATCATCATTTTCAGAAGGTTTATGCTGCCAGCGATAGATTTCTTGTGCAGAATTGCAATTTTTGCGACTTCGGGAAAGTGACCTGCTCAAATCTCCCGCCGGATGTCAGCTGCGCGTCACATCTACGTATTCGCTATTGTTTACTCTTGCGATGCGTGATTGTGGGCCCTTACGACGTATTCGTGTTCTCAAAGTCTTGCAGTGCAAGATGGCGGGACTCCATGACGTACTCGAGGTCGAAAAGTCTTGCGCGATCACGCAGCCATATCCAAAATGGCGCAGCGCGCGCAAACCGGGAGGAAAACAATTCGGCAAACTCAGAATCACGGTAAGTCAATGCCATGTGCGCGAAATTGCAGATTTTTGGGCAATTTCGCGCGATTCGCTGCCCGCGAAATTGCCAAAAATCCACAAATTCCGCGAGCGAAATGAATGTTCCGCCCATGAAAGTAGGGCACTGTAATGTAGTCTCTGGTGAACCAGCCCACCTTGCAACTAGTGTAAGGGGGTGGTCTCTGGAGACCCCAACAACATTAGGACAATATGCTCGCCCAGCGCACACTCGGCCAGCACGCAGAGGTGTTAATAAAAGGCCCAGGGACCTGGCCGTGGTTTCAGTATGTATCTGGGCCTCAACTACATATTCTGTGTGCCTGTGTCTGTGTTCGGCAAGAACTTCACCCCAGAACTCTACACTGGTGACGAGGTGGTCTAACCACCACCCCGATCCTCGCTGCATCACATGTGCCTGCTGTCGGCACTTTCCTCGCTGGAGCGCACCTGCCGCGCCTCCTGCCCGGCCTGCCTCGCCTCCGGTGTGCTCGCCCACACGCACACGGCCCTGCGACAGCACCCGACTGTAGCCTGCGACCATGGCGGAGCTTCGTTTTGGCTCTTGGTGCCATCTGTGAGGCCGCCGGAAGACTCTACTGCTTGCCCGGTGCGGCCCTTGGCCGAGTGCGACCCGCAGCTGTCTCCGCAGTGAGGAGAGCCGGCCGCACCTGCGCACGCCCACCTGTGGCCCCGACGACACCTCGGCCCTCCGCCCTACCTGTTGCCCACATCGGTGAGTGCGCTGTGCTGCGGATACTGCCTCGGAGCTCCCTGGTGCCCCCTGTGCAATGCCTGCTCAACGTGGACACATCAAGCCACCCCTGCCTAGGCTACAGCGTCTCTAGGGTCTGCTGAACTGTTGTTGCCATGTGGTGCTGAGACACGGAGCGCCCGCCTTCTCCTGGCCGTTTTCAGCAAAGCCAGTGCCTACGTCGCGTCAGTAAAGCTTCTGCCTGCACAGCTCCCTCTTGCTGCGTTCTGAGCATTCCCCACAGTCGCTCTTGGCAATACCTGCCTGCAGCAGCCCCGGTCTGCCACCACAGCATGCCCAGTCAGTATTACGTCCAGCCACTGTACCTACTGTGGACCGTCTTCACCCTGCTGGTTGCCCAGCCCGGCCACTCCTCTGCCCACGACAACATGACTACGGTGCCCACTCTTGAGCCCTTCACCATCACGGAGCCCCCGCCCTCTCAAGAGGCTCGCTGGAAGGAATCGGTAGAATGCCTGGAGAACTTTTTTGAGGCCACTGAGATTACAGGTCTGCAGCGACGGTCCATGCTGCTCCATCTAGGCGGGGCAGACATCCACAAAATTTCCAAAAGGGTCAGGGGGCCGGCCGACCCAGAAACTACGCCTCGATGCGCGACGCCATCACGGCCTATTTTGAGCCATTTGTCAGCCCCGACTACGAGTCGTTCTTGCTCCGCCAGGCCTGACAACTACCGGAGGAGTCTGTGGACGCATTCTATGCCAGGCTGAAAGAGTTAGCGAGCATCTGCATCCTCCCGGACGAGACGACGAAGTCCGTACCCAGTTCATCCAGGGCTGCGCGTCGACCAAACTGTGCAAACGGGTCCTACAGGAAAACAACATGCCGATAAGAGACATTCTGACACTTGACCGCTCAAAAGAGCTGTTGAAGGCCAGAGCAGCGCACATGGACCCTAAACCAGCCGTTGCTATCAAGGAGGAACCGATGTGTGCCCTTCACACCGACACCAGGGAGTCGCGGCCCAGTGCCAAACGGCCGAAGGTCAACATGCCTGCACAGAGTTCTCTTAGCCGCCCATGCAGATGTGTGGAGGCCCATCGCCTCACGACGGAGCCTGCCCTGCGCAAGGCAAGACATGCAGCACCTGTGGGAAAGTGAATCACTTCTCTAAAGTATGTCGATCCACACCAAGAAGGAGACAGAGTGGCCCACATCGAAGAGTGCATGCGATCGGACCGTCCCCCGGAAGTCTGTCCAGCAGTGACATGGAGGATGATGATGCTGATGCAGCCACTGTTCACGTGGTCAGGATGCTGCACACCGTTTCAGCAGCCCAGCCCACCACGCCTATGTGTAGCGTCAAGATACAGGGCCATGCGGTTGCAGCCCTCATCGACACAGGAGCCACCATCAACCTCATGGCAGCCAGCGTCTACAGGGAGCTGCCAAATCTGCCGGCGATCCGCCCCACCAGAGTACAAGTCTATGCCGATGGCACCAAGTGTCCACTCAGGCTGTGCAGAGTATTCCAGGTTGATCTCTCTCACAAAGCTGCCCACCAGCACGCCAAGGTGTATGTCTCCCAGGAAGGTTCCGGGTTCCTGCTAGGCTGCAAGACTGCACAGGACCTCAACTTGATCCACTTTGCATTCACCATACATGCCAATGACCTGGATAATTTGCGACAAGGTTTTGGGAACCTTTTTGAAGGAATAGGATGCTTGAGAGGCCCTACTATTCTCTGCACATCAACAAGTCAGTCGCCCCAGTTGCCCTCCACCACCGGAGGATTGCTTTCCACCTCCGCCCCAAAGTGGGGGCAGAGCTGCGTCTTCTGGAGAGAGCTGGAATCATCGAACAGGTGCGCGGCCCTACCCCCTGGGTGTCACCCATCGTCGTCGTGAAGAAGCGCAAGCAGCCC
This sequence comes from Lissotriton helveticus, assembly GCF_964261635.1. Lineage (NCBI taxonomy): Eukaryota > Metazoa > Chordata > Amphibia > Caudata > Salamandridae > Lissotriton > Lissotriton helveticus. The sequence goes on along the minus strand of NC_136069.1, from coordinate 1,409,212,087 downwards.
GATGCTGTTTGCATCTGTGTGGACATGAGGATCCCCAACCTCGCCATCAAGCGCGAACGCCACCTGACCCCAACGGTGGACAACATCATTGGAGAGTTGTCTGACTCAAAATGGTTTTCGAAAATGGATCTCTGCTCGGGATACCACCAAAACTTGCTTCATCCTTATTCTCGTCCCATCACAACGTTCTCCACCGACGCAGGGCTCTGGCGCTACACCCGGCTCAATTTTGGAATCTCCAGGGCCACCGAGGTGTTCCAAAACATAGTCAAGAATGTCCACCAGGGGCTGGGTGGTGTCCTGAACGTCAGTGATGACATTCTCGTGTATGCACCGACTGTAGAAGAATACATTCAATGCCTCCACGCCGTGTTCGCCCGACACCGGGATACCGGACTCACCCTCCACCATGAGAAGTGCGAGTTCCTGAGGAGAGACATCAGTTTCTTTGGTACTGCTTCTCCGACAAAGGCATTGGCCGGACCCGGACAAAGAAAAGGACATCCAGAATGCTGCCGCCCCAACATCAGTGACCGGAGTCCGCAGTTTCCTGGGCATGGTTACGTATTGCAGATGCTTTATCCAGAATCTATCAGATCTGACTGGCCCCCTGCGAGACCTCACCAAAGCCACCAGCCACTGGGTGTGGGAAGCAGAGCAAGAAGAGGCCTTCCAGAGAGCCAAAGCCGCCCTCTCAGCCGATACGACCCTGGCATTCTTCGACCCCAGACACAAGTCCCAGCTGGTGGTAGATGCCAGTCCGACAGGTCTAGGAGCAGTTCTGGCCCAGCAGCAGACATGTGGGGAGTGGGCCCCTGTCGCCTACGCTAGCTGGACCCTCACACCCACGGAGCAACGCTACTCTCAAATCAAGAAGGAGGCCAACGCAATCCTGTGGGGCTGTCGCCACTTCCACATTTATCTGTATGGCCATCCGTTCATGGTAATACCTGACCACAAACCCCTCATTCCACTCTTCCAAGGATCTTCATCACGCCCTCCTCCAAGGATAGAAAAGTGGGTCTTACTACTTCAAGAGTTCCAATCCACAGTGGAGTACAGACCAGGTACCCGCAACCCAGCCGACTTCCTGTCTAGACACGCCCGACCAGCCACGAAGCCAGAAGCGGCTGAAGCCACAGCAACTGAGGAGTACGCATGGATGATCATTGAACAATCCAGGCCCCTCCCTATCTCGCTGGAAGAGGTGATACTAGCCACAAAAGACGACGACTGCCTCCAGATTGCCATCCGAGCACTCTCCTCAGGTGACTGGATGCAACTCCAAAACCCGAAGCCATTTCACACCACAGACGCACAGTCCACTTTGAAAGCCCTATACCAGGTGCAAAACGAACTGTCCGTTTCCACGGATGGCTGCCTCCTAAGAGGTACAAAAGGGGGTGGTGATGGACGGAGCATCTGAACCAATCAAACACTCACACCCAGTCAACAGATCTGGGTTTAATCCATCACCGTTCTTTAGCCCACTCTGCCACCCCAGTTCAGACATGGCCATATGCAAATCAGTCTGACCCTGTGCCTCATGGGAACAGTCCAGCCCGAACTGCCAAGCCATGCCCTCCCTGGACCGGAAACGAGCCTCCTCCTAGGAGGTCCTCGACTTGTTCTACCTGAGCGCCTGACTTATCAAGCTGTCCTTCTTGCACATGGAGCACACCAGGAGATCGTGAAATCAAAAACCCGCCTCCAGAGCAAGGTCTGGTTCCCGGGCCTAGACCAACAAGTTGAATCCATCATCCAGCACTCTCCGGTGTGTCTGGCAACCAGCCTTCCCAGCTGACCAGCGCCGGTGATCACAGAAAGGGCCCCACCTCCCCATGGGAAAGAGCCAAGGCGGATTTCGGCAGCCTCCCTGGAGGGAAGTACTTGTTGGTAGTCGTAGATGACTTATCACGGTACCCCGAAGTTGAGATTCTCTCCTCCACAGCAGCGGGAGATGTTATCCCCAAACTGGAAAAAGTCATGGCAACTCATGGCCTGATTGGGGGACTCCGAACAGACAATGGCCCACCCTTCACCAGCACTGAACTCTCAGATTACCTTTCATTCCACCGGATCAAGCATCGCCGGGTGACCCCCAGGTGGCCTCAGGCAAACGGAGAAGTAGACCGGCTAATGCGGACACTAAACAAGACAATCCAAACAGCCCTTGCTGACAGCCACATCCTGGAACAGGCCCTGTACCAATTCCTTCGGGAATATCGCCTCACACCGCACTGCACCACCAGTATCTCCCTGAGCCGCCTCTGTTTTGGCAGAACAGTGACCGACACCATCCCACACCACTCCGTGTGGGCAGAGTCTCCAAACCCTCCCAATCAGACACTGGCACGGCGAACCAAGACCAACCAAGACGCATCCCGGAGGAGACGTGCTGAAGATAGTTCCATCGCAATCGGCGACCAGGTACTGTGCGAGACTGCCACCTGGGTGGAAAGTTTAGGATGCCGTTTGAGTTAGATCCATGGACTGTGACGGAAGTCAAAGGCACTATGATAATGGCCACCTGAGGTAACGAAAAGGTAACCAGGAATGTGTCATTCTTCAAGAGATTTCCAGTCGACGAGTTCGAAGAGTTACCTATGCCCGATGAACCTAGCGCCCCGGAGCTGGACAACCCGTCTGAGCCAGGAGGAGACAGTTGCTGCCACCCAGCTACCAGTGGAGAAGACGGACGAATGACATCTGCTTCAGAAATATCCCAAAGTCAAGAACACTGAAGTAGCCAGTCAGCGCCGTAGGCTGAAGATTCAATGGCGGTGCCTCTGACCCCTCCAGCCAGAAGTAGCAAGAGTCGGTACTGCATGCAGCCCTATCCTCTGCCGTCCCAGAAGTACAAGGACTTTGTGGCCTGTTGCCGACCCCTGTAAGCTGGAAGCAGAAGAACCCAGTGAACCAAGTAAGACTGTTCCATGAGTGTCCCATCTGTCAGAGACGTATGCTTATTGTTTTGTAGTTTAAAATGTTCACGACCAAGCAAAAAAAAATCACCAACTAGCGAATTGCTGATTTTTGGGCGATTCGCGGACCGTGAAATTGCCAAAAGTCCGCAAATTCAGTGAGCGGAACGAATTTTCCGCCCATGAAAGTAGGGCACTGTAATGTAGTCTCTGGTGGACCAGCCCACCTTGCAACTAGTGTGAGGGGTGGTCTCTGGGGACCCCGACAACGTTAGGACAATAGGCTGGCCCAGCCCACGCTCGGCCAGCACGCAGAGGTGTTAATAAAAGACCCAGGGACCTAGGCGTGGTTTCAGAATGTATCTGGCCAGCAACTACATATCCTGTGTGCCCGTGTCTGTGTTCGGCAAGGCCTTCACCCCAGAACTCTACAGGAACCAAGGCAAACAAGGAAGAAAAGCGCCCGTTAGAGCAGACCACCAAGAATAACATAAGTAAACAAAAGACTTATCCGACCTCCCGCTCTGCTAAGGACATGGAACTGAAGGCAGAAAAAAATGAACAGGATATCTTTGTGACGCACTTCCCCCTTTATGTACACCGACTAGGTGGGGCCATATTGGGGGAAGTGTTACAGCCCTGCTAGGTGTAGGGTTTCTAAGGCACAGGCGAGCTGCTGCTCACTGTTAAGCAATGGGACGGGAAGGCGGACGAGGAGGTAATTCCTTTCAGTTACATATGGGTTTGATTAGCGCCAAGAACCTGTAAGAGTTGTGCGCTTTAGAATTTCCCTAAACATAATCTAAGATGAGACACATTACAATTTGATCAAATGCATGACTCCTTAAACTGGTTGACTTCAGTCTCTTCATTTTTTCCGTAATACACTTTAATTCTCCACCATCAATCACAAGACCCGGTGAAAGCGTGAACTCTGATTGATGTATCCACTACGGAGTACAGATGAAAACACGCAAAAAGAACATGTCTCCGGTTAAAAGCCGGCTTTACCCTAACTAAAGAAAATCTGTTCAGGCAGGTGGAAGCTTCGTCTTAAACTGAAGGGTGAATGTGTGGAAACATCACGTTTGAAGTAGTTAAGCGCACCCGCCTTGTGCTCATTTGTTTTCCTGTAACGGAGGTTCAAACATGACTGAAGGGCACGGAGCCTGCATAGACAGTTCCATTATAGCTGTGTCTAACCTTAGTTGATATTGCAAGGAAGCGCACCTCCAGCGAGCACATTTGCAATCAATCTTAAACGTTTCTGTGAAAAGGATTTATTCATGCAAAACAACCTTTGCTGGCGTGGCACGCTGTCAGATTTCCGTATTTCTGTTCATTCTCTGGTTAATGAAACTTCTCTTACAGTAGCCGGTTCTGGCTCGGGAAATCACACCTTCTCCGAAGGTGGATATTCCTGTCATGTCTATTCTGGCTCAAAGCAGGACCTGCTTTATCAAGGACTTAATTCGTCTAACTTGTTTAATTAACATAACGAGATGCATCATGGGTCAGATATTTCTACTTGAATACCAAGGGGGATATTTACAAGCCCCTTTCGCCACTTTTGCATCACTTTTAACATGGGAAAAGTGACGCAAGGGGCTTGTAAATCTGCCCCCAAGCATTTAACAAGTGGCCTACTGTTACGCGTTTCCCAAAATATCAGTTGAGTATAGGTTTACTGTGCTCATCTCTCATATTAGACTTTAACGAAAGACTGAGGAGCATATTTACAAGAGTATTGCTCCACCCTAACTTTAACGTTTCAGTGGCACAATGCCCTTCACCGTAGTAGTCAACTAGTATTAAACAATTTGTAAATATGGTACAATTTCACACTGGTATCGGCCTGACAGGGGCATGTAATGAGTGTTACTCTGGGTGTTCCACCCCAACACCCACTGCTTTTTTATGGTGCCCCAGAGAAGGTGTAAATCTGAGGTAGCGTAAAAAAATTAACTCCATGTAATAGCAGGCGTTGGAATGGCGCAACAAAGACAATACTTTAATTTCTCCTTGTTGTTAGGTTAGGCCTAGCAGCACCATGCATGCATTGCTCGCTCTGCGAGACTGCTGTAGTTGAGTATGGGAGAGAAGCCGCACCCACTCTCCTCCCATATTTTTCATTGGCATGTGTCATTGTCTTTCATAAATGCTGCCTTCGGATTTGTTAATAGGCTTGTTAGTCCCTCCTTTGTACGGCCTTGCCTCCATTTGTACCCTCCCATGGTAACTGGCCCTTTTTCTTCGGTTGTTACATGGGACCTGTTATTTAGTCTGTAAGCACTATTTACTTAATTGAGTTTCTCTTACTGCAGGTTAGACATGCACTGCTTCATCTGAAACCGCTTGTATTATTTTAAGCAGATGGCCACCCCCGATTTCATCTGAATTCCAGTTAGCACATAATCCTGTGCTAATGGGCTGAAGCTGAGAACAGCACATCTGTGTTACATGTCATCTGTAGTAAAGCCACCTGACACTTTGTTTTCAAAAGCCTATTTTGATAACACCACCACCACCAGTACCACCAACAGCACCATCAATACTACCACCACCGATAATACCACCACCAACACCACCACCAACAGTACCACCCCCAACACCACCACATTCAACACCACAAATACCATCACCACTAATATCACCACTGCCAATACCACCACCAGCAATACCACCACCGTTGATACCACAACCACCACCATCAATAACACTGTCAATACCACCACCAATACCACCACCACCAACACCACAACCAAAACCACCACCAATATCACCAATCCACCACCACCAATACCACCACCACTAATACCACCACCAATACCACCACCACCAATACCACCACCGCCAATACCACCACCGCCAATAACACCACCACCAATAGCACCAACACCATAAATACCACCACCATCATCAATACCACCACCACCAATACCACCACCACCACCAATACCACCATCAATACCACCACCAATACCAAAACCACTGCCAATACCACTACCACCACCAATAGCACCAATACTATCACCACCACTAATCCCACCACCACCACCACCAATACCACCAACACCAATCCCACCACCACCAATACTAATCCCACCACCACCACCAATACACCAATACCACCAACACTGCCACCAATACCAGCACCACCAACAATACCACCACAAATACCACCACCACCCACCAATACCACCACCACCAGTACCAATAACAATACCACCACCAATACCAATACCACCACCAATACCACCACACCACCAATACCACCACCAATACCCCACCACCAATACCACCACCTACCACCACGACCAATACCAGTACCATCACCACCAATACCAATACTACACACCAATACCATCACCACCAATACCACCACCACCAATACCAGTATCACCACCACCAATACCAGTACCACCAACACCAATTCCACTGCAACCAATACCACCAACACCAATACCAAGACCACCGTCACCAATACCACCAATACCGGCATCACCAATACCACCACCACCAATACCACCAATACCATCACCACCAATACCACCACCTCAGCGCCTCTTGCTCACTAATAATAGCAGGGGCACTGTACGAGGGAGGAGCTGCAGCCGAGACCATCCTTCCCTCCATGCCTGCCATGAAGCACAGCCCTCCCTGCACCAGGAGGTGAAGCCAGGGCCCTTCTACAGCTGGAGTGTTTTTTATTAGGCCAAAGATAGCAATTAAATATTCAATGCCACACTGCACACTCAAATCACAGAGAGGGCAGGAAATAGCCCCTCTCCTCCTGCACTTCCTCCTGAGCCGCAACAGTGTAATCACAGAGCGAAATGTGTTGGAGCGCATTGTTAGTGTTTAAATCTCTGATCATATGTAACTCTCCCTTCACACTTTATGGTCTCTTCCTCTGATATTTACAATCTAATAGGCGGTCAAAAAGGCCCTTTATTGCAATGCAATAGGTCTCGCATTAGAGAGTTTAAGCTATTAGTATTGTAAATGACAATGCCTTTTATTGATGTTTTATAACCCAAAACATAAATAAAAGACATTGTTATTTACAATGCCAATAGTTCATATTTGCGTGAATGCGAGACCTATTGCATTGCAAATGTGTGTTTCTTTTCCTATGCGTGCTACATTGTGCAGCACACATAGAAGTAGCAAATCACCATTAATGATTGTTTATGTGAGGGAAGTGACACCTTCCAGCACATAAACAATAATTCCCTGCAGCACAGGCACCATTTCACTATGGGGCAAGAGTGACTGTGTTTGCACTAGGCAGCTATTTTTTCCACCAGGGCTATGGAAAACACAGGGGTGCACCGTATTGTTGGAAATACGGTGCACCCATGCATTTTGGAAATGGCAGAGCGTGGCACTGCAAAATTTGCCACAGCTCCATGCTCCATTATTTCCTTATAAGTATGCCATTATGACACCCAATGCACACCACTTTCACACAGGGACCTGCATGAAAGGGAACAATATTTATGAAGTGGCATTAAGCCACCAAAAGTGGCTTAATGCTCCTTTATAAATGTGGTGCAGGGCATTGCGCCACTGGATCATCAAAAAATAGTGATGTTCCAGTGGTGCAGTCCACTTTTAAATATGGCCCCTAGATGTGAATTTAAGATTAGGAAACCAATGCTTGTTTATAAGTACCACCTTTCTTAACATTCTTTTTTAAAAAAAACATTTTTATTGACAGATCCCAAAGAAATCACAGAGCTCTGTACCCCAGAGATGTCTGCCAGGCAAAAAATACACATATGTGACATCACAATCCATCAGAGTTTTTGCATAGGGAACAGATGAACATAATCGAAACCATTAACAACCCGCCCCCCCCGCCCCCTCCCCCTCCCCCCCTTGCACGGTAACTAGCTTCTTGTCAATCAATATACAGTCATCCATCAGCACAGCACTCTCATATATCCGGTATTGGGTCTTGTTCTGGAGGAGGTTCGAGCCATATACCCCTGAAGTCGGCCCACCGCCACCAAATTTTATAGTGTTTGCGAGGACATCCCCGGGCCAGAAATATGGGCTTCTCCAGCCCCATGCAAAAGTCTAGACCCCTCTTCCACGCTAAGTGGGACGGGGCCCTTGGGTCTTTCCACGCCCTGGCTATGTCTCTCTTGGCCACTGTAAGCCCAAGCAACAATAAGTGTCTCTTGTAGAGGTTACCCCCCCCCCATCTAACACATGTAGAAGGCTGAGACGGGGCGTACGCGGGAGCACCCACCGAGTGCTTCATCCAGGCTATTTCATACCCCATTCCAGAACCTATCTAGGTGGCTACAGCTCCACACTGTATGCCGGAAAGTTCCCACCCCCGACCACATCTAGTACAATCCGGGGATACAATGATGCCCGCCTGCCACAGCCTTCGCCTAGTGAAGTATACCCTGTGTAGGTTTTTTAAATTGGATTAACCTAAGGTGGACCGATATGGCAGCACCTCTGGGACTTGCTAGGGCCTCATTCCAATCCTCCTCCTCCAGTGTCCCAATAACTTCCTCCCAGGTCTCCCTCAACTTCTGCAAGGTGGAGGAGCAGTGTATAATTAGGGATTGGTAGATGCGTGATATTTTCTTAGTCTCAATACCGCCCATGAAAACCCTAGCTTCCGGGTGTGGGGCCAGAGCATGTCGGAACTGCAGGTAGCGCTAGAATTGGGTGCGGGGCATATTATACTCTGTGCTCAGCTCCTGAAATGACTTGAGTGACGTCCCTGACATGGCATCTCCCAGTTTAGAGATCCCGATGTTGTCCCATCCTGCAAAGCCTTGTATTGCTGCTAGGCCAGGTAGGCGGCCATTATGCCAAAGGTGAGTCTCTTCGGTCAGGGTCCGCCACCACCCCATCCGACGCAAAGCTTGCCTCCAAATAGTAAAAACCACCTGCATCGCAGGTGGTAGCGCCTTACGCCTCTGTGCCGCATATAGAAGAGTGTGCAGCGTATGGGGTTCCATCAGGAGCCGTTCCCGGGCATATGCCGGATCCTCCCTGTCTCCATACCACCAATCATTCAATACTAGGAGTTGCGAAGCTTGGTAATAGGAGAGGCCATCGGAGGTCGGCAAGCCCCCACAATGCGTTGACCGAAAGCATGTGCGCAGCGCCACCCGGACCGGGCCGCTCACCCAAAGAAACTGCCCGAGGACGTAGTCTACTTGTTTGAACCAGGGAGGTGTAATAGGATATGGATAATTTTGCAACTGGTAGAGCAGCCGAGGCAGGGCCACCATTTAAAAAATGGCCGATCTGCCATATATGGTCAGGGTGATCTGGGACCATATTTTAATGTCCGCCCGGGTCCATTCCCAGATTGGTGCCACGTTTCGTTCCCAGGAGACCGCGGGAATCTCTGACAGAAACACCCCCAGGTATTTAATGCCCCCTGCTGCCATCTGAAGCGCCGAGGCCCAGTCCCCAACTGCCGGACCACTCCCCAAGACCCACAGTGTAGATTTCTGTGGATTTATATATAATCCGGAGGTCTCGCCAAAGATTTACAGGATGCGCAGGAGACGGGGCCCGACATATTGAGGTCTGTTAAGAAGAACAGGACATCGTCCGCATACAAAGCGATCCTTTCCGAAAAGCCACGGTCCCACTCAAACCCCTTCATCTGTGCATCTATTCGGACCCATGCAGCCAATGGCTCCATAGCCAAGGTGAACAGGTAGGGTGAGAGGGGCCATCTCTGCCTGGTGCCCCCCCCAATAACAAAACTCGAGGACTGGACCCCCGCTATCCTGACCGAGGCCGTCAAGCCCGTGTACAGCAACCTCAAATAAGACATGAAGTTGGGTCCAAAATTAAGTCGGGTTAGAAGCAAGAACAAATATATCCAGCTGAGTGAATCAAACACCCTGTCCATGTCGGCCAGGAAAAGCGCCGCCTGGAGCCCCGCAGACCAAACCGCCGCCACCGCCACATGTGCCCACCTAATATTATGCCGTGTCGCCCGTTGGGGCATAAAGCCCGCCTGGTCAGGGTGTACCAGCTCCGTAATATATGGCAACAACCTGTTAGCCAGCGTCTTGGCCAACACCTTGGCCTCCACGTTCAATAAGGAGATCGGGCGGTACAAGGCATGCTCCTCCGGGGGCCGGCCAGGCTTGTGAAACACCACCACCTCAGCATGTCTCAAGTCCGGGGGCAGGCTGCCCCGCTCCCTGGCCTCCTCCACCACCGCCCTATAATGGGCCCTGCATTGCAAGTGATTTTCTTTTAAAAATTCGCTGGGGAAGCCATTGGGGCCAGGGGCCTTGCCAGTACTCAGCTCACCCAGAGCGACACCCAGTTCCTCCTCCGTCAACCGGAGTTCAAGGCGGTCCCGGGCTGCATCCGAAACTGCTCGCGGCGGTAAATCCGCTATAAATTTGTCAACCAACTCTGCGGAAATGCATTCCTGTGGGGCATATAAGTCTGCATAGTAGGCCGCAAAGCCCTCAGCTAGCGTCTTGGGATCCGTGATAGGGGTCCCCGTGTCATCCTGAATACTCGGGAGGGTCTGAGCTTGAAAGAAGCCGTGACACAGTCTATGGAGCATCGTCCCCGATTTGTCGCCCCATTGGTACACTCTACTTCGGGTCGCCAGCCACATCTGCCACGCCTCATCCAACAAAAGCGAGGCATATGACTGCTGTGCCAGCAATAACTGCTCAACCGTCTGGTCCTCTCCCTCATTGCCACTACGATGCTCCTGTTCCCTGATCTCCAACTCCGCGTGGTCCAGGGCCTCCCTACGCCTCCTCCGAGCCATGGCACACCAAGCAATATCTACGCCCCGCAGTGTGGGCTTCATCGCCTCCCACAGTTTCGTCGCATCCGCCACAGTCCCCAAGTTGTCAGACCAGTAGTGAGCTATGGCCTCCCTCATATGCTTTTGATAATCTACTAGTTGCAGATACCAGATGGATAAACGCCAGCGAAATGGCTGTCTCCGCCTGTCTAGACAAATAACCACAGTAGTGGGGGAGTGATCGGACAATCCGCGTGGCAGTATGTCTGCTGCCTCCACTCTACCTATGACCGCCCTGGGGACAAATATGTAATCCAGCCTGGAAAAGGATTTATGAACTGCGGATACGAAGGTATAATCTTGCTGCGCTCCATGTATGTGCCTCCAGGTGTCCACCCAATTTAGTTTCCTGATCATATCACTCAACTTGGTAGAGCTGACTGCCACACTCCCTCCCCCAGGCCGCTGCCTGTCCCGTGCACCGTCTAAGACGTCGTTCCAATTTCCACCCACCACTGCTAGGACATCCGGAATACGCTGCAAAGATCTTTCCACTAGAGACCACCGTAAAGAGGTCGGGGCGTATACACAACTGATCACAATGGGCTCCTCCCCTAGAGTACCCTGAACAAAGATATAGCGGCCCTGTGTATCTACCCAGTGAGTGGAGTGGACATATGGGACCCTGCGGTGCACTAAGATGGCCACCACTCTGGATCCCCTGGTAAAGCCGGCGTGGAAGACTTGATGGTAGCCAAACTTTTGGAGGCAGAGTGCGTTAGAGCCTAAGAGGTGCGTTTCCAGCAACATCACTATATCTGCCCCCGCTCTCTTGGCCTGCTTCAGGACTGCCCCTCGTTTTATCTTATCCAGCACTCCCCTCACATTCCAACTGAGGACACGAATCGAGCCCCCGGGCCCACTGGCCCTACCATCTGGGCAAGACATCAGGGACCCCCTGGATCAAATAGCCACAACACACGCCATGAAAGTGCCTTCTCAACCACCTTTGCCGCTTTGCCCGGACCGTGCAACCCCCCCAATGCAATATCAAACAGCCCTCCTCGCCCCCAACCCCGGTCCCCACCCCATACCTCAAGAAACAATGAAGTACCTGTCGTGGTGTAGCAAGGTCCCCACCCCCAACATGAGGTCGATGACCCTCCACCCCAATGGATCCCCATGAACTACCCTACCCTCCAAATAGCCCCCCTACAACTACCTACCCACAACTAGGGGACCCCCCGCCGCAAAGAGCCCTCCCTCCACCCCGACCACCCTTGGGTAATCTGCTGAAGAATCCAAGCTCTCCAGGCATGTGTCACCCCCACGCTGTTCGGGCCAAAATCCCCCGAGGGCGTGACCCACAAGTGTGTATGGCAAATGCAAGTAATCAACAGTATGTCCCTCGAATCATTCAATTGTCCTTCATATGATTGCCGGCTGCTCCTTTCTCCTTCCCAGAAGCAGGGCCCGGCGCAGACCGCTGGCTGGACCTCCAGTTGTACTTCCGCCTCGCCTCCCGGTGGGGCCGCACCTGCGACTCACCACGAGAGGAGCCAGAGTCCAGACCCGCAGGGGTATGTGCTCGCACCCGCACCGTTTCATCTGTCCAAGAAAAAACCTCCTCCGGGGACTCAAAGAAATGCGTGCGTGACTGAAATACGACCCGTAGGTGGGCTGGATACAGTAAGGCATATGGTATTTTCAGATCCTGCAGCCGAGCCTTGGCCGCCCTGAAAGACTGTTATTATTGTTGCACCATACGGGTGTAGTCTGGGAAGATCAGACAACGTTGATTTTCAAACATCAATGGTTCCTTCACTCTGGCCTGTTTAAGGATCATGTCCCTATCGTGATAGTTCAATATCCTAGCAATCACAGGCCGCGGCCTTGACCCCTCCGGCGGTTTCTGCACTAGGGCCTGATGTGCAAGCTCAATTACAAAGCATCGAGACAAAGTATCTGGTGGAAGCCAGCTCTCAAGCCACTGCATAAAGAAGCCCTCCATGTTGCCCTTTTCGCAACCCTCCGGTAGGCCAACAAAGCGTAGGTTATTGCGCCTGGTGCGCCCTTTCGCAGCCTCCATGCTGGCCACTTTACGCCTAAGGGTCACAATGTTGTCCTCCGCCCTAGAGATGCGTGTCTCGGCCTCCGTAATGTGGGAGACCCCGTTCCTAAGATCATGGGGCAGCAGCATGACATCGGAACCCACTGCCCCAATCTTAGACTCCAGCGCGTCCCGGGACTGAGTGATGGCCGCCATAAATGCCGCATTGTCGGGCCTGGCATCGTGATGTCCACCCGAGGCCCCCGCGCCTCCACTGGGCCCCGCAAACTTGTCAATCGGGCCATGTTTGGGGGGCACCCGCCCCCCCCCACCACCTGCGCCGCGTGTCATGGCCACCCAGGCGGTATTACACAAAGTCCTACTGCCAAATCTCCTGGGTGGGTAGCCAGCAATTCCACTCAGGGACCCACCGCGGCCCGGCCCAGCCGCCGAACTGCCGATCCGCCGAACTGCCGATCCGCCGATCAGGGAATGCCACCTCTGTCGCCAGAGGCACTGGGTCCCTCCACACAGTCACCTCGCACTCCGCGGCCCTTCACTCGATTGAACCCAGGCCCCCACCAGGACTGCTGCGCCCAGGACTGTCCCACTTCCACACCCGAGGGGTGCGCCGCCCACCTTCTTACTGTCTGGGCTGTCCAGCCGATGCCATCTGGGAAAGTCCACCACCAAATCCACAGTCGGATACCGCACCAGGGCTCTCCAAGTTCAGGCTCCACCTCTCTGTCCAGGCCAAGCTGCCCCACTCTCTCCTCTCGCCAGGGCCCGGGGCTCACCGGTCTCCCCTGGAAACCTCTACAACTGTGGGGCCCTCAGATGTTGCAGTGGGAGCCGCTCGGATCTGGCGTCGGCCCCAATAAAGTCGGGCTCGCCCCACTAGGGCCAAGCCTCCAGCGCCTTCGCGACTCCGCCGCCGGGCCTCTCGGAAATCGATGTCCCTGGCTTCAGCCTGCAGCGCAGGCCGCACTCTCCACCGCCGCTTCTATCCAGCCCCGGGAGCACCAAGGCGACGGGGGCCCCACCTATAATCGGCCCGCGCCGTCCGGGGGGTTTCACCTGAAAGTCGGGGGCCCGAGATCACATAGAGAGGGCGTCCCAGCTCCGAGACCTCTGCTGCCCTCTCTTCTAGTCAGAGTCGAGGGCCCTCTCGTCCCCAGAGACAGCTGCAGCCTGCGGGGGCCCTCGGTACCACCACCAGGATCAATTGGCCAACAGCGGACCCCTGCCAACGCGGGCCACTGCTCACAATCTGCGTCCCCGGGGCCCCTGCTCTCCTCCCGCCGGGACTCGCGAAACTCGAGTCCCCGGCTGCAGCGGGTCGCACAGGCCGCTCCGCTCTCGTCCGCCGCTGCCGGGCCCCCGACCCTCCAAGACCACCGGAATCCCGTTGGCGGGGGAGCCGCACGCCTCCGATGCAGGACACCACCCTCCGGGTCGCTCTAGGGTGGGGAAGGCAGGATTAGTCGTCAGATTTCTGGCAGGAGGGGACGGAGCTCAACTAAGCTGCATCCGCCATGCCAGCTGTCCAAGCCACGCCCCCTCCCTTTCTCAACATTTTGATCATAGATTTATTGGCTACCATAGTTTTTCAGGCCCATATGTTTTTCACCTTGACACAAAAAAGATTTCATTTAATGGCAATCTGTGTGTGAAGAATCAAAAATAGATAAATACAACAATGGATATTTGAGAAAAAACTGATCTTTGAGCACGAGCTTATGGATGACTTACACTCACGCTTTGCGTTGTCTTGTAGCCGGCACGCTGTTATACTGGGAGTACTGCATAACATTCTGAATGTGCTCAGCAATGGCATGGCCAGCAAGATGGTGGGTTAGACATACCTGCGCAGAACTTCAGCTGTGCATAACCAAATCCTGCTATAATTCTGTGGCCCGGGGACCCACTGGCCCCCTGCACCTAGCCTATCATTATCAGTGTGGTGGGGATTGCTTTCTGCAGCTTTGATGTTGCCCCCAGAGATCGTGGCGTTCCCCTGCTGCACGATGATTCCAGTGAGAACTGGTATCCCATTCAGCAAAATGGCAGATGACCGTCCTCTAGTCCGGCTGTAACAGATTATTGGTAATCCCTACAACACGGGAGGACTGCTTAGGGAGCCCAGTGATCAGAGTACGTGGTCTGCAGGGGACTCCCCTGTTGCCTCCGGCCCCACATTCCCAACCGCCAATCAAGACACGCATTGGTGTCTACGCAGTATAGGGGAGTTGCCAATTGGTGGAGTGAGTCTGTGGTTGTGGGCTTGAATGCAGGGCCCATGCCCTGCAAGAGGAGCGACGAGAAAGGGGTTGGTGTGGCAACGATGGCATGCCGACCCCTGGGAACACCCAGTGGACTCAGTGGCTGATCCTGTCATTGTATCCTCGACCTCGGAGCCATGCATGCTGCCAATGCCCTGGACCTGTGGGCAGTGCTGGGAGTGCACTGAGAGACACAGATGTGAGACTGGTCCTTGGGGGAGAGAGTGAGTGGCAGGCCATCTGGTGCTGAGGACCATCCAATGCCTTCCAGAAAGTGGTGCACTGGGTGGGGATCATTGTGGGACTCTATCAGACTGGGCCCTGGGGGACACTCTCTGCCTTTTTCGCATTGAATCCACTCCTGGAAGTGGTCAGACCTGGCAATACAAGTGGGGCACTGGGCCCCCTGGCAATCTGACTTTGAGGGTGTTATCTTCCTAGGGAGCCGGTGCACTGAGTGCCATGTCTGCGCACCTGGCTACTAGGACCTTCTCTAACTGTTTTTGAGTGTTCTGCTGAGAGATCTGGCTATAGGGAATACACAGACTGCACAGCTGATGAGTGCATGATGAATTGGAGCCACAACACTTGAAGAGGTGGGATTATCTGTTCCCCTCCTGTTTGCTGCCATTCTTCATTTGGTCCTGAGGGAATTATTTTGACTGCTTTGGGTTGCCCTGAGCTGAGCTGATTTCTCATTCCCCCTCTGAGGAGGAACTGTTCGGACTGGGCCCTGGTGGAGTATTTGCAGGGAGACAGCTTTGGAGTGTAGAGAGTCCCTACCTGGCCTTTCCCCTCCCCCTCTTTATTCCAGGCTCGCTGCAGCCCTCAATGCGGAGGCCTACTGGGGGATGCAGTTGTTAGCAGTGCAAAGATTGTCCTGATCATCCTTTCAATTGTCCTTCTTGCTGCTGGTGAAGAGGTCCCAAACTCTTTCTGGTTTCTGAACCTGCCTTTCATCAAATGACCAGGAGTGGGCTCAGTGTAAGACAATAATTTACTCCCCTCTCTTCACCTTTCACCTCATGCCTGAATGTCCTACATAGCAAAGGTGGTGCTGTCACAGTGTGTGCTGCATCTGTGCTCTCTTTAGGATGGTGAAGGATAAAGACCCTAAACAGCCCCACTTGGGTAAAATCAAGATATACTAAGGCAGTTGAGCCCCCTCCTGACGTGGATATGGCTTCTTCCTTGCTGGATTATGTACTCCTCTTACTGGTGATGCAAACATCCAGAACAGTATTTGAATCCAGGATCGATGAAGCCCCTTCTAAAGTGTCGCTTCTGGGGCAAGATTTCCGCAACGTTGCAGACCCTGTGACGGCCGCAAAGGATAGTGTGTCTGAATTGAAAGACACCACACGCTTCCATGGGAAGGTCCTGATAGAGATGAAGGCAGTCACTACAGACCTACTGTGGAGGGTTACTGACGTGGAAAACTGGGCACGGCACAACAACCTCAGACTGGTGGAATCCCCTGAAGGGGCTGAGAGGTCTAGTGTGCTTAACTTCCTGGGGCAGTGGATCTTCTCTACTTTCACAGCTGATAACATTTCCACTTATTTCATCATTGAACGAGCACATAGAGTGCTTGCTGCTCGGCCGCTACCAGGTGCTCCTCCACACCTGATAATTGCACTCTTTCTGAATTTTCAGGACCAGGATGGCATCCTCAGGGGGCAAGGCAGAAGTTTGAGATCAAATATGACTCCTCCACCATCATGTTATTCCCTGACTACTCCTGTGAGGTACAGAAGCTGAGGAGGATATTCAAGGCGTTGAAGGCCAAGATCCTGTCCCTGCAGGTGAATAAATGCTGCTCATAAATACTAAATTGATGGTGCTATTCAAGGACAAGGCCCACTTCTTCCTCATGCCTGGCACTGGCTCGAGGAGAGGCCAGGACTCCGGCCATCACAGGGACAGTCTTTTGAGTAGGCTGGATGTGGAAGACTAGGGGCCAGATCAAAACTCTGGTCCTCGATACAGAAAAGAAGGACAAAAATCTGCGAGAGAAGGAGGCAGACACTTGCAGGGGTTGCTGGTGGTTGAGTTGGAGGTGAGCAATTGTCAGACTCAGAGGGAAGGATGCTTTATCGGGGAGTCAGCTTTCTCTGACTGATTGTGACGTTGGGATTACTTGGCAGATGGCGGAGGATGAACTAGGCAGATGCTCGGACAAAGCTACATCTTTCCCTGCACTGGTGCACAGTCATCTTGGTGATCCTGTGACCTCTTGATGTTGTTGGTGTCTGATGGGGTGTTCAGGGGCACTTTGATGGGTCTCCTGGCACTGTTCTGGTTAGAATGTAGATGTGGCTTGTGAGAGGAGACTTCTCACTCCCCCGTTTCAGTGTAAGTTATTTGTGCAGTGTGTCTGGTTGTATCTGGTGCACAAGGAGAGTGAATGTGGAACTCACGTTCAGAGTGAGTGTTTTTTCTTTTATTCTTGTTCTCGGGTGATCATTTGGGTGTGGGAGTGTGTAGTGTGATTTTTAGTTTTTTTTTACATTTCGTGTTAATTGTTGGGATTGTGCTGGGTGAGGTGGGCTACAGACCTCTCAGACCCTGCCTGCGAAGTAGTTGTCTTTTTGAAATGTGGGCTTATACTTGAGGGAGGCAGGGAGTTGGGGTGCAGAGAGGTCTCACTGGGTGTTTATATGTGGTTGTTTGGTAGATGTTTGAGGAGTGGGATGGGAAGCAGACACGGTCCAGCTGCCACATATATTGCCAGGCCTTGGTTGATATTGTACAGTGTAGTCATGTCACAAGTTAAGATGTCGGAGAGCACCAGACACTCCATAATGACCTGAAATGTCAATGGGCTAGGCAATAAGGTCAAGCCAGTCCTGATTGAAAAAGTTATCAGACTCTTAAAATCTGACATAGTCTTCATCCAGGAGACCCACTTGTTGGTGACCCAATGCCACTCCGTAAGGCAAGGGGCTTATACTACAGTGGCTCATGTGTGGTTTACCTCAGGCTCCTGGGCGTGGCAATTTAAATCAGGAAGATGCCTCACTTTCAGGTTTTGAAGACTTGGATAGATCCCAACGGGATGTGTGCTGTGGTATTGGGTCTTTTGGGAGAGGGCCAATATTACTCTTATCATTGTCTATGTGCCACCATGCCTGCAACAACCCACCCTAGACAAAGTTACAGCCATATTGTTAGAAACTGACTCTTTCCTCCACATTTTGGGGGTGAGTTTAATGATGTTATGTCCCCTGAGGTGGACTGCTCAGATCTGCTGTGGGCACGCTGAGGGACAAGTGACTAGCTCATTTAGGACCACACTGGGTCTTTCAGATCTTTGGCATTGCCATTACTCAGAGGTTAGAGGGTAATCATATTTCTCTGGGACTCTCAGGGTATTTTCTAGATTTTACTATGTTTTTGACCCTCTGGGTGTTATTGGTAGGATTGAAGGAGCTGAATATTTTGCAAGGGGTCTGCCTAATCAGTCACTGCTTTGGATTTCTCTAGGCACGAGGCAGTGCCATCCAGATGTAGGCTGGAATTTAAATACCTGGGAATGGCGAGATGAGACAGTTTCACGAGAACTGTAGGTGGATACTGAGCTCTATGTTATGGCACATGAAGGGAAAATAAAGATTTTGTGGGCTCTTCTGTAGTATGGGCACATAACATAAATGCACATAAGAGATGGAGGAAGACTAGGAAAATTGAGGCTATTGAACATCAGCTGGTGCACAATTACAACATTCTTGATATATCACAGCAGGATGAGGGTGATTTGTCAGAGTGAGACTCAAGTGTGTTAGCTGACCAACTTCTGGGCGAACTACCTGAGTTCGAGGACAAACCCAACTTCTTTATCTGAGTAAGTCACCGTAGAACCTTTTTATTTTTTTTTGTCAAACTGCTTTACCAAAAAGAGATATCGGTAGTAGAAAATTACGTTTTGTGTCTGACTTATGCAGCCCCAACATTTTTATTTTTTGACACATGTATAGCCATATTGGAGTTGAACCAGTGTGTAGTGAAGAAGCCTCCCCATTCCCTTAAAGGACATTGAATGTCTGCCTCCCTCCCATACCTATATTCTTCTTTTTTCATCCCTGAGCAGGGCTGTCACAGTACAGATTATTTGATTTACAAGCCTGCAAAATTTCATTGTGCTGCTTGCATCAAAGAGTAGTTACAAATGTGTACCTACCTGACCTACCTACCGCTGTGCTCGGATTGGAACAGGAAACTAACTATCACCAATGAGTGATATAATATTGAGTGATTGTGAGTGATCATTGATGATTGATGGTGGCGGCAGACAGTGACAGAGGGTGTTCCACTAATTATTAAACTTGATTTTGATGATTTGAAATGTTTGGAGCCTTATGGGTGACTGGACCTATCACACTTAGTGAGATTTACTTGCATGGGCCACTCTTGTTTCTGTTTCTTCAGAGATAGAGACCAGATTAGTCACTTTGATAATAAACAGAAATCTACACAAAAAAAACCTCAAATTCCGTTTCTCTTCTTGTTCTTCAACAGCAGTGGACTACCGTTTTTTCTCACTCAGGTCATGATGAAGTTGGACTAATTTGTTACTCGGAGTCAGGATGAGAAGGATGGAAGGAATCAGGGAGGAACGACCTTAATAACCAGAAGAAAAAATGTATCGAATGAGTCTATCGGCTTCAAAGGGAAACCAACATGATGATGACTCTGAGGCCTACTCAGCTCTGGGGACTGGAGAGAGGTTTGTTGATTTGGGAAATGCTGCTGATTGTGTATGTGCTGGCTCAAATGTGAAACTCCTCTTAAGTAGTTGTGATCCTATTGCTTGTGGGACAGACTTGAGCTGCAATGCCAGATCATCATCATCATCACATGATGCACACACTGGGCTAACTACTATGAGGACAGTTGTGAGATTGATCAGCCCAGTGCATGCAGCTACTTGTCCGTGATTGGTTGTAAATAACCCTGGGCGGAGAACTACGCTCTGCTCGCGGAGTTTGCGAATTTTCGGCAACTTCGCGGAGAGCGCGAAGTTGTCGACTACTTCGCAATCTACAGCGTAGCGCAGTAGTTTTTCTTCCTCGCGCGCTCAATAGCATTCTCGCGTGCGCGGTTATGACTTACCGTGGTTCTGCGTTCGCTTTCTCGCTATTCTCTCCCAGTCGCGTTTGCTACGATGTTTGGAATCCGGCCGCACAATCTCATGCGACTGTGAGAATGCGATAACGTCATTGGGACACGCAAACACGTCATTAAGACGCGCGATCTTCCTTGCAGCGCCATGTTGGTAATGTCATATAGCTACTGTATATCTTTATGATGCGTTAAGTTAGCATAGGCTCAGTACATGTTAAAACGCCATTTTTTATTTTGCTGCTTCTGCACACAACACTTAATTGTTGATTTAGCTTTCAACCTAGTAGTTCGTTGTGGTTTACATGAGAATAATATGTTATTACTCTGATATCAGCTTTGCTTAATAAACTATGTCTGTACAGAGAGTGCTGAAGCTTCAGGAATAACACGATACAGAATTGTTATGAGGTCTGATCTTCGCGCCTTCATAGACATAACATAAGTGCAGCTTCTTCCAACTTTGGGCTTTAGGCGGGTTTTATATTGCTTTGCTTGAAGCACACAAACACACTTGATGCTGTTCGCATGCAGAGAGAGCTGGTGTATGCTGATGTGATCTCTTCATTCTAGGATCCAGAGGTATGGGCCCGTCCTGTTAAAACCCAAAGAGACCTTCTTAGCTATTAATATAATATGTGTGTTAGGGAGGGGGTGAAATAAGTGTTGTTAACACTTCTTCATTACAGCATGTTAGCATGCTGTCTCCATTTGCTTTCTATGGACTAGTAACTATGCTGATTACTTTGCTTCTGATAATATGTCTCCTTGTATTATCTAAGATACTGCGCCTGAGAAGACGGCATTAGTAAATAAATATTTCAAATGTGCACGTGTCCTCATTTACTCCAAGTTCTGGTTTGAAATGATTGTATAACTAAAGAGTGCTCATGTGTTCCACGTAACCTGAGGTATTGTAAGCTCATGTTCTGGTTTGTCTAAACATTGGGAGTTTGTTATGACCAATGAGACACTGTAGCTAGCTCGGTAAGGGGTACTAAGGTGAGTTTTGGGTCACCCTAATTCGCTGAGGTTCCAATCCTCTGTGCACAGTTCTGTGAGAGAACAGAAACCCTGCTACATGGCGCCCATACGTTGGTGGACTTATATCATGACACTCGAGTAGTATATTGTTCAAACCTTAACCCCTTCACTGTCGTTTCCGGAAAACGGTGGTGTCGGTGAAACCTACCTATTTTTTGAAAAAGGTCTTTTCAAGCTTGATTCTATCTCAAACGGTTTCTTTGAATTACTACCCAGTTGTGATACAAAGTTTCCTTTGTTTTTCAGTAATTCCGGTGCATTCATGGCGCAGGCTGTGGCCATCCCGCAGCATAGTCGCATTGCGGTGCGCAACCATTTACAGGCTTTCCAAGTCCCGTTAGATGGTTTGGCTGTGATTTTGGTGGTGTGTGCAGATCCGGCGTACCCTTTCGAACTGTTTTATCCGTGGGTAACGTTTCCGGAAGTGGGCGCAAATTCTGGTGTGTTCCACACCTACACACCCTCACCTGTACCGGCTGAATATACACTGTACAGGGCACTGGAAATACCTATTGATCATTGGCAGCCTCGCGTTTGGTTTGATGGCGCCCTACCCCACTCTTTGTCCGCTGCGAGGTTGGGTCCTTTGTCCATTCCAGGCACAAATTGGCCTGCATTGGGTGGATTCACCCCGCACCCGAATCACGGCGCTTGTCCCCTTGTGGATATTCACAGACTGCATGTTGTCTCGATTGCCGTGATTCGTGCATTAGTGCAATATATTGGTCGTCATCTCCCGGGTGGTCCCCCGGGGGGTCCGGCCGTTCAAACGGAACATGGCGGTTTAAGGCTCAATCCGGTTATGGTCAATTCGGTTTTTGGTAAGCGCCCCGATGATAAAGATGATTTCCCTTTCTGGCTTGCCGAGAAATTTGACCAACTGGAGGCTGTGTTTCCGAATTCTACTCCTGCTGATAAACATAGAATGTTGACGATTACTTTGCCTAAGGATTTAACTCCTGAACTCATTGACTGTGAAAGTTTGGGGGAAAACTTTTGCGGCCGTTTATACGAGGTGTTTCGGCACCCCGTCTATGTCCGTACTGCCTACGATCGTTAAGAGTGTTCAGGATGATCACGGACCGGAAGCAGCGGTTGAATTGGGTATGCGCCTGTGTGGTTCTTTTGAGATTGTTAGCGATCTCATCCTCTCCAATATAAAGGGAGATGCGGTGAACTTTCAGGTGTCGAATGCTTTGGCTGCTCTACCCGATGCCGAAAAACCCCGACAGTTAGCAAAGATTGTTGTGGCCGCATATAAAACTATAGGTCGCACGAGTAAGGGTCTGAAATATTTTCCTGTCAAGGAGAAGAAACAACCACAAGGGCAATCTGCTGTGGCAGATGTCCAGCCCAAGTCCAAAAAACAAAATTGGCCTCAGAAACAGAAAGAGGGGAAGCAACAACAGCAGACTCAGGATTCTTATCCTGCGCCACAAGTTCCTGCGCCGACAGAGAGAGTTTATGATTTGCGCGATCGCGCGATGATTAAATCACCTGATCGATTTCAGGTTTCTGATAAACGCTCTCCTCGTTCCTTTCAGGACTCATCGGCCCCAAAGACCGGTGGAGGAGGAGGCGGACGGGGACGTGGTGGCCAACAAGGACGTGGCCAGCCCCGCCAAACGGAGGGCTTAGCGAAGCAGGAGGATTCTACACCAAAGAGACCGCAGTTTGCGAAAAAGAAAGTCGCAGCCTTAACAGTGCATCGATATGCCACAGATAGTGAGAACGTGGCTTCGGAATCTGACGTGGGCTCTGACCTTGCTGGACAGTGCGGCGGAGATTACCATAGTGAGAGAGGCGCTGCGTCCACTACTGAGGGTGACAGCGACTGATGTCTACGTTGTAATAGAAACAGCCGATACGAGACTTGCTCCTCCTGAAAGACTTTATGAATTTGTCCTGTTAATTGAAGGTGACATACAGCGTACCATCAAAGGGGTATTTTGGGAAAATCTTTCTTCTACGTATGATATTTTGCTTTCGGAGGCTGACTGGCCCCCACCTTTTGTGCTTGCGGCGCCGCGAGGGGAGGAGGTAATCCTCCCCAGTTTCGCGAACACTGTCTCGAAAGAGCATGCGCAGCATTTTGCAGAAGAGTGGGCTCGGGCTCTCGCACCGGCTCTGTACCGTAACCAATGTGGTTGTGATAAATTGTCCCCTTGCCACGAAATTCCCTTGCGGTCTCAGCCGCAGCCTCAACCTCAATATCCCATTCGGCGTGAGGCAAAAGCTTCTGTCGCAGAAATCCTTGAACAATTAGAATATCAGGGAGTTATTGAAATGTGTGTGTCACCGATGAATAATCCTCTTTTTACTGTGACCAAGCCTGCCGGATCGTATCGTTTGGTATTGGATTACCGGCATTTAAACTCGCATTGCCGTAACTGTGCAGTACAGAATACTCACGGCTCTGCCCTAGTGGATAGTCTTGTGCGTATGCGTTTTAAAACAACGCTTGACATTTCCAACGGTTTTTATGCCCACAGATTGGATAGCTAAATCTCCCAATGGACCAGTTTTACGTGCGCTGGGGTCCAAAAACAATTCCGGCGTCTCCCAATGGGCTATAAGAATAGTCCTGGTATATTTACCGCTCGCATAGTCTCTCTTTTGGAGAGAATCGACCCAGATGCTTGCTCGTACGTGGATGACATATATCTCACAGACGATGAAATTTGGGAGCATCTGTGTCGTGTAAATTCAATTATTTGTAACTTTGCAGACATGGGTTACAAATTTAACTTTGCAAAATCGCACATTGCTGAGTACACAGTGTTGTTCCTGGGCTATGAGCTCAACAATGAAGGTAGAGGTTTGGCTCTTCACTTCTTGGAGAAATGCGCATAGTTGCGCGCTCCTACAACGCTGAAAAAATTACAGTCTTTGCTGGGCTTTTTGAATTTTGGGAGAACATACATTCCGGAATATGCCCAGCGTATCAAGCCTTTGTATGTTTTGATACAACCAAATTTTTCCAAATCATGCTGGCTGCCTGAGCACTCAGCCATCTTGCAGTCCTTGCAGGCTGATCTGCTCGCTTCTAAGTTCTTACTGACTCGTGATAACCATACCAACCTGGTGATAAGAATTATACCGGGGACAGTGGGTTTCACGTACCTCACTTTTAATGAAGGAGACACAGTACCTATTGCTTACAAGTCACACTTGTACACTTCAGCTGAGATGCGGTTTCCCACTGTGGAAAAGGTTTTAACAGCTGTGCAGATGGTGATTCTTAAGGAACGAGCTCTGTCACAGGGGAAACGCATGTTGGTTGTTACACCCTGTCCTCATTTGGAGGCAGTCACGAAAGCCAGTGTACCAAATTCAAAAGCTTTGCACCCTCGGTGGATTCAGTGGGCTGCGTCCTTGACGTCCACGGATGTCACGTTTATTTTTGACGCCTCTTTGCGGTCGCAAGAGTACTTGCAGTATGAGTTTGTTCATCCTGCTCCTCTAGCTATGGAACCTTTGGAGGACTTCCATTGCATCATTTACACTGATGGTTCGGCGCAGGTTGCGCATGGCTCTAAACATGCATACGTTTCCGCATGCGCCATTGTGGTCGGTGCTATGTTGAACGATGAGTTCATATCCAGTGAAGTGCACATACTGCTACTGGGCGATTGCACCGCACAATTAGCAGAGCTTCGTGCTCTCTTACTAGCGTTGGAGTACGCAGATCCTAGTGTTACTACTCTTATTGTAAGTGATTCGTTCTACTGTGTCCAGTCTTACAATGAAAACTTGTTCTTTTGGAATCAGAATGACTTTTGTGATTCCAAGGGTAGCACAATAAAACATAAGATGATCTGGGTTCGAGTGGCGGAGCTTAAGGCTACGTTGCCGCTCATTTTTGTAATTCATACTCTTGGCCACCAGCGTGTTGGCGTCCACGCTGTCGGTAACTCGCTTGCTGATGAAGCAGCGAAATCAGCGGTGTCTACATACTTAGTTGCAGCAGTTACACGGTCCAAAAGTAAGATTGATAGTGACATTTTGGCGGCTGTTGCTGCCACTGAGAAGGGAGGTAAACATCCTACGGGATTCCCTTCGAAGTACACATACCACTTAAGTCCCGAAAAGGTTCCTTTTGTGAAAATTCCTGATGTTGGGGAACGTTTGATTCCCAACTCGGATCGCAGGGCTGACTTGATTTCAGCGGCTCATGAAGGTGTGGCGTCTGTGCATGCGGGTGTCTCAGCCACTGTAACTCAATTACAACAACGTTTCTGGTGGCGGGAACTGTACAAACAGACGCGTGATTATGTCCTTCTTTGTGACATTTGTCAGCAGATTAAACCTTCGACTGCTGCGCGTCCGCCACAGACACAGTTGTACATTTCTAATAAACCACTAGGTTGTGTTTATTTAGATCACTGCGGTCCTTTTTCATCTGATACTGCGTATAAATACATCTTAGTAGCAGTTGATTCATGCACACGCTTTGTGTGGGTCTGGCCCCATCGCAGCGCTGATTCACGGACTGTCATTAGAGATTTGCGCATCTTTGTAGGGATTTTTGCCTGTGGTACCTTCCATTCGGATCAGGGTCCAGCTTTCGCCTCTAAGGCGTATAAGGATGCCATGACTTCGATGGGGGTCCAAGACAAGTTTTTGTCTCCCTACAGACCTGAGGGTAATAGTGTAGTGGAGCGAATGAACCGTGATTTAAAGCAATCTTTGACAGCTCGAGTTATAGGCACTGGCAGAAACCGGCTGACCCACCTCAATGGCGTGCAGCGTGCTCTTAATAATCTCCCTAGAAGGTCTCTGGGTGGGCGGACCCCATACGAAATGCTCTTTGGCATCAAGATGTACGTCCCTGACCTTGACGGTCTAGACTGCGTGGCTCGCGCTACAACCTTTGACGTAGATGAACATTGTAATGTTTTACAGGATCTACAAAAGACCAGAGACAGTCTTGCAAAGGAACATTTGCCCTCCACGTCGGATGTTGCGTTGCAGATCCCGGTAGTCGGCTGGCTACCCCAAGTTGGAGAGCTGGTTCGAGAGAAGATCGATAACAAGAAAGAATTTGGTCCTTCATATCGAGCTCCGGTTCCTGTGCTTGGAGTGAAGGGCACAAGAACAGTCATTTTACCACCACTTCCTGGTCGTACGGAAAACAGGTTTATCTCAATTGACAATGTCAAGATACACAAAGTGGCCAATTCTTCTTAGCATGACACCGGCTGTTTCCTGTCCTTCCATTGTGAGAAATTCAGTTTTGCCCCCTGCTTCTAATCATGAAACTGAAGTGGCAATCGAGTTGCCTGCTATTTCCAGTCCTTTATTAAGTACTTTACCCGGTACAGACCTTGCTGAATTAGACTACACTTACCCCACTGACTTGTCCATGCCTGACCTGCAAGCCCGTTTGGCCACAGAATCCAGATTTTCATTTGACACTGTTTCCAATGCCTCGAAGAAACCCTCACGTTTTGCAGTTTATGCCAGCTTATTTAAAAAACATTTTTTAATTCCGCCTTGGACATATATTTGGCGGTGCTTTTTTCAATTTATCTTTTTATGTCAAGTGGGTTTGTGTTTTATTTTTTCCGACTTATGAATGGACTCTATGTCGAAGAAAGAACATGCATTCGACATCTAAACGGAACTTTGGCCCCCCTTTCCTCATCGCATTCTGCACACAGATTGAGAAGAAGAGACTTGACATTTGTTAACATCACTGCTTGGCCTGTCCTTGATGGGATAGTGTGGGATGCAGTTAGGTTTCAGATTAATGGCCCTACTGAGGTTGTTAATGTCCCCAATGTGCTTAGAGTTAACATGGGGGATGTAGTGAAACAAAACATACGTTCTGATGATTGGGATGTTCAGGCCGTAGAGTCTTTGTTTTCTGATTTTAAATTCTATGCTGCCTTTGATGCGGAAGATTTGTACTTAGAATCTGCTAATTATGCTGATTTGTTTTGTTTTCCACATTTTGGCAATCACTTCTTACATAAAACTGCATCCAGAAGGAATATTGTAAATTATACACAATGGGAGCATTGCCCAGCTCCTAAACAAGGCAGTTCAAGTACTTTTTTGAGAAAGTACACTTATTTTACTGACTTCAATCAGTCTAATCCCGAGTCCTTTTATTTCAAAATGACACAGAAGCCTATGTCCAAGGTTAGACTTACCGATACCAAATTGTTGTATTCGAAGTCCTTTCTTGATCAGCTGGCTATTGGCGGCTATGAATTATGGAAGGAAACTATTGACTTAAAATCTGTTTGGGGTTCTAAAAGCTGGCAGGTACAAGGCACTGAGGCTTTGCACCGTGCTTGTCTCATCCCGAATCAAATGTTGTTTTTGAATTCCTCTATTTCACAAACGACGTGCTTTGGATTGGCTACTTCTAAAAAATTAAATTCTCCGACCATCCCAGAGTTAGAAGAATATTCTGGCTGGGGTAATTATACTCAGTTTTAGATTAGGGACTTGCAAACCCTATTGCTGAATTCATCCTTTAACATATCCAGTATGGATCCGAAGGGTTGGCTGATGTGGCACAGAAGTGCTGATTCATGCCAGCACCGTTTTCTAGGTTTATCTGAGGGCTTTACACTGGTGAGACCTGATCCACGTTTTGAAACCGAGCATTCTGTCACCACTTACTCTGTAGGCAAATTATGTCAAAATTGGCTGAAACATTCAACATTGTCTGCTGTTAAATTACATCTTGCAAAGCTGAATGATGATGTAGATTTAAATGATTTCATAAAGGGCCCGGCTAGTGGTAGATCAAAGAGATGGATATATGCTGTTTACAATGAAATCTGGAAGACATCACAGATTGAGGCTGCGACACGCCTTAGAGCTATAGATCAAGCCAATCTAGAAAAGGTGCTTGCTGTGGTGGATAATAGTATTAACATGCTTTCTTCCCGCATTTACACTTTAGATAATATTGTGTCTTCTGTAGTGGATATTGTGCATGATGAAGTGTCTGTGTTGTACCATGGTCAAAATCAATTACGTTCTATCATGCAATTTGCTTGGACCCTTCCAACGTTGAAGGCTGGCAAGGTGCCATGGACCTACATGAATGTTTCTTCTCTCTTTGCCCCCTTTAATTTGACTGACAAACAGCGCTTGCTTTCCATGCGGGATGCTTCGTTTTCTATGTTACATATTGAGAGATTAGAATCCTTGCCTTTTTCTGTGGCAGAAGCCAACGCTGCAACGTGGCTTATCCACGGTTTAATTACTTTACCTTTTGCATTGTATAAATTTACAAATTGTATGCGATATGTTGCCATAGGTCGCTATGAGCCCTTAGGTAGTGCATTTCTCCATGAAGTCTGGTCTCTTCCTTTCACTTATAGATGTTTGAAAGATGGACAGGAGGTTTATCTGAATGGAGAGGAGTGTACAGAAACACCAGACCATTAGTTAATGTGTAGACACATACAATTACACGGTTCTTGCAATCAGGACCGGCCAAACTTGGCATGTGTTTTGAAAGGGACTCTTGTACCAGCAATCACCCCGACTTTTACCTTACTGGGGAACGGAAGTTATTTACTTTTGAATAATGAAGATTGTTGCGGGTTAATTAAAGGTGTAGCTTATGTGGTAACTGTAACTGAGCGTGTCGTTTGCTGCAGAAATGCCCTGTATCCACCCACACATGAAAATAGGGAGGTTTCCATTTGGCCACGCATGCCAACCTTGAAAGCAGAATTCAGCGGCATGAGTAGAATAAGGGCTCTATTGTCCCAGAAAGAAGTGGCCTTGAGTTCGGCTAGGTAGACTTTCGTTCTTCACATAGCTAACACCCGGACTGAGGTTCAGGCCCTTTTAAATACTGATTTACCGTTGCATTTCAGTGAGATGGTACATTCTATCTTTAACGCGTCCTCCACAACTGGGCTGGCGCATTTTTTTAAATCTGTTAGCAGTGGTCTTGTAACTTCATTTGAAAAAATCTTTGGAGTCATTCCTGCTTTTTTTCATTCCATTTTTTCGAGTTTGTTTGGTGGATTCCCGGTTATACTGGCACTAGCGGCAGCCGTTCTAGTGGTTGTTTGCTTCCTTAAATATGGATGCCCCACATGTGGAAGGAGCCGCCCAGCCCCTCCTGGAGTTGTTTCGCAACCGGATGCTTGAATATTATGGCACGCTGCCGCTTGCGATTTTAAGCACGGCATATGGATTATCGTTTCGATTTTCCTATTTCACCTGTGCCCAGCCTGTGTTTCATTGCCTAAGCTGTGATTTTGACTGGGCCATTGATTTGTGTCTCTGCGGACCGGTTTCTCCTGAAGTCGACTCTAATCAGCTGATGAGTCCCATCGTTACTCACAAGTTGGTTTGTACTGGCGACAGGATTATGGCCTTAGCAGCGATGCATGGACTAATGGGTCCTTGGAACATTCTTACAGCAGCGCAAGATTTCTTGGCACTGAGCTTTCTTGAAAACCCACCGAGTTGTCCTCTGATGGTAATAGAGGCTCCAGTATTGGGAGAACACGTTTGTTCTTTTCCTCTTTTGAATTGGATGGCTGAACTGTTTTCGGATGAAGACGGTGATTTCCTGTTGGAGGCTGTTGCTGAATATTTTGCATATTCGGTCTTGCCTTGATGAACCTTATTGGTTTATGATGATGCCCCACTTTTTGCATTTTTTCACCTCCCAGTCCTATTGGCTTGAGTGCTATTGTATTCTGAAATTGACATTTTTATATTTGGATTTGATTACTGTATTTTTTTATATATTTATAAAGTTGTTCATAGTCCTTGAACTCTGCTTTCATGAAGTTGCCCTTATCTTATCTTATCTTATCCGTCCTCGGATCATGGGGGGGTGTCATATAGCTACTGTATATCTTTATGATGCGTTAAGTTAGCATAGGCTCAGTACATGTTTAAATGCCATTTTTCCTTTTGCTGCTTCTGCACACGACACTTAATTGTTGATTTAGCTTTCAACCTAGTAGTTTGTTGTGGTTTACATGAGAATAATATGTTATTACTCTGATATCAGCTTTGCTTAATAAACTATGTCTGTACAGAGAGTACTGAAGCTTCAGGAATAACACGATACAGAATTGTTATGAGGTCTGATCTTCGCGCCTTCATAGACATAACATAAGTGCAGCTTCTGCCAACTTTGGGCTTTAGGCGGATTTTATATTGCTTTGCTTGAAGCACACAAACACACTTGATGCTGTTCGCATGCAGAGAGAGCTGGTGTATGCTGATGTGATCTCTTCATTCTAGGATCCAGAGGTATGGGCCCGTCCTGTTAAAACCCAAAGAGACCTTCTTAGCTATTAATATAATATGTGTGTTAGGGAGGGGGTGAAATAAGTGTTGTTAACACGTCTTCATTACATCATGTTAGCATGCTGTCTCCATTTGCTTTCTATGGACTAGTAACTATGCTGATAACTTTGCTTCTGATAATATGTCTCCTTGTATTATCTAAGATACTGCGCCTGAGAAGAGGGCATTAGTAAATAAATATTTCAAATGTGCATGTGTCCTCATTTACTCCAAGTTCTGGTTTGAAATGATTGTATAACTAAAGAGTGCTCATGTGTTCCACGTAACCTGAGGTATTGTAAGCTCATGTTCTGGTTTGTCTAAACATTGGGAGTTTGCTATGACCAATGAGACACTGTAGCTAGCTCGGTAAGGGGTTTGTTGGGTACTAAGGTGAGTTTTGGGTCACCCTAATTCGCTGAGGTTCCAATCCTATGTGCACAGTTCTGTGGGAGAACAGAAACCCTGCTACAGTAAGATCGCGTTTCCGAACACGCAGAAACTGCAATCTGGCACAGAATATCTCTCAAGCATGTTAAAATCTTCTCAAAAATGTTCATTTTGCTCAGGAAAACCCCTCAGATTGTGATTTGGCAGTATTTTTTTGGGCTGGGAGTCCTCTTTTTGTTTCTACTCTTTTTTTCAAGAGAAAGGAAGTGCCCCTGAGTCTCCAACTTCCTGTTCCTGTCCACCAGGCTCCTCCCAGTGCTTTGTCCATGTGGTGTTCACTTTCATTTGAAATTTGGAGCTGGAAGGATCACTCTTTGTGTATGTCTGCTGCATCATAGCATTTAATTGGATTTATTGAGGAATTTTGGATTTGAACTTTTCTTCTACAAGTAAGTTTGAGAATTGAGAATTGGTGTCCTGTAAATGTTTGTTTGGTTTGGGTTTTTTTTAACTACAGTTTTCTGTGTTTCTCAATCTTTCTTAAAAATTATTATTGAGGGAGGCCTGTACTTTCATGAGGGGCCAAGTTGTATGTCTTTGAAATTTCATCCAATAGGCCTAGAGGTACCCACGGGTCCAACCATGTTTCTGTGGTGTCTGTAAAACATCAGGGATGGCATTGGATTTAATTGCATACTCTGTTGTAGTGGAATTTAATTTTTTTTTGTGTAAAATTAGGTAACCCTAGTAGTTCATGTAGTTAGTGTAGGCCTGCTTGAGTTCATTTACTTTCTGTGGGTGGCTTGGCCAGGTGGTGGCGGCCATTTTGTGTTTGTAGCCACTGTGTCTTTGCCATAGGTCTCCAAGCTTGTGGCCTACTCTGCCAGTAGGCCCAAGGGTACTACTAGAGTCATCATCATGGGTACATGAAAGTTGTTCAACTGTTATTGTGGTGTTTAAGTTGTAAGTGTAACATCATGTAGGTCATGGATGGCTATGGATTGATTAGCAAAATGTGTTTTTGGTGTTGAATTGCAGGTTTTGGGTGTGTGTTGAATAATATGGCTTTTTCTGCGCACTAGGTAACCCTAGAATTTAGCTTGCGTAGTTTTGGTAACTTTGCACAGTGTGACAACGCGACCTTACAGTTTTGTCTTCTTCGCGCGCTCAATGTGAGTGCTCGGGCACGCGATAACGACGTTTTGTACAATTCGCGCTGCCGAACACGCCGAATTTACAATAGCGCGAGCAATATGTCTCGAGTTGCAAAAAACTTTCCTGAAAATGTTGATGCTGTTCATTTTGCTAAAGAAACTCCTCAGGTTGTCATTTGGTTGTAGTTTTTGGAGCATGGATCACTTACTGTTTCTGTCCTCTATGTACTTTGTTGTTTGAGGGTGGCCTGACCATGTGGGCAGCGGGGCGGCCATTTTGTGAAGCCAAGCATTGTCCTTTTGCCATAGGCATGTATTGTCTGTCTTCTTTTTCTTTTCATGTTGTTGGGGGTGGCCAAGCCATGTGGGGGCGGCCATTTTGTGTGACCTTCCATCGTGCTTTAGTTTTTTTGTCGCAGGCCTACAAACTTGTGATTTCTTCTGCCAGTAGGCCTAGAGTGCCAGAGAAAGTCAGCGGGATGCTTGATCTAGCGGTTTCCATTTTGTCTGTTGAATTTAACATAATTTAGGGCATGGGTGGCAATGCATTGAATTTCCAAATGTGGTGTTTGGGGTGTAGTTAACTGTTTGGGTGTGTGTAAAAAACTGTAAATGCCTTTGTTGTTGGTGTTGTTGTGTAACTTTCAAACCTTTTAGCCATGGGGATTTTCTTTTTTGCACTAACCTGTGATGTTTAACAGGCATCCTCCTTTTTCTGGCCATATAGGGATATAGGCCTGCTTGACTTTATTGTTTTCTGGCTTTTACCCATGTACCTGTGATGAGAATGCCCATGTGGCTGGGAGCTGTGGTGGTAGTTGTAGTGTGCTGTTTTGTTTTTGACAAATTGGCCTGTGTCTTGCCATTGTTCCTGTTGGCTTACTACTGTTCACATCCCCATTGCTATCTGCTGCAGGTCACTGATGCTACATCCATCCGAAATGATGCAAACATTAAGGATAAACAAGTTCCACTTCCACTACATTTGCATTTTAGTTCTTTGCTATTCTTACTCTTACTGAGTGTACTAATACTTCTAGTAGTAATTAAAATTAAAGCTAAAAAAAAACACATTCGACTGATGTTATTCTGCCTTCTTTGCTTGTAGGTGCACAAAAGACTGAAGAGGAGGTGTCTGTCATCATTCATCGCCTGTTCTGCTGCCAGACGGACGTCCTTCTGTACTACGTCACGTGTGGTGTGACTCACCTGACCAGACATCATTCTCAGCAACTAGTGCAACTGAGTGCTGCTGCTGACATCTGAAGTAGATGGGGCCAAAGAAAGGAGGTACCAGGTCCTCCAAGACCAATAAAGTTGCTGAGAAGAAGGAACAACAGAAGAAAGTAGTGACACTTAAGTCTGGTGTTGACCCGAAAACGTTTTTGGGGAAAAAAAAAGTACGCCTGCAGCAGCGGTGACCGGGGTCCTAGCTAGGGCCAGCACCTCCGCATCAGTGGGCCCAAGCCACCTACCCAGGCGAAAGCAGATGAGTGGGAAAGAGGTAGCCAGCCTAATGGTGGAAAGCAGTGATACTGAGCCTGACCTGAACTTATCGCTATCTCAAAGTAGTACACATTCCACGCAAGAGGGAATACAGCAGAAAAGTGGTGAACAACAACCACCGCCCTCAATAGTAGATGTTCAACCTGAGCCACCACCCGCAATAGTAGATGCTCAACGAAAAGAACAACCACAAGCACCGCCTGCAATAGTAATAGTTCCACAACCACCGCCCGCAATAGTAGATGTTCAACGAAAACAACAACCACAACCACCGCCTGCAATAGTTGTTGTTCAAGAACCACCATCCGCAATAGTATTTGTTGTTCCTTCCGAAGTCGGGGCAGTTCAGGAAATTGAGCCTGATGCAGAGCAAGAAGAAGAGGAAGCACCTCATGCAGGAGATCTATTTTTTTCCAAATCCCCACCAAGGAAAAGGAGGGTTAGTCCATCGAGTTCTTCGCCAAGCATCCCTTCTTGATCTCAATTGGGAGCCACAACAATCTGAGCATGAGAGGGAGAGACATCCCAAGAAGACCAGGCTAGGGAAAAGGAAGGTTCCAGGAAGCCTTACACTTATGGAGTGCGATGTTGAACAGCCAGATAATGATGGTGATGATGAGTCAGACCCAGTCATCACAAGCATTACTCCTGGGCCTGAGGACATGGAGACCAACATTTTAACCCTATCGAGAATGGCTGCGACTAGTAGGGATGTAGCACGCATACCACCAACACAGGCCATACCAAAACTACCTCCAGCTTCCATCTTTACATTTGCACAGAGCCGGCAGCGTCCTGCATCCAGCACAAGTTCCACCTCAGCAGAAGTAGGTAGCAGTACTACCGCGCAGCCACATAGTGAAATTCAACACACAACCTCCAGTTCATCCGGCATTGGAAGTGGCACCTCTAGCAGGAGACAAAAGTTAAGCTCCCCAATGTGGGACTTCTTTACAGTTAGCGCAAATGAGGAAAACATTGCTATATGCTCCATTTGTCATTCCTCTGTTAGTCGTGGTATGCTTGGTACAAACTATGGTACCGGAGGCCAAATGACCCATTTAAAAAAACACCACGCAATCAAGTGGGTGGACCACCTACGTAGCATAAAAGCAGGAACCATTATTGTTGGTGGGGAAGCAGTAGAAGGTCCACGGGTCAAACAGGAAGAAGAGGGAGACATTCTATCTGGTAGTGGTACACTAAGTACCCCTGTCCCCAGCACTGCAGTGGTAGATCCCACATCCTCCGCATCAGCAACATCTCAGTGGCACCAGAGTAAGAGTAACCCGGAGACACCAAGGAGTATGGGTGTGAAGTCTGCGACGCGAAGTACTGCATCGAGCATAACTGAAAGAAATACCAAGCAGCGTACCATTATTAGCATGTTTAGGCAGGAGGGAAGGTACGAGCGCAACCACCCAATAGCATGTTTGTACAATGCTAAGCTTGCTAAAATGTTAGCACTGGACCTTCTCCCTTTTTCTTTTGTTGAAGGGGTGGGTTTCATGGAATTTGTGACAACCCTCTGCCCAAAATGGAATGTTCCCAGCCGCTACTATTTTGCCAGAGTTGCTGTTCCAGCACTACACCAAGACGTGCTGGAATTGCTTGGAAAAGCCTTGCAGCAGAGTGCTGTGCATAGTATCCACCTGACAACAGACATGTGGACCAGTTGCCAAGCCACTGATTACATGTGCATCACTGTACACTGGATCTCTTTTTCAGGTGTTAGAGACAAGATATCTGCAGGCACTGACACTACTGAGATTTTTAATGATACTCGCAAACATGCTACTGTACCCATGTTTGCTATGGAGAAATTGCATACTGCTGCAAACATTTTGGATGAGTTTAACAGCAAGGTCTTTGAATGGCTGCGACCAAGAGGCCTTAACATTGGTTTTGTTGCCACCGACAATGGCAGTAATGTAGTTAAGGCCATGCAAGATGGTCGCTATTTCAGGGTCCCGTGTTTGGCACACTGCATTAACATTGTGGTTCAAGACTTTCTGAAAAATGAAAGCAACGTCAGCAACTTACTGACCATTTGCAGAAGAATCTGCACGCATTTCAACCATTCTTTTAAAGCCCCGAAGCAGCTACGGGTCATTCAACATGAGTATAAAATGCCAGTCAAAGCACTCACCCAGGAGGTACCAACACGTTGGAACTCTACTTATTACATGCTTGATCCGCTGTTTGAGCAGTACATACCACTTAATGCTTATGTCATGACAATGACAAGAAGATCAGGGGATCCAACTGTTATTAAAGCCAGGACAGTTGAGATGGGGCAATGGGACCTCATTAAATGCCTGACAGAGATTCTACTTCCTTTTGAGGTCTTCACACGTGCAGTCAGCAGGGAGGACTGTACTATGGGCCAAGCTATCCCATTGTTTTACGTGCTAGAGCAAGAGCTGAAGGAGGTGTCTGAAACATACGAAGGTGTTGAAGAAAAACTTGAAGCATGTTATTTGGCGAAGGCCTTAGCCGGCCGCTTATCTGAGAATACAAGGATTCAAAATAAGATTGTGTCACATCAACATTACATTACTGCCACAATTTTGGATCCACGGTACACATTATTTGTGAACAGTAATGCAATAATTCCTTTTTCAGAAGGGGATGTTGCCAAGTACAAAACTGTAATAGCCGAGGAATCCACTGATTTAGAAAATGAACGGCTCTCAATTAGAGGCCTGCCAGTGCCAGCCCAGGACAGTGCAAGTACTACTGAGCATCCTACAGAGTCAAGTTCTTCTTCACAGCATGAGAGCAGTGCGTTTGCTTCCCAGCAATCACCAACACAACCAATAACAACAACAGTACTAACAGGACCTGATTCATCAGACACAAGCAAAAAAAATAGCTGCTTGGTTTCTACAGAAAGGGATGGGTAAGTCCGTTGAAGTTGCAAAGCCAAAAGAGGACGAGCAAACCCGAGCACCACTGAACATTGAGCAGTGGTCCAGGCATATCTGGATGATACAACAGAGGTGTTCAAGGAGCAAAGCCCATTGGTGTATTGGTATAGGACAAGAAGCCAATGGCCAGGGCTCAGCAGGCTGGCAATAAAGTATCTAGCTTGCCCTGTTGCAAGTGTCTCTTCTGAGCGTGTTTTCAGTGCTGCTGGTGCCATTGTAACTGTGAAAAGGACCAGTCTCTCGCCCAAAAGTGTGGAGAGGTTAACCATGATCAAAATGAATCAGCACTTCATACCACCAGACTACAAAATACGTGAATCACAGCTGGAAGAGGAGAGCAAGTCGGAAGACATAACTAGTGGGTTAC
Organism: Lissotriton helveticus; assembly: GCF_964261635.1. Classification (NCBI taxonomy): domain Eukaryota; kingdom Metazoa; phylum Chordata; class Amphibia; order Caudata; family Salamandridae; genus Lissotriton; species Lissotriton helveticus. The sequence continues at coordinate 1,409,175,263 of NC_136069.1, read as the reverse complement.
ATGACCTACTTCTGTCAGAAGAACCACCAGGGTTTGAGGACGAGCTCCCCTTCCCTGACAACTAGGCTTTTAAATTATTACATTCTCCCTTCCTTTATTTGTGTGTATCTGTCTTTCTGGTTCAAACTTCAAAACCAACACCATCTTCCTTTCTCTTTTAATTACCTATTGGAGTTGCACATCTGAGCATTTGCAGTGCACTCCACTCATCAGAGTCCTGCTCCATCTTCCTGACTCACCCTAAATACATTTCCATCTTGCCATACATTGGATGGAGATGGACAATAGTGCAATAATGTAGCCTCTAACAGTCCCTCCATAACAAGTGAAACATACGTGACTATAGCCATCTCTTCTGTTTTGTTTCCAATCTGAAATGCATTACTGTCTTAAGGCTACACCTCTGTCTGCAGGCATACACAACTCTTCAATGTCAGAACTTGAGCAGGGCTCAAAAATTAAAGTAAACTTGTCATCACTTTCAGAAGGCTCTGCTGCATCTGTGATCTGACAGCCACAAAGAAGAGAAATACAGGTATATTAAATTAATGATGCCATACATTGCATTGGATTCTTGCTGACTCAGAGCAAATGTGCATGAAGTAGAACTATACTAGTAGTTTAATATAATAACAAAGTACTTGTGTCTCAAGTGATGGTCAATGTTTCCATGTTGTTTAAAAGTATGTATCCAATTGTACTCCTACTACTGCAGGTGCAGTCTGGACTTAATCGTTGTCACTCACTACAGACTGAGTTGCTGTTGGTGGTCTGTTGGAGAACACGTACACGTGCCACACCGGATGATGATGACCACCATACCATCCTTGCACACTGTCAGTCAGTTTGATCTGAGATGATTGATGGAATAAGTTCAGGAAGTGAATACAAGGTAAACACACAACCAATCAACAAGAACCACAGCAGACCTAGGCTACATGTGTGTGCAGTGGTGGAATAGAATAGTGGTATAATTGACTGACAATGGCGCATTGATTTAATCACTTGTTTTGGAAAATGCTAGGATGCTGTATATGCCTTTTGTCTGAAACTGTGAAAAATTTAGGTAAATGGAGTTTGGGCCACAGACTCACGGCCCGGTGTTGTGGTGTGGTCCTGTAACTGTTCTGTGCTGGCTCCTATTTTGTTGTCCTTTTTCGATGACTGCTGTGCAACTAAAAGAGTAAAGTTAATCAATGTATCCAAGCAGCCTTAGTCTGAAAATCTTCTCGCTCACGAGTCTTGTCTTTTTTGCACTACACCGTAATTGATTTTTATGTTTTCATTCAGTTAACTTATTTTGCAATACCCCATTTCTTCTTTCATCAACACTTACAGGCCGGCCTTTCACCCAGCGCTATTATACGTGGAGCAACAACTCACACTTACCTTACCAATCCTCCTCATCATCCAGCCAGAGGCGCCCAAGAATGATATTCAGTCACAGTGTCCATGGAAGGGAGGACAAAGATGAATGACGAGATACAACTACACATTTGGCCCTGGATAATACATTAACTTTAGTATCATTTTTGTAACTTTCTGTGATTCCTTTTTTCTCTTCATTTATTTTAAGCTTGTGTTTGGTAATTGATTGTTCACTTAAACTATTTCTTAATTTTCTTTGCTAGCTTTCAGCCCGCTACATCAGGTTTTACGGTTTCCCAGAGGGCATACAGCCTAGGCAAAAGTCATATTCATATCATATATAAGAAATACTTCCTTTGAATTGTGTAGTAGTAGATAAGTAAGTACTACTTATTATTAACCATCAAGTTAATAATAAACCTTCATCACGCATCCATTTCGTTTTTCTTACTTGACTTTACATTTATTGGATAGTAGTGGATCATCAATCATCATCTTCATTGTTTTGCTTTTGTTGTCTCCATGCGTATGGTTTTTCTTTGTCAAACCTTTCCCCAAACCCCCGTTCCCATCCATTCATCAAACCCTAACCCTCTTCCCCCGGGTTGTGTGGTTTTATATTGAGGTGTGATGTTACTACATTAAATCTACACCAACAATTGATCACACGCTTGCTGGGGCAGATGTGGTGAAAGCAACACTAATGAAATCAAATGTCAACGAGGCAGGGCGAGGATCCTCTTCTGCTTGCCCACCCAAGCTCACTGTATGTACTAGTGTACAAGGCAATTCATTTCCCAAAGTGACCCAACGAGTACATCTAAATAATTGGTGGCATTGTTTGAATTTAATTTTACAGCATTTAAGTTTACAAATTGGATTGTGTTTTACTGACTCCTTCAACACAACTACATTTATCTTCTTGTACTTCGCAGTCCCCGACACCATTGATTTCTTTGAGTTTAGCACTAGCAGTTGCAATATTGTTTGTATTTTTTTGGGTCAGTCTTATGTACTGTATTTTCTACTTCTCCCACATTCTGTCTCAGGCAAATGACTGTCTCTTTGTTTTTGTTTTCCAAAGCTAGTGCCAGTGTCTAGTCTACTACTACCGTCACACAACCACGGCATATTCTCCATTGTCTTGGGAAACCATGCAGCCCTTGCAGTGCCAAACTTAATCATCATCAATCACAGGTAAGAAGAGAAGTTTGCTGGGAGGTATAATGGAGGAGAGACTGGTAGTACAAATAGGACAAATATAACTCAGTGAGGGGTACCGCATCTATCTGTTTGCATGATGTTGTTACACATGTGGTCAATTAATAAATTATTTCAATCAAACACTGGCCGCTGCCCTGCATGTAGAGTAAACCTTGTGACGTACAACAGTAACCCCAACACAAAACAACATCATATGTGTACGTTGAAAATAAATAACATTTATTCATGTACATAAAAAAATCCTCCTAGTCTTATCCCACCCCTATCCCCACCCTAACCCCAACCAATGTCCAAGTCCAAAGAATGTCCCACAAAAATAACCCCAACACCCAATTCCCACCCACAAACAAAAGTATTAAAAAAGGGGCAAGTGAACAGGTTCCATTACAATCGGCGGGCTTTAAGGTGTTTGTCCACCAATATCTTGACACGCTCCTCTAATTGATCCTCCAGCTTTGACACCTGGAGGATAATCTGTTGCCGAAATGCACGGCACCTACATTTGCATCCATGATGTGGGGGCGTGGCAGATGTTGTTAAATGCCGGCGGTGAGCGGCTGCCTGACCACGGCGCTGTACTCCTGCAGGTGGGGCCTGGCTGGGGCCTGGGGCATTGGTAGAGGCAGCAACTGCTGCTGCCGCCTCTTCCTCGTCTTCCTCGGCCTCAGCCACCAGCCGGCGGTACTCCTCCACATTGGCCTGCAGTTTCCTTTGCCGGGCCCTGGCTGCCAACTCCTTCCTTGATGGTTTTTGGGAAGGAGTATGAGTATCTATAAAAAAAGAAACAGAATTGTAACTGAAACTCTTCCAAATTAATTCAACACATAGTGGTATAGTAGCACTACCAAGCGCAGTACATACAATTGGTGGCAACTTTTAGTATCTATCTAATCTATCCTCCTGCTTCCCCTGCCTGTAACGTTTGTTGAAGTTTTTTCTGGCATTATACTTGCCCTAGTACCATGGATGGATGGGTGGACTTGAGTACACAGAAGAACACCAGTCTTTTTTGTATATCCTTTTATATTTTCAAAGTAAGACTCTGCTTCCAGTGACAGTCTCCACCTATGATGAATACAATACATTTAGGGGGAAAACAACCAATAAAAATAAATGTCTATCATTCTTTATTATCGCCTTAGCTGGTTTCACTTTCACCAACAACCACCCATGCGTCCACTCCTCCTTTGCCTTGGGTTTCATTGACAAACTCCGCTCATGATTCTTGCTATCCACTATATCCATGCACCCATATTGTTTTGCCCAACCAGGCATGCATCTTCTTTCACCTTCCAGTTCTACCCATCCTTCAACAACCCATGCATGGGATTCATATCAGCCACGTGCATGAACCTTCCAAAGTATCCTTCTATGGTAGTCTTATTACATCTCTTTCGTCCCTTCTCCTTCCACCCTAGTTCACTTCTTTCAACACATCCCTCAAGGTCATCTGATCTGACTTTTAGTCTTCTCCATAACTTTCACAGCTGAGTTGGAGTCTGATAGAAGAGGCCTTGTTTACTCAACTCACGCTGGTAATGCTGCAAAGGGTGTCTTCTTCAACCATTGTATATTGTCCAGTACAATTTCAAATTCATACTTTCTTAATAAGTCTCATAGCGCAGTGAGGGAAATGTTCCCCTTCCACCTAGTAATGCAAATAAGTAATGAATGTAACTTACCACCGCCCAACGCTGAAGTTTCCTCCCCCACTGGTGCTACTGCAGGTGCCGCAGCCACTGTCCCCTCCTGGATGGCATTAGTATCGCTGCTGGCCCCGTCGGCACTGATCGGTGGTAGTGATTGTGCAGCTATAAAAGCAAGTACACCTTTTTAGATGCCTGCACACCTCCCCCCTATTTTACTAGTTGTACTTTTTTTCACCAGGAAGGAAGATTGAAAAAACAGTTACGGACAACATAAAGCGTTGTAAGTGTAACTAGTCCAAATTGCGTACTACTGTACAGCAGTCATTAGACAGAGTTTCGTTTTACTTTCTTAGATGGTTCCTATGGTCATCTAATCTCTACTCCTACTCTAGTCTTTGGAAAGTTAGCATGAGCCATGTAACCATTTTAGAATGATCCGGGTCTACTGTTTTGCCCATGTTACCTCGCAGCTTGTTGCACAGTAAGAAAGACACCTTTGAGGCTACATGAGTGTTGCATACAACTAAAGAGGTTGACAAACCAGTATTGTTAATCCCTTTTGCTTATCCATAATGTTACACTTTTTGGAATGACTGCTAAAAACTGGCATAGTTGTATTCACTGTCTAACGTGCAACATTTTTCTCATAGACAGATGAGAAGATTGCCTTCTACGAACCAGAGATTAGCAGAGCTTTCGAAAGATGCATTTGTAACCAGTATACGTTCAACGTTGAGGGGTCTCCCACAATTCCCACAGTTCTCTATCGTGCACTAGTTGTACAAAAATGTTTAGTATTTAATCTTCTTTATTTTGCATGGTGGAGCTGGATGTTTTTCATGGAACAACTTACAAGTTACAACAATACAAAGCTTGTTATTAAAAAAATAAAGTTTTTGAACTTGCACATAGACTCTGTGGTATATTTTGAGTGTCGGGGGTGTTGTAGACTTAAACGAGTCAGTGAGCGAAAGGGTGTTCTTCTGTTCTGGGTTGTGTAATAAAATCATTGGGTATATCTAACTATCTTCATGTGAGGGTCGGGAGTGGGACAAATGACTATGACTGAGACACTTAGGTAGGTAGACTTTCGTTGAATTGTGGGTTCTTCTGACTGAGTTCTGTGACTAGGGTGTAAGTAAGGTCCAATCTCCCTATCACCAACATCCTATTTTTTTGTGCATAGTTCTCTATGTGCCTGTGCACAGAATAACCACAACAGTAGTAGTAGTATACTAACCTAACAAAAATTAGTAGGCAAACATCTGGTTGCGCATTTTTGGGGTGAGAATTGACAAAGACTAGAGATTACAGAGGACAACGCAAAAGACAGGAGTGGACCCAGTGGCTACAGCTATTCTATCACAGCTTTATTCCAAAGAATACCTTTATTAAAGAGTGGCCAACAGGGCAAGCTTAGCTAAAGACAGTCTAATAGTAGTAGCACAGAGAGTCATCGGGCAGAGGCAGTTTGAAGGAAAAGGCAGAGAAGAGCAGATAGGGTGAGTTCCCGGCACAATGGTCTCAATTTTCTCAGCAGTCACAGTCACTGAGTTCTCGGCGCTCTTTGAGCTCAAAGCTTAATACTGGCATTTGACGGCAGTTTTTCTTTACGGAACAATGCACTCCTTGCTTCCTTGGTGATATGGAACTTTCCTTTCCCAATGTGCCGCAGGCGCCACTGACAACCGGCAGGCTGCTATCGGCCGTCTGCTGCCAGCCGCTGCTGTCCACAGCCCACTGCCTACAGCAGTCCGCTGATGGAGAGTTCCAGCCTCGGGGCAGTATCGGAGCATTGGTTTGGCCGGATCCAGCTGAGGCCACCGATGTCCTACCAACCCGAGCGTATTGGCTCGCAGAGCACCACAACCACAGAGCCGAGCGTTCCGCTCCGGCAGAACGGCAGAACGGCAGAACGGCGTTTTTTGTAGCAGTGTGTCTCCCTCAGAGCAGAGCAGAGCAGAGCAGCAGCCCGCTCCGGCGACCAGCTCCAGCTCCGGCAGAATGGCATTTTTCGGCAGCGGTGTGTCTCCCTCAGCTCTCTAGCACACTCTAGCTGTCTCCAACAATGTCGATGTCTTTGATGACTCCATTCCAAGTAAGTGAAGTAGGTGAGCGTGCCCCTCTCCAGAAGAGCCCCCTTGTTTCTTCTTCCAAGCAATTATCTATTCATCCTTGCGTTGTTCTTGTATTTTTCACCCTTTGATACCCATCATTAGATCTTACATTCTCTCATTCAGTCTTTCACTATTCAAATCCTTCCATATATATCCATCCATTCATTCACCTGTTCATGGCTTACATATCCTTTCACCCCTTCACCTTTTTACCCATCCTCCTTTAACCCACTCAAGCATTCCTTTCACCCAGCAACCCTTTCACCCACCCAGGAAGGCATCCTTTCACCCATATACCCTGTCATCCATCCTTCGGCCACCCATGCATCCTATCACCCACCTAACCATACTTTCCCCCACTCAAGCATCCTTTCACTCATATATCCTTTCACCCATCCTTTCTCTTTCCATCCTTTTTTCCCAATTCCGTCAACACATCATCTTTAGCGTTCATTATGAGCTTTTGTCTGCTGATTTGCAGATAGAGGAGGCCATTAAAAACTCAACCCTGATGTTTCTGCAAGAAAAGGGGGGTTTATGACACCCTCGCAATGTGACTTACCACCTCCCACCCCTGCCACTGCTGTGACTCCTCCTTTAACCACCACCATGTCTGCTCCACTCACCCGGCATTGGTCTTCTCTGTCGCTATAAAAAATATTAAACATTTTATATGCTAGATATGCCTCCCTTATTATTTCTTTAATAAAATAAAAGCACAGCACATCACTGTAGTTCTGTTGCAGATTTTTCCATCACAAATATCCCTTTGGGAATTCTGTTGGTTGGTAATGTTTGAAAAACCATGTAGTAAAGCCAACCAAAAACTTTTCGTAATGGAGGCAAAAAGCTATGATGACTCTGAGTCATTGAAGTGCAATGAAGGGGTGGAATAATTGGTCAATGAAGAACATATGGTCTTGGTTGGCAAATGCAATGGGAACATCCTCATAGTAGTTTACAGCCATGCTGCACTGTCATCAGAATGGCTGGTATACTACTGGATAAATGAATGATAATACGTACACAATATTGGAGGGTCCACCCATGATTATGGTCATGCTCTAGTTTTACCGTTTGAGCATGAGCAAGAAAAAAAGCCCTCCCACAAACATGCATAGAATAGCTTATTTGGGCATACAATCTTCATACCTGTAAATCTGTTCTCTTAGTCTTACAGTACCAATCACAAAAATATATAAGGGGAGAGAGAAAGCCTACTGACAAAGCAGAAAGAAAGGAAGCTACAGACTAGTACAAGCAGGAGGAAGTTAGCTACAGAAACTTGAAATATAGGAATTAACTGGGATAATGCACGGATAACGAGAAATTAACAAATATTAGATAAAATTAAGAGGAGGTATCAAAAATTAGGAGACAGGCACAGTAAAGAAAATAAAAATTAAAAATTCTTCTAAATTGGGAGCTTTATATTTTAGAGGAAAATTATAATGTTAATAGGAGGACTTATTGGGGCCAGCAGATCTGTCGGCATTGGAGCTGGTGGTAGTGGTGTAACTACCATATGCCGCAGCACTGATGTTGGCACCCTGGTCTCCTTTACCCACATCCGTGCTCCCCTTCTCCTTGTCCCTGGATGCTGATGTAAGAAATAAAACAGATACAATATAATAGATTAGAGGTACAGTTAATGATCTCCCAAAAAACAGTAACATTGTCCTTCTCTAAATCGGATCGCCTATAAACGTATTGAGTTGACCTATTCCTAATTTCCTTAACCTAAGCCCGGTTTCAAATTTTCTAAACCTAAACTACATTTTTGGACTACTAATGCATTGCAATGATTGATCTATGCTTCTCATCTCATTGTCAATATCAACCCCCTTTGACGGGCCAACTCAGTCTCCCTTTTTTTCAATGCAAAGATGCATACAGCACATCACTGTGAGATTGCTTGGGACTGTATGAGCTACATAAAGAAAGACACAGAGAACGATAACTCACTAATATTAATACTACCACTATCTTTATATTCAAGATATACACCGGCACTCCGAACATTTAGTGCTTTTTTAGTAATGTATTGTTTAAAGCGATTTTCTGAACATGTTTTGTTACTTGTTCACAGGTAACACAGATACTAGGAGAAGTCATAAATAATTTATAATCTCATTGGCATCAATTTATCAATTCCAAATCCTAAAACAAAAACTTTTTATGCAAGGACTGAATACTTTAAATGGTGGCGTTTTTTCAAGGCCTGAACAGTAAATCAATTTTCACCACAATTATTTATAGTTGCTTTGACTTATATATTAGCATTACTTTGCCCATGTAAATTGACCGTATTATGAGGTGTAACTTTTCTTTGCACCACTACCCTCCATTTGATTTGTCCTACCACTATCTTAGTGACAGGACAGAGGAGACTGAATGACTTCCTAAATCAGCGGTTAGGTAGTGCCGAGCACCAGGCTGGATCACATAATATTTGTAACATAAACTTAACTTACCTCTGCGTGTTAACAGCATGCTATTTGGAAAAAATATATTAGCATAGAATACAGCAAATAAATCATTACTCACCGAACCCCGCAACCTTGCTCCCTAGCAAGTTGAGCAGGTGCGGCTCCCTGTCCAGGATATCAGCCCAGCAGTTTGTCAACTGCTGTAGGGTGGGCGGGACCCCAGATTTCCGGCGCACCCTCCCCTACAGCAGACGACACTACAGCAGGCTGTACCCAATGCCAGGCCTGCCACCTGTTGCTAGCAAGGTGGGACATGGTGTGCATGTAAAAACAAGGTCAACCACCTCTGCCTTTGAGAAAATGGAGCTGAGCTATACCCTTTAATGGCGCCGGTGACTGCAAAGTGTGTGACTATCAGCCGCAGTGGTGCCACCAATTTTCATTCTCTTTATTTGCTCTGCCATGGCTTTGGGCGGGGGGGGGGAGAAGAAATAGTTATATGAAGGGAGAATGGAAGAAATAACAAAGTAACTGGAAAACAAAAAAAATGACAAAAATACACAAAAAGATGACAAAAACGTAAAATACACAGACATACACCGATACAATAATGGAAAATGAGGGGTGGATGAGTCATATAGGGGAGGATTGAAAAGATTATGGGTGGATTGAAAACAGGCCCAGAAGCACCATGAACAGAACACAAAACAAAATATCCATGCGAACTTCATGGTGCTGGTCGCGTGCAGTTTCCAGTGCAGAAACACTCATGCACTACTGGAACATACAAAGGTAGCACAAAGGAGCGCATCGAGCAACTCCACCTGGAAGTCTGCTGAATCTCACAGAGTTTTTTGGTCTGCTCCATGGAATTCCACACTCCACACAGCCCTAATCAGTGCCTTCCTGCCTAGGGCGATAGAACCTAGACAAAGGCCCACTACAACAGGGGTACTTGCCGGTTCTATGCCTGTCTGAACCAAGTTGGATTCCTCTATCTGTGCTCTCTAGGGCCACTAAGGTAACCCATGGGGAATCTTTCTCCTTACCTAGGGACCAAATCTATGCAGTACCTAACCTTAATTTGATCACAGATGCATCACAAAAGGCAGACAGTACCACCATGGCCAACAAAGTGATGTGGCCCATTTCACACCTTGGGTCTGACCTCTGTGCCCAACCAACAGAGGCCACTGCCAGCTGTCAGTGTCAAAAGGCAGGCCTCAGGTTATCTAGGGCTCTCGGTTCTCTTTGGTTTCCCAGAGTGGGGGGCAGTAGCCCCGGGTGTCTAGCACCCTTTGTCCACTCCACCTCCCACCAGTTTTTAGCCTGCAACCGGGCCTTTAACATAGGGTCTGTACTCTTGGGCTGGACAGGAGTCAAAGGTGATTCTTACCTCCTCATGCTCCTACATCTGGGGTCCTGTACTCTCCATTTCAGAGTGGTATCCTCAGAAGACTGAACTGTCAGTTTTCTGAGGGAGGGGAGTGGACAAAGTGTGGGAAGTGGAGTGGACAAAGGCGGCTGCTCCTCCCAGTTCTCCTGACACTGGGGGCAACATATTCCCCAGAATGCAGTCAATGGGCATCCGGGGACCAACTATGACTTCTCTAGGTCACCTCTCTGCCCCACTTTAGGGACACCAGGGCCATAGGGTGGAAAATGTTCTGCCCATGGCCTGGAGTCAGTCTACAGACTTCGCTGGTGTAATGCTCTGGGGGACCTAGCTCTTCCACCACCATGCCCCTGCTGTCTCAAGTATTCCTCAGAGCAGTGGTTGGGACACCAATCAGTCCCACCCGGTGGAAGTGATGGCTCCCACCCTCAGGGCTAATAAACAAAAAAATAATAAACAAAAAAATTGCTGACCCTTACAATAGTTTTTCTCTCAAATTAGTGAGAATACAAACAAAGAAAAATCTTCTGTTTGTTGGGGTTATTTTATTTCAACCCATTTGAAATTTTGAATCATTTTTATATATTTTTCATGAGCGAGAAAAAACACTTTACACAAAAACATTTACAATATTTACAACTATCATACAACTGACATATATACAAATAAATCCACATTTATATACAAACTCCTTTTACATGAAGACAATGGCAATTGTATATCCACAAATAATTATTCTTTGTGAAAACTCAAACCACTGTAGTGCCCAAAAGGGTCAAAAACAAGCAAGGCAACAAAAAATTGAATTATACTCTTTCCGATTAGTTTAAAGTGATGAATGATCAACTCAAAGACTAATGAATTATGGTGCCTATTTGCCGTCTGCCGACGCGTTTCGAATCTGGAAACAATTCTCAGATTCTCCTCAGGGCTCTGTCAATGTAGTGATCTATGGAAAATAAAGGAAGTTCGATTCAATGGCTAAAAATTAAAATTAAAATTTGAAATCCCCTGTACATACTGAAAGTCACTATTTAAATTACCTTCACAAGTGTATAGCACGGTCCCGCCGTTCGAAAAGTTCAGATAGGGACGGGGGCCATGGGCTTTTTGATTTTGGCAGAAAATTCTGTGTTTGGAAAAAATACGTGATGGTTACTGGACCATCCACTGCAGTACAGTTAAAGTGTCTCTATAACTAAGGCTCACATGTCATACCTTTGATTGTTGTGGCAACAACGCTACTGGTGTTTGCACCCTGAAATTATCCTGCTCGTGGAGCGATGCCGATGGAATCTGTAACGCACAAATGTAGATTGTGCTTACTGATAATTATTGTGGATACAGACATTACGTTTAAGTTTTGACTTTTTACATTTAAGTTCTTGCGTGATGCGGGACATACCTGTGGGGGGAGCGAAGTTTTGTTTGCTGGTCACATTGTCATTAATCTGAATCCCAACACTGCCGTGGTCTTTACTGAAAGCGGGGAGCAAGCTGTGGGCTCTTCAGCGGCGTGTGGAGGTGCGTGCTTTAATCGCGCTAAATTCAAGAGATGAAATTACGAGGAATTATTAAATTAGGGCGACATACGCTGCAATGTGTTTGCCATTAACTGAGGTCTCCATTTCACTCACCTCACTCTCGGGTTGATGGACCAGGAAATGCGAACTCATTGGTGGAGAAGCTGCCATGTGAGCTCCTACTTCACAGTGAACGTACCGCTCGGCATTGTGGTTGTTGTAGTTATTTCATTATAAGGCGCTTTTGGATTTTAGAGGCGAGAAACTCGGACAAAGAATTCAACCCCGTTTGGGTACTATTGAATTTTAGTATCAAGTAGGCCTCTTTCCTTAGTAATATTTGTTCAGTATTTGCACCAGATTTGGATTGATTAATATTAAACAAAACAGTCCATTGGAACTCGTTCTCTCCATGTTTGTTGTCAATAAAATGTTGGACCAGGGGCGCAATAAGGACTTTGTTTTTAATGCGTGACCTATGTTGTGTCATGCGTGTATTCACTTGTTGATTCGTCTTGCCTATATAAATTTTATGACAAGGACAAATTATAGCATAAACCACATTCTTTGTTCTGCAATTGGTAAAGCCTAAGTGGGTCCACGTCATGTTGGTATGTTGAAGGGTTTTACCCTCAATGGTTGTGTCACATGCGATACAGTTCCCACACCTGTGGTGTCCCTCTATCGGTTTAGTGGTCCGGATATCTGCACGAACTAATTGCTGACCAATATTTTGATTTTTCTTTAATGCAAATATCGGGCGGGGAAATGGTATTTCCAATTCCTCTAGCAAATGCCAGTGTTTCAGCACCATTTGTTTTATTTTGTGGGTCTCTGCACAAAATGTCGTGACGCAGACCAGGCTCTGAAGTTCACGTTTCATTTTTGTTTCAAAGAGACACTCTCTGGGTGTATATCGAGCTCTCTTAAAAGAATGTTTCAATAATTTTTTGGGGTAACCCCGTTGAACCAATTCATCACAAAAGTTTTGCCCATGCTGTTCAAACTGTCCAATCTCTGAACAGTTCCTCCGAATCCGGAGAAGTTGCCCATAAGGCAAGTTCGCCCTCAGGTTTCTAGGATGCGAACTGCCATAATGAAGGATGGTGTTTTTGTCCGTTGCCTTCTTAAATAACGACGAATTTATTCTTCCACCTGGGTCTCCTATTTCCACATCAAGGAAAGTCATTTTTTCATTACTTGAGTCCAGTGAAAAATGTATATCCTGGTGTCTTGTATTTAGCCACTGGTGAAAGTCGCTCAACTCGGTGTGGCTCCCCTGTCACAGGAGCCACACGTCGTCGATATAACGATACCAGTGTACTATATGTTGTTTGAAGGGGTTGTTTTCCTCAACAAATTTTTTCTCATATTCGGCCATGTATAATACGGCCATCTCAGGAGCATAAGGGCATCCCATCGCGGTGCCCTTAATTTGCATAAAGTAGTCCTCATTCAAACGGAAATAGTTCTTTTTCAGCGTGATTTCTGCCAGTCTCAGTATGAAGGATGTGGGCACTCTGTGGGGTCTTTCCCTAGAGTCAAGATAGAGTTCAATCACTTCTAACGCTTCGTCCTGTGGGATTTGCGTATATAGTGACGTCACATCCATAGTCACCATTAATTGTGATGTTTCGTCAAATAAGACACCCTCAACTTTCGTTAAAAAGTCAGTAGTGTCCCGTAAATAAGCTGTTACTTTTGACACAAAGGGTTTTAAGAAAAAATCCACATATTTGGACAGTGGCTCAAGACACGAGTCACAACCCGAGACGATTGGTCGCCCCGGGGGTTTAGACAAATTTTTGTGGATCTTTGGCAAAAAGTATGCCACCGGAGTTCTGGGGAATTATTTAATCAAAAAGTCACTTTCTTTGGGACCCAAAAAGCCACTGTCTGTGCCAGTTTGCACAATCTCCAAAATTAGAGACTGTATTTGTTGTAGGGGGTCTATTGTCAGTTTTCGATACCATTCCTGATTATTTACCTGGGAGAAACCTTCCGCTAGATATTTATCTCTTGGCCAGATAACAACGGCACCGCCCTTGTCGGCCTGCTTAATCACCAATGAGGGATCTTCCTTTAGATTTCTTAATGCTGTCCGTTGTCCCTTGGTGATGTTTGGTTTAACAAATTTCTGCTGACGTTCTAGTTTATTAATTGATGACAACAGGATTTGTTCAAATGCATATATTTGTTTTGGAATGTTTTGAGTTGGTACGAAAGTAGACTTATTTCTAAGACCCGTGGTCTCCATATTACTGATCAACGGTTGGTTGGCAAAGAAGGCTTTCAATCTGATCTTACGACAGAATTCTATTACTTCCAACTTGATCTTGGTGAAATCTGTCTTTCTCGAGGGAACAAATTTGAGCCCCAAATTGAGGACTGACTCTTCGTCCTTTGTCAATGTCCGAGCGGATAGGTTGACTATGGTGGAGGGGCTTTTTACGATTTGTAAAAGTTTCTCCTGGTTCGCATTTCCCATGGTGCTTTGAATTTTACTTTTGACTGTTGGCCTTTCTCTAAAAAAGAAGTTTGTTTTTTGTTATTACCCCCTCTTGAATCAGAACCTGATGACTCGGAAGACGAGGTCTCAGAGAAAGCTTTGAACCTGTTTCTAGATCTTCCTTGGAAATTTGAAAGTGCTCCTCGAGATTCCGGTTGGGAGTAAAAATCGTCTTTAAGGAAGGGGTAAGCCCTTTCTAATGTGAAGGATTTAGAGTCCCTTTCGTACTGGGCTGTCTTGTTATTAATAGTATTGTCTTTAAAAGACTGTATCTCTTTGTCTATTTTCTCTAACAGAGCCTTAGAGTCGAGAACCACCTGGCTGTCCCTGATAGCCGTAGTAAGTTCCTCAATTTCTTGTAACTCCTTAGCACATATTCTCTGAGCTGTTTCTATCGTATGGACCATTAAGTCCCTGCTGCACTTTGTATTTATGCAGCTAAAGCCCTTTTTGTAGTCCGCATCATCAGTAAAGATCACAGGGACATTCTTCACCTGAAGACCCCATGGGATGGTCCCACCCCTTAGGTGCTTCAGGAGAAAATGGCCGTGTAATTCTGTGCGAATCTGTTTCTTGCGAAGTCTAGTTAGTTTATCAGTTTCGTTTTGCTGTTGAGCTGAGGAGCTCAAGGTGACTTCAGCAAAGGGGGATGTGGCCAACAAGTTTTGAATATGGCTCTCAGAAAAAGAAAGAGTGTCCTTCTCGCCCATTACTTTGGAGGGACAAAGAAGTCTCTCCACGCCGTAAGTGGTAAATGACTTACAACATGGAAGATTCTAGTGCCCTTGAAACTCTCGCAAGTGTGCACTCGCTCTAAAGTTTGAGAAGCAACGGAGTCTGGTCCTGGGTCTAAGGGGCAGCTGGACCTAATAGAACTAATAAACAAAAAAATTGCTGACCCTTACAATAGTTTTTCTCTCAAATTAGTGAGAATACAAACAAATTATACTCTTTCCGATTAGTTTAAAGTGATGAATGATCAACTCAAAGACTAATGAATTATGGTGCCTATTTGCCGTCTGCCGACGCGTTTCGAATCTGGAAACAATTCTCAGATTCTCCTCAGGGCTCTGTCAATGTAGTGATCTATGGAAAATAAAGGAAGTTTCATCTCTTGAATTTAGCGCGATTAAAGCACGCACCTCCACACGCCGCTGAAGAGCCCACAGCTTGCTCCCCGCTTTCAGTAAAGACCACGGCAGTGTTGGGATTCAGATTAATGACAATGTGACCAGCAAACAAAACTTCGCTCCCCCCACAGGTATGTCCCGCATCACGCAAGAACTTAAATGTAAAAAGTCAAAACTTAAACGTAATGTCTGTATCCACAATAATTATCAGTAAGCACAATCTACATTTGTGCGTTACAGATTCCATCGGCATCGCTCCACGAGCAGGATAATTTCAGGGTGCAAACACCAGTAGCGTTGTTGCCACAACGTTCAAAGGTATGACATGTGAGCCTTAGTTATAGAGACACTTTAACTGTACTGCAGTGGATGGTCCAGTAACCATCACGTATTTTTTCCAAACACAGAATTTTCTGCCAAAATCAAAAAGCCCATGGCCCCCGTCCCTATCTGAACTTTTCAAACGGCGGGACCGTGCTATACACTTGTGAAGGTAATTTAAATAGTGACTTTCAGTATGTACAGGGGATTTCAAATTTTAATTTTAATTTTTAGCCATTAAATCGAACTTCCTTTATTTTTCATAGATCACTACATTGACAGAGCCCTGAGGAGAATCTGAGAATTGTTTCCAGATTCGAAACGCGTCGGCAGACGGCAAATAGGCACCATAATTCATTAGTCTTTGAGTTGATCATTCATCACTTTAAACTAATCGGAAAGAGTATAATTCAATTTTTTGTTGCCTTGCTTGTTTTTGACCCTTTTGGGCACTACAGTGGTTTGAGTTTTTCACAAAGAATAATTATTTGTGGATATACAATTGCCATTGTCTTCATGTAAAAGGAGTTTGTATATAAATGTGAATTTATTTGTATATATGTCAGTTGTATGATAGTTGTAAATATTGTAAATGTTTTTGTGTAAAGTGTTTTTTCTCGCTCATGAAAAATGTATTAAAATGATTCAAAATTTCAAATGGGTTGAAATAAAATAACCCCAACAAACAGAAGATTTTTCTTTGTTTGTATTCTCACTAATTTGAGAGAAAAACTATTGTAAGGGTCAGCAATTTTTTTGTTTATTAGTTCTATTAGGTCCAGCTGCCCCTTAGACCCAGGACCAGACTCCGTTGCTTCCCACCCTCAGGGATCACCAGCACTAGCTCACCCTCTGAGTCTATCTCCTAGCTGAGGGAGACCAATGACATGTTCTATGACCTGCCCCTAGGGTCTACCTACTCCTAAGGACACATGGCACACCCCTGTAGGATTCCCACCAGTGGGTGGTTTCTTTGGACAGACAGAGTCCCCCTGCCTGTGTCCTAACTTGACAGCTCCTTTGGGGACATGCTTTAGTAACCAATTCCTGCTCTTGGCACGTTTTTGGCCCCTTTTACGGGTACTTCAAGAGCCAATTCAGACTCCAGTATTAGGTAACACTTCTCCTCAGGAATCTCTTGTTCCTCCCCTGCATCCTGGGTCTCTGCCCCAGCCCTTAAAGCTTTCTGCAGTTGTACCCTTCTGGTAGAGCCCCTTGTAGAAACTTGAAAGTCATTGCAGAAATTTTTCAACTGCTGTACAGTGTAGCATTCTAACCAGGCAAGCTCAAACTCAATTCCTGTAGGTGCTGGTGTATCTTCTCCAGAGCAATACATAATTTATATATAAAAAAAAATGCCAATCAGGGAGAATTGAAAGGTGCTCAGATTGGTCTTAGATACAGAGTTATAGTGAACACTAAATTACTATATGGTATAAGACAAACACAGGTCCTATCTTCACTGCTGATCACCAATGTTAGAAATTGGGGGGCAGATTTATGAAGCCCTTGCGCCACGTTTACGCCGCTGTTGCGTCACGCAAGGCGGCGTAAACGTGGCGCATCCCTACGAACGATTTACAACGTGACGCATCTAGGCAGATGCGTCACGTTGTAAAGCCCTGCGCCGTATGTGGGCGTTCCGGCGCAGGGTGGGCGTTCCGGGGCAGGTGCGCCTCGCAAAAGTGGCTGAGTGAAATCTATGAGATTTCACTCAGTCACTTTCTACGTCACTTCCTTACGCCTGCTTGAAGCAGGCGTAAGGGTGACGCACAATGCATAGTATAGGTGGCTCCTGTGCATTGCAGGAGTCATGTCGCACTTGCGACATGACTCCTGCAATGCGCCGCCCGTACGTCGAGAGATGCGTCACGCATCCTCACTTCCTTGCACCATGGTGCGCCGCATCATAAATGCGGCGCACCATGGGTGGCGTAGCAGTGGCGCACCGTGGCGCATGTTAACTGGCGCATCCCTGGGGATGCGCCAGTTAACATAAATCTGCCCCTGGGTATCTAGTTGGCATAGGTTTGCACTCTGTCCAGGTAGGGACCACAATCCTAGTCAGGGTAAACTAGACAAACACTTTAAATGAACCTGCACTCACATTCTTGTACCATGGGACAGAGCAGGCAGGATCAACATGAGAAGAATTGTGTAAAGTATTTGTGCAACACACGCATACAGTAAACCATTGAAGACATCACAAAAATAATCCACACCAATTTAGAAAAACAGAGAACATTTATTGGGGTAAAACTAGAACAAAATGAAAAAAAAAGAATCATTAAAAGTTGAGATATGACTTTTCAAAGAATAAATATAAAAGCAGGGCCTAGGAGCCAATAGAGGGAACGTGGTATGTCCAAAGTTCAGGCTGACTATGTTGGAGGGCAGGCTGACTACGAGACTCATGCAGGTCCCGCTGAAAAAGTACCTTCGTTGAAGCAAAGTACTGATGCTAAGGGCACAATGCATTGATCTTTTCCATGCAGTGGGTCAGGTTGTAGAGCTCCATTGAGATGAAGGCACTGCATCGTCATCGAGCTGCGCAGGGCATCGTCATCAGGCTGCTCAGGCTGTAGAACCACTGCATCTGCATCAGTGTTGAAGGACAATGCTTCAGTTTGGTAGGAAATGCGTTGCAGAACCCCATTCTGATGCCCAAGACTGGAGGGGGCACATTAGGCAAGGGTAGGACTCACAGATGGGTTCAAGTTAGATGGGTCCAGTCCTTGTCCTTAGCAGCGCAGAGATAAGCAGGCAGCACAGCAGCTCAGCCAAGCAGAGAAGCAGTTTCTCAGAACAGTCAGTCAAGGCAAAATGCAAATCTTCAGAGCACAACACTGATTAGGTAGGGTCAGGGCTCCAGTGCTTATACCCAAATGTGCCTTTGAATTGAGGGGTGACTTCAAAGCAGCTCTTTCAAGTGCACTGGTCCCCTTTGATCCTAGCCCTGTCTGTCAGACTATCTGTGGGGGGTAATCAGTCCTTTGTTTGAGCTCTCTCTCCCCCTTCCTGCCCAGAAGGCAGATGAATGCAGATGAGTCTTCTGTCACACCCACCCCTTTGTTTGTGGCTGTCTAGAGGGAATTTGCAGCTATCACCCAGACCAGACCTGTACTGGAGGAAGGCCGCAGGAACACAGAGCAAGGTTAAGAGCAGAGAAATATCACCTTTCTAAAAGTGGCATTTCTAAAATAGTAATGTCGAATCCAACTTTACCACTAAAGAGGATTTATTATTACCAGTCTAAAGATATGAAGCATAATTAGCTACTCCTTTCTAATCAGGAATAGCAGCTCACAAATGTTTTAAGGAATTTGCAATGCTCACCTATGAGAGGAGTAGGCCTCACAATAGTGAAAAATGAACTTAGATGTTTTTCACAATGATAACATGTAAAACTTAAAAGTACATATCCAACCTTTTAGTTAGATAGCACTCTGCCAAATGGGCTCCCAGTGGCCTACTTTAGAGGTGGCATAAGTGTAATAAAAGGGTAGTTTAAGGCCGGGTATGTTGTTTTAAATGATACGTCAAAATGGTAGTAAGCTGCCCACATCGGCCTTGCAATTGCAGGCCTGAGACAGATTTAAAAGGCTTCTTGTGTGGGTGGCACAATGAGTGATGCAGGCCCACTAGTAGGATTTAGTTTAAAGGCCCTAGGTATAGGGATTTACAGGTAAACTAAATTGCCAATCAGGTATATGGTAGAAGTACATACACTTTAGCACTGGTTAGCAGTGGTAAAGAAATCAAAGATCTAAAGTCAACAAAATGTCTTTGCACAAAGAAGAGGAACAAGGCAAAACTGTTTGGTGTAGGCCTGAAAAACGGGCTGTTTCCAACATGAGCTTATTTATTTCTGTCCTTGGTGGTTGTAGTGCCAGAGGCACTCCCATGTATTGGGAGCATGTGATGACCTTTGTTTTAACATCTTAACCGCGGCGGTTTTTCCGCCGCGGTGCGGGCGTTCTAAAGGGTGGCCGGTGCTGCGTCCGCCGTTGGTCGTGCGCAGCATTGGGGAGGGAGTGCTCGCAACGGCCAACGGCCGACGGCAGCAGGGATAGGGTTAATTGATTTTAGGTGTTTTTATTTAATCTAGCTTGATGTACAACATCATGTTTTCTGCATGTGCCCTCTGCCTTGTGCTTGTGTTTTGTGTCTCCTTAAAGATTCAGAGTGGGAGTGTTTGCTTTTTGCAACTTTACAAGGAAAAGAACATGGGGGATGTGTGTTTGAATGCAAGAGAGAGAGAAAGGTGTGGAATGTACTTCTCTGTCTCCGAGTGAAGTTTTATATGCAGTGGTGCTCAAATGTGTATTATGTTGTACATTGGGAAATGAAGTGTGTGATGCTATAGGCAGTGGTGCACAAATGTGCATCGTACTGTACATTGGGAAGTTTTACAAAGATTTTTACTGTTCTCTTTGACATGCCCTCATGCCATCTTGACTTCTGACTCTGTCTGGCTTGAGCTTTACACGCACAAGAAGGCCCTCAGATTACTCACATTGTTTAGGCTATTCACAGTCAAGACTGTTTTCTGTTCTTTTGGAGATGTTTTCTACTTTCGTAAGCTTCAGTAAAATAAGGGGCTGGAACGTGTGAGAGTGCAGAAGAATACTTGAGAACTCCTTTGCCTTTGGAATGCTTGTGGGAGTTTGGCCTGCTCCAGTAAGTCTTCTTGGCACAGAGGAGGTCTTCATCGAAAATTCTAGTGCATTGAGATTATAAAAGTGGGGTTTATTGACGCAACCGGTGATGTATTTTCTCTGATTATTGGCACTGTGATGTGTGAGTGTATCTGTGTGTACATTCATGTCACCAGTGGTTAAAATCCTCTGGTGTATTCTGTGTATATATTGTTCATGCTTTACTTTGACAGGGTTTTTTCCTTGTGTCTGATTATTTGCATTTAACAGTGTTTATTTATTGCAGTGGACGTCCAGTATTATTATCATTATTATCTGCATGTACTTTATTCCATGCATTTAACAGTTGCATTAGCTTATTTGTAAGTGTGTTATTATTGCTTGCATATATATATATATTGAATATTGAAATTCACTGAGAAAACCATAGGTTTCACACCAGTTATAGTTAGGAATTAGCATTTAAAAAACCTATTAAATTCACTGAAAAAAAGACACACATTCACTGGATGGTGTCATCAGTGATGTCATGAGTGATGTCACTGACCATGTCATGAGTGATGTAATATGTGACATCATCAGCAGTGCATTGCACGCGCAAGTTATAGTGAGTCCAACTAACTATAACGTGGGAATTTCAATGGTTTTATGCGAGTAAAATTTCCAGCTAACTATAACTGGTGTCAAACCTATGGTTTTTTCAGTGAATTTAATAGGTTTTTTAAATGCTAATTCCTAACTATAACTGGTGTGAAACCTATGTTTTTTTCAGTGAATTTCAATGGTTTTTTAATAGCAAATCTTAATAGGTATAGAAAGTGAAACATTTTAAAACGAATTTTATATTGTATAAACATGTAAAAAAAAAAAAACGGGGCGCTCCCGGGGCGCGTACCGGTGAACGCATCGGTAAGCGCAATATTACGGCGCGCCCCGGGGCGCGTATTGGGGAGCGTCCCATTAGCGCTATTCTCGCGAACGAAAACAACATTGTGACGTTTCGCGTAACCGCGTGATGCGTCATATGACGCACAGCGTAATCGCAACCGAAAGCACGCGATCGCATACGATCGCGAAACGTCCTGACGCGCTTACGCTACACACCCATGGGCGCGCCCCGGAGCGTGACTACGGGTGCCCCCCGGTGCGCGTAGCGTAAGCGCGTCGCGTCATCTAACCTGAAAATAACACTTTCTATTGGTGCAGAACAGTTTTGGTTTCCAAATGAGTATAGCCTGGGTCTTGTGACCAGCCTGGGTCTTGTGACCTGAAAATAACACTTTCTGTTGGTGCAGAACAGTTTTGGTTTCCAAATGAGTAAAGCCTGGGTCTTGTGACCTGAAAATAACACTTCTGATTGGTTCAGCACAGTTTTTTTTTCCAAATGATAAAAAACCCCACCTTTCTTACTCACTCTGACTTTGTCTTTTGACTGAGGAAGACCTGTTTCATCTACAGAGACAATTCTTTTGTACTTTGAAATGGCTACTGTAGCAGCAGCTGGAGCATCTGCACCACCACCACCACCACAACCACCAAGAGGACCACCACAACAATACATTGCTGGTGGAGAAGAGGAGGAGGAGGAAGAGGAAGAGGAGGAGGAGAGCAGATGGCTGCCGGAAGAAATTACCCCATACAAGCCAAAAGAACACATTTTATGGGAGTTTTTTCTCTTCCAGAGGGCAAGAAGAAAGTTAATGCGGCCAAGGTAACGTGTCGAATCTGTGGAGCAGAACTCTCAAGGGGCAATCCAAATAAAAAATATTCATTTGGGAATCATACCATGATTCGGCATATGACCCGGAAGCATCCTGCTAACTATTCTCGTGCAGAGATCAGGGAACTGGCCAGTCCCCACCCCCAGTGTTCAAGGACCATCTCAAAAAGAAAGCAACCCAGTCAATCGGACCCAGAAACAACGGAGACGATTCCTTGCATTCAGCAACAATTTGGTACTTTTAGAATCACTTGTACTGAATGTGGCAAGCTCATTGCCTATGGTGAAAAGAGCGTAAAGCTGATTGTCCTTGCTGGTCAGAATCACATTTGCCCCAAACAAAAGAAGTAATTTTTTTCGTTTTTTGTTTTTTGCTCCAGTTGAGCCATTTTCAATTCCCTTTCTCTTTGTTTCTTCCCATAAAAAATACAAAAGAAATATAAAACTGTTTTGAAAAGCCAAAAAAAGTACAAAATGTTCAAAAAACATTAAAAAAAATATAAAACAACAAAAAGAATTAAAAAAAAGTTCTTTTCAGAACTACCTTTCATTTATAAAATTAAACCTATATTTTTAAAGGATCTCTGTCTATTTTTTGTCCTTAGGGTACGCGTACCGGGGCGCGCCCCGCAAAAAAATAGATTTTTTTTTAATGAAGCAGTTAGCATGAGGGAAGGACACAAAGAGAGTTATGTTAAGAGAAAAAGAGCTACAAGATGACCACAGAGGGATTATTTATTACATAGTAAAAAATAGAGAAGGTGTAATTGGATGAAAGTGAGCAAAGGAAAATGAGTAAAGGAGCGAAAGAAAGGAAGAGAGAGAGAGGAAGAACACTAAAGTAGAGATAGTGTGAGACTGTGATTGTCTGTTAAAAGAAAAAAAAGGACAGTAAAAAATGGACAATGAAGGGTAGTGGCGGAACCACGATAAATGAAGAACGATGAGGGAAAGTGAGAAAAGACCAGGTAGTATAAGTAAAGAGGGATGAAAGAGGGAGAAAAATTGAATTAGGATAACACATGGGGAGTGACAAAGAGAGAGGACAAAGAGAGTAAAGGAAACAGTACCTGAATGGACTTGAGTAAAACAGTAAAAAAAGATAAGTAATGCAGTGTGTGTGACTTACAGGGAGTCAGTGGGTGTAGGTCGGAGTGTGGGTGTGTAAGGTGTGTCTGTTGGTGTGGTTGTGTGCAGTGTTTTGGTGTGGGTGGAGGTGAGGGTGTGTGAAATATGTGTGAGAAGTGTATGAGTGTGGGGTGTATATGTGTTCGATGTATGTGGGTGTATGGAATATGTGGGAGGATTTTTTGTGTGTATGAGGTGTGTGTGTGGGGTGTGTGTGGGGTGTATGTTACAGGTGTGTGTATGTGTTGGGAGGGGGATGAGGTATATGTGTAGGAGTAAGGTAAATATTTAAGAAAAAGAGAATGAGTGAAGAAGCAAAGGAAGGGAACAGAGGGTAAGTGAAGTAAAGAATAGGGATCAAAAGAAGTTGAATATGAGAGGGTAAATAGGGAAAGGGGAGTAAACATGGAGAATAAGAATAAGTGAGAGAAGCAGAGTAAAAACACAGGAGTGAGGTAGATTGAGAAAATGTTAGTGACCTTAAAGCAAAGGGTGATAACAAACTACATTTTTTTAGTCATACTTACCATATAATAAATGTAATTTTAATTTGTTTTACTACAGTTGGTATCTGTGAAAGAGAGAAGAAAAAATAAGTTATAATTAGTAAAATATGTATTTTAAATTAAAAGATACAAATGAAGAGGTTACAAATCATAACACTCTATTTAGAAATAAAGTTAGAGTGAAGAACACAGAAAGGGAAATAAACTAAGGTAGAAGGACAAAAAGAGGGAAAAAGAAATAGAAGGAGAGCAAATTACAAAGAGTAAGGCATATAGATTCACTGAGAAAAAGAGAGAGAAGAACAGAGAATTGAACTGAAGGTAAGAAAGATACTAAAACAATGTGAGTTAGCAAAACTAAATCAGGAAACAGAAGTAAGTAAAAAGATAATGACTGAGACAGAAAACAGTCTAATTAAGGATGCATTTAGAAGAATGAGGAATAGAAGATAACTGAGAGTAAGTGAAGAACAGTCATAGAGTGAAAGGATGAAGGGAGACAGGATAATATACAACGATTGAAGGAAATGGACTCAGGAAGTTATAAGGTAGACACACTAAGAGAAAAACTGAGTGAGGTGGGGTACAATGAGTGAGAAAAGGAAATGAGTAAGTGAGGAAAAAGAAGGAAAGAGAAGAGAAGACGAATAAAACAGTGGTACTGAGAAACAATAATTTGGTGATGAAAGCAAAGAGAAGGACATTGAAAGAAAGGAAATGAAGGATAGTAATGGAACCAGAGTAAAAGAAATGGGATGAAGAAAGATGATAAAGGAGCAGTGAAGTTGTTGTAAAAGAAGTGATGGAAGGTATATAAACACAAGTGAACATAACACAAGTAGAGTGAGGCACTGAGCACATAGAAGTAGTGAACGAAAAACAGAGAGAAGAGGTCAAAAGTAAGGAGCAAACAAAGATAAGCTAAGGAGAGTGGGTGATTTATAGTGATAGAGTGCAATAATACTGCTGAGTGAGTAAACAGGAATTACTAAAAGAGCAAAGGAGGAAAATACGGAAAAGAAAAGAAAAACAGAAAGACTGAAAGCTGAAAAGTTATGCAAGGGAGAGACGGGATTCACACAGTTGAAATGAAAATGAGGGATTGTCAAAGAAGTGGAGTAAGGGAACGGGGGTTACAGAGAGTGAGAGAAAGACATTATAAGTGAGTAAAAAGAGGTGAAAGAGGATGAAAAAACGAAAGTAAATGTCAGAGAATGGAATACAATTTAATTTACACAATCCAAAGTATAAAATAACTTGTACAACATGTTACAAAGTTTATTTTTGCTGTTCTCAGAATATATTGAATTTCACTTAAAAGAGTGAGTTCAAATTACTCATCATATGACAGCAGGAAAAAAAAACACAATCTAAAAGATTGTGTTTAAAAAAAAAACGTAGATACTGACAAATCACAAATCTACGCTAATCTTAGATTGACTTACTTTTCCTTGAGGCCAAATACTGTATCATGGTGGTCCTTTTCGCGTTGGAAAGTAGTTTGCTGTTCACTTAAAAATCCATTTCATCGACTTTCTAGAAGAAAAGTTCCAAGAACATCTGAAATATTTTCAATATTTTCATATACTCCTTTTTTCAGTCATGACTCTACTCATTCCTGCACCTTTCCATTTGGCCAAATAGTGTCAGATGTATGAGTATTTGTTCAAATTAATTCTAAGGCACTCTGAAATGATCTTTTTCCCGACGTTCTGAAAGAAAGGCTCTACAACATTTTCACAACATTTTAATATTTGTAAAACCATCTCTGACTCACTCATGTTCATCATTTTGTATAATACTAACCTCACTTATTATGAGATCCAATTACAGTACCTATATGACAAGTCAATTTTTTATATTGCCTGGAACACTTTTACTCAGCAAAATAACCTTTATAAACTACTCCCGTCTTCATATGCCAATTACTTTTACCTAAATTTTGGCTGTAAAAACACTAGGTATGAATTTATAAAGCCAAAAGGCAAACATTGTTTGAAAGTCAAATGAGTGTCGTTACATTGGGTCCAACCTTTAGAAGTTTTTAAATAGCATGTGTAATGCCCTGATGTTGTAGAAGGACCATCATGAAAAATAATAGCTACAGTTGCAAAGGTTCTTCCTGATATCGATAACTGAGAAGCCACGAAATTTTTAATAGAAGTTGTCAATTTAGTTCCATCAGGTCTACATCGTTGGAACATTAAAATGACATAGTGACCATAATTGTGTAGAAATAATGTGGACAGCATTGTAGACTTACATTGGGTACACACCATATTGTGATCAGCTGCTTTAACTAGATTATTAAAAGGCACTTATTTGCAGTCTGGTAAAGTCAAATATATAAATCTTTCACTGTCTATTCTAGTAGTACTTGATGAAGCACAGTTATCACAGTCATGTTGCCATTGATAAGAAAGGTTAAAAAGATTTTTTATATCTACTCCTTCATCTTCCAATACAAAATTCCTGACAATCCTGCTGAATTATCTGTGAAAATTGATTTTGACCTGAACATATGTCTACAAGATTCCTAATTTCTGAAACACTTTCTATTTTTCCTCTATCACTACTACATTTCTCTAACACAGAATTCAATGAACAGCACAATGTTTGTTCCCGATTTTCGACAATCTGTTTTTGTAAATTTTGAAGAAAAAAAACAACATTAACTACTACATTAGCATAGCAGTTGACACCAGAACTGTTTTCAAACTGAAATCCAACAACATCCTCAACAGAATCCTTTTTCTTTCTGCTTACAATTACAGTTTCATCTACTTTTTGTCTTTTTGCTACTACCTCACTGCAATTACTCTCATTTCTTCTTTTTCGGCCTACCACACGTTTTTCAATCAGAGGATATTGAGGCAAATGTGGAGCATACTCTCTTCTTAACCTATTGTATTCTTTAACACAATCTAGATCTGCACAAATCTTTGTTTCATCACACTCAATCAAGTACAATCCTGATAAAGTTCTGACTCGTGATAAAGCCACATATGCCATACCCTCTTTAAACACAGAACTTCCAATGTTCACCAAAGCACTATCTCCACTTAAACCTTGAGATTTATGAATTGTCACCGCATATGCCAAACAAATAGGAAACTGTTTTCGGCGAACATATAAGTCTTTCACGAGCAAAAATCTAGCTGAACAATGACAAATTTGTTCTATTTCATCAATGCCATCAAATTTAATTTTTATAATTTCAATTCCATCCCTATTTTTGTAATTCACAAAACCAACAACATGACCCATTGCTCCATTTACCAGACCTCTTTCAACATTTAAATTCCTTCTCAAAATGACACGACAATTCAAACAAACATTCAGAGTCTTTTCAAAACCAGCAGTTTTAGATATAGTCTTCTCCAATGAATCCAATTTTGATTTCAAATTTTCTGACAAAATAATTGTTGCTCCCATATGCTCTATTTTATCTATAGCTTCCAGTTTCACTATCTCTTCATTTTCTAACTTCAGCATTTTGATGTTGAACATGGAACATTCTTTCAGAGTAGGCATCAAACATATGGCAGATTTCTTCCCGTTAATTTTCTTAAAAATATTCTCTGGAAGAATGTTTTCATTTGGGTACAAATTAGAAATTAACCGTCCATGTAAAGCTTCTTTCCCTTGTTGACTTATTTTTCCTACTCTTATATCTTGTAAAATATTTTTATAATCTTCACCCTTTGCCTGCCGCATATTTTGAAGCAGTTCTGCATATTTGAAGTTTAACCATATATTAACGTTTCCAATGCTTCCTAGGCACTCCCTGGTATCTTCATGTGTGAGCATTTTGAACACAGGTTGTCCTTTCACTGGAGTCAACTGCAGAAGATCTCCAAAAACAATAATATGTTTTCCTCCAAATAAAACATCATAGTCTGTTCTAAGAATTTCTTGCATTCTCAAATGCACAAAAGCAAGCATTATATTTGACACCATGCTTACTTCATCAATGATAAGAAGTTTCATTTTCTTCAGGACTCTCGAAACTTCGGAACACGCATCTCCAGATAGCTTGTGATATTGCAATTTGTTATCATGCTCCACTGGCAGCATCAGTAAACGATGTAAAGTAATCCCTTTAATATTATGTGCTACCAGCCCAGTTGGAGCGGTAACAACACAAGACAGCGGTGATTCAGTCCTTTTCTGCAGATAAGATGCAATTGCTTTAATCAGAAAACTTTTTCCAGTTCCCGCTTCTCCACTCACGTACAGTCGGACAGGCTTAAATGATGTACATGAGCACTTTTTCTTCTCATGACTCAATCCATGTTCAACCTGTTCTGTGACTTCGTCATATATCAGTTTCTGCTCAAGGTTTAATTGTTTCACCAAATCTTCTAAATGAATTACATCCTCTTGAGCTTGCTCCATAGCTCTTTCCACTTCATCCATGGCGGTGGCAGCTTCATTTTGGATATTTGGTCCTCCTAGTGGATCCTGACTCAATGAAGCAGAACTCTGACTGCCTTGAGAACTATCTCTCGCAATCTCTGCAGCAATTGTTGATTCTTGCTCTATTTCTTCATTCAACATTTGCAGATAATTTGGAAAAACAGGACATTCCATGGTATCCTTCGTAGCATTAAAAGAGTCTTCATAACAGAGAAAATCTCCAAGTAGTTCCTCTTCTTCTCGCCATGGTTTAAAGAGTTGCAAAAGAGCCAAATAGTAAAATTCTCTTTTGTCTGGATTTTCCCAACTCAATTTTCGATGATTAATCAAATGACCTTTTTTCTGTTTCACTAGACATCCTTCACATCCAATGATTCCATATATTCCATTATTGATATCTTCTCTGATGTTCCTCTTATAAATATATCTTTGCAGAACTTCATAGAGACAAACGTTCTCAAGGTGAGGACTCCTATTTGGATAGTATGTATCCAACATGTTTGTCTTCAAAATATCTGTACTTTCTGGTTCTTTCTCCGCCAAATACTCTATCTCTTGTATAGATTTCAAAACTCGATTTCGTGTTGCAGCAAAACCTAGACTCACCCAAATGATGGTTCTAGATTTGGCATAGAGACTTGCTGACGACAATCGATCAGAACATTCATATGCTCCAATTTCTCGATGCGACATCTTCAGACCGTAACTGTACAATTTCTTGCTTAGGCTCTTTTCATGTGAAATGTCCTCCCACATTTCCTTCAGTTCTGTATTTTCTTTTTTTGTGATGTAAGACGTTACATATCGAGCTACAGCAATAGAGTTGTCAGCAACAAATTGAATATCCATGTTAGCATTCCACATGGACAAAATCACTGGGTTGTAGTCATTGATGTACTTGGACTCTTCGTTTCTTTTTAAATTGTATGTATTTTTTGGTGATTTTCTCGTCACAGTATGTCGCAGAGAAGACATTAAATTATTTACTCTTCCTTTAGAAATCACTGGTCGTGGAAAAGCGAAACAACATTTTGTGTAGAACTTGTCCTTGTTTCTGAATTTTAGACGACAGTACTTTCCACAACGATGGGATTGAAAGCGTAAAACTTGTTGCCTTAAATTGTTTTCTTCGGTAGTTTTCGGAACAGCACATGTTGAATACTTTTCAATGAAGCTCATCACTGTCTCATCTGAATCTGTTCCAAACTTGGGTGCATCTTTAATCCATAAAAACATATGTATGTGAGGAGCACCTCTCGCTTGATACTCCTTTCTCCAAAAAAAATCCAAAACCTCTCCAAGGAGAGGATTTTTTTGTTGGTAATAAAAGACATCATATCTTCAAATCTATGATTGAAATATCTGCATACATTCACTGGATCCAAAGAACACAGTTCGCCAGGTGTTTTGGATTCTATATTTTGTATATTAGCATTGGCCTCTCGTAGAAATTGAAGTAAGTCCTCCCATGCATACTCGGCACAGCTAAGAGTGAGGAACCATGTAGGAGTTCCTAAGTTTCTTAGCATACATTTCAATTCCCCATGGCGACGGTACCAATACTCATTTGTACCACGCTGACATGCCATGAGATTGATTAGATGAGATTCTAAAATATTATCTTGCAGATTCACTTTCTCCATAAAGTCCCTCGCCAAAACATTTTGCAGATGTGCTCCACTTTTCAGAATATGGTTTACTGCATAAGAAAGCCCAGACAAGTCACTTTCATACAGTAGATGAAACAAATAGGGAATGCATTGACGAAACCTTGCATCTTCAGCATATAATCTTACAGTTCGATATTCAGATGCAGGAATTTGAAGTGGTCGATCGTCATATCGTCCACCTCGACCTGTTGGAAACAGCTGTGGAAAAAAACGAGCTTCCAAACTTTCTTCCCATACACTAATGGGACTTTCTTTTGCTGTTTTCATTTGAAACAATTCAATTGCATTCCCCATTACTTCTTTGGAATGCAAAGGATGAACAGTATAATGTTCATATATTTCTTCACTTCTAGACACATCAACTTTTTCAATTTGGCCGCCTGAACAATCACTGTCTTCATCTGCAGCTGTTTCCTCTGCTGCAACACATACATCTTTGTAGTACTCATTGTTTTTGACTAAATACAACGTTGCCTTTTTGACTTTCCTAACATCCACTAAATCTTGCCACATTTTTTTACTCTTTGTTGGAACCCCATTAACTAGAATAACTAAAGGTTCCTCTTCTACTTTTTCTATACCAATTGTACCAATATTTTTTTCAAATCTAGGGGCAAATTAACAACTCTTCCCTTTAATCCTCTCTGCAAATCTGTTGGAGGCAATTTCCCTATCTTAGGCTCCATGCGAACAATTGCCTGAAAAGGATGGACACATTGAATCAAAATATACTCATATGTATTTAAATTCATCAATTCAAGGGGAATGTCTACCAACTCCAGATTATTATGAACAGCTCTAGCAGGCATTCTGTTTTGATTTAATTTATCATAACAATATTTACAAATACGCTGATCAGAACTCAAATCAAAACAATTCTCCACCCACAAATAAGTTGCTAAATCTTTCCACTCATAATTATCCATCTTTTCACTTTTTGCATATAAATCAACTAACCTAGTCTGAATCTTATAATGAGTCCGTCGACAACGCA
Source organism: Lissotriton helveticus (assembly GCF_964261635.1). Taxonomy (NCBI): domain Eukaryota; kingdom Metazoa; phylum Chordata; class Amphibia; order Caudata; family Salamandridae; genus Lissotriton; species Lissotriton helveticus. The sequence goes on along the minus strand of NC_136069.1, from coordinate 1,409,144,502 downwards.
CACAAGTAAAATTCGGCCTTTCACTTGATTTCACCTTAAACCTGGTAATTTCCTTCTCAAACTTTTCTGTATTTAAAATCTGTACATTGTCTTCCACATTACCTTGAATTGCTGTTTCAATTTCTACACTGTCCTCTTTTTCACGAAAATAACAAATCTCAATTTCTTCACAAATCTTCTTCACATCTAATTCAGTTCCATGCAAAAGAGCACTGTTTAATTGTTTAAGCTTAAGTGCGGGACTTTTTGCATAATACAACATTCTCACTAATTTCCTCATTTTGGTATGATGCACTGCTAACATCCTAAAATGATGAAAAACACTCTGACAGACTTTTCTAGAAAGACAAGCCAGTGAATGGCCTTGCAAACCTGTGATTCCTCTCACTCTGCAAGGATCTAAGTCTTGCAACAACTTCACTTTCTGCTTTATACTTTTTTTACTATATGTACGTAAGAAATTACAAAACAAATCAACTGATTCCTGTCGCACACTACAAATACTACTACACTTCCAAGTGTACACTGGACCCTTAGTACGCCTCCCTAAAACTCCATCAGATAACAACTCTTCTGGTTCTCTAGGCACAAGTTTCTCTTTTTCAATCGGACAACCGTCTTTCACTTCATACGCTCGACCACTGGTGTCAACTGCATGCACTAAATCATTCTCCTGGAAGTAACTCTCCTCATTAAAAAATGGCTCACAACTTGAACTGTGCATCCATTCTCCAGAAAAAACTTTACAAAAATTAGTCCGATTAATTACTCTTTTCCATCTACTGTTTAATTTGAAAACATCAATTGTCTTGTTAAGTGTCCTAATTCTATTGATTATTAAAATAAATAATTTTTTCTTAACTTCAAAAGCCTGATCAACAATCTTCTCTACACTTTTCTTTTTCTTATAAAAAGCAGCTCTCTGTTTACCTTTCCTAATGTTTTTTAACAAATTTAAAACCACTCTATTGCGAAACATTCGTCTACGAATGTCTCTAAACTGATTCTGCCTTCTATTCCTATACATATTATTCTCTCCTGCTCCAGTTTTAGGATTCTTTGAAGTTCTCTCCTTCCTTTTCAATCTTACTCTCTCATTTTCTTTTTCTACATGCTGTCCATAATTTTTTTGGGATGTACATATGTTACGTAAAAAAGACTTAGTTGTCTTATCAGGAGCTTTGTTCCTGTTTTTTGAAGTATTTGTTGTGGAAGAGTGCTGTAATTCCGTTGCTGTTTTTGATTTTTCCCCGTTACGTTGTTTCTTTGTCCTTTCCTTTGTGGGCATCTTTGCTTACTCTTAAAATAACGATTTCAATCTGTGTTAAAGAAAAAAGTAGCACATTATAGACCACTATTACCAAACAACAAAGCAATGACAAAAAGAAAACGATCTATACAGGGTTACAGATCAGGTGAGGGTTCTCCAGGGGTGCACAAAAGGTGAGGCCTGTATTGAAGAGTATAGTGGAAGACAGCTCTGTCCACAAGTACAAAAAAGATCAGACCTATGTCTAAGTCCACTGCACTCTTATACACAGGCTTCACCACCTATGCTTCCCGAGAAAGTATTGAGTTATATAGAATTGTATTTTATAAAATTGTAAAGCTCCATGTGAAAGCGTTTGCTTCAGTCTTATTCCTGTTGTGAGGCAGGTGCAAGATTTTGCCTCAGTCTTATCCTTGCTGTGAGGCAGATGATTGTAAATAGGATCTGTGCTGTGTTTCCTAAATGTGATGTCAAAAACGATTTTGGAGAAAATGAATGGTTTTAACATTTTTGATTATAATGTGGCGCAGAGGTTTAAAAAGTGACGCATCTACCTACATGCATCAATTTTTAAATATGGAGCAAAAAGGTACTTGTTTGGGTTTTCCGGGGAGCGTAGGTGGTGAAGCTTGTGTCTAAGAGTGCAGTGGACTAGGATTCATGAAGCATATACCTGTCTGCATTCTTAGACGCAGGTGTCAATTTGACTCTTTACAATGATGTTACCTGTGTTTTAAATCAGTGTAGGAAGCATATTTAGTTTGTTTGCATAGAGGAATTGTATTTTGTAAAATTGTGAAGCTCCATGTGAAAGCGTTTGCCTCAGTCTTATTCCTGTTGTGAGGCAGGTGCAAGATTTTGCCTCAGTCTTATCCCTGCTGTGAGGCAGATGATTGTAAATATGATCTGTGCTGTGTTTCCTAAATGTGATGTCAAAAACAATTTTGGGGAAAATAAATGGTTTTTACATTTTTTAGTATAATGTGGCGCAAAGGTTTAAAAAATGATGCATCTACCTACATGCGTCACTTTTAAAATATGGGGGGAAAAGGTACATGTTTGGGCTTTCCTGGGGAGCCTAGGTGGTGAGGTTTGTATCTAAGAGTGCAGTGGACTAGGCTTCCTGAAGCATATCCCTGTCTGCATTCTTAGAGACAGGTGTCAATTTGACTCTTTACAATGATGTTACCTGTGTTTTAAATCAGTGTAGGAAGCATATTGAGTTTGTTTGCATAGAGGAATTGTATTTTGTAAAATTGTGAAGCTCCATGAGAAAGCGTTTGCCTCAGTCTTATTCCTGTTGTGAGGCAGGTGCAAGATTTTGCCTCAGTCTTATCCCTGCTGTGAGGCAGATGATTGTAAATAGGATCTGTGCTGTGTTTCCTAAATGTGATGTCAAAAACGATTTTGGAGAAAATGAATGGTTTTTACATTTTTGAGTATAATGTGGCGCAGAGGTTTAAAAAGTGACGCATCTACCTACATGCGTCAATTTTTAAATATGGGGCAAAAAGGTACTTGTTTGGGCTTTCCTGGGAAGCGTAGGTGGTGAGGCTTGTGTCTAAGAGTGCAGTGGACTAGGTTTCATGAAGCATATACCTGTCTGCATTCTTAGACACAGGTGTCAATTTGACTCTTTACAATGATGTTACCTGTGTTTTAAATCAGTGTAGGAAGCATATTGAGTTTGTTTGCATAGAGGAATTGTATTTTGTAAAATTGTGAAGCTCCATGTGAAAGCGTTTGCCTCAGTCTTATTCCTGTTGTGAGGCAGGTGCAAGATTTTGCCTCAGTCTTATCCCTGCTGTGAGGCAGATGATTGTAAATAGGATATGTGCTGTGTTTCCTAAATGCGATGTCAAAAACGATTTTGGGGAAAATAAATGGTTTTTATATTTTTGAGTATAATGTGGCGCAGAGGTTTAAAAAGTGACGCATGTACCTACATGCGTCAATTTTTAAATATGGGGCAAAAAGGTACTTGTTTGGGCTTTCCTGGGGAGCGTAGGTGGTGAGGCTTGTGTCTAAGAATGCAGTGGACTAGGCTTCATGAAGCCTATCTCTGCTGCATTCTTAGACACAGGTGTCAATTTGACTCTTTACAATGATGTTACCTGTGTTTTAACTCAGTGTAAGAAGCATATTGAGTTTGTTTGCATAGAGTAATTGTATTTTGTAAAATTGTGAAGCTCCATGTGAAAGCGTTTGCCTCAGTCTTATTCCTGTTGTGAGACAGGTGCAAGATTTTGCCTCAAAACACCTGTGTTATTTTTATAAACGTTTTCTGATAGTTATTCGTTTTCTGATAGTTATTTACTGTCCCTCTGCTATAGTTATAGATAGAGATAGGCTCCTCTGTTATATTTATGGATTGACTTAGGCTTCTCTGCTATAATTATGAATTTACTTACATTTCTTCACAGGCACTTTTTTATATTTCTACTTCCTGCCTGTTACCATACACTGCCCAAAGTTAACTTCACTGTTAAAAAATCAAACCTACCTGTCTGAACTTAAACCCAACAGTGCCATATTTCTACAGATTTTTTTTTAATGTAAATTTCAGCACAAAAATGGAAGGAGAACAGAACGTTTCCTTTGAAATTGTCCTAGAGATGAACAATGAGGAAATCATTGAACCCAATGACTTGGAATTCATGGATGAATCACGGGACCATGAACTTCTACAATGTGTAGAATCTGTGGATTTGTTAATTCAATATGAGGACGTTTCTGACAGTCAAATGTTGGAAGTTATGTTCACTCAAAAAGAGGACATTTCGGACAGTCAAATGTTAGACGTTCTATCAAATTTTGAAAATGAATCTCAAAAATAAATTTATATTTAATAATTCTAAAATTGTTTGAGACATTATTCATTTTTATATGTAAATCTTAAAATACTACCAAATTGATTATAATGTAAAGTCAAACTTATAGTATACTGTGCAACTTTTTTGTTTTACATAGTAATTTTGCTCATAGATACTTCCTTTCTCCCACTATATTATCTCCAAAGTGTATTTGACATCTCTTTTTCATCTCCTGCCTCCATGTTCTTTATGTTTTCCTGACAGACTATGGTATGCATTCCATATACCACAATAACTTCTATACCAACATGCAAATTATCTACAGAGTAAACGGTGTACATTGAATTTAAGACTCTGCATTGGTACCTACATGTTGGTACTTAAATCACCCACACAACACAACAACTCTATTCAGAGATACCCTACCTCTAAGCACTTTAAATTATTATTTTAGTGTTTCACTGAGTTTTCCCCATGTGTGGGGTTGGGGGAGGTGTGTGTGAGGGATGTGCGGGGTGTGTCTGTGAGGTGTGTATGTGTGTGTGTGTGTCTGGGGGGGATGAGGTGTATATCTGTGTGGGGTATGTGGGTGTGGGTGGGGATGTGGGTGTGTAAAGTGTGTGTGTGGGTGTGGGTGTGTGGGGTGTTTCGGTGTAGGTGGAAGTGTGGGTGTGTGAGGTGTGTTTGGGGTGTGTGTGGGTGTGGGGAGTATGTGTATAGGATGTGTGTGTATGTGTGGGATGTGTGGATGTGTCTGTGAGGTGTGCGTGTGTGTGTGGGGGGAGGTGTGTGGGATGTGTGAGGTGTGTCTGTGAGGTATCTGTGTGTGCGTGTGTGTGTGTTGGGGGCGGGTGAGGTGTGTGTGTGTGTCTGGGTGTGTGGGATGTGTGGTTGTGGGTGTGGATGTGTAAGGTGTCGGTGTAGGGCTGTGGGGTGTTTGGGTGTGGGTGGAGGTGTGCATGTGTAAGGTGTGTGTGGGGAGTGTGTGACTGTGGGGGTGTAGGGTTGTGTGCGTGTGGGTGTGTGTGGGACGTACTTGTAGGTACCTAAAACAGCCACAGAACCCAAAAGCTCTTTTCAGAGCTACCCTACCTGTAATCACTCAAAATGATTATTTTACACTATTATTTTCACTATTTTTCACCAAAATACGCTCCCCGGTACGCTCCCCGGTGCGCGTACCGGGAGCTCCCCTCGCGAAAATCGAAAAAAAAGTAAAAAAATTTTTTTACCCGAGGGACCCTTTTATGGCCCCCACATCAAACCTAGAGGGTTCCCTGCCCCCTTTTCATTATTTTCCCTTTTGTTTTTACCACCTCTTGTGTCTCGATCCTACCGAGACACAAGATGGCGGCCGCTGCGAACTGTTTCGAATGTTTACAGACACCCGAGAGCCAATCAGCTTCCCGTGCGCAGGTCGCGTGGCGCGCCCGGAGCGCTCCCCGGTACGCGCACCGGGGCGCGCTTACAGATATATACATTTTTTTTAACCTAAATTACTCAAAATCCTCTGGACCACATATCTTGAGACATAGCAAAGGCACATCGGGCTACCAGTCCCTACAATTTTGCCAAGTTTGGTGAAAATCCATTCAGCCGTTCGAGCTAAAAGTGCGACAGACCGCCCTATGGAAATTAACATGGGGAAAACACGTTTTGGGACCCCCCTTTTATCTCGGCCCCCGCTTGACGAAACCCCCCCAAACTTTCAGGGAAGGAGCGGAGCGCCGCGAGGCAAAGGTGCTGAAAAATTCAGGCTGATTCCTCAACCGACGCCAACGTTATTCCAAATAGAATGTTGCAATTTCCCTATGGAAATCGATCCTAACTATAACTACCTACTGGCGACCGCCAGTAGGTAATATATATATATATATATATATATATATATTACCTACTGGCGGTCGCCAGTAGGTAGTTATAGTTAGGATTCGCACATTCTATTGGGAATAACTTTGGCGCCGGTGGACGAATCTTCGCAAATTTCTCAAAGAAGATGGCCCGCTCCGCTTTGCTCCTCCCCTGAAGGTTTGGGGGGGATTCGTCAAGCGGGGGCCGAGATAAAAGGGGGGTCCCAAAACGTGTTTTCCCCATTTTAATTTCCATAGGGCGGTTGGACTCACTTTTAGCCCGAACGGCTGAATGGATTTCCACAAAACTTGGCAAAATTGTAGGGACTGGTAGCCCGATGTGCCTTTGCTATGTCTCAAGATATGTGCTCCAGTGGATTTTGAGTAATTTAGGTTCAAAAAAGTATATATATATGGGCAGAGCCTAACCACACATCTGATCTGATTGGCTGTCAGCACTTCATCCAAGAAGTATTGGCAGCCATCTTGGGACCAATATACATGATAGCACCTCATTAAAAAGCATTGTAGTTAAAATAGGGTTTTAGGACTTTAGTTACATTATAAATCATTTGTTGATGGTACCATACTCATTTTAGGAATTGTTGTGTGTTCTAAGGTGATTTTACCATGTGAAAAAGCCTTCTGCTGTGATATCATGAATCATGTTTGAAAGAAAACTAATATTTCATGATTTTCCCACAGTGGTTTGGAAGGGGATCTATAAGCTAAACTGAAAGCATATTTTCTGTAAATTCACATTATCGTTCTCAGTCATGTGAGAATGAAGTCTGACATTCTCAGTAAAACATGTACATCCAACAAGGACAGAGACTGTCAGTTGATTCCTTTGTGTTCTACTGCAGCCTCCTAGAGTGTTCTAAAGAACAACTAGAGCGCTAACAGTCCTACTTATTACTGACCATGTCATGAGTGATGTAATATGTGACGTCATCAGCAGTGCATTGCAGGCGCGCAAGTTATAGTGAGTCCAACTAACTATAACGTGGGAATTTCAATGGTTTTATGTCAGTAAAATTTCCAGCTAACTATAACTGGTGCCAAACCTATGGTTTTTTCAGTGAATTTAATAGGTTTTTTAAATGCTAATTCCTAACTATAACTAGTGTGAAACCTATGGTTTTTTCAGTGAATATATATATATATACAAACATATATACATCCACACACACCAAGTTGTACCTTGCTTCGAAACGCCATACATGTGGAAGTTAAATTTCTTTATTGTTGTAGGCTGCAGGTGTATACTGCTTGCTCCAGCTGAAAGTTGCCATACGCGTTTTGGGCATGCCACCCTTGTTCACTGGCATGCAAATACAGTCCCGGAAGTCTTTGCTGAACTTTTAACTGTATCTCGGGCCCTCCCTAATGGAAAAGTGCCCCGATGCCTTATGGATCTTGCAGTTCTTTAGTTACCTCAAGTGGGTGCCGTCGGGATTCTTTGCATATATTGTAAATCACCAAGTGGTTTTCCTTCTGTGCAGACATGTAAATACATTGCTGAATCATATGGAGACTAGGTTCTAACTATAACTACCTACTGGTGACCGCCAGTAGGTAATATATAAATATATATAATATATATATAAATATTTATATACTACCTACCGGTGGTCACCAGTAGGTAGTTAAAGTTAGGACCTATTATCCATAGGAAAAGCAATTTTTGATTTGCTAAAACCTTTGGTGCCATTTGACAATATTACGCAACATTTTCAAAACTAATGAGGCTCTCTGGTCAGCTCCCATCTTGAAAGTTTCAAGATGATTCGTCAAGCGGGGGCTGAGATAAAAGGGGGTCCCAAAACGCATTTTCTCCATGTAATTTTCCCTAGGAATTTTTAAATAGGTTACAGCCCAAAGTGCTGAAAAGAATTACACCAAATTTGGCAAAAAGGTAGGTCTTGGTCCAGAAAGCGTGTTTTTTATTAAAAATGTGTAAATCTGTTCAGTAGTTGCTGGGAAATTAAAAAAAATAAAATATCAATATCTGAGCACCGAGGAGGATTTGCGCACCCTCCCGAACATGAGCTTTACTCTGCTTGGCTGTCAACACTCCAAACCAGGAAGTGTTGGCAGCCATCTTGTGACTCGGTAATCGAGGCACAACAAAACAGTGGAAAAAAGGTTGAAAAACAAGAAAAGGGGGCAAACACCATGACCCCCTAGGCCTGCTCATGGGGTCCCACAAGGACCCCCAAGCCCAAAAAAAGTATTTTTTTTTTAAACTGCCAAATTTGCGCTGGGTGCACGAATCCGGCCAACATTTCTTTTTAAAAACAAAGCATGGGGTCCCTTGCTTCATTATCTGTACGCCCCCGGGTGGGCCAGGCCCCAGGGGCAATGTTTATAATGTATGTGGGGCCCAAGGGGGCCCCAGCAGCACCAGGGACTGCACCTCCCCGGGGCTTTTGAAATAATATGCGGGGGCACACAGCCCGGGCACCGCAACATCACCAGGGATTGAACAAAAATGCGTGGGGGGTCCTGCCCCCCCCACACTGCCCTGGGGACCACCACCTCCTCGGGCATTGCTAATTATATGCTGGGCCCCTGGACCCCCAAACCCCGGGGACTGCCACCTCCCTGGGACTTTATTTAAATATGCATAGGGGGGCACATGAACCCCCACAGCCCCGGGGACTGCCACTTCCCTGGGGCACTAATTATTCAAATGCGGGGAACCGCAGTGGGCCCCCGGCCCCGCGGACAACCACCACCCCGGGGCTTTGAAAATATAGGGAGGGGTCCGCGCGCACCTCTCCTGAAGCCCTCCATGGCCCTAAGGTCCCCCACGCCCCCCGGCCGGCTCCTGCAATGTCCTGGGGTACTCACCTCTGGGACATTGCTGTTTGCTATGACACCCCACCCTGTCATAGCAAACTCTGCTTTGATTTTTGGCCATGAGAAAAGGAAACTTGCTCTTGCTTCCAAAAACCAGATTGCTTTTGCCCAAGGTAAGCGGCATGTCAGCAGCTCCCCTTGTGCAAAAGCAATGCCGGCTCCCGCAAGAGGCGTGGAGCCGGCTGGGACCATGGGGACATTGGGGCTACCCCCCAAGGTCCCCAATGGTGAGGCCAGGCCATCCCTGCGGACCAACTAACCTACCACGTACCTCCAGTAAGGCCACACAGCTGGATTGCAGAGAAGTGGTCCGAGGCCACGCTCCTTTTTACACCACTCTACAAACGTGCCTCTTGGCGCACCGCTGGTGGGGGGATAAGGTCCTCTTTAGTCCTGAGTACCTCAGGACACAAGTGGACTTCATCCACCGAGCAGCCGTGCGCCACAAGTCACGTTTGCAGAGTCGTGTAGAAAGGGGGCTTAGCCTTTAAAGCCCACTCAGCAATTTGGCTGTATGGGGCTTACTGGAGGTAACTGAAGGGCTAGTTGGCCCCCCAGGACCCTCAGGAGGAAAGGGGACTTCATCCCCCAACCAAGAGTGCACCAGAGTGGTGGAGGAAGGGGGGCGTGGCCTATGTCCACCTCTCAGCAATTCCTCTGTGGTGGGCTTACTGGAGGTAACAAGTAGGCTGGTTGTCCCCTAAAGGACCCCCAGCAGTGAAGTGGACATCTATCCCCATCCACGAGCATTCCAGGGAGCGTGTTTTTAGAGTGGTAGGCAAAAGGGGTGTGCCTGCAATAAGAATTTAGCAATCCTGCTGTGTGGCACTTATTGGAGGTAATAGGAGGGGTAGTTGGCCCCCAAGGATGTCCTTGAGGACAAACTACCCCTTTTGTTACCTCCAGTAAGTCCCACACTAAGATGTGTTATGAGGCCATGTTTTGCCACTCTGCAAACGCGCCTCCTGGCAAACCACGGGATGGGGGATGAAGTCCAATTTACTCCTGGGGGACTTTGGGGGCCAAAAAGCCCTCCTGGTACCTCCTGTAAGTCTTAAGCAGCAAAATTCCTGAGAGCTGGTCGGAGACCCAGCACCCTTTCGCCACCATTCTGCAAACACGACTACTAGTTAAAGAAGTGTTTGCAATGTAATAGGTATCGCATTTGCGAGAGATAGAGCTATTGGCGTTGTAAATGTAAAACGTTTTTTACTAATGATTTTTGGAGTGGAGTGGATGTACGTTGTGTGTAGTGGAATTATGTGGTATGTTGTGCAGTGAAATTTTGTGAATAGAAAGAATGTGGTATTTAGTGTATAGGAATTATGTAGAGTGGGATTATGTGTTATGGACAGTAATTATGTGGTATGGTAGTCTGTGTTGTGGAGTGGTAACCTCAGGTTTAGTCTTTATCGTTTCCATAGAAGCTCAACTATAAACTTAGAGAGACAAAAAAAGAAGGAATCACTTAGGCGCACTTGTGGACTTAGCCAGAGGTATGAGCAGAGCCACTGGAATTATGCGACTGTTTGGCTGCACCGACTTTCGCACCAAATACATTTTCTGCATTAGCTACATAATTCATCATCTGCTCCCTAATCTGCAGATTTGAACAAAAAAGCCTTCTTTCTTGCTCAAATGGCTCAAACTTTACCAAAAATGTAGTGACAAGTGTTACAGCGTAGTGGAAGGCTCTTTGCAAAGCTAGAATGGTCACCTGTTACTTATTGATAAATGAGGGTGGAAATTGGTACTAATGGTGTTCATGACACTCTTGCTTCCTTTTGCGCCTCTCTTGCCTCTTTCTAGATTTCTATTGCTTTTTTCTGCACATTTCTTTTTTTTGTTCTGTACTTCTCTTACCTCTTTCTGCAAATCTCTTCTACTTTTTGCATCTCTATTGCCTCTTTCTGCACATCTGTTGCCTCTTTCTACACCTCATTTGCTTCTTTCTATACCCCTCGTGCCTCTTTCTGCACCCTTCTTCCCTCTTTCTGTACCTCACGTGCCTTTTTCAGTATCCCACTTATGTCTTTCTGCAACTTTTTTGTCTTTTTCTGCACCTGTTGCTTCTTTCCGCACTTCTTTTGTTTCTCTCTGCACCTGTCTTGCCTCTCTCTCCACCCCTCTTCCCTCTTTCTGTACTTCTGTTGCTTCTTTCTGTACTTATCTTGCCTTTTTCTGCACCTCACTTGCCTCTTTCTGCAGTTCTCTTGCCTCCTTCTGAACTTCACTTGCCTCTTTCTGTAACTCTCTTGCCTCGCTGTACACCTCTCCTGCCTCTTTCTGTATCTCACTTGCTTCTTTCTACACCCCTTTTGCCTGTTTCTGAACCCCTCTTCCCTCTTTGTGCAACTCTCTTGCCTCTTTCTATACCTCTCTTCCCTTTTTCTGCACCACCACTTTTGTCTCTTTCTTTACCTCTGTTCCTTCTTTCTTCACCTGTCTTGTCTCTTTCTACACCCATTGTGCCTCTTTCAGCACCTCTGTTGCTTTTTCTGCAGTTCTCTTCCTCTTTCTGCTCCCCTCCTACCTCTTTCTGTACCCCTCTTGCCTATTTGTGCACCTCTCCTACCCCTTTCTACACCCCTCTTGCTTCATTTTTCACCTCTGTTGGTTCTTTCTGCAGCTCTTTTTCTTTGTTCTGCACTTTACTAGCCTCTTTCAGCACCAGTCTTTCTACTTTCTGCATCTCTATTGGTTTTTTCTGCACTGCTCTGGCTTCTTCCTGCACTCTGTTCCAAATTTCTGCATCCCTCTTGCCTTTTTCCACGCCCCTCTTCCCTCTTTCTATACCTCTCTTGCCTCAGGCTGACCACCTGTTCTCTCTTTCTGCACCCCTTTTACCTGTTTATGCAACTCTCTTTCATCTTTCTGCAGTTCTCTTGCCTCCTTCTGCACCTCACTTGCCTCTTTTTGTACCTCTGTTAGTTCTTTTTCACTGCTCTTGCTTATTTCTATACCCCTCTTGCCTCTTTATGCACCCTTCTTCCCTCTTCCTGCACCTCACTTGCCTTTTTCTGTACCCCACTTATGTCTTTCTGCAACTTTTTATGCTTTTTTCTGCACCTCTGTTGCTTCTTTCTGCACTTCTTTTGTTTCTCTCTGCACCTGTCCTGCTTCTTTCTGTATTCCTCTTGCCTCTCTCCGCCCCTCTTCCCTCTTTCTGCACTTCTGTTGCTTCTTTCTGTACTTATCTTGCTTCTTTCTGCACCTCACTTGCCTATTTCTGCACCTCTATTGCTTCTTTCTGCGGTTCTCTTGCCTCCTTCTGAACTTCACTTGCCTCTTTTTGTAAATCTCTTGCCTCGCTGTACAACTCTCCTGCCTATTTCTGTACATCGCTTGCTTCTTTCTACACCCCTTTTGCCTGTTTCTGATCCCCTCTTCCCTTTTTGTGCAACTCTCTTACCGCTTTCTACACCTCTCTTCCCTGATTCTGCACCACCACTTTTGCCTCTTTCTTTACCTCTGTTCATTCTATCTTCACCTGTCTTGTCTCTTCATACACCCATTGTGCCCCTTTCATCACCTCTGTTAGTTTTTCTGTAGTTCTCTTCCTCTTCTGCTCCCCTCCTGCCTCTTTCTGTATCCTTCTTGCCTATTTGTACACCTCTCCTACCCCTTTCTACACCCCTCTTGCCTCATTTTTCACCTCTGTTGGTTCTTTCTGCAGCTCTTTTTCTTTGTTCTGCACTTCACTTGCCTCTTTCAGTACCCGTCTTTCTACTTTCTGCACCTCTATTGGTTCTTTCTGCACTGCTCTGGCTTCTTCCTGCACTCCAAATTTCTGCATCCCTCTTGCCTTTTTCCGCACCCCTCTTCCCTCTTTCTATACCTCTCTTGCCTCAGGCTGCCCACCTGTTCTCTCTTTCTGCACCCCTTTCACCTATTTATGCAACTCTCTTTCATCTTTCTGCAGTTCTCTTGCCTCCTTCTGCATTTCACTTGCCTCTTTTTGTACCTCTGTTAATTCTTTTGCACTGCTCTTGCTTATTTCTGTACCTCTCTTGTAAATTTCTGCACCTCTCTTGCCTCTTTTTGCACCCTTTTACCTGTTTTACACCTCTTTTACCTCTGTCTGCACCTCAGGTCCCTCTTTCTGTACCTCTTTTGCCTGTTTCTGCAATTATCTTGCCTCGTTCTGCAGTTCTCTTGACTCTTTCTGCACATCTGTTGCTTTTTTGTACTTCTCTTGCCTCTTTCTGTACCCCGTTGCTTTATTCTGCACTTCCCATGCTTCTTTCTATACCTGTCTTGCTTTTATCTGTACCCCTGTTGCCTCTTTCTGCACTAGTCTTCCCTCTCTCTGTATCTTTCTTGCATCGTTCTGCATCTCACTTGCCTCATCCTGCACTTCTCTTGCTTCTTTCTACACCTCTGTTGCTTCTTTCAGCAATTCTCTTGACTCTTTCTGCACTTCTATTGACTGTTTCTGCACCTCTCTTGCCTCTTTCTGTACCTCTCTTCCCTCTTTCGGCACTTCTTTTGCTCTTTCTGCACCTTTCACGCCTCTTTCAGCACTTCAGTTACTTCTTTCTGCACTTCTCTTCTTTCTTTCTGTACCCCTCCTGTCTCTTTCTGTACCTCACTTGCCTCTTTGTGCACCCCTCCTACCTTTTTCTACACACCTCTTGCTTCTTTTTACACCTCTGTTGATTCTTTCTGTACTGCTGTTGCATTTTTCTGCACCTTACTTGCCTCTTTCTGCACTTCTGTTGCTTCTTTCTACACATCTGTTGCTTCTTTCAGCAATTCTCTAGCCTCCCTCTGCACTTCTTTTCCGTCTTTCTGCACCCTTCCCGCTGCCTTCTTTATCTCTCTTGCCTCTTTGTCGACCTCTCCTACCTCTTGCTGCACCCTTCTTGTGTCTTTTTGAACCTCTGTTGGTTCTTTCTGCACCTTTCTTGCATCTTTCTGCACCACTGTTGCCTCTTTCTGCACTTCACTTGCTTCTTTCTGCACCTCTCTTGTCTCTTTCAACACCTCTGTTGCTTCTTTCTGTACCCCTCCTGCCTCTTTCTGCACCCCGATTTGCGCAACTCTCTTGCTTCTTTCTATATCTCTCTTCCTTATATCTGCACCATTATTGCCTCTTTCTGTACCTCAGTTGCTTCTTTCTGCACTTCTCTTGCTTCTTTCTGCACCCTTCATGCCTCTTTCTGCTCATCTGTTGCTTATTTCTGCACCTCACTGTTTTCTTTCTGGACCCCTCTTGCCTGTTTATGCACTTCCCTTGCCTCTTTCTAAACCTCTGTTGCCTCTTTCTGCGCCTCTATTGCCACTTTCTGCACTACTCTTGCTTCTTTCTGCACTACTCTTCTTTCTTTCTGCACCCTTCTTCCTTTTTTGCATCCCTCTTGCCTCTTTCTGCTGTTCTCTTGCCGTTTTCTGCACCTACCTTGCCTCTTCTGTATCCCACTTGCCTCTTTCTGCACTTCTATGGCGTCTTTCTACACCTCTGTTGCTTTTTTCAGAAATTCTCTTGCCTCTTTCTGCAATTCTCTTCCTTCTTTCTGCACCCCTCCTGCCTCTTTCTATACCTCTCTTGCCTCTTTGTGCACCTCTCTTACCTGTTTCTGAACCCCTTGCCTCTTTTTGTACCTCTGTTGGTTCTTTCTGCACTGGTCTTGCTTCTTTCTGCACCTCACTTGCCTCTTTCTGCAGTTCTCTTTCTTCTTTCTACACTGCTCTTTTATTATACAGTTAAACAAAACCATAATACACAAGCCTAATATTGATACTTAGTAAAATGTAAGAAATAAAAATGGCATACACATTTATAAAATCTGGCAATACGAAATAAATGTCAATTCCAAAAGCAGCATTTCAAGTTGATGGCAATATATCATAGTTAGCAGTTTGGTCCGAAAGGTAAGTGTATAGTATGAAAGACAATACAAAAGTGTCACATTGCTTATTACTGATAGTTAACTTTCATCAATGTTCCTTTGTGCAATAAGAATGGAACATGTCTGTTTCTTAATGCTGGGCATTATGCAGTGCAGCTAAAATAATGTTAACAGACTTTCCAGCCTTTGCTAGAACTTGGGCTGAGTTATTACTGCAGCACAAATCAGATGCTTCCCTGCAATGTTTAAGTAGCTTTTCCCGATAGACTGGGACCAGTAGATGTTGGTGATCATTGGCAAGATGAGGGCAACAACATAGCAGATGTAACCAGGACTCGCTGCTCTTGCTTCTTCATGCACATCACTTGCTTCTTTCTGCAGTTTTCCTGCTTCTTTCTTCACCTCTGTTGCTTCTTTCAACAATTCTCTTGACTCTTTCTGCACTTCTCTTCCTTCTTTCTGCACCCCACCTGCCACTTGATGTACCTTTTCTTGCCTCTTTTTTTTACCTGTCCTACCATTTTCTGTACTGCTCGTTGTCTCTTTTTCCACCTCTGTTGGTTTGTTCTGCACTGCTCTTTCTTCATTCTGTACCCCGCTTGCCTCTTTGTGCACCCCACTTTCTCTTTCTGCACATCTCTTGCCTCTTTCTGCACCCCTATTATCTCTTTCCGAGAGGGGAGGAAGCTCCACCGGAAAACATACCAGGTCACTATATGACCATAAATGTCAGACTTCAAATCGGTATTTGGCTTAAACAATGTAACAACATCACCAAGAAAGAAGGGTGTTTACGGTTTCCCAAATAAGTTACCTTTAATAGATAACGATAAAAAACTTGAGACGGGTATTATATGAGTCACAACCCTAACTCGGACCAGCAAAATATGAAGCTTTGAATGCTTAGGAGTGTGCTTGCCACGCAAAATGTAAAGAAACATTTCAGAACAGGGCAAAAAAGGCAGTTAGTAGTTCGGGGGATGTTAAATGGGTTGCAGAACAGTGAATGTGGGAAAGGATATGATTTAGGGAGCTCAGCTGTCAAATGAAAAACCTAAGAAGAAGAGAGCTCAGAGAGAGAAAGATGAGGAGACGCAATGAAAGTCTTACACTGACAGCGATTCTAGTGTCCATTTCTTGGAAGACTTGCTGTTCTGTTGACCACCTCCTTACAGCATTGATCATTCTACTCTTGTTGACCAAAATGTAGCTCAGACAGAAAGACTTTCCCAAACAGCCCCAATTGTGACTCTTCCAGAACCAACAACGATTGTTATGACTGTCCCGGTTACCATTGTTCCTCTTCTACCCATCCCTGGAGTGGCAGCTTCTGTTATATAAACCCAGAAATTAACTGTTCCAGCTGTAACTGCTATGATAGCTGTGGCTCAGATGACTATACGCTGTAGAGCAGCTACTGGAATGCCTACTACTTCCTTACACATACAACACAGAGTTGCAATTTGTTGTACCAACCAATTTGAAAGGTATTGAGAACAAGGTGGGACCCTGTTGTGTGTACAACCCTAGTGGACCAAAGTACCATGAAATTCGTGGACTATTACCCTGGAATCTCCAGACAGTAGGAAGACCTAGGTTGTTCGAAGTTTGAGACCTCTATATTGAGGGTAGAATGAAAGGAGTCTATTAGGCGGAGTCTAGGCCTTAAACATGTGGCCCAGTATCAGGAGAATAACCGTATATATTTTGAGGAAGGATATTAACCACTGAGTGGATCAAGCACATGATATGGTAACTGAATTGGAAATGGGTATACTGTAGATATTTTGAGAAGTAAAACTTTGTAGGGGACAATTTGAGCTCAGTAAGATGATGAAGCAATTGTGAGCATGAGGACCACTGGGATGAAGTTACATGTTAAGGAATTAGGCAGTTGCAAACAGAATTGAAGTAACCTAGATGAATTAAGGGACAGATGGGCAAATGAAAAGGAAGGAAAAGGAAGATACAAATACCACTACCACCCTCGGAAGGTAATATCTCTAAGACTTACCATTGAGAGAGCTACATGGAAGAGGATATGTGTGTGAGCTCTGGACTTGTGATGATCTTGATACCTTTACAAACCAACTCCCAAAATTGAAGAAGAGTCATGATTTGTGGGACACTCAGGTTGACCGATTTGTGAAAATTTTGAAGGTATTGTGGGAAGATTTGAACAGCTTTTATGACTTATTGGTTCCTAGTGATTTGTACCCAGAATGTAATATGGCACTACAGCGACCATATGCTTAAACTCAAAGAGCGGCATCTCCTATAATGATTCAGATATAGGAACAGGTGATACATTTCTTGAATGGAAAATTCCCACAGAAGGATATTGACCATTTGAAGATTAATCAAACCATTCAAGAGGTTAAGAAGTCAGTGCCTGCTCACTGTGAGCATTTGTTGCAGGTGTTTAGACTACATAGAGGTGTCAATAACCCAGAAAGGGTTGAATGAGCAATTTTGTGTCACAGTTAGTTCTCGGATTCCATTAGAAGATTAGCTTGCATATCCAACAGAATGTGATTTGTTGGCAAAGTGAGCCTTTCGATGAAATACTTCGATATGCAAAGTGTTGCAGAGATAAACAGGAGATGAAACAGAAGAGGCTCAAGGAAAAGTTAATTTTGGCTCAGACTAAGCTGGCACAGAAGAAATTTCAGAATGGTGTGTATGTGGGAAATGTTGGTGGAATGCAAGGTGTTGGATACCAAGGTGGAAGGCAGATGATGCAAGGTGGAAATGGTATTCCACAAGGTAAAGAGCACGATAGAGGGATAGATCTGGTGACATTTAAACTGTCTATCCCATGTTATTATTATAAGAAGTTGAGCCACTGGTAGTGGGTGTGTTGACTAAACCCAAATCGACTATCAGGTGATGGTCAAATGCAGAATGGGAATCCTATGCAGATACAAGATGTACCAATGCAAAGATCTCAGAACCATAATATGTCAAACGCCATGGTGCTACAGGTTCACCAAGCACTGATGCCTAAAGAGGGCATGGGGAATCCCAGTCTCAATATGAATCTGGTTCCCAGGAGCTAATCAGAACCCTTTTGTAAATCAAGGTGCTGTCCAATAGTTATGTTATGTTATGTTAGGAGGAGTCTTATAGAGCGCTCAGCTACTCGAGCAGAGTGTCCCGGCGCTATCAGACCTGTCGGGCAATGAGGACTGTAAATAGCGGAGGCTACTGTCCGAACAACCATGTTTTAAGCTCCTTCCTGAAGAAGAGCAGGTTATCTGACTTCCTGAGAGACAGAGGCAGTTTGTTCCACAATTGGGGTGCCAGAAGTCTGTAAGAGAGGCCCCCAATGCGCACTCGTCTAATTGCCAGGACAGTGGCCATCGCTAAGGAGGCGGAACATAGGGGTTTGGAAGGATGGTAGAAGCATATTCTTTTCCTTAAATAGAAGGCACCAGTACCATGAAGAGCTTTAAATGCCATGGTAAGAGTCTTACAAAGAATGTGTTTACGCACTGGCAGCCAATGGAGTGAGTTTAACGGAACAGAAGTGTTGGACCTACAACTAACGCCAAAGATTGCTCGCGTGGCTGAATTTTGGACAGTTTGTAGACGGGTGAGGAGATACTCCGGGAGGCCTAGATATAAAACATTGGTATAATCAAGCCGTGATCCGATCAAGGCCTGTACCGTGATCCTCCTATGGGCAAGTGACAGGAAGGGAAGACATTTCCTGAGAATTTTTAACAGGCCAAAGCATTGTCCCACTAGACCCAAGATCTGGGGTTTGAGAGTGAGCCCATTGTCCACTTTCACACCCAGATTTTTCGCCATGGAGGTGGCAGCTAATGGAGGGAACATATCAGCAGGCCACCAGGATTTCCAGTTGGCATCCAGAGGGCAGCAAAAAAGAGAACCTCTGATTTGTCAGAGTTACACTTCAGTTGATTCAATTGGAACCAAGCGAAAACGGCCTCGAGGCAGCTCTTGATGTTGTCGCCGTTAAAAGCAGTGTTTCTATTATAAGTAAAAAGAAGCTGCGTGTCATCGGCGTATGACACATTCTGGGCTCCAAAGGACTCTACCAGTGCTGCCAAGGGGGACATATATATTAAAAAGAGTAGGGCTCAGAATTGATCCCTGTGGGACTCCCACCTCAAGAGGTAAAACCGGAGCTGAAAATGGAGGGGCCCAGATTGCTTGTTGGCGGTCAGATAGAAAGGACACAAACCAACTGAATACCGTCCCTCTCAAACCAATCTCCTGGAGTCTTAGAAGAAGACGGTTGTGAGGGACGGTATCGAAGGCCGTCGACAGGTCGAGCAGGACCAACATCGCCTTCCCTCCGTGTTCCAGAACCTCCCTGATAGACTCAGTAACCGCCAGCAACGCCGTTTCCGTACTCATATTCGAATGGAACCCAGACTGAGTGTGGTGGAGGATATCGTGAGCCTCAAGAAAATTGGAAAGGGAGTAATGGACATGTTTTTCCACGACCTTAGCAAAGTAGCAAAGTAGCGTAATTGGTCTATAATTAGCATGGGCGAGGGGGTCAAGGTTGTTTTTTTTTAATAAAGGGAAGATATGAGCCTTTTTCCAGGAGCTGGGGACAATGCCCGTGTTAAGGGAATGATTGAGGACTGGATTAATTATAGGATTGATGACATGCGCTATCTAGGCAAGGAACTTAGGAGGGCAAGGGTCCGTCGGCGAACCGGATTTTAATTTGGATAAGAATTCCAGTGAGTCTTGTGGGGAAAGAGGAGAAAAATCCAGGAGCAAATTACGCTCAGGAAGAGAAGAAGGGGCGTAGAAGATGGAGCTAGGATCACCCGGTGGGCATGTCAACCTGATTGAAGCCTGGATGTTTTTAATTTTACTAGCAAAAAAATTGGCCAATTGTTTAATCCAGAATTCTGAAGGAGAAAATTTGGATATTGAGGTTGAAGGGGAGGTGAATTCCTTGACTATAATAAAGATTTCTTTGCTAGTGTTAGCTGCTGCTTCAATTCTTTTAGCGAAATAAGACTTTTTCTCAAGGATGATATCCTTATAGTTCAAAGAAAAAGGGAGGTGCACTCAATAATTGTTCAGCAGAGCAAGTTCAGTCCATAAATCTTCTTGATTTAAAATTAATATAAATAACTTGAAGCACAGCCAATGCGTTCCGTTCCTGTGTGCCAAAGGAATTTCATCAGGGCTTAACAAAAAATAATAGGTTATTTATAAAAACAATCAGTTTTATACTCAGGAAGTTTAGATCCCAAAGTAGTGGAAGGAGTATTAAAATCAAGATTTAGAGCATCCAATTAGTCAGCTCGTGGTTACCTGAAACCGATTAAATTCAAGGATATAAAGATGTGCAACATCCAATGATTTCAACAAGGCAAGTATTTATTTTATTAAAAAATGAATTGAAAAAAACTAAAAGGTCAGGAAGAGGATAAGGGTTGCTCCAAACGGAAGGTGCAAGAGTGGTGATCAAGTGTAAAGAGTTGAAAGGAAATTCAGAGGGGAAAAGGTATTCCCAAAGGAAATCAAGGGGCATATATTTACAAAACTATATATGGAACTGATAACAAATACACAGTCTTTATAACCTGGCCATAAACACTGTAATATGTGTATACTTTGTTCACATAATTTACAAAGGATCAAGAGATGTTTCTCCTGTAATTGGGAGAGGGGCAACAGGGGACAGAAGGTCCAGGTCTGATGAGGGAAAGCGTCGACGTTTCGATCCAACTTGATGGCAAAAGAGGGAAACTTCAACCTCAGCCACATGGATCTTCCTCAGGATGGGGGACTGGATGAGGGGCAATCCTACAGAATAGAGGGCAAATTACTAAACAGCCTCAATGTAGTTGATACCATAAACTACATGCCAATAGTACCCACCTCAGAGGACTGCAGGTATGATGCAAGCCCAGTGAAGCCACCTGAATGTAGGGCGAAAGGAAGGGAAGTGCACATCAGGACTGAATTTGGACCAACACTAATGCAGAAAGAGGAATATTGTTTAAAAAGAGAGCACTCACCCGCCTCAGTATTGCGGTGTGGCACCCAGGGATTATATATTGATATATGGTGAGAATTCCAATAAAATCAATAAGGATATATATGTGTGTGAAAGTCTGCCCCTGCTAGAACTTCACCTAGTAAATTATCCTGAAACATACAGGGCCCTATAACTTACCCGCATTAATATTGCGGTGTGTAACCTGAAAGTTAATTTCAGAGTTCAAAGATTCAATTAGTTCGAGCCTCAGCAACGGTTACTTAGCTGAAAGGGAAAAGAAAACCTTGTTAGAGGTTCATTTTTGTCAGTCTCAAATAAATAGTGTGGTGAGCAAAAGACGTTCCATTTACCTGGGAGTGCAGTAACAATTTGCTCTCTCCAACGCGGTTACAGCCAACTGAGGTCTGGCCCACGGGAGTGTTAAAAGGACTCGCAAACGCAGTGACGTTTCACCTGCGTGATTCAAGTTAAAACCTTCTGGTAACAGGTCGGGGGCATAAAATAAAGACTCCATGGTGAGTCTAACGGAAGCCGTGTGATGTATCCACAGGGGATTCCTTAATGTGGCCTATATTTCTTCATAAGCTCCCCGTTACCAAAAATTCGCAGAACACGTTTGCCAACTCAGTATTAGCGGTTCCTTATTTGTGAATTCGCAAATAAGGAATCGCAAAATTAGAGAATCTGCTATTCAGGTGCAGCTTGATGACATCACACCCAGGAAGTGTGACTGCCCATGCTGTTTCTGATTGCCTGAGGCTGTGTGAGAGGCTGGAAGGAGAATCAAGCCACTTTGGACTGCAACTCCACCAAATTCAAATGGTTACCCAGGAGAAACAGAAGGATAACAAGGAGGCTGGGAGGAAAAGGAAGCAAAAGTTCAGTGAGAGGGAGCAGGAGGTACGCATAGAAGAAATGATCTTTAGCCATGAGTTGCTTTTTGGCAAAAAATCACTCCATGTGCCAGAATCACAAAAAAGAAAAATATGGCTGGACATCCAGGCAAAGGTCAATGCCAGCGGTGTGACCCAGCGCACTGTTGCTGACATACACAAGCGCTGGTACAATATGCGCTCTAGGTCCAAGGACAAGGTGGCAACCAGGCTGGCAGAGGCAAAGAAGACTGGTGGGGTAACATCCTCTGACACTGAATCTATGCCCCTTGAGGAGTTGGTAAAGTCCACCCTACAGCCAAAGAGTGTCAGTGGTGTGGCTGACATTGACAGCTCCGACAATCCCAACACCAGACAAGGTAGGATACATGCCAAATCATCCCAGATACATTACCATCTCAATCACACACTCAGGAATGCACCAACTACATAGTAAAAATGCAACTTCCTTCTACTTTTTCCAGCATACGCAGCAATGCATCATGGAAGATGTAGTCACACGCATTATACAGTGGAGCAATGAGACACAGCAATGTAGAATCAGTACAAGTAAATCAGTAAAGGCAAAAAACGCTAGACAGTACTTAGCTAACCCAAAATCAAAAAACTTTATTCACACAATTAAAATGTGCCGTTTCATTTACAGTTCAAACTGAAACACAGAGAGGAGTTGGGTTGTCATTCTAGAAGAAGGTGGAGTGGGGCACCAGATGACTCCAGAAGACTGCTGTACATAAAGCCAATCTCATTGTGTAGTAACGAAATACATTTTGCCATTTACAGAAGTAGAAATGTTGCAGAATTTATAAGTTTGCTTGCTGCTATTCTACACTAAAAGTCTCATTTTAGAAGAACTATTGATATCCTGTTAATGCTAGATATTATAATCATAGCTGCTTTACTGATAGGGCTAATTTCTACTGCTGAAAATAATCCTGTTATGGACATGCCTAAGCCTAATTCACATGCATATTCTGTGGATGTACGACATTACAACGCATGCTTTTACCACGCATGCTGTTACGACGCAGTTTTTACAACGCATGCTTTTACAACGCATAGCGCTTTGGGGTGCTGGATAGTGAATAGTTTAATTTACTATTCCAACTCCAGTCCCCGTGGATAGTAGGGAAGGTGTTGGATAGTAAATTAAATCTATTCCCTATCCTAGAGCGCCCCCCAGAGCAATGCGTTGTAATGACATGTGTTGTAATAGTTGCGTCGCAAAGGCACTGCGTGGTAAAAGTTGCGTTGTAAAGGATGTTTACCATATTCTATTGAAGATATCATTTTTGCATTAGGATTTTACACTCAGATGCTTCAGAGGGAGACTTTTCAACCAACTCCTTTTCTAGATTGCTATATGAGAACACATGCACAATAAAGGCTAGGAACTGTTATCGATACGCTCAGCAGCCTGCTTCTGTAGATGAGGGAGTCACTTACCAGCACATTCCTCTTTCTTATGGCATCACATGTACCTTTTTGCTTAGCCTTTTATATCAACAGGTAACATTTGATATTATTACACAAATTATGATTCAAACCTCTCTGAGTTTCCCCTTAATAAGCACAGCACCTGACTCCTCACCCTGAAGCAGATGAAATGGCTATTGCTTGGTATTTCTTTCAGCCCCATCATAATATTGACACTGGCCGTGCCCATAGATTGAATTTGACAGGTACCATGAGTCCCGTAGAGAAACAGTGTATCCATGGTTCAAAAGCAAAAAGAGGCAAAATATATCTTCTGTCCAAGGGAGAAAAATATGTTTTGAAGCTTGTGTTGGACAACGGAGGAAGATAAGTATAAGGGCATATACCCTTATTTGAAATTGGAGTTGAACATAAAGGAAAATGATGTATTTGTGAAGTGGCAAGTGCAGACAGGAACACAGATATGGGAGTGAGTGCATGTAAGCATAAATGTGAACCTTTAGGTGGCCCTGCTCAAATTCTTACTACTGATGATCAGGTGACTCTGGGAGTTTACTTTGTGTGTGGATAGTATGCTTATTTCATGTTGATTAAAAATTTGGCATATACTTGTTACCTTACCCTTGTGTTTTCAAACATTTATCACCACACTAAGAATTATCCAGTAGATCCAAATAAGGTGGTAGTAGTGCTTTACAAATAGTAGAAGACATGTTTGGAGCTATGATTCCTCCAGTAGGTGTTGTTTTAAATGAGTTAAAGATTAGAAAGCTTTCCACAATATTGGACAATCTTGCTACTAGTACTGGGAGCATTGTTGGCGGTAGGTACAAAACTATTGGCTATTGCAATGGTCTTGCAAACTTGACTTACATAAGGAATTTTGTTAGCAAAAGAGAGTTTAATCTGTATGATGCTGAAGGTTCAACATTGTTATACATTTATCCCTGATATAAGTAAAGAGATAAGAAACATCTGTCTTGAAAGAATTGGAAGCAATTGGTGCTTGGTTAAAGTGCGAAAGAGATTTGCTGCCAAAGGTAGCTGGCTTGGCAATTTAGGTAATGGGTTTTTAGGTACCATATCGAGGCCTATCTTGATTATTGGGAATTTTCTTGATTAGTTTATATGCTATGTTCAAGGGATTTTATTACATGAGATCATAGAAAGCAGTGGTTGTAGGAAAGGGAATTAAGAGTCAAAGGGATACATTTAAGTTGAGGAACAGTGTAAGGCCTATGATGAGATGAATGATTTAGTGAAGTCAAGACAACAAATTTTTAAAGTGATATCCGAAGATTAATTTGAATTGTGGGATGGCTATTCTACCCATCATAGGGGGTATTGGAGCAGAGTAATTTAGTGCCCCATCTCTTTATATGCAACATATGTTTATTGTATTTTTGATTCTATCATTTTATGTGCATTTTATTATTCAATTGTAGTGAGTGGCTATATATTCATTTAGATGAGGGCTACCCATGTGATTAGTGGAAATATAATTGATGTATTTACCATGAAAGAAAAGGTATGCCTTTCCTATATTGCATTTGAAATCATCACTTATGCTATCTGTATTAGTTTAAGAACGTGTTTTGAATCTAAAGTGGACCTAACTTGTAAACAGGTCTGGGTTGAGCACATTATGTTTTCCTAATAGGTGTTGCAAGTGTTTTGATTTTTCCCTCCTCTGCAGCTGTCTTATCGACATGCTTGTTAAGTTAGCATAGACTTATTGTTCAGTTTGCTAGAGTAGAAGTGATTGAACTTTAATTGGATCTTTTCCTTGGAGATGAAGGCCATCAATGATAACCTCTAATACCGAGCAGACTGCATTGATGTTAAATCTAAGGTGGCCCAGAAGGCTGCTTCTTTGTTGAGAGCTGGGAAACTAAGGAGTGTACCTGCTCCTAGAAAACACTGTTCGCGGATTAGTTCATTTAATGGAGATTGATATGAAGGAATTGGAAGGATACACGGGACATCATAAATAGAGTCAAACATTTGCACTTCAATGCTTCAAACCATATGATGGTCACTATGGCCATCAAAGCCCTTTACAGTACCATACCACAACAAGGTGCCATTGATGCTGTTAAGCGGTTTATGGACACCTTGGACACCTTTGATATTGATTGTCTCAGAACATTCATAATAGAATTTCTTATGTTGGTACTTCAGGAGAACACCTTTGAGATTAATGGATCTCTCTATAAACAAACTAAGGTAGTAAGTATGGGGGCATCTTGTGCCCCCACGGTGGCCAACATCTACATGGCCAGTTTTGAATCTAGATATTTTGATAATGATATTGATCCCTTCAGTGAGTCAGTTCATTTATGGTCTAGATACATTGATGTTGTATTTTTTATTTGGACAGGTATTCATGAAGACATTTCAGAATTTGTATCCTGGATTAACCTGTGTGATAACAACATAATTTTCACAGAAAACTCCAGCAACACCAAAGTGGAGATTTTTTACATCACCAGCCAGAATAATGGGGACCATCTAGAAGTAGACCCATATACTAAACCGACGGCTCACAACACTCTGTTGCATTTTCAAAGCTATCACCCCCAGTCACAAAAGACCAGTATTCCCTTTGGACAGTTCCTGCGCTTGCGCAGGAAGATAAATGAGCCATTAAGATGAAAGCCAAATTCATGGCTCACGGTTATCCTAAACTTGTAGTGCGTAATTTGTATAAACTGGCTTGTTTTTGCAATAGACAACATCTGTTAACACCACAAAACAAAACACCTAACCCAAGACTGGTTTTTATAACACGCCACTCTACAATGAACGAAAAAATGAGTTACATTGTGAACAGTAACTGGCATATCCTTAATGCAAAAAGAGACCGTGAAAATGACATAGCTAAGCCACTTTTTGCCCTTAGAAAAAAACAAAAATCTCAAAGATCTGGTAGTACATGCACGAATGAAAGCCCCACAGAGACATCTTATCCAGACGACTCTACATGGCAATGACTCCCCCATTGGGAATTTGATATACATGTCCTGTGTCACTTGTCAGTTTGCCATTGAAGCCATAATGTACAGAATAAATGGAATTAATGTCAAAATGACAACAGTAACAATCTGCAAAACGACTAACATCATATATCTAATTGTATGTCCCTGTCATTTTGGATATGTTGGGGAAAATTTGCGTTCTATGGCAACTCGCTTATCGGAACACAGGTCAGCAATTAGGACCAAGAAATTGGCAGCCCTGTTAGTTAAACACTATATGGAGGCCCAACACACCACTCAAGAAATACAGTGGCTGATCTTGGAAAAAATACACATCAACTCTGGCACACAAAGAACTGAAATTCATAAACGTAGAGAGGTCTGTTGGATCTACACTCTTGACACATATAAAAACAGCATGAACATTGAGATTCCCTAGGATGAGATGATTCGCTATATTACCAACTGAAGAATTATTCTTCGATCTAGTGAGGCCGGTTTTTCATTTTTGATCTTGCCAGCTAAATATATTGTATCTGTAGTGCAGTTAGCATGGCTACTCGATTCACCTTCATTAAAGGCATGCATCCGTATTTGCCCAAAGATTGTGTACTCCGTGCTCACAATTGCATGTCTCAAGTAACCACATCATCCATCAGAGTGGTTACATATTTGTTTCATGTGCATCTGATATATTAGGAGGGTGCAATATCATCTAATTGCTTGAATTTCAATTTCAACAAGATATCATCTCTTTATTATCCTTATTTTAATATAATTTTTGTTATATTGTAGCTTGATATACACGCATCATTACCATTCCAATATGGCAGCTATGGTGATCTTTTGCTACCCATATTAACAGAGACTCTGGCTGGGCCCGCCCTAATATATGTAATGCATTCCGACATACCCAGAAATAGTCATATCGCTTGAGCCCGCCTCTCTGCAGTTTAAATTCTGTTGATGCTGCAACAGTCCGCTTAGCGTTTTTTTGAAACACGGCAACGCAGACTCTGCTGCTCAACCCAACGGTATATGGAGGTTGCACCTGGCTGTGGAGCGCGTATCTGTATCTCCAGTGACTCGAGCATGGGACCTTCCTTACATCACCTCCCATGGACTGGTTTACATTAACTAGAGGTAGGCAAACACCTAGCGGCATAATTATCTATGCTAGTTAGCATTGTACTGTACATTAGAGAATACATTAGATAGACCGTCATTATGTTTCCTATTATACGTTTTTATCGCTTTCCTTTCTAAGCTGTTTTGCTGTATTTTAACTACTATATCAAGTTGTCACCACTAATATGGGTTCATATTACCTACCTTTCGGCCATCTACTTGTTTAGCTTGCATGTAATGACAATTGAATCCTTTTTACTATTGAGCGTCTGTAATTACAAGCTTTCATTAAATATTTCTCTGTATAGGGATTTTATGCGTGTCGTTTCCATCAGCTTGTCAACACGCAAACTCAGTAACAATCTGGATATCCAGAGAAAATAATCAGTTTCTTAACAGGACTGCCAGTTAATACCGTATGAGGTAAGATATTTGAATTTTATAAAATAAATCTTTATGGTTGCATAAATATTTAGCAACTTAGGTGTGTAACCCTGGTGTTTATAAATATTTACTTCCATCTACTTATCATAAATATTTACTTCCATCTACTTATCCTAGCATTGTTTAATTAAGCTCAATATGATATAAGCATTGAGAGGTAATACATTGCTTATGGTGATTAATTTCCATTTTTTATTCTATCGGACGCCCTTTCTGAAATTATTGTCTTTTATTGAACTCATCCGTCATTTTCTGATTAGTCGATATACCACATCTATTGCGGTACTTCAGACTCAAGTAAGAAAAAGTCTTAAAACATCAAACTGGGAGGCCCCGGTTTGTTTCATCCCTCCACCCCCCCTTTTTAACAATGTTAGCTTTATCACAAGACTAAAATGTAATCGTTTACAACTGTGGCCTTTTGGGGAGAATGGTGTTTTTGTTTGACTATCATCTTTTCACAATCTCTTGGTGTGGTTTTAGCTGTGATTTGGTTCTAATCTAACTCACGGCACTGATCATTATTATATCAATCTTGTGTGAGACATTAAACCTTTCTTCTTTTCTTCCCCTCCTTCCTTTTTCGCTGTGACATTTTAACTTAACTAAATGATCCTTTTTAAACCTTGTTTCTGACTTTGTTGATAGCAGAAGAGTGTAGTAGGACCCTTGACATGCGATCAGAATTTTTTACTTTAAACCTGTGTTTTTATTAGATCATTATGGCTACCTGATGAAGGCGCAACGCCGAAACGTGTGTAGGAGGCAAATTATGTTGGTGATACACATATTGTTGAATTTTGTATCAAATTTGATGGTTTGAATGTAATTGTTTAGATCATTTTATGTCTAATACTACAAAATCATGTCAATACATATTCATGATGCATCATTAGGCTATGAATGAATAGATTAACAAGTGTAAACAAATACTTTTCTTATATCCAAATTGTTTCACATACATAGGCAAAGAAACAAACTGTATATACACCAAATGCATTATTGCTATTAAGATTAATTAATCCTTTTTTTTCAATTTAAAAAGAAAAAATATTTTAAAACCTCTGTATAAAATAAATAAATTACTATGGGCCATATGTAGGTAAATTGCATTTACC
Source organism: Lissotriton helveticus (assembly GCF_964261635.1). NCBI lineage: Eukaryota > Metazoa > Chordata > Amphibia > Caudata > Salamandridae > Lissotriton > Lissotriton helveticus. The sequence continues at coordinate 1,409,115,856 of NC_136069.1, read as the reverse complement.
GAATCGTAAATACCGAATATTACCGATTCGGTATTTACAATTCGGTAAATGCAATGTAGGTAATTATTCCTTAACAATTACCGAATCGGTAAGAATCGGTAATTACCGATTCGGTAATTACCGATTCGGTATTTGCCATTGATTCCTATGGGCCTTGAAGCCCATAGGATTCAATAGCAAATACCGAATCGGTAATTACCGATTCGGTAAAATTACCGATTTTACAAGGGGGACAGGGTGTCACTTTGACACCCTGTTGCACCCCTGTTTCTGGCTTTTATGCCATGTGACACACAGACATGCCCTTAGGGCATGTCTGTGTGCCACATGGCACAGGTGTACATGCACAGATGTGCATGTACACAGGAATTCGTTATTTACCATGCCATAATATTTCATGGTAAATAACGAATTCCTAAGGGCCTGTGGCACTGTTTCCAGTGCCACCTACATCCCATATTACCGATTCTGTACATTTACCGAATCGGTAATTTACAGATTCGGTAAATTTACCGATTCAGTAAATATACAGAATCGGTAATATTTTGGCCACCTACATCAGAAAATCAAAATACCGGTCGGTAACGGCCGAAATCGGCCGTTACCGACCGGTATTTGGCCACCTACATATGGCCCTATATAATTTTTGATAACCAATTCTTTCTGGTCACTTATTGGTTTTGTTTAAAAGAGGTCCACCCTTTTACCCATTTCCTAATGTTTATTCACATCAGATTGATATAAAGGAGCCTTAGGGACTGATATGAAGGTGCCTTATAGAATCTTCCTTCATGCTTTAATTGTGTACTCTTTAGAACTGTAGAGCGGATCCTGTCCTGACTTTGCTGAGAGAAGACTTTTTCTAGTTTCTGCTGATTTCCTCTGCTTAGATTATTGGACTTCATGTTTGAGCACTTATACCTTCCTCTTGAACCTTAAACTTGGTTCATCTGATGCTGACACCTTCCTCGTAGAACTTCACTTACCACTTTGATACTTAATTTAGAATAGGATAGTTCCTTTATGGAACTTAATTGGTTGATATTTTGCCTTCTGTAAGTAAGTAAGTAAGTAATATTTTATTTATATTGCACAGTTACTTAAAACCATTTACAATACATCTTAAAAAGAAAAGCAGTCCTAAAAAAATGCATTTATATACGGAACTTTCAAAATCAGTATATAAAAATCAATATATATATTAATATTTGTATCTGTGAATAAAAAAAACAGCAAGCATATACCAGTGTGTCCACATTAGTGATTTGCTTGCTTAAGTTAAAATATTATAGTTATCAAAATGAAGTCTTATCCGTCTGGTTTGTGGGGCAAGTTGGCTTATTGGTCTAAGGTGACTTTCATCATGCCTGACCCTTCGTTTTCCGAAAGCCTGTTTCGAAGCTTGGCCATGTATTTACCAAACTTGGCCAGGTCTGATGGGAGAGTGCAGGAGAAAAGTACCGAAACGGCTTCTTTTACTGTTCGAACCCCTTGTCGTAGCCAGATTTGCTTTAAAAAGGTCCGTCGGGGCAGGAGCATCTCGGGGCAGCAGCAAATCATGTGTAACAGAGATTCGTTTTTGTAGTTGCAGAGTCTGCATCTCATTTTATATTCCAGGGACCTCCAACCAGGGTTTAGCTCTTTAATTTGGAGGGGCACTAGTCTGGCCCATATGATGTTTTTGAGTGTTTTCCTTCCAAGTGCTTGGCTGAGGTAGGGTTGTGTTTTATGCCCTGTATATAATGTTGCCAACCCGGGTAGGCCTCTTTCTGTTACGAATTCTGCTAGATCATTTGTATTTGACGAATAAAGACACTGTTTGTTTATTGCATTTTTAATCGCCGAGTAGCTTGTTGGTGCATCTTTCCAGTTTTCAATTGCAAGCCCCAACGTTTCAACTGCTTTTTCCATGTAGCTATTCCACGGGTTAGCGGTATCTCCATAAATTGGCTTCAGCATACTTTTCAAACTTCCAGCTGGGGCAGTTAAAACTTGGTAAAAGTATTTAGCATGTGTACCCAAGCATTCCTTACTTTGTTGTTTTAGGCCAAACTCCAAACGAATTAGACTGTGACGAGTGTATTTGGGGAGTTTAAAAATACGTTTGTAGGCCTGGCATTGAACTTTATCCAACATTGCCTCCATTTTGCCTGGGAACGCCTGTTGTGCATATCCTGCGGTTGCCCTGATCTTGGCTTGTAGTACCTTCCTAATGGGAGCTGACGTTGGGCTCTGCATGAGCTCATTTAATTTGCATATCGAAAAGATTGTTGCTTGTGCTCTGGCCTTCATTTTGTGCGTATGTGATGTAGCTTTGCCAGTTTCACTTAGCCAGCACCCAAGATAGTTATATGAGCGTGTGGGTGTGATGATTTCCTTCCCCACGTGCCATTTCAGTGAGGCTTTTTTGGGGAAGTGGCCAAAAACAACAACTTTTGTTTTTTGCGCGTTGATTATGAGCTCGTTGATTTCATTGTACTTATTTAAGGCTTCTAGCCCTCTTGCCTTCTGTATGTGATCTGATTTGCACATTTTTCTTAATTATATATAAATTCAAATTGCATGACCATTTAAATATGTATGCATTTACTATATTTGTCTGCCAAACTTGATAGTCAATGTAACCTGTAACCTGAATTTAATAGTTAATAAAACCCTTAGGGATAGATGTACGTCCATTTGTTTTTTCAACTCGGAAATTGCGAAAAATTGTGAGTCGCAATTTGCAAGTCACAAAAGCATATGTTCAACAGTGTCAGACACACTGTTAGTGATACCCAATGGGGTTTCAAAATGTGAGGCTCATGAATATTTATTGTCCACTCACAATGTGCAACTCCAGTGGGAATGGCTGGCACCTCCCAGGGATGGAGCTCTGCTGGGCTCAGCAGACCTCCATGTCTGGGACTGCTTTTTAATAAAGCAGTTTTTTTATTTATATGCAGTCCGTTTTCCTTAAAGGAAAACGGGATGCATTTGAAAAAGAAAAAATGAAACATTTTCGTTTCATTTTTTAAGGGCAGGTAGTGGTACCTGGAACCACTGCCAGCCCTTAAAAAATATTTTTGGAGTCAGTCACAAAGGGGAAGGAATCCCCTGGGGACCCCTTCCCATTTACGACTCCATTACCAACCTCTTAAAGAGGGTGGTAATTTGCAAGTGTTTTGCCACCGTATAAGCACGCCCCTTCCTAATAGCGACTTGCAATATCTAATTAGCGAGTCGTAAATAAATTGCGACTCACTAATTAGGAATCGTACATGGCCCTGCAACATTTTGCATGCGAAAACGGGTCGCAAACCTGTTTGCGCATGCAATGTGGGGTCGTACATCTGGTCCTATATCTTTAAACACCTTCCTCTCTGCTGGGTCCACGTTGGTTTCACTGCACTTTAAAAGAACTGCTGATTTGATTTCCTTTCTTACACTTCAGGTCAACAATCAAAGGTCCATTGGCCCCCTTAGGGGTTCTCGTTGTTAATTTTACTAAGATATTGAGATTCAAGAACCCACTCTCTATCACTCTCTTGGGTGCAAGAAAGAACATTACAGCATTGGGACAATCATCGGTGTATTCATTGATCAATGATCTCCTTCTATCAAAAAGGATTAATTTCCAGATCAGCAGAGAGTCTCATACAGGTGGTCTCTTGCAGACAATCTCATGCAGCCGTATGATGGTTGGGGGTGTAGTTATCAATAGTTTAGCACATACAGTGGGTCTATGGCACTGGGATTTGTGGGAACCACTGCACTAAGTTTTACAGTTACTGTTACTACTTCACCGTGGGAAGAGTGATTCTATTTTTCTTGACTGAGTTTAAGCCCATAACACATTTGCTCAAACTCCTAGAATCTCATACAGGCAAATTATCACAAAGGCAAAACTTCACACACAAGCATGCATCATACAGAAGCAGTCACAAAGTTTCCTCTCTATATATATGCAAACTGTCTCACACAACAGTAGTTCTAGCATGCACATCTCTTTCTTCATATACTCCACTCACATCCATTTTACTCATGCAAGCTCTGCTTTCCCGAGTCCATGCGGACCGTGTCAGAGCAGAGCCAGTGTGCAAGCACACTCTACTAAGCAAAGGCCCTTCAGTCTATTCTTAATTATTAGATGACCACCTAAATTCTGTATCAATTCCAAGCTACAATTACATATTACTGAGGCATCAGATGAGGCAGCAAAACACAAATTATAACGTCAGTTTCGTCTAAATTACACAGCACTATAAGTGGAAAAGCAGATTCTAGTGTTGCCGCAGTACAAACGAGTTATGACTTAATATAAATAAACTAGCCATTCATTTTTTCAAGTTTTTCAACTATACATCTCTCACTTTAGGTTTAAATCTTTTTATTATGGAAAGACAGTGCAAAATAGTACAATAAGCAATGTGGTTACACCAGATACGAGTAGTAATCCTCAGTGGAGGCAGGATGCTCAATTCAATACTGGTAATAACAGCAATGTCCAGCCCGTCAGGGATGAAAACGCACTGAACCAAGAAGATATGAGAACTAGGAAAATCCAGGAACAACCTCCCCCCACCCTTAATCCAACCTCCCCTACCAAAACTCCCCTCGTCCCCCTCCCCCCACCCAGTCCAGAGCTCCCATCAGTCTCCCTACGGTTCAACAGTTCGGCGTCTGAGCATCTCATGTCTCGAGTATCTAGGGGTCCGTAGCTATGGGTGCCGTCAGGCGCAACAATCTGAGATATCTAGGACAGGTTATCTCCGTAAATTCAGTCAGCAGTAGCGCTCTAAAGGGCTGCCAGAGTTCCTCAAACTGTTACCCCTTCCCTGCTGCGGTGAGGGACAGTTTCTTTGTGTGAGATTGTGTTAGCTATGCACTGGTGTGGATGTTTCATGGTCATATCTGCGGGACAATACTAATCAGTGTTGGAGGCTCCCCTGAGTTCCAGGAGACTCTTATTGCCTGCTTGCACACTACATAGTACAGAAAGTGTGCTACAGATTCAAACACTTTGACAGTTCTTGGTGAATCTTTTAGCTGTTCCCCGCAAGCCAGACATATGTTGCCCATTCGGTAGCAGCTATGTGCCTATATCTGTTGCAAGATTCAAACCAGAGAGTAAACAATGAAATATTGGTAGTCAGATGTCAGTGGCGAGGTGCGATTGTCAGACAGGCAAGGAAGTGGCTGAGGCGAAATGCTAAGCAGCCGGAGACAAAATACTTTCTGGGCAAATGTATACAGAACAAAAGTCTGCAATTACAATTCACTAGGAGCATGCAGAGAATTGGGAGTATTTTTGGCACTCCGTGTTACTCTTTAACATGAAGTCTGACCATATTCCGCTAATCACCACATGGTGGAATTTTCTCACGCAAGGCTCCAGAATATGTGAGCTGGCGAGCGATATTTGACACCCCTAGTGATTTCCCAATGCGGGCATTCACCGGTGTTCATGATGGGTCACAGTCAGAGGGCTGCCGTTTGAGTGGGTTTGCTGCAATTCAAGAAGATTTTCTACTCAAACAGTGGCACATCAGCTTGAATAGCAATGCGCTCTTGCACAAGGCATGTTGCCGGTTGCACTGATTTTCAGCGCTGCTTAGTCTACCGCCGCTAAATTACAGCAAGAGCAGTACGGGCTGCATATCTTCTGCTCGTTGGCAGAATTCCACAGTATCTTGCTGAGTTTTTAAGTAACTCAGTGGAATTGCCCGGAGTGAAACTCCACGACTTCCACCCATCCCTACAATTCACCCTACAGCAAGCTAAGCTGAAGGAGAAACTGTGATGCAGAGTAGCTAGAACTTCTCTATCAACTGGCTGCCACAATGCGTGCAACCAACTGCGTTTTCATATCATGTGTGGAAACGTAGCATTTTGCGTATGTGCAGTTAAATCTTTCAAGGATGACTGTTTTAGACACCGCTTTCCAGTGTGACAGTGCTTAAAAATCGTCCATATAATTAATGGGCCCATTTGGCACTGTCCATGTTTTCTCAAGAACGTCTTCTCATGTTGTTAATCCCATAATTTTGAAGGGAGCTTTAATGCATTGTCAGTATGCAGAGAGAGCTATGTCTGTATACGTGAAACTAAAGAGTGTGATCTGCTATAATTTTCCTGATTTGGGGCTACATGTTGTACCTTGGAGGTACACAGAAATGTCAGTATTGGGGTAAAAAGGTGCAGGACAGATCTTTTTCATCTCACCTTTATTGACACATTTTTGATGGAAAACACTTTTACTAAAATAAAGACCTATTGTTTTGCCAATTTCCTAGTGGTTCTCTCTGCTATGTAATCTGGTCTCTCCTGCACTTTCCTGGTACTAAGAAGTGTCCACTTTATTCCCATTCGTGCATATGGCAGCAGTTCATTCCCAGTCATACCAGAGCCATACAGCAAAATTACTTAAACATATTCATAGTGGCTTTTGACGAATGCTGACAGGAAGTGATGGTGGGCTTGGAAATCAAGACATGAGGCAAGGGCAGACTTGTTTAGAGCTGATCTTCGGTATATTGCCCTCGTCCCTGGGATTTACATTGATAGTGAGGGAATAACTTTGGGACAGAGGGGAGGGGACTGGCATGTGAATAGCAGAATGAAAAGGTTAAAATACATGGGTAGGAGGAGGCTGAAGACACTGTCCTGGGAAATGATGTCAAGATGATATGATTGGGGGTTTGTAGCAGTGGCCATTTGGATTTTGATGCTGGCATTTTTGGATACCAAATGGTGCCACACCAGTGTCAGAATCAGTGTTAGGAACGAATTTGAGTACAGCATTATCCTGAGAAAGACCCGAAAGAGCAGTAAAAGAAAGATACGCAATTGGAGAGTGTAGCAAACGCATTCTGCCTATTAATTCGCCTTGATTTTGTGCCTTTCACTACTTCCATCCTTGGCTTTTACTGTGAGTGAGTCTCACCAACTGAGTCTCACTTATGGTAAATCCATGGTAAATGGACTGACAGTGGTAATTGCCAATGTCCATCTTCTAACATAAAGCTGCTACTTTCCAGCTCTGGTAGGAGACTTTAGGCTGGCTAAGTGTGAACAATTGGGCACACATGTGTTCCCAAGTGTGCCGGCTGCCTGTGTGATACTACTGTTGTGCACAGCTCTCTACCTGCACAGAAATAGCCTGCCACAGAAACTACACTTAACGGATTGGGACTGACCTGGGGTAGGCCTTTTAATGTGAGTGGGCATTCATAGTGTATGCCGTATTGCTTACTGAAAGTCTGTGGTGCTTGTATGAATTACAAATTATAGTCAAAATCTGCACCCAAGTACAGTTTCGCCCCACTTAGGCCTTCATGGTCCCGTGAGGTATTAGTCTTAAAAAACATTTACCCAGAGTGCAGATCCACAAGTCCCTTTTGTCATATCTACACTTCTTATAGCTCTTAAAGATGTTTCATATTTTCCTGGCTCAGTTCATAATCAGTTTCCAGTTTTTTGTTTCCCTACTGGGCCAAGTTAATTACTCTGCTGGCCTGCAGGAGGATCAAAGGCCTCCCCACACATTTGAGCTGTTGTGTTAACAGTCCTTGAGCCAGTTGCTGGGAAAAGATGGAGTGGGGAGGAAATCTGCTCCAATAATTTGACTCTCACACTGCACTTGAGCATTGACAGCCCAGTCCATTTAGAACGAAGGTGCAGAGCCAGACCTCTGAAGCCAATACAGAAGGAGCTTGCCTTTGAAATTTTGTAGGGTAAATGATCAGGCAGTGATGTCAACTAGGGGCAAAGGTGAGGGCGGAAAGAAGTTCTTCCAGAGAAACCTTGAAGTTGCCATTTTTTGGAATGTCCCAGAATGTTGTGCAGCAGGATTAGGACAAGGATGGAGACATTATGTATCATCACAAGATGGGCCAGGGGTGCCTGACTTATAGAAATTTCAACTTTCCCTTGAAAACCTTTGAACAAGGGAAAGACTGAACTAAAGATACTAAACCTAAGATCAGTGATGGCAAAATAAGGCCCACCTGGAAGGAGAAACCACCTGATACCACTGCAAAGATGGACTCAAGGGTTTTCCCTCTAGCTGCCTCCAATGACTTGGATAGGTCTCTCCAGGGTCAGTGGCACTGCCTCCCTTTTACCCCCTAAGGGACACCCCAGACAACATCCCTCAGCTGTGCTGGCTATAGACGGGGGTAGAAGAGGAGACTATTGTCATGCCGGCTCACAGCCGCTGTGCCAGTAGGTACTGGTGGTCTGCTTAGGAGTGGTCTCCTTGCCCTGTATAAGAAAACAAAGGTGTGAGACTGCAGATGCTAGTAACAAAGATGCAGCAAGGAGAACACATATGAAAAGCCTTTGTTTTGAAAGTGGAAAAGCTGCTCATCATGTATGCATAGCCTGGGGCTGAAGGAGTACCCCATAAACCCCAGAGAAGAGTTCCTACTTTATCTATGTTTACAGTTTGGCCCCCAGAACGGGCACCACCAATGTTACTTTTAGAGTGTTTGGGAGGTTGCAGAAAGTGGCCTCCCAGTAAGGGGTCTGCCCAAAATATTTACAAAAGTCACCCTATGCCTCCAAGAAGATAGAATTCTGAGACAGGCTTATGTCAGGTTCGCCCTTATACGAACTTCTGTTTCTGACTCCAGCGACAAGAGATGTTTTCCAGTTTTGAGTCTTGAATGTTCTGGTCTCTCTGAGGTAAGGGGCAACACTTTCCAGTAGCCACGGTGCTGCTGACAATGAAACGCCAGGGCAGACTGCCTTCCAGAAAGAGTCCCTAAGAGATAAAACTCCAAAAGTAAAGAAATCTCTAGCTGAAGTGGAGAATCCAGGAGCGGAAGGAAGACAAAAGATAACAAGGGCACCGGGCCAGGCAGAGGATATATAATCAGCAAGGAGATGTCAGACTAGGAAACAGAAAAGTGTCCAACAGGAATGAAGGTTCAATTGAATTCCAAAATAGGAACAAGATGGGCCAACAAGAATGATGATACACCAAGAGGAGCGAAAATACACCAACAGGAGAGAGGACACACTCGCACGACCAAGGAGTTTTGCATCACAAGGAAATGAACTATTAGGCCTGTTACATACCCATTGAAGTGTGCAATCACCATTTTGGATTGGGAAATAGTAGTGCAAAGATAGTAGTGAAAAGATATGAAAGGTTTCCATTTTAGAATGGTGGAAGAAAACCATTCCCAAGGCATTATGGGACCAAGGCTAAGGAATCAAACAAAGAAGGCATGCAGGAAAATGGCCCTCAGGCAGGAGATTGGCCCTGGAGAGACTGCTATCTCTGCCCCCAGGTGCCAGGTAAGAGTATTGTGGCCCAAGCAGAGCATCTTACATGGAGCTACGGTTCCAAATCTGGAACTGCGGCACACCCGGAATGCTGCAAAAATGACTGCGGACTGCGGCACGCCGAGAGGTGGAAGGAGAGGCTGCAGGCCAAACCGCCGTGGAACAGATGGAAGCATCGTGGGCCGAACAATGACTCATTGGCTAGCAGTAGGTCCCCCTCCCAAGACCCGGGTTTGGTAGAGAATAGCCGAAACAATCAGAAGAAGGGATAGGAACATGAAGTGAATCAGCGTCTGTCCATGACCTGTCACAGCGAGGTTAGCCCTTCCAATGAATCAGGAACTGTAAATGGTTTATAAAAAAACGAGAACCACACATTTTTCTGGACTTCGTATAGGAACATCATTCACCAAATCATGAGGAGATCAGGAAAAGACCCTTTTATAGGGGTCGATAATGTATCATTTCAGTTGTGAAGGATGGTGCACCGCATGCATTTTCCAGGAACGAGGCAACTGTAGACAAAAAGTCACAAAGGTTACTATTCGAATGATTTTGAAGGGATCATAACAGCATGGCCTAAACTTTTTAAGAGACAGGCGATGTGGTAAGTATTTTGAGGAGAGCCAAACCTAATCATTCCCTTGATATCAGCTGTAATTTTTATTCCCTTTTTAGTTTCTTTCAAGTTGGAGCGTATCTTTTGCCTCACTGCTAAGAGATGTCGGGTAAAAGAGGCTGCAGCTGGGACTGAAACAGAATCTTGTAAGGTAGAAGCAAAGGCTCTTGGATGATAGCCGTACAGACAGAAAAGAGGAGTGGCCTTCGATGCGTTGTGGACAACATTATTATAGGAGAATTGTGCTAGTGGTAAGTAGGTATCCCAATCCAGACGGACGCATTAACGACGATTTGGCAACTTTCATGAATAGGATATTGGACGGGACTCTGTGTTTCCCTTTCAGTAACTTTGGAACCACTGGGCCTTAGTAGAATTTCTACATTAATTCCCTGATGCAAGTAGTCATTGTGAGGATTCCCCCACTACATGTTATAAGTGACATTGTTTCATTTCCCTGCCATTTTGGAGCTTTTTAAGCCCATCTACATTTAAATCCTTCATCCAGTCAAGGGTAGATTCTCGTGCCCCTTTCTTAATCCTGAGGAAGACCCCGACGTAAGGACCCAAACAGCCTACTTAACTTTTAGGGTTGAAACGTCGACTACATCACTGCCCTATGCCAGTTTGTTCAACAGTGCTTGTTTCACTGTGATAGTGTATTGCTGTGACGAGGGGGACCCGGGGACCCGGGACACCGAGACTTGAACCCCCCTAATGTGTACCGAACCCTGTTGCTCACACCCTTTCTCACGCAGCACCCGGAACACTGGAAGGACGACGAGCACCTATCTCGACCCGAGTCTGACTCGACCGACGAACACTGTTTCTTTAACTGGGCGGAACTGGATCCGAGTCCCGCCCACGAGAACTTGGTAAAACCCTGCCGTGAACCTGTACAGGTGTGTGATTCACCGGGAGGAGTAGGCGGTCCGAAGGACATGGAGAGGAGAGGCGGATTGGAGAGACTGACAGGAACGGAGGACGCGAAAAGAACCGGAGGTGAAACTGACACCGAGAGCGGAGACATCAGAGGAGTCCGGATTACAGAGGAGGAGGCGGAGGCGGGAGGCGAGGCAGGATTGAGAGACGACGACTACAGCAGCAAGCCAGGAGGCCAACGAGAAGGCGCTTCGCCCAGCCACACTTCAAGGGAAGTGTGGCTTGCACAGGTACGATCTCGCTTTGCGGGCTGGGTTGGACGTAGGTGGTACAAACCGCCCTGAGAGACACACGGCATCCTTTGCACCAAATCCCCAACCCTATCTGCACTATACCGACACCTAGGTCTTGGGTGAAGTGTTTATGCACGTGTGATCCTCACTACCCTCCCCTGTGCACTGTACATATATTCACAAGGACTAAATCTGCCCCTTGTTTCTGTTTTCCGAGCTGGAAGGCACAAGAGCAGAGGACCGGACTACCTGTCCCAGAAGCCCGAGGGAAAGAAGGGGAACCGGACCAGAAAGACGCCGAGAGCGACGTTCCGCCATAGAGGCTGCAGCAGAACTACCCCTTCCCTACTATCGAAAACAGATACATAGGCGACGCATACTAAAAATAAAGCCTGCGTTACCCACAGTACCTGTCTCCGTGAGTCTATTCCCATCGCCCATTTCACAATTGCAAACAATGGCCTTTTTCGTGTTTTCATGATTATTTTGTAGCCGAGTGAAGCCAGCTCTCATTGCGATGTATTTGATGTCACTTTCTTTCTTTAGAACTCCCCCAACCCTCACAAAGCGCACCTTACTATTTCCCCTTTCCTTTCCCCACCTTGTGGGGCACTTGATATGATATGATATCTCAGGTTTATTCTGATGCTCAATATGATTAAATAATTTTTAACAGTTTATTGTGTTGTGTAATTTGAATTAATGCCGGCTGGCATTTAATTACTAGTTTTCTGAATTATAAGCCTGGGACTACCCCCTCTCTGTACTGTATTCTACCCAGGTCCCAGGACTTGTCTGGGTTTACCCTTTTTGTGTAACTAATTGGATGCACTGTGGACAGCATTATTATAGAAGAATTCTGTTAGTGGTAAGTAGGTAGCTCAATCACTTTGGGTGGAATTGCAAATACAGCAGAGATACTACTCAGGACCCTGATTTAGGTGTTCACTCTGATCGTTGGCTTGGGAATGAAACCCAGCGGACAGGGCTACCTTTATGTGAAGAGATTTACACAAGTGTTTCCAGACCTGGGATATATATACTGGGTCCTCGATCGGATATAATGGACTTCGGTAGGCCATGACGATGAAAGCTTTCCTGTATGAAGATCTTTCCTAACTCCCTCGTAGTAGGCAATTTCTTCAAAGCGATAAAATGTGCCATCTTAGAAAGCGAGTCCACCGTCACCATAATGACTTATTTTCCTGAGGGCGGGTGCAAGGAAGAAATAAAAACTGTGGACACTGTATACTATGGTGCTGGATGAACAGGTAGAGATTGAAGCAATCCCACATGCCTGGTATGAGAAGTCTTGGCTTGAGCAAAGGTCAGACAGGAGAATACATATACTTTGGTATCTTCTTGTGCTGGTGGCCACCAAAAGGAACAAATAACTAATTTTAGACTATTCTTGAAATCACAGTGACCATTGATGGGAGAATTGTGACACATTTGTAAATCCTCCAGTTGCACTTTCCTAGTAGGGAGAAACAGTGCCTTTTCCTTTTCGTAATGTGTATCTCGTTGGTTAAGCTGAGGGGTGATATTTTTTCAATATTCATTGGTTAAAGATGCATTGGCTGACTGTACTGTTTCAAGAAATAATTTACCTGTACCAATGACACACTGTGGTTCTATGATGTTTTGTTGAGGAAGATTAGGACCTTCAGGATATTGCTTTGACATTGCATCTGCCAGATTGTTTTGAAACCTGGTAGATAGGTAATTATGAAGTCGTATTGATTGAAAAACTAGTTCGACCTAGCCAGGCAAACTATTCTGGCACTGGATAATGCAAAGACATTGTTAGTTCTTATGGTCTGTCCTGATTTCAAAGTGTTCTTTAGTACCCCATAGAAACTATCTCCATTCCCTACAGGCAAGTTTCATCACTAATAGTTCTTGCTCAAGAACAGAGTAGTCCCTTTTGGAATCTGAAAAGACGTGACAAATAAAAAACAGGGTGTTCAAGCCCATCATCTTCTTGTTTTTGGAGTAGGACAGCTCCAACTGCCCTGTCTGTCTGTCTGTTTTGATTATAAGTTTCTTGGTAGTATCGGGATGTCGAACGATAGGAGCTTGAGTGAAGACCTTCTTTGAGGTCTGACAAAACCCTTCTTGCAGCTTCAGTCCACTTGAAACCTTGTTGGAGTTGTTCATTCTTTAATGTTTGAGAAATTAAACTTGTCTGGTTGGCAAAATTGTCATTAAACTAACAATAGCAGTTTGTCAACCACAGGAAACATTGTCTTTCTTTAATCTTTGAAGGTGATGGCCAATCCTGTATACCTTTTATTTTTTGTGGGTCCATTGCATTTTCCTGTCTTGTTGATTTCATAACCCAAATATTCAACTTTGGGCTGGTCAAACATGATTTTTTTCTGGTTTACAGAACAGGCTGTTCTGGCATAACCTTTCAATGACCTTGAGTGACACGCGTAAGGGGAAGGTCGGGGCTTGATGAATAGACAAGAATGCCATCCAAATATATTACCACGGTCTGGTTTAAAAGATCTGTAAATAGGTCCATAAATCTTTGGAAGATAGAAGGATCATTTGTCAGTCCGAAGGTCATAACTCGATAATCAAAGTAGGCCAAGGGTGTTCTGAATGTGGTCTTCCACTCATCTCCTTCTTTGACTCAAAGGAGATGATAAGCACCCTGAAGATCAAGTTTGGTAAAGAATTGTGCCCCTCTGACTGATTCTATAATGTCCTTCACGAGAAGCAAGGAGTAGCTGTCTTTTATAGTGACTTTGTTCAATCCTCTAAAGTCTATACATTGATGTAGGTCTTTTGTCTTCTTAGGTACAAAGAAGAGGGGTGCCCCGGCAGGCGCTGAGAACCATATAATTAGAACACCGGAGACTTTCTTCAAGGTTATGTTTACAATATTTCCTTCTCTGGCTCAGTGAGGGAATACACTTTTTTAAAGGGAACTGTGGCTCCAGGTTCCAGATGGATAGCACAATCAAATTCTATGTGAGTAGGTATGGTCAGATTCTATGGTTTTTCGAGCATGGCTGAATACATCTGAAAGTTGCCAGGGACCCCTTGTATGACATTGATGGAGTTGCAATAGGCATCTCCTTTGTATTCCTCAGTAGCATAACAAAACTATTTACAAAAATGTGAGGACAAGGCGATAGAGCTTGTTTTCCAGTTGATATAAGGATTTAGCCTGACCAGCCAAGGGATTCCCAAATCATTATATGGTTGTGAGAGGCTGTAAGATCAAAAGACAACCACTCTTGATGCCTTCCAAAAGTTAACCTTAAAGACGGTGTCATATCCTTTCCCGGTCCAACTCAAGAGACAAGTGGGTTCCATCAGTAGTATGTACTTGTTCAGGTGTTTCTTTAGGAAGTCAGAGTATTTGTTCTTCCATGGCTTATTTTTCATCCAGATACATTCTGCTTGCACCGCAGTCTAACAAGGCGAGTACTTTCACCTCTGTACCTCCTAGAAGCATAGGCAAGAGAAAAAGAGAATGTTATCTTTCTTTTGAAGAACAGATTGAAGGAATACCAGACCATCCCACCCTCACCCTTCTTTCAGAGGGCAGGACCCAGCATTTCCCGACGACTTCTAGGACAAGTACGGAAGCTACAAATTGAATGGCCAGGAGAACCACAATATAAACATAGGGCCCAATTACGATGCCAGACAGAAAAGCTGTCCCCAGCCACGGTGACGGAAAAAAATCCTTCCACATGACCTGCTGAATGTCTGTGGATCAGATTACGATGCAATGTATGCCAAATTAGACCGTTGCTGCCGGATGACACAAAATATGGTCCACCACAAGCGGATAAACTGCAAATCCGACCACAGTGGTTGGGGAAGGCTGTTCAACGGCCTGGAAAGGCCGCTCCTGCCGCATATGACCGCACGGACAATTACGATGAGAATGCAGGCATTGCAGACTGATCACTGCTTCTGACAACTGCACACGCACTTAGGCCAAATTAATGGTGGATGCAACCAACTCCACAACAATGCCCAAAGTGTGCCTGTACACCCTGATGCCCTCAATTACAACACACATGCCACAATGACACACCCAAACTTGCTCCTGGTAAGGAAATACATGTGCAGCATGGAAGAGACATCTGGAAGCCACCAAACATGTGTACACACACACATACCAAAGTACAAAAGCAAACCACCCCAGGACCTACATCCTTTGCACACCACAAGGCAAGACGGAGAGACAGGACACCATTGACTCAGACAGCACAACTTCAAACCCACCTATCTCCACACAACAACACTCTCACCCACACACTTCACACACCTCACATATCTCCACCACCACCCTGCACCCTGCACCCCTCACCCATTTGCACCATGCCCCCCAAGAAAATGCCCAAATCCAAAGACTGAGATTGAAAAGTGATGGTAGGCAAGACAATCAGGGGAGAACCACATGTGTTTGGTAACCTGGTCAAACACACCGCACTTGCGTGCAACAATCTGAAGTTGGCATGTATCCACAGCTAAGTAAATGCCGTAGGGACCACCATACACACTGTGTGTGACATCAGGAAGCCATGGCTCGACCTCAAGGGCCGGCCCAAGCTCCAGGCCCAGAGGAACCAAGCGGCGGCTCAGAAATCTGCTAGCGGCTCTGCCATCCCAGCACTAACCTTCACTGAATGGTAGGAGAAGGTGCCTGCCATAATGCATCCGGAGAATCTCACAGGAATCAAAGGGGGACTGGAGGCTGGTAAGTACTAACAAAATGAGCACAGCACACTACAATGTACTGTTGAGCACAAGTGTGCTCCAATCGCCCACCCACATCTAACTCATGTTGAATGCACGCTTGCAATATGAGTGGCAAACAAGGACATCATTTTCTTACTCAACTTCACCCCACAGGTAGGTGGTCACTCATGCACCTTGGCCTCTCTCCCAAATGGCATGGCTCACCCTCCTCACCCGACAGCCATGAGCCAGCGAACACCGTCAAGAGTGCCTCCTAACAGGTAGCTAGCCATCTGACTGGGGAGGGGTTGTTGAGACCTGACAGCAAGACCACAACTCCCACAAGGCCCTTTGACTCCCCTCTGTTGATAAAGGTGAATATCTGCACAAACAAACTCTTTATGGCAACATTCGAATGATGAAAAAATGGGGAAGTTATGACTATGTTACAACCCAGAAATAAAGCTAAGTTGTGACTATTAATGCAGGTTATCATACAGCTCTTTGATGACAGTTCCTAGGTCACTGTCCTATGATAGGTTTGTGACTTCTGTACTGCTACTTATACAGGTATCTCTGTGACAAAGGCAGTACCCCACTGAGCTATCCACATCAAATTCAGTTTATCTGCATTTCGGAACTACCAACAGACAAAAGATTGGCAGGATCATTAATCACCAGTTATCTGGACATTTTCGTGTTGCCTTACATCCGTGGCTGAGCCTTGATTAATATACAAATTGTTGAAATTAACTATACAGGAAGTATGTGTCTTGCTGGGCCTAGCCTGATGATTTTGAGAAGATAAAATAGTCAGACATTCTCTCACCTGCTCGGTTCCTATTCACTGCCTGATCTGATAAGCAGCTGCAGTGGCCAGGTAAGGTGAATCCGTAAGAATAAACATTTCCTCTCCCTTAGGAATTGAAAAGTAGATATCCATGCAGCAGAACGGTTATGGTTACCCGGTGCAGGAGAGAGTATTTGTCCCCTTCGCCAAGCCCATATTTTAGCTGCACGGGTAGGCGGGGACGCAGCCCACCTTTTCGAGAGGAGATGTGTAATTGGGAGTGCCTGTGGGAGAGGGCTCTGGCCCAAATCCGCAACTCCAAGAACAGAAAGATAATCAATGTACTGAAGAACGTTTCACATGAATCTGGCCATTTACTACTGGCCTTTGTGCCATCACTGCCAGGGCCACGGATCATGTTTGGGTGGGCCTGGCCCGCTAGGACTGGGCATGCTCCCAGCTCACATAATGCCCCTTCACATCTGCCAATTCATCCCTCCTCAAGAAGTGGACATGACTGTTCTTATAAATCATCAATGCTAAATAGGACGTCATGCACCACCAATCTGAACATGAGCTGTGACATCCTACCAGTACTGTAAAGCCCAGTATGGAGCAGAGAAATGCAGTGCAGCCATAACCTTTACTGTTGCGGAAAATGCAGCCGAATGTATTCTTTTGGACTTCACATGAGAATCCAACTGGGCACATGGGTTCCGTAGTGTGCAGGGATCCAAACAGACTTTCTGGTTGATTTCGATGTCCTCCATCGTCACCAGGTCGGGGACAGGTCGAAGGATGGGTATTCTCCTCCTACATATGTCAGGGTACATACGCATGAGCTGAGTTATAGATGAGATGTGGTGAACAGCTTATCCAGACACTCACACAAACACAACATTGAAGGGACTCATGGTCATGTGAAATGCACAAGTGACCTGCCTTCAGACATTGTTTTTCTGCGCTCACTCGCCATACTAACACTACAACATCCAAAGAAGTCGATGTGTATGGCATATAGTACACTGCTATATCAAGGATGAGATGCCAGGTGGTTTAGATGGCACAGCACTTGTGTTTCCCAGTTTTAGTGCTGAGTTGCATGTAGCTGCTGTCACTGTACGATTGCAAACCTTAGTCCCCCTATTCACGACAACATTGCAAAATGGGGGCAGTGAGTGTCATCTGGACAATGCAACATGGATGTACAGCACGGGGGACAGACACATGTGGACTTCATGGGGTCAGTCCTGCGTGAGTGTGTGAGGATTTGGCGTCACTGATATTGCAATGTTCACCTGAATGAGGCACAAATGCACATTAATTGTGTATACATCCCCACATGGCTTCCAATGTCCGATGATGTGGGTCGGAGCTATGCTTGTTTGTTCCACATGTGCAATTCTATGACGTGAGGGTGGACATTTACAGCCAATGGCAGCTGGGCAGACTGCACGCCACACCAGTACGTGTTTTGGAAACGCTAGGGATTACAAGTATGTCGGATTTGCAGACAATGGACTCCTCTTTTTTTCTGCCTATATCACTGGCCAAGAGATACCAGTCAGATGTCAAGGGATATACAGGCGATGTTCACAATTTGGATATTTCATCACACAACATTGGTACAGTATGAGAGACCTTTGTCCTTTTGGACTCCTTCACCCATTTAAGTACATGTTGGCCACGAAGCATGGCAATGTATGTCAATTCTCTCTGCTTTCTTGGACATACCATATGTGTGATGACTTCACTCATGGGTCCCACTCTCCCATACCTTCACAGTGTAGTGAGCAGCTGGTCACTGTTCTAGTTGTTCTGATGTACCAGCCATTCCCAGAGGGCTGGCTTACCCCCAACCTACAGCCACCCAGCACAGGCGTCACTTGACCTGTGACCCTGCAAACAAATGGGGCAGGACACACGTGCCCTGGGCCAGTTCTCCCATACAAGTATTGTGTCAGTGTGTGTGGTGACTTAATATGCATGGGGGCCTCGTGGCCCACAAGATTTAACATGGGGTACACCAATAACTTTAGGCGAATGAGTTTTGATGTGTTATGCAATTCGCATGGCGACAATGCAAATGCAATATGTGTTCGCAGGCGTGGTACCTGGCATCCACAGTGATGACACTCATTGGCCCCAATTGGAAGTTGTAGGGTTGCGGTCGCAGCTTCCATACCACCGCGGTGTGACATACACTACGCGAATGAGCCATCAGCCAATGTGAGCCTCCAGTGACTTACATATTTAGAAATTGCGGTGTGCATGCTCTGCAACTGCGGGGCTCGGTATTGCCCGCAATTGCCTTCAGGGGCACAGAGGGTCACTCGTGAGGATTGGGTGGGCTCGCACTTTGCATTTGGCAGGGTGCCACATTCATCTTGATGCAGCCACTCTTGCTGGGAGTTGTAGTTGTTCAGGGGTTGCATGTGTGGTTCATTGGTACGTACCTCTGCTGTTGAGCACGGTGGCGTCTTGTCTACTGGAGGTACAGCAGGCAGTGAAGCGGGAAGGCCTGTAGCGCAGGATCCCTGGCCGCTCGGGGGGTTTTGATGGATTCGGTATCGGCTCTTCCTCTCCGTTGTCGTTTTTCCTCCATCCGCGACATGGTGGTATTTATGCGACGATGAGAAGGGCTGTCTGCAACATCGTAATCTATTTGGTGGATGGAACATGTTCCAAATTCTTGTCCTGCTCTATTGGCTCCGTGCACCACCCTTGCATATGCAAAAAACGAGCGGAGCCTGACAGACCACGCCGGAAGGTAAATGGCCTCTGTGGGACCATTGTATTTTTTGGCGGTCACAATGAGTGCACCTGGAGTGGGAAAATGAACGTTTCCACCACCGCCACCAGCACGGATGGCCTGCCGTCTAGGATCGTAATAGGCCCCATAATCCTTGATTCAGTCTATGTTCCCATTCGGTCTTGGACAGTGGTAAGGCCTATCTGCATAGGCTCTTCTCCTGTCAAAGATGATGTTTCAGACAGGGAAGCATTCATCCTGCGAATATTGGCATATAACATTCCTGTATGTTGGTGGATACGACCCATACGTTTCTCCAACCTGCGTTCATTGATGCAGTATTCTAAAGATAAAGCTAAATCCATCAAACCAGCCATTGCCTCAGCACGAGTGGAATGCACCAACTCGTCCTTGATTTCTTCATGAAGACCTCAGTGAACGAAAGTAATTAGAGTCCGCTAAACCAAGTGGTCTCTGCAGCTAGCTGTTGGAAATGAGTTATGGATCAAGGACACTGTGGTTGCCTTATTAGATATCACACAAAGCTTCTTCTGCTATGGATTCCAAGCCAGGCCTTTTAAACATTTGTCTGAAGGCAGTGAGAAAGGTCATTTAGTTAGACAATTGTGAGTCTTCAGTGGCTACCAAAAGTGTCACCTCTGCTAATGCAGGACCAGACAAGGCAGAGTTCAGATACCCGACTTTGGCTTTGTCTAGTCAGAACTAAGCTGGGAGGAAAGCACAGAATACTATCAAAGAATTCAGGAATTCTTCCAGCGCTTTGCATCATCCGAATAACGAGGATTGGTTGCTTAGACCGTTGGTACATCAGATGCCCTAGCTGCAAGAGCTTGGCATAATGCTAAAGTTTCATCATTGTAGGTCCTGTGCCTGTTGCTGAACACTCTTCATTAGGGCTTGTGCAGCCTCTTCAGATCGTTCTTGAGGAATTGCTTGGGGAACGTCCATGGCATCAAGACAAAACAAGGTTTTGGTCATTGCAATATGTCAGGTTCATCCCTGTACGAACTTCTTTTTCTGACTTGTTACAGGTCTTGAAGATTCTGGTCTGTCCGATGCAGAGGCGGCCCTTTCTGGTAGCCATGGTGCTACTGACTGCGAAACGCCAGGGCAGAGAGTGCCTTCCAGAAGGAGTCCTCAAGAGGAAAAATCCAGTAGGGAAAAAACCTCTGGCTGAAGTGGAGACTCCAGGATAGGAAGGATGGCGAGAGATAACCAGGGCACAGGACCAGGCAGAGGATAGATAACCAACAGAGAAGAGTCCGATAGGAATGAAGGTCCTATAGAATTTGAAATAGGAACGAGATGGCACAACAGGAATGAAGATACACCAACAGGAGCAAAGGTACACCAACAAGAATGAGGACACACATGAGCAGGAAATGAAAGATTCAGCACCTTATATACCGGGACAGGAAGTGATGCAATAGGAAGTGAGCAATCACTATCTTGGATAGTGAAATAGTGGTGAAATGGATATGAAAGGTTACCATTTTAAAATGGTGGAAGAAAACCTTTACCCAGGCACTCTGGGATCAAGGTTGCGGAATCACGGGAAGAAGAGATGCAGGAAAATGACCCCCGAGCAGGAGAATGGATGCTGGAGAGACAAGTGTCCCGGCCCTCCAGGCACCAGGTAAGAGTATTGTGGCCCAAGCAGAGCATCTTACAGGCAGCTACGGTTCCAAAACTGTAACTGAAGCACACCCATGATGCTGCAAAAACAACTTCAGGCCACCTCTTGGACCGAGGCATACCTGAGAGGCGGAAGGAGGGGCTGCGGGCCGAACTACAGGCCGAACTGCTGCCTGCGACGGAACAGATGGAAGTGTCGCAGACTGAACCATGGCTCGCAGTGTAGCAGGCTTCCTTGATACAAGCATTTCTAAAGCTAGAGCTTTTTTCTCATAAACTCTGGAGTGCATGGACACCAGTTGGTTGGTTCTAAAGCTGCAATAGCACCATAGTAAGAGTACAAATTAAACTATTAAATCCAGGGCTTTATTGGTGATGCTGATGGGTAGCAATGCAAGGTTTGACAATATTATATGCTGATACTTTCCCCATTGACATCAGTGGTGTTGTAGTGGTGTGTTATACCATGCATTAAGTATCGGTATTGTCTCTGTTTATTTCAAAGGTTTTGCAGTAGTACAGTATAACAGGTTTATGCTTTTTCTGATATGGTGACATCCTCAGAAAGACAATAGGCCTACTTTATTGATAATGACACCCCTTATATTGTGATTATGCATCTACTTGTCAAGCTGGTCTTCTTGGTGATGCTTGGAACGTCTTCTTTGTTTGTAGGAATCTCCTACTATCTTCATAAGCCGCATCAGATCGTTACTGGGGTCTAGCATTGCTCCACAAAAATAAATCCTGGAAAAAGGGAAAAACTAGACACCAAAAAACACATCTAACTGTCCAGGCAAAACCAAAAAGTGAGAAGCAGGTATAAACAGGAACTGGAGGAAGTCTAGAATCCACTGAATCCATTGAGTGAGCAATCTAGCATAAACAATTGTCACAAAAGTACAAAATGACTCAAAATGCACCCTCCTTTTATAGCGCCTAACAGCAAGTGAGCAATTTCGGAAAATGGTTCAGCCATCTTGAATGGGGAATAAAAAACATTAATTTTAAGTTAAGTAATACACTGCTGTATGTAGGAAATACATCCAAGGAACTGTAGTTCAAACATTTATAGTACCAAAGACTGAGGACTAGAGCCCTCTTGCACTGAAAGTCATGCAGAGAGATCATCCCGTAGTTCCTTTGCGTCAGGGAAACACAATATGATGCTGCCGTAAAACGCCATCACATCCTAGAAAGAAAGTTTGAGGAGGAGAAGCAGTAAATGGTGGAAAGGATAAGCCACGTCTGGCCTGCTTAATCCGCACTGAGCCGCGATGCAGGTGAGGTAAGGGTAAAGTATAGGTGAAGGTATTGGAGTTATAGATTTCTGAATCCACTAGGTGTGTGATGTGTTATGAGGGTGTCACCAAAGTTATTTCCATCTACCTGATTACATATATTTGTAATTAATGCATAGCATTTAGTAGTGTGTATGCAAAAGTACTTTTCTTTTTTACAAGACAAAGCACTTACAGCACAATGATTTATTAACTGTTGTTGCATGCCAGTGTACCGGATTTACTAGCTGCCATCATCTTTCCTAAGTAGGCTTTGAACGGCTCTGCTTCACTTCCCTTAGAAGGTCTAGTGCTACATTGTGGTACTTGGTCCCGAGTAACAAGACAGCTGCTGATTGATTATTAGTAAAGGACTCACATTCTTCATAAATAATAACCCAATTTCCCACAGAGAGTTCAGAGGGCTTTTCAGACACAGCTAGGGTACAAGGTATCATCAACAGAACAGATCATACTGAAACACCATACACTACAATAATGGAATCACATGTGCTGCAAACCATTAACGCTAGAGAACAACAGAGCACATAGCACAGTACAAGAAAACATAATGCAATTGCAAATGTCTGTTGTGTTGTTGTTGTGTTTTGTGTTATTGTGTTATTTTCTATTATGTTGATGTAACATACTTTGTTCATGTGTTGGATTTGTGAGTTGTGTTATTGTCCTGTAATTGCACTACTAATATGTTGCAGGTAGCCCTTGTGTTGTTTAACCAAACCAACTTTGCCACCTGCATGACCGCAGGGTGCTCCTGGAAACATACACAATTCAAACTCCTCATACACACATATAAAGCACTATGAAGCATGGGCCCCTCATGACTCAATAGCTGCATACATTTATACCAACCTTCCTGACACCTACACTCAGCAGAACTCTCACTTGCACATATACCCCATGTATACAAAAGCAGAGCAGGACTTGATGAAAGCCAACTGTCTGAAGCTCAACACTGAGAAGACTAAAGTGCTCATCTTTGGCAACCACGCCTCCCCTTGAGAGGACACCTGGTGGCCCGCATAATAGGGGCCTACTCCCACAATGACAGACCATGCCCCCAATTTCAGCATCATATTGGAAAAACTCAGCATGAAACGACAGATCAACATAGTTGCTTCTGCCTGCTTCTGCACTCTCCAAAGTATCTTCAAATGGCTCCCCATTGGCAGGAGAAACTTAAGCCCTAATCACCATCTGGCTGGACTACGGCAACACACTGTATGCAGCAACCACCCCCGAATGCACGAGAAGACTCCAGAACTCAGTGGACAGAATCATCCTGAACCTGCCCAAATGGAACCATATCACGCTACACATTATGAACCTCCACTAGTTCCCTGTCCAGGAAAGAGGCCAATTCAAGATATTGACACATGCCTACAAACTCCTCCACAACCTAGGACCAGCATACATCAACCACAGCCTGAACTTCCACCAACCATCCAGACACCTTAACTTCACCTCCCTCACCCTTGCATGGACACCGCACATCTGCCGTAGCCACAGCGGAGGCCGTCCTTCTCCTACCTAGCCACCAAGTCTAGGAACGGCCTTCCCCTCCACCTCCAGACATAACCCTCGCTGGCGGGCTTCAGGGAGAACTTAAGATTAAGACCTGACTTTTGGACCAAGCTCAGCAACCTAGTGCCTGGATACCCTCACCGGTGATTAGCAGTGCTTCAAACTTACTGACATTGATTGATTGGCTGATTGATTGAGGTCGCTCTTCTCCCCCAAAGCATGGAACAACCTCCCTCAGAACATCAGGGCCCCCACATCGCTTATTGATTTCTGCAAAAAGCTGAAGACAAGCCTCTTCAAATAACCTAAATGGAGTCCCCAACCTACTCACATGGAAAGCGCCTAGATACCCTCATGGGGGAATAAGCAAGCTATACAAATCTGCATTACATAATATAGTACTATAGTATCTTCAGGTTGTGCTGTTGCTGTGCCCACACAGCTGTCTGTTGATTACATATGCACAAGTAGTCTGGACACAAATTAACACCTCCACTAATCCACTTTATATACAGTGATGAAAGGTATTTGCACCAGGTACTCCATTACTTACCACCAAATACATTTAATAGTGTTAGGCAAAATTGTTTTGCCATCTGGGTGCTCACATTGTGTCATTCCGGACCAAGGTTCTTCAAAACTTCTAAAAAATATAGTAAGGGACATTACATTTAAACGTGTCTTGGATATACAGAAATAGCGAAATGAACCAGAGCATTACCGATTCTTTTAAAGACTCTTAACATTCTTTCACTACCTTTGTATATGTCTTCCGCCTTGAATTTACAAGGGCCCTGTTTGTTAATTGCCCATTGCAAATAATTGCATGCATTGAGTGTGGTATTGGTTTTGTACATCTATTCCGTATACTCTGCTCTTTATTGTATAGAGTACGTTTTAATATCGCAAAGTAAACTCGAATACATTTCGCAATTTTGTAACCACTGCAAGTGTTGATTATTTTTCCCAAATCACTTCCTTTTTCTTCAATCAAGTTTCAGTTTTTATATTGTTTGATGAGTTACTTCAACATTGTAATGTCTTTTAAAAATCAATGAGGTTAAATAAAATATGTTTTTGTCAAAGAACAAAGGCCGCTTTCAACTTAAGACTGAAGAATATCGATGTATTGATGCATTTGTTCCTTCATGGACAAAGCATCCAGGATGAAAGACTCCCTCTGTGAAGATCAGTCCCTTTGCGGCTGACTCACAGCAGGATATGAGGACACCAGAAACACACACTGCACAGAATCATCGTGGATACGTGGTCCTGTAAATGTATTTTGATCCAAAAGAAAATGAGGTGTGAATAGTCCCATAATCAGAATAATGTATACTTAGGAACCTCTAAACCCCCAAAAAACATGTATGTGTTCTCTAATCTCTGCAACTTTTGCAAATTGACCCTCGAATCCAGCAAGCACTTTTAATCTGTTCCCTAGTGGCCGATTCCATTTAACATGAATGTTGCTTTTTAGAGCAGCAACTAAAAGCAGCAGCAATTAAACCTTCTTATCTCTACTGACCCAGCTAATTATTTCTTCTAAACTTTAGACCTGCTCCGCTTTGACTTTAACCCTTCATTCACTCTAATAAAGTCTGTTTTTTACTGCCTCCACAACAGTTTCTTTAATGTCTTATTTCGAACTTTGGGGCATATGCAGGAGGGTCTTGCATTATGCGTGCACCACACAACATGGTACATGCGTGATAGAAAGCTCCAAGGGCCTAATTTATGAGGCCGTGCGTCACTTTTACGCCGCTAGTGCGTCACTTTTTGTGACGCACCAGTGGCGTAAAAAAATGCGCCTTGTTGAGCCATATTTACAAAGTGACGCATCTAAGTAGATGCGTCACTTTGTAAACCCCTGCGCCACATTATACCTACGCCAGGTATAATATATGCAAGGGGGGCGTTTTGACGCAAGATAGGGTCGTAGAAGTGACGCAGTGAAATCTATGACAATTCACTGCGCCACTTCTAGGACACAAATGTGTCAATTTCTTACGCCTGCCTCACAGCAGGCGTAAGACTGACGCAGGCCATTTCACATTGCTGGAATTGCGTCACTTTTGTGACACACTCCAGCAATGCGTCACTTTTGCGCCATACAGATATGTCAGAAATACTGACGTATCTGTAACTCCTTGCACAATGATGCGTCATACTGCAAATATGACGCATCATTGGTGTAGCAAGGAGGGCGCAGTGAAAAGTGAAGCATTGCTGTTTTCACGCAGCGATGCGTCACTTTTCATAAATGAGGCCCCTGGTCATTTTCTTTTTTTTTTTTAAACTTTATCGTCAGGAATGCAGGATACATAGTTTCAATAACATAGGCATTTCACGCTCAATTATCAGTTTTTGCATAATGAGGAATAAACGATATGATTGACCGTATTACAACATATAACTTTTGTTACCTTGAGTATGACATGAGGTTGTCAGAATCAATTATTACATAGAAAGTATTCAGTTCCATACCTTGATGGTAACGGAGAAGCAGAGTATTAATAGGCAAATGTACCCGCCCCTAACAATTTCAATGTGTAGCAAACATCAAAAAACTATAAAACCCAACTAAAGTCATCACTCGACAATGAAGCACATATTCTCACAGTCAACGGTAGGCCTCGTCATACATTCTTCACTGTATCCCAGGTACCATTGCAACCCGTTCCCTCCCCGCACACCTCATTGTACAGTGTAAGTACCCAGACCGTCTAGTCATCGTCCTCTTCGGACTCCGAATCCTCACCTTCCGGCAAGGGTGCACACGGCTCTCCCCTATATTTGTTCCACGGTAGCCAAACCTTGTTCCATTTACGGGGGCAAGCCCGTAGCACATAAACTGCCCTTTCCTTCACCATTAGGAGGTCCATATATCTGATCCAGCCAGCCACCGTAGGCAGTTCCGGAGCACCCCACTTTTGCGCGATATCACGTTTCGCCACAGTCACAGCTAAAGTAACCCACAGCTGTCCACACCTGTTCAGGTCAGTAGGGTCCCAGATGTTCAACAGGCATTTACGGGGTTCAGGTAGGACCGACACTTCAATGGCCTGGGAGACTGTGTGCATGATCTGTCTCCACACTTCTTGGATTTGAGGGCATTCCCACAATGTGTGAAACAGAGTACCTTCTTCCCCGCATCCCCTGAGGCAGTAAGGGTGTGGTGCCCTTTGTATTTTGTGGAGAAGTGTTCTGGTGTAGTAGGTGCGATGTAAAATCTTGAGTTGCACTAAACGGAACCGCGCCGATATGCCTACCTCTCGTGGTGATGCAAGGGCTTCGTTCCACTCTGTGTCATCCATCTCACCTAATTCCTCAACCCACCTCTCCTTAAGCTTCCGAGTGGGCTCTGGCAGGTTGTTAATCATTTTTTTATAAGTGAGAGAGGTCGCTTTTTGCTCCATAAATTCCGTCAGCAACCTGTCCTCTAGGGGTGACGATTCAGGGAGTGTGGTTTCGGGTGGAATTGCCTGCATTAGAGCGTGTCTGATCTGCCCATATCGGAATGCCTCAGTGGAGCCCATGCCATATTGTTGTTGGAGTTGTGTAAATGCAATCACCGCGCCCTTGTCCCAGAGGTCCCCAACCACTGAGATCCCGATGTGGTCCCATTGCGCGAAACCCCTACATGACCGTAAGTTACCCAGTGCTTTAGTGTCCCACAGTGGCGTCATCCTGGTTATCTTCCCCTTCCAGCCCAGACGGGATTGTGCTGTGTGCCATAGTGTCGCTGTATGAAATGTTGGGCCGAGTAGGTTCCTCACACGCAACGGATTGTATAACACTGCAAGCATGCCGTCTGTTCCCAGTTGTGCCCAGTCAGCCTTGTAGGCGGGGTCCCCCCGCGGGGTGTGTATCCAGTGATTCATTATTTTAAGTTGGGATGCCCAATAATATAATTGGAGATTGGGTAACGCAATTCCTCCCTCGTACCAGCTTTTCACCAGTTTTTCCTGCGCTATCCTTGCTGGGCCATTGCTCCACAGCAAGCTGGAGAGCAGTGCAGCAACCTGCTTAAAATATCGCCGGTGCACTACATATGGAGAGTTTTCCAGCACATATAGAAACCTCGGGAGAGCCATCATTTTATACAGTGCCGCTCGCCCAAGGAGGGTTAACGGTAGAGTAGCCCAGTATTTAACGTCCGCACGTAAGCGCGTGATAGGTGGCAGTAGGTTTTTGGTATAAAATTCCGCGGCATCAGTGGTAATGAAAATTCCCAAATACTTAAAGGAGGTGGTCGTTACTGTTAGGGGGCATTCGTCATGTAGAAGTGGGTTCGGGCCCTTAAGTACGTATATTATGGATTTGGACCAATTCAGGGTATACCCTGACGCCCGGCCGTGTTCATCGCACAGCGCCAGTAGGGCTGGAACTCCCTCGGTTGGATTGATCATGTATATTAGCATATCGTCCGCATATAAGGAGACTTTGTCTTCCCAGCCGCTCTCCCAGGTAATGCCTCGGAATAGTGGCGTTGTCCTAAGCAGAATTGCCAACGGCTCTAGCACCAATGCAAAGAGAAGGGGTGACAGTGGGCACCCCTGCCTAGTTCCGCGCCCCAGTGGGAATGGAGGTGAAATGTGACCATTCGCAGCCACCTGCGCGACCGGTGACATGTAGAGCAACCGCACCCACGCAAGGTATTTTGGGCCGAAGCCCATGCGGGTCATGACCGCGAATAAGTATTCCCACTCTACCATGTCGAACGCCATTTTGGCGTCCAGTGATAGAATCACAGCTGGGTCCGAGAGTCGATGTGCCCGCGCCAGCACCCCATGCACCCTCCGTAGGTTCAGAGCCGTACTCCTGTGTGGCATGAAGCCCGATTGATCGGGGTGTATCAGAGTACTCAGGTGCTGGGTTAGACGACTGGCTAGGAGCTTCGCCAAAATCTTCGCTTCAATGTTCAGTAAGGAAATGGGCCGATAAGAGGTGCATTCAGTAGGTGGTTTGTTTGGTTTCGGGATGGCTACTATCGTGGCCGTGCGCTGATCGATTGAGAGCAACGCTTTCTCTACGCTGTCAGTGTACATATCCAACAGTGGGCCGGCCAATGCCGAGGCATTCGCTTTATACCACTCTACAGGGATCCCGTTGGGCCCCAGCGCTTTGCCGGACTGTAATGCCTGTATCGCCAACTGGATCTCATCCTTCGTCAAGTCTGTGTCTAGTTCTTGTTGTGCAGTTTGTGGAAGCTCAGGGATATCGATGTGCCCAAGCGAGGCCAGTGCCTCCTGTTCCGTGACGGACCGAACCGGGGTGTATATTTCCTGAAAGTAGCCTGCTAGGGTGCGAACTATGTGGTCCGGGTGTGTCTGTAGCCGGCCCTCACGATCGTATAGTCTTTGGATCCCTCTGTTAGTGCCGCCCCTTTTGTCCAACCACGCCAGCATCTTCCCGGCCTTGTCTCCAACGTCATAGATTCGGTGTGCGGTGTTTGCTAAATGACCCTGAATGATCGTCTTGAGGTGCGCCCGGTGTTGCTCCTGTCGTAGGTGTAACGTGTGTGTGTTGTCAGGGGTGGGGTCCGACATGTGAGCAGTGTTCGCTGCGTGGAGTGCCAATTCCAAGGTAGCAAGTTCAGCATTTGAGTCTCTCTTATGGCCAGTGATCGCCGCTATGGCTGCGCCGCGCAGAACCGTTTTGTATGCCTCCCAGAGCACCGTGGGTGAGGAGACTGTTCCCGTATTTTCGCTAAAGTAGTGTTTTGTGGCCAATTTAAGTTTTTTCCTGATTCCAGGGACCAGTAAATAATTGGGGTAGATCGGATATGTTCTGGCGCGCTTCTTTTCTCTGGTAGTAAGATGGATGGATATTGGGGAGTGGTCTGAGATGCCCCTGGGTAAAATTTCTAGCTTGTCTATGGACCCCAGTCCCACCCCCAAAAAGAAGAAGTAATCGATACGTGAGAGGCTGTTATGTGTGGATGAGTAATGCGTATATTGAGTTGCCGCAGGGTTCAGTTGTCACCACACATCTGTGAGACCCAGTGCGCTCAGGAAGCCAGGAAGCGTGGCAGCTCCCCTCGGGCGTTCCCTTATGGGAAAGGTGTCCAGTAAGGGGTCTGCTATAGCATTGAAGTCTCCACCAATAATTATATCACCCTCCGGGAGGCCAATGAGAAAGTGCCCAAGCGCTGGCAGTGCAGTAGAGTGTAGTGCTGGGGGGATGTATACGGACACCACATTGAGGGTTTTCCCCTCCCACTGTCCGGAGAGCGCAGCAAAACGCCCCTGATCGTCCGTCTTGTGACTATTAACCATAAATGATGAGTTTTTTTTTAGGAGTATCCCAGTGCCTCTGGAGCCCGTGGTGAACTCGGCATGTACTGCCATGGCATACCCGCGCCTATCAAGTGCCTTGCATGCATTCCCTACCAGGTGCGTTTCTTGAAGCAGGACCAGCTCAGGCCCCTGGCGCTTGATGGTCTGCAATACCAAACCTCTTTTAATTTTATCCCCCAGCCCTCTGACATTCCACGTAAGCAGTTTCAGCGGTGGCACCAGTGTCATCGCAAGGGCGCCCTCAGTGCGCGCAACTTGTGTATGTTGTGCCATGTAGAGGCGAGACCAGTGATACTAATGTGCAGCAGTATGGTGTTACCTGCATGTAGTGATACGTTCCGGAGTGCCAGGTATGGACGGCCTGTAGTGTGACTGTGTGTCTAACACAAGTAATGTATGCAGTGATGACCAATAACCATAACCATAACTTTACAACTTTCCCCCCCCACCCCCTCCCTGCTCCCCTGCTCCACGGACGAAATCCCGCCCGCATCCCCAACTTGGCAGAGTGCTTAGTCCCTTCCCTATCTATTCTTACTTGCTCGTGGGGTTGGTGAGTCCCCTACAGGCACCGGCCAATGCCCGCCCTACTCAGCTCCATCAGCCTCGAAGTCCCAAGGGCTGCAATCGTATTGTTCCTTATGCAGCTTAGTCAGTCAACCCTCGACAGGTTGTCCGGAGTCAAGTGGGTCCCTCTCGAGATCAGATTCCAGTCCTGCGGCGCCTCCTTCAGTTGTTGGGCTAGTCGACTGGTGTTCCGTCGTCCTCCCGTTGCGTTGGTTTTGGCGGTCTCTGTGCGGGCGTTGGGGTTGGCCCATCTGCCTCCATCCATCCAGCCGTTCTCGCGCCACCTCAGGCGTGTCGAAAAACCACGTCTTACCCTCGGCTACGATCCGCAATTTGGCGGGGAAAAGCATCGAATAGGGCAGGCCCCTGTCACGTAGCGCCTTTTTCACTTCAGTGAAGGACTTCCGGCGTCTGGCCACCTCAGCTGTATAGTCCGGAAAGAAGGCCAGAGTCGAGTTCTGAATTCTTACAGGCGGCGCGACCCTTGCCGCCTGCAGAATGGCGTCTCTGTCTCTAAAGTTAAATAGTCTAGCCAGTACAGGCCGCGGCGAGGCTCCCGATTTGGCCGCACCTCCAGGGACCCGGTGCGCCCTTTCAACAAAGAAGAAGTGTGACAGGCCTTTAGGTTGCAGTTTGGTTTTGATAAGGTCCTCGACGTACAGGTCCATGGCGCCCTTCCCTTCTGATTCCGGAAGGCCCAGGATGCGGACGTTGTTTCTTCGTGAGCGCCCCTCTTGATCATCCAGCTTTTCCTGCAGTTGTTTAGTGACTTTTTCCATTCGCTCCATCGCCACCTGCAGATCTGAAGTGTCTTCAATGAGTGATTTGGTAACCACCTCCACTTGAGACACCCTTTCCGACATCTTCTTAAAGTCTGCTCTTAGCAAGTTGACTTCGGAGGAAATAGTGCCCACTGTCGCTTGTACCTCTGTGAGGGTTTTCATAATGTCTTCCAGGGTAACTTTCCCTGCCCCGCTCGCATCCGCAATCGCACCATTGGAGTGGCGCCCGCTTCCCTGCGAGTGTCCGTGCTGAGTATACGCAAATTTATCAAGTTTCGCTTGCGCCGACGCACTCCTCGCGCCTTTGCCCGCCATAGCGTCGTATTTGCTACTGCACCTCCCGGTCTCTGTAGTAGTGCCGGTAACAACTGGCCGCGGGCCGCACGCTCCCCCGGTCACCAGGCCGTGTGTGTTCGTGTGGTGGTCCTATGAGAGAGCAAGAGCCTGAAGTGCCACGCACAGTACCCCTTTATATCCCGGTCGGGCTCCGCTACAGCCAGGAGGCCGTTCTCTGATGTTTCGCCGTGTGGCCCACCACGTGTGTACTCTGTCCCTTTGCGGCCGTTGCAGTATGCCGCGCTGCGATGCTGCGCTGCGGCGTCGGCGGTCTCTGGGCAGGGAGCTCCCCGCAGGCAGCGGTGGTGTCCTGCTGTGTCTCTGAGGTTCAGTGTCAGGGCGGGATGTCCCACTTAAGCACGGTCCCTTCTTGCGGGTCGGAGTACCCTATGGACGCCGCATCAGGATGGTATGCAGGTGCCACGAGACAAGGAGCAATGTCAGCTCTACCGCAGTCTCGGGCGAAAGTCCGATTCACAGAATTTCGGGTGTGCGGTGGATCTCCGGCTCACCCCCTCTCATCTCGCAGCAGGAGCGGTGTGCCCGGTCATCCGGGGATCTCAAAAATGGCGTTGCCAAGGATCAAGGACGTCTCCGCTGGCGAGGGCGCTCACTCCAAGGTCGGGAGATGTGCCCAGCCTGTCCCGGGTGCAGCAGCCGCATCCGTGTCCACTGTAGTTCGCGCCGGTCACATGAGGCGCCAGAGCTTTTCTTCACTCGGAGGTCCGCGGGCGCCGGCTGGTATCAGCGCCCCCCAGCCGATCAGGGCGGACTTCCGCCCGGGTCCGCCAGTCACGCCAAGGCGGTGCTGCCGGGCAGGCAGAGGCCCCAGTACGCCTCTGCTGAACGGAACCCTTTCCACCGCCGGATTTTCGTCGGGAGCGGATCAGTGAGCGCCGCTTGCTTCCCCAAGCCGATGTCACTCCTTCAGGCGGGTGTAAGTGCGGATGAATGTACGGATTTGTGTACGGGCCGGTATGCCTCCAGGAGCTCCCGCTTTAGGCAGCCGCCATGCTCGGCAGTTGGCCACGCCCCAGCCGCCCCTGGTCATTTTTATGAAATAGCCATTCAGAGACACTCTGTGTGGCTTTGAATGGCTTTGAATGGCTTCATAAATATGGAGCAATGCAACCCAATGCAAATCGCTGTGTTCCATTACGCTGCACAATTGAGGTGTTCCATGGGAAATGTTGTGGGTCCTCCCACAGAAATCCCATAGTTTTTGACTCATTTCCAGATTTACTAAACCTGGTAAAGCTGGGAATGCGCCAAAAAGATACGCCTCACCGGGTTAGACATAATGAGGAGAAATGTCTTTATTTCTCCCAGAATTTTCCTCTTTCTATGTGTGCTGCATTCTGCAGGTACCCGAAAGGTAAATAGCCTATTGGCTCCTACTTTACACTCCCCGTGAAGCAAGAACTGAGGACCAGCTGAGGACTTTTGACGCCAAACCCTGCCTGCCTGCATCTGTCCCAACAATCACAACAAACCCAGTTGTCTTGCCGCTGTGCATCTGCCAAGAATCCCAGTGGGCTGCCATCACATTGCAAATTTGCAGCAATCTCCCTCGGTGTACAGGTGCTACTCCCTTACAGATTGCAGGCACCACAAAGCAAAGTCTGCTCCACTGTTCTGCTGTCCTCCGGTTTCACCAATGCAGCAGCCACCCAGGAAGAGAGGTTCATGTTCTAGAAGGTCCGACCCCTTGCAGCAAACAAAGCATGCTTAAGTCCAATCTGGACTCCACCAACTCCAAGACTTAGCAGCCATAGAGAGACATCAGCATTGCAGAGACCCACTTTGAGAGTGTCCCAGCTGTCCTGTGTTTGCACTCTCAACTGGTGAAGATGGACAACAGTGAGTGCCCACAACGCACAAGCCCACAAAACTAACCACTCGGCACCTGAACACTCCAGCCCGGTTTTCCGAGAACCCACTGTGCTTCCTTGCTCCCAGGGCCCTAATGAACAGAGTTCCCTACTGGGACCTCCCGGACTTGTCTCCAAGACCCCTCTGAAGTCTGTTTCTAGGTGCAGCCTCTCCCCTGTGGTGTAGCGTTCAAAGATACCAACCCAACCAGCTCCTCTGCACCCCTGTTGCTCCAGGGCAGGTAAAGACTAAGTGCTGATGGTTCTTTGGACATTGGCCCCATACCACGTTACCTTCTGAAGGGGACCCCCAGAAACCTATTGCAAATAACTGTATGCATTATATTCTTTTTTTCCCATGGGAAAGCATTGCCACATAAAGACGCATTTAAATGAACATTTTTCTTACCTGTAAAAATCAATTTCCCAAAAAGTACTTACATGATCCAAAGGTTCTTGGTGTTGAAATTTGATAAAAGTATGAGTTATTTTCTAAATTGTTCTTGGACTTATTCTTGAGTGTGTGTCTCATTTATTACCACAAAAGAGAGCATTTGGGTTTGTAACATGTGCCTCTGTAAACCAAAACGGTTTCCTGGAGTCTCTGCACAGTGTACCTCGTTTTGGTGCACTATATAGAAAGCCAGCTTCCTACACCTAGTAACTGTTCAGATTTACTCCACTGGCCCCCTAGACCCACATCCTATAGCATTTGGCAATTCAAGCCAGTCCGGAGTAGTAGTAGTAACTTTTACAAACTTTTTAAAAGGGAAAACGACCTTTACAACGCGGTCAAAACACCGCAATACATTTGCATTGCTGTTTTTACAACGCAAGTCGTGACAACGCTTTGCACTGGAGGGTGCTCTAGAGTGAGGAATAGTGTGATTTACTATTCCAACACTTTCCCTACGTTACGTAGACTGGATGTGGAATAGTAAATCACACTATTCCTAAGTCCAGCACCCTCCAGTGCAAGTCGTTATCTAAATGACCACGTTGTATCGTTATACATCGTTTGAAAAATTTGCAAACTTTTTGTTGACAGATGCTTGTTTGTAATTAAAATGTATTAATTTTGGGAAAATTATATCTCTGTAACCCTCTGATTGATTTTGCACTCTAAACACTTATTTTTATAAATTGGTGTTATGTTTCTTTTGCGTTCAGTGACTTTCCTATTTCGTTGTTTGGTGATGTTAAATGCTTTACACTAAGTTCCTTTGTTCAAGCCTTGCTGCTCAAAAGCCTAGTGCTGGGCTTAACCCCTTCCAGGCTGATGACGAGCTCAGCTCGTCATGAGCGTTACCTGAACCGCGGGGTTTTTAAAATCGCCGCGCACAGCGGGAAAAGCCGCCGCAGCGATGCGGATAAGTTTGTTCAAAGGAGCTTGACAGGATCCAGTACAGGTTTTGCAAGTGTATCTCTCGATAAGGCCCCACAGCCACATCAATTAATGCATCCAGATCGTCACATTGTTATAGTATAATCTTTTGATATTGTAACAGATACTACTTGCATAGTAATTACAAAAAATGTGTGTTAGTATACATAATGATGGAATATGTTTACTGTTCTATTAACATCTTGAGAAATAGACACAGCCACGGAACAAGTGTTGGCTTTATGCTGAGCATTGGCACTTGCTGGGTAAACCATCACAGTGTATAATAAAATGCCTTATGGATAGTATGTGAAATACATTTTGCAACTCTAAACAATTCCTTGGACTTTGACAGAAAATATCTCTAGAACTGTCTTTCAATCATTTGTCAAGAGGGTGGTGTGCACATGTCAGATGAGCTAGTTGGGTAACATGTCTAAGAATTAATTAATTAAGTATTTAGACACCTGTCGATGAGATCGAAAGTGGCAGTCTGAATTGCGGAGAGTAGGAAACAGCATGTCAGTGGCTCCATGGATTTGAGTGTACTTGCTTGCCTGGAGTTCAGGACAGCATGGAGGCCTCTTTCCATCTTCTTTGCGCAGTCCACATGAGGAGTGCTGTAGTATAAGGGAAAAAAATATCTAGTATAATAGTGGATCTGGGGGTGAACAATGTTTCCATGATGAAGAGGATGTGTATCTTGTGATAGGTGATGAGGTCTGTAATGTCTTGTGCATGGTAAGCTGATCAATAAGTGTTTAAGATCATGAGTTGGAATTTGTGTTCTGTTGTATGAACTTGTGTGGTAGTTAGTGGTATGTGCTTGAAATTGAGGCTATGTGAGTGTTTGGGCCATCTAGATTTGGATGTGAATTTGTGAACTACCATTATGGGATGCTGGGTATGACTCTTGATTATATGTTACCTTGTAAGTTTCACTTGAACAGTAATTTAGTCCCAGAGCCCTTACTTGCCCAACATGCTGCAACTGGTGATGCCCGTGTCTGTGTCCGACCTTTGATGGGGACATACAGGCAATAAGATGCTCCAAAAAGTTGATTGAAGTAGGGAGAAGACATGAAGTGATATTACTAATACTGCAGATGAAAGAAAAATGAAGTGATGTCCCTTCCTGAGGAGATAGCTGATGAAGAATGAAACCCAAATATTGGAGAAGGAAACTTCTTGCCTGGCTTTTTATTTTAAATAAGGTTTTGGTGGGAAACCAGTGAGGAAAATGCTTGATAATGTCAAATGTCATAAGTCATGTAGCAGGGCAGTAGACACAGAAATATCCTTTTAGGTTAGAGTCTTAGGGCCTGATTTGTATGTCAGTGAGGAAACTCTGTCACAATGGTGACAGACTTTCCTCCCTGTCAACACAGTTGTTTGCCCACCCAATTTTAATATGGGAAGATCTTAAGTTCAGCCACGATTGTGATGGGACAGTCATCACCGTGGCCAGACATCAAAATGGCCCGATGGAGTAAGGGCAAATGGAGAATTGTGTATATGTCTGTCAACGCAATTAGGATGGGCAGGCATTTAGCTGATTTTTACTGTCCGTCACTGCAAGGCAAACCCTGGTGGTGATGGACAGTAAACATTAAATAAAGCCTCGTCATGGGAAATGACTGCAGTGGTGAGGGGCACATTATCATTTTCAATTTTTAAACGGAAAATCCCTTTTTTGGATTTTCTTCATGAAAATAAAAAATAAAACTATTTGTTGCAAGGCTCCGTCGTGTTGATGGAGCCCTGCACACAATCGCAAAATGCATTGACAGAAACTGTTGCAACGCAAGGTTTCTGTCAATGCTTTATAAATGTCCACCGGCTTTGTGGTCATTTGTTAATCTCGCAAGCAGTCCCCACACCAGGACGACAGAGTAAATTTCTCCATTGCCGTGGCAATCAGTCTGTCTGCCAGAGAATACATTTGTCTGTTTGTAAGGAGATAAAATAGCATTCATCAATGTAATAGCAGAGACTTTAGTTCAAAGTAGTACATTGTTAAACAGACATCTGCATAAAAGACCTTCTTATCAGGCTAAAGTCAAGGGTCTGATTGCTCTACCTGCACCACTCATATTGCTTCATATAATGCCCAAATACTGGCAGCATCCAATGGTTCACTTTTTGGCACATTAGCACTATGTAGAAAAGGTCGAAGCATTGAGTCAGCCCCTATAAAAACTCTGACAAAAGTGACAAAGCGTAATACATATTTAGGGAACATCCTTAATAAACGAACCCCAACCAAGCATTAGTCCCTTTTGGGAAATACAAATAACTCATTCCAACGATTTATATACATTAGCAAAGGTATTACCCAAATTAAAGTAAGAGAATTTATGCAGACACTTCCATGAACGGGGCAGTGTAAGTTGGACATTCAAGGTTTGAAATGTTGAAATGAATCCCCAGAATGAGAAGACAGAAACATAGATATGGAATGCAATACTTAATGTAGTGTTTCATAATACAGATAAACAACAAAACAGCAGCACCACACACATTTCAATGTCACAATGATGAAAGCTGCAGTCCATCTCAGCTGGCCCAGAATTCTCTTTCAAGGGGGACTTACTGCAATATTGCATACAATGATTGACATGCAAATAACACCAGGAAGAAAGTTTTAACAATATATGCAACATTTCTTCTCCTAAAATGAAGAGATCTTGAGTGAATACATATCAACAGACAAGGAATTGCAAGAAACCTCAATTTACCAAAATGCCGCAATAGCCTCCTTATACTACTGCATACTGCTGAGGTGAATGCAGTCAGAAGGAAAACAGCTAGAAGGGGACTCATGATGGCACGCAGGAATGAATCCTCTTCAAACCTAAAGCAGGATAAAAATTGAAAACTCACTGTAATGTCTGAAACTATTTAATAGTAATCGTTCATTATATATGTTATCCCTAAATCTTTTTCCCTCTTGTTCGCTTTTTTACACTAATCAGGTGAGTCTGTGTGTCCAGTGTGAGTTGCGGTATGTACATTCTATTTTGACAGTTGGATGATGGTTTAAACATTTGTTCTGAAGCAATGCTTGAGTAATAAAGTGTTCCCACCTACTCATTGCTCATTACTACATGAGATTCTAACTGGCAACAATGAACAGATATGAATATCCCCTGCAGCCAGTCCAGTCCAAGACATAGATGAGAGGATTCAGGACCAAATTGTAATAGAAATGACATGTTCTAAGCACAGGAAAAGCTGCTAGGCCTCGCTGTCTTCCTCAGCGCCAGATAAGCAAAACCACTTAAATCCATGGATCTGCTGACCCACCATTTACCACTCTCTGCGATTCTCACTGCCTCTTTCCATATCATTTACAGGCCTCTGAGGCAGAACAAAACCTTCATTATTACACATTTAGATCTCTTCACCACCTAGCTCAAGAGACATACCCACAGAACCCTCTGGACAGCAATTGATAATCCCACTGTAGAAAAAATTGCTTTAACCATAAAAAGGAATGATGATATATCACTGCTCAAAACTGATGTCCAACACCCCAAAGTCCGAAGACGGAATAACACAAAGAGCCTCAGGGACAAAGAAACTAACCACACAAAAACTGCATTCCATTTAGCCTCCATCATAAACTGTCCAACAATTGAAAAATACTGTACAAGGTCACTTCTTGAAGGTATGTTGCAGAACCCACAACAGAATGGGGAATACAGTAAATGGAGAAAAAGTTACACCTGATAAGGGAGAATTAATGGAAAACTTTGTACTCTTAATAGCTATGAAGAGGAAAAGTATAAACCCAGCCCATATGTGATATAGAGGTCAATGGAACCAAGGTAAATTATTCAGTGAACACTGGCTTAATAGTCACAATAATCTTCCAAAAAATATGCACAACAACTTGGAAACCAAGATAATACTAAAGTTAAGCAAGGTCATTCCTGGGTTCAATGTTGGTCATAATATCAATGCCCAATTGACATTCACTAACCAAAGAGCGGTCTCTAAAGTATTGAACATTGACCATCACATCAACATTCTATGCTGAAATTGAATATTAAAACTTAGAAATGCCTAAAAATGTAAATCAACTCACGTTTTTAGTTTCCATGATTCTGAAGTCATGACCTCACTTAAAGAATTCAAAGAGGTTATCAGCAACCATCTTAGATGTTTAAAAAACTTTGAGCATGAGGTTATCTTGAGTGAAAATGCACTGGCTGTCAGACACTAAGTATGGAACATACCCATGTCTGCCTATTCGGAACTCAAGACTATCCTTAAAGAGTGGTGCAATTAAGTTATTTTTGACCAAAGAACATCTCTGAATGATTGTCACCTGTGGTGATAGCAAAACAGAAGTCAGGAAGGGTTAGACTATGTATTGAACTCTGTCAGCTAAAGCATTGGTGGTGGCTTACTGCCAGACACGAGA
Organism: Lissotriton helveticus; assembly: GCF_964261635.1. Classification (NCBI taxonomy): domain Eukaryota; kingdom Metazoa; phylum Chordata; class Amphibia; order Caudata; family Salamandridae; genus Lissotriton; species Lissotriton helveticus. The sequence goes on along the minus strand of NC_136069.1, from coordinate 1,409,076,385 downwards.
TGCAGGTAACCCCTTTCAAAGGATTGCCAAATTGACATATAAATTACTGGAGAAGCAGTTCCAAGTTCAGTTCATTACCGGGTGGCAGGATGTCCCTGCAGATTTCTTGTCCTGAGCTCCAAGTGAATAGGCTGAACTTGAAGCTGAATGGATTGAAGAAAAGGATCTGATGGTGGCCTGGTTATCTGATAATAGTAATTCCTCATCTACTGTCTGAAAGGAATGAGAATATGGAGAAAAATATAGAAAATGATGCTGTGTCCCCAAAAAATAACATGAATGTGGGGAAGTGGTGGCTGTATTAGAGAGTTCTCAAATCTACACTCCACCCTTTTTGGAAGGTGAAAGACGTGGGGCCCGATGTAGGTAATTTCATTTTACCGGTTCTTAAATACCGATTCATACCGAATCAGTATTTATGAATCGGAAAACCGTATGTAGCAAAAAAATCGGTAAAAACTACAGATTTGGTAATAATCGGAATCCACACTCGGTAAATACCGAATCGGTAATGTCCGAATCGGTAATATCCAACCCTATGGGCCTCCAGGCCCATAGGAATGAATGGGAGATACCGAATCGGATATTACTGAATCTGAGATTACCGAATCTGTATTTACCGAATCGGTAAAATCCGATCTCGAAAATTTGAATAGAAGACATGTGAGCCAGGCACCCAATCAGGGACACCCACCCCACCCCACAACAAAGCAACTGAGAAATCAAACAATCAGATGCAAGTACCACACCCCAGTACCTGGAGGTGGCCACACCCATGCGGGTGCAGAGCCACAGAACTGTTTGGAGAGCTGGAGGGGAGACAGAGGAGCAGGCTGCACTGAGCCCAGCAGAGCATCACCATGGAGTCCCAGGAAGGCCAGAAGGATGGAGGCGACAGAAAAAGGAAGCTAAAATTCAGCACAACTGAGCTACAGGTGCTGGAGGAGGAGGTAGTGCAGCATTACAGCCAGCTTTTTGGGAGACAGTCCCTGCAAGTAGCAGAGTCTGTCAAAAGAAACACATGGCTGGCGATCCAGAGCAAAGTAAATGCCCTAGGGGTCACACATCGGGAAATTTAGGACATCAAAAAAAGGTGGTATGATCTGAGGATCACCACCAAAAAGAAGATTGCAACCCAGAGGAAAGAATCCGCAGACACAGGTGGAGGGAAGAGCCGTGTCCCAAGCCTCACAGAACTGGAGCAGCTGGTGGAATCCACCATGGAGCCGGAATGCATACACGGGATTGGGGCTCACAGCACAGCCAGAGCTGCAAGAAAGAAAGGTAAGATGCATGGACATGAATTCCCACCCATTCCCTGGCCCCATCCCCAATGTGGGTGACTGAATCACAATCCAGAACACATGTCAGTACTCACCAGCAATGCATCATGGTAGTCGTAGTCATACGAACATACATCAAAGCAGCCAAAACAGAATTCAGCATGCAATGCCACACTCCCCATACACAAGCAGTTGAGGCTTAGGAAATTGTGTGATAGGAATGTGTATCATGAAGACACACAGGTGATCATTGTCCATGTCTTCCCACAGGAGAGTCATCGCACAGTGCAGCGCAGGAGGGGAGGCGAGTGCACCAGCAACGGCTGCGACGGAGAAGCCGTCAGACAGATCAGGACCCAGCACTGACCCTGAAGACACTTCCACAGCGTAGGCACCCACAGCATTGGAGGAAGACACCACAGCACAGCCACTGTCACCCCTGCTGTTTGAGACACAGACTCCGGAAGCACCTGCAGGTGCCACACCACCAACCTCAGGGTCCTCTGTGCATGTGAGGCCAAGGAGGCAATTTGTTCCACCACTCAGGATCCTAGAGTGCTCTGATGAAGAAGAGGTGGAGGATCACACACCTAGCACTTCACCAGTGGCTGGCAACGCAGGGCAACAGGGGTCATCAGGATCTGTGCATGCAAGTGTCCGTGGTCGTAGGGCACGTGACCGAGACGAGGGGCAGGTTATGCAGGGGGTCTTTGCTGTTTTGGAAACCACTATGGTAAAGATCCAGCGCATGCAGGCCAAAGGGATCATGGCAGTGCACAGACAGGTGTGCATCCTGAACAGCAGGATGTCAAACATTGATCGGGGGATATGTTCCATGGAAAAAGGAATGGAGTCCATGGCAAAAGGAATGGAGTCCATGGCAGAGGGGGTGAGGGAAATGGGTGTGCGCATGGGTTCCCTCTGTGACATGCTGGAGAGTGACCAGACAGAAAGGCGCAGGAATAGGCACGTAATGAAGCAGCAGAATAAGTCCATCAACCGGCTGGCAACTGAAACCACCCTGCTATGCCGCCGGTCAGTAAACATGCAGACTGACATTGTGCACTGCTGCAGTGACTTGTCCAGGGGGATGGGGAGAGTGACCTCTGCTATGGAGGTACTGCTGACTCAGCAGACAGCCACTGCTACTAACACGTGTGTCGGGGACACAGAGGAGTCCACAAGCAGGAGTGGATCCAGCACGCCTGCACAGGACGTACATCGGAGCAGCAGGCTCCATGCAGAAGACCCTGGCACCACTGCGCAATTCGACCCCCTGCCCCGTAGCTCCAACACCATGTTGCGTAAGCGCAAGCATTAACAAATAATCCTGAACACAGGACAGGTCACAGTGATGTGAACTTTGGCCACCCAGTGTGAAATGCGGATGTTGTTTGATTCATGTGGTCTGGTATATGTGAAGTGCAGTAGTGCATATTAAACTGAGTGAATCAGGAACTAAACATGCCTGTGTGTCGTCACTTTATTAGAAATATCTGGTTTTAATTTCTGCGCGTTTCAGTCTCCCATCTGTTGCTGGCGCTGCTCCTGCTGCATTGTGATCGGCTTGTTCTGTCCCATCATCTATGTCCTCATGATATGTGATTTCTACCTCTGTGCCCTCCTTGGTGGCAAGATTGTGCAGCATGGCGCAGGTCGCAATAATTTTGCAACATTATCATTGGCGAGTACTGCCGTGCACCTCCGCTCTTATGGCGGCAACGAAATCTGCTTTTAAGCATTCCAAAAGTACGTTCCACCACGCAACGTGTTATTCTGTGTGCCACGTTGTAACACCTTTCACTCCCGGTGGATGGATTCAGGTAGGGGGTGAGGACAAAAGAACGCAGGGCATATGCACTGTCACCTGGGTGGAAAATGAAAAAAATTATTAGTCACATACTCATGATTGCTCCTTCTTCATTGACTATCAGGGTGTCTCACAGTTATTTACCTAGCAGCTATCCATCCCCAAAATCACCAGCAACGAGGCGTCTGTATATCCCACTATTATGGAAGATGTAGGAGTCGTGGGTACTCCCTGGGAATTTGGCAACAATGTCGGTAATGATGTTGCCAGCGTTGCAGATCACCTGCACATTGATTGAATGCGTAGACTTGCGGTTTCTATAAATGTGTTCTGTTGCTGCAGGTGGGCATAGTGGGATGTGCGTGCCATCGATACAGCCTATAATGTGCGGGAAGTGTGCAAGTTGGTAGAAATCGGTTTTGGTCTTTGCTAGTTCAGCAGGTGTGTCAGGGAACTCAATGTAGTGTCCCATCCTCTGCATCATGGCGTCAAGGAATTTCCTGAAGAAACGTGACAGGCAGCTCTGGGACACCCCACCTACCGCAGCAATCACATTCTGGTAGCTCCCAGACGCAAGAAGGTGTAGGCAGCACAGCACCTGCACATGGGGTGGGATGGCGTGTGCTCTTGGGGTTGGGTGTTCCAGGTATGGGTGGAGGTCCCTGATCAAGTCCAGGATGGTTCTGGGGTGTAGTCTGTACCTTTGCAGGATCTCTGGTTCAGTCAGTTGGAAGAGGGTGATCCTCTGCCTATACACCTGCTCCTCCCTTAGCCAGACCCTCTCTCCTGCTGCCTGTATCCGTAGCCGCCTTGTCATTATGTAGAAAGCCGCCATTGTGGTTGCACTGTTGCATTTTGGGGCCTTCTTTTATATCATGCACCTGGTTTCCACCTGCTTTCAATCCGTGGTAAATACCGACTCTTAAATACCGATTTTCATGGTATTCGGTATTTTTTGGGTTTCCTACATCTCGATATGCCATTTTTACCATTTCTTATTTACCGATTCGGTATATTAGAATTCGGTATATTACGATTCAGAAAATAGCCATTTCTTATTTTCCGACTCGGTAAATAAGAATTCAGTATTTTCCGATTCGTGAAATACCAATTCGGTATTTTACCGACTGGTTTTTACCGATTCGGTCACTTTTTTTCAACATACATCTCAAAACTCTTATTCCGGTCGGTAAGGGCCAAAATTACCGAATTGTGGCCGTTACCGACCGGTATTTGGCTACCTACATTGGGCCCGTGATCTCTATAGAAGACAAAGTGATGTTGTGAGGAGATGGCTCAGTACGGTCAAGTACTGTTAGAGAGAAACTGATCACCTAACTCATGATGGACACCTGGGTATGATGGGTACAACAATACACTTTCCAAGGCTTATTAGTGGATATTATTCCATTACTCTGACTCAGAATGTTGGCTGATAGAATGTTATGGCATGAATGTCTGTGGTTCCTTGAGCCAGTGAAGTCAGCATTTGGCAACGATTTTCTCAGGGCTACAAGAACCAAACAATTAGAGCAACTTCTTTCTGAACTGCCCTGACATAACAGATTGTCAGTCACTTCTTTCCACCTGTAAGTGCATCTCTACCACAACTTAATTTAACTTTAGGAGTTTCATTTTTATTTTGCTGATATTTTGGTTGTGTTTTTCACCTGTCAAGCACTGTGTGTGAGCTGTCTTTCCCGAGCAACTCTCTCAGGCATAAGTACATGCCGAATATTCATGATATGTTAGTTTGGTGTGATAGTTTGTTAGGTTTGAAATTCCCATTCCTGCAATACACCCGTTTCATGCTATATTAGGTTAGCAGTGTCTGGCTAAATAGAGACCATTTGTATTCACATTCTGCAACCCGCTAAGTTATCCTCGTAATGTGCAGGTTTCAGTTAGCGAGTGTGACTCCATTTTGTATTTCGTAATCCTTATTAGCCTGCTTAGACTGTGCCTGAACTAGGCCTCATTACGCTTATTGCTTGCCTCAGCAGAACACTGTATTTCATTAATATTTTCTCTTTTGTTCATGGTTGTTTCTCAACTTACTAATGAATAAGCCATTCTGGCCCCGCATACCTATCCGAGTGTGTAGTTCTGCTCCCACGTTAGGAGCTGCTGAGGCTCAGCGCAGTAACCTTGAGCTGCCGATAACATGTATCCATCTGCCAGGTACTAGCTCATCCCTCTGTTCCCTCTTTGTTCATGTTCAGCCCAGGCCTGTAACTTTCCACTGTGAGCGTGGTTGGTGGCTCTGGGGAAAATTCATTATGTGTTGTACACTGTTGGGGGGTCAGTCCCTCGGCAGACATCTTAGGGTGCAGGTCAAATTGGACTCCTCTGCAGAGTATTGCTAATAAAACGTATGGTTGTATTCTCTTCTGTCTGACCGACTCTTCATTCTTGGGAAGACTTAGCTGGTGGTTGTAAGTAACCTGAGTGGCCCCTAGGGGCCACTTACTTCAGTTGGCACCCGATCAGGAACCTCACAGGTGACCCCCACTCATCCAAAAACGGGTTGCAGGGTCGGGGTTGCGTATGGTCGGTCGGGTGGATCGGGGTACACCACAAGATAGAGCTTGGTTCTTGCAGCTGCCCCGCCCGCCTGATCAGGCAACTCCTCGTCTAGAGGTCACCGGCTGGGGTACTGAGAAGGCGAAACCTTGGAGCTGACCGTTTGGTCCGAAGAGTCAGTAGTGGAGAATAATTTGAATCAACTTGAGTGCACCAGGTGAGTGATTTGATTCTTGGAAAAATTGCACCATTCTTGAATGACACGAGCCTGCGGGCTGTGTCTTGATCCAGTCTACTGACTGGCCTGGTGCAGTTTTCAGACTGCCTTGCTTGAAAGGCATAAGCCGACAGGCTGTGTCTTGGTATGGTCTTTTGGGCTGTTTTGGTTTGGTTCTTGGTGGGTTTACGGACCCATTTTAAAAGACACAGGGTCTTTGCGAACAATCTGCCAGGTCAACTGGTAATTCGGTCTTCTCTCGAAAATGTCTGGGGCTAGAGCCTGTCTTCTTGAACTTGGTGCAGTGTCCGGACTGCAGTGGACGATTTTCAGACCGTTTTGGTTTGGTTTTCGAACAATCATTCCCTTGTTTATTTTTTTCTTTTATTATTTTCGTTAATGTTATACTTGTCCTGACAGCGAATTAGTCTTATATTATGATGCCTTGTTTAAGTAAGTTTGGATGTCTTTTTTCTTTTGATCCTTGCTTGCTGCCAGACTCACTGAGGCACCTCACCTCCCACACCAGCGGCCGGGCTTGGCTCCGCCATATCCTTGCTGAAACCGACCGGCCGGGCTTGGCTCCGCCGGTCGTACTACAATCCCCAGCATCCCTAGGGGGAATTGACGACGCCAGTCACCAGCGCGCCAGGAGGCGCATAAGGCACCGGCAGGGGCCGAGTTCCCGGTTTTCTTTTAATCCTTGCTTGCTGCCAGACTCACTGAGGCACCTCACCTCCCACACCAGCGGCCGGGCTTGGCTCCGCCATATCCTTGCTGAAACCGACCGGCCGGGCTTGGCTCCGCCGGTCGTACTACAATCCCCAGCATCCCTAGGGGGAATTGACGACGCCAGTAACCAGCGCGCCAGGAGGCGCATAAAGCACCGGCAGGGGCCGAGTTCCCCGTTTTCTTTTGATCCTTGCTTGCTGCCAGACTCACTGAGGCACCTCACCTCCCACACCAGCGGCCGGGCTTGGCTCCGCCATATCCTTGCTGAAACCGACCGGCCGGGCTTGGCTCCGCCGGTCGTACTACAATCCCCAGCATCCCTAGGGGGAATTGACGACGCCAGTAACCAGCGCGCCAGGAGGCGCATAAAGCACCGGCAGGGGCCGAGTTCCCCGTTTTCTTTTGATCCTTGCTTGCTGCCAGACTCACTGAGGCACCTCACCTCCCACACCAGCGGCCGGGCTTGGCTCCGCCATATCCTTGCTGAAACCGACCGGCCGGGCTTGGCTCCGCCGGTCGTACTACAATCCCCAGCATCCCTAGGGGGAATTGACGACGCCAGTCACCAGCGCGCCAGGAGGCGCATAAGGCACCGGCAGGGGCCGAGTTCCCGGTTTTCTTTTAATCCTTGCTTGCTGCCAGACTCACTGAGGCACCTCACCTCCCACACCAGCGGCCGGGCTTGGCTCCGCCATATCCTTGCTGAAACCGACCGGCCGGGCTTGGCTCCGCCGGTCGTACTACAATCCCCAGCATCCCTAGGGGGAATTGACGACGCCAGTAACCAGTGCGCCAGGAGGCGCATAAAGCACCGGCAGGTCCCTCGTCCCGCGAGGACGCGCGCGGGACGCGCCGGACGAAGCCCGGACTAAGGACGGACAGTCTGCGACAGTCCGAGACTGTCCGTGACTGGACTGGGCCAGGACCTCTGCCCAAGTTCCATTGGGAGCTACCTTATTTGCAGTAGTCCAGCAACAGGTACTGTGGATGAGGGTTTATTGAGTTACAAATCCCAATTGTGGAAATATTGTTATTTAAAAGCGAGACAGTAATGTCCAAACATAAAACATCACTTGTACCTAATAATACCATGGATAACTATTTGGTACAGGTTGTTGCCAAAATAAACAACGACAGAAGGTCCTCTTTGGGTCTGAGCCCATCTCCCATTACTAATTTGGCTTACGATATCCCAGAAAACTCACTGGAGCTGGACCTTACTAATGAAGTCACTGTATTTTCCCAGGCTATTACTGATAGTCCCAAACTGAATGTTTCAGCAAATGTGATTGTGGACAATGTGGACTATACTGATGAGGCTGATCATGATGCTATAGATCTTGAAATTGTTGATAAATCCCCACCACCAGCGCCTGTGCCTGCGCCTAGAGCAACTAGAGGGAATACTAAGAACCTACCCAAACGAGGGGAGTTGCATTCTAGTAGGAAAAGACCAGCTTCCCCACCTAGGAAATGTGAGATAGATGGCTCTGGGGGTGAGGACACGGGTAGTTTGTTCAGGGATGATGCCCAACTTAAAAAATTAGTGGGTCTCCTAGACTTAAAAATGAGTGGGATTATCAAGCCATTACTTGCTAAGATTGACCAGCTACAGGATAAGGTCAATAGATTAGAGGGTCTTTTGAAAAACACCTGTGACAATGTAGGAGATTTACCAAATGAGGTGGCAAACAAAATTGAACAATGTAAAAAAAAGGGAGGAGGTAGTGGGGGGGGGAACAGAAATGCCAGCTACGAATCCTCCCCTTATCCCCAACCCAACAGGAGAAAATGTTTTACCAGCAGAGGGTCCCCTATTAAGATCAGAGGGGCATACTGTATCTGGACTAGAAGTAGGCCCGGTGGAGTTAATAGTAGAGGCCTCCCCCTTGGTGTTGGTTTTGGCTAATGTGCCACCTTTGAAATCTGGACAGACAGAATCTCCCCAATCCCTATTAAGTAAAGCGTTGCACTGGTTGTCAAACAATATGTCCATGTCCCCGTGGGGCAAGCAACTGCTTTCAGAAGAATTAGTCTCAGCAAGAAGAGTGGAGTGGATTGGGAATAGTCGTAAAAGATTTGTTGGTGACTGTGTGGTATTGAACTTCATAGGGCCCGAAGTATTGCCTAATATTTTGCCAAATTTGTTTCCCCCACAACGTAGAACCGCAGAAATAATTCCACTCACTCTTGACTTTTTCTATAGCAGAAGAGGAATTGTCACCAATTCAAGCGTGTTGAGGACCAAGTGGTCTGTTGTACCTAACAGGAAGGCAAGGGGTGGCCAAAGTAGTGACTGGGGTCTGTGTCTGGAAAATAGGTTTTCAGCTCTGTCCAATATAAATGAGTGTGATTGACTCGAAGGGAGCACATCTTTGGAACAAAATTTTCTTACGGTGTCCAACAGCCTAAGAACAGCCAAAAAGAAGTGTTTACTGGTCACGACACAGGTAGTAAGAAAGAGGGGAATCCCTGATACTCACATAAGGGGCGGGGGGATGGATGTCCTGGAATGGCATAAAGTAAACAGCCCTCAGCAGACAATTGGTTTGGCCCCCGGGTGCCAACTAACTAATCCATCCGGCACCCACCCTGAATTAGAGGCCCCAAAAATACCTCCGCCTAGTGAGAATCCAGGAAAACCTACTTGCCTAGAGGAAGTAAGCTCAAATATCGACAAACCCAAACTCACCCTTATCTCCTGGAACCTTGCTGGCATAGTAAATAAATTGGTATCGCCGAATGGTGTGATTTCATCGACCATTATGACATCATATTATTACAGGAAACTTGGTCTCTGACACCAGTATTCCACCAGGGATACCTAATTTTTTTTATCCCGGCTACAAAAAATGCAAAAGGTAGACCATCAGGAGGCCTGGTGATTTGGATACGTCAATCGTTACACTGTACAATTGAGCAAAGATCCATTGAATCGAATGATATACTGGCAGTTAATATAAAATGGGCCAATGGTCAGGGGTTGGCTATTTTCAATATATATGCGAGAGGAGTAGGGGTGGGGAAGACTTCTGAAGTTATATCTATCCTTGATCAAGAGTTGGAAGGATTGCCCTTGGAGTTGTCAATAATAGTTGGGGGGGACTTTAACACCACCTCTGAACCTTTGGGTGAAGAGGACAAGTGCCTTGCCCAGGAGGAGGACAGCAAATGGGGAATTCCACAGCTCGAGGTGGCTGTGGTTAAGAGATGGAGTGGCGTGGCTATCCAAACTAAGAGCCTATGTCTGGCAAGGGGTCTGAGAGCTGCAAACGGGCGCACATCCTCTGATCGCCAAGGGAATAACACATTTGACAATGGCAGGGCAGCTAGTAGAATAGATTATTTCTTGGTGGATATCAGAGTCTGGGACAAACTGCTAGATATGACTGTGGAAAAAAGGGTTGAAAGTGACCATAACCCTCTCTGTTTGGACTTCCAATCTTATCAAGAGGCCACAGAAAAAAGTAGTGAGGAGGCCAGGATGACCCTAGATGTAGTCTGCACAAACAACCAGCGTCGCCTAAATTGGGGAAAGCTGATAATAGACCATGAGTGGGTTGATGAACTCAAGAGAGTAGTGGTAGAGGAAATAAACAACCTAAAATCTTTTACTAACAAACCACACTTCCGAGAAATCGTGATGGAGGTTCACACCAAGTTTTTTAAGAGACTGCAGGGATTCTTCCTAAAAACAATAAAGCCAAGTAAGACTACTAAAAACCAACCAACCCAGGGGTGGTATGACAAAAACTGTAGATCAGCTCGCCAGAATCTGAGCAGTGAACTCAGATCGGGGAACATCGAAGTAGGAAGGAAGGCTAGGGACACATATAGAAATGCACTAAAACTAGCTAAGAGGCAGTGGGACGAGGAATATTGGTGTGAGTTAAAGCTTGCATGTGCAGCCAAAGATTCAAAGCAATTCTGGGCCATTGTAAAATGGGACAGGGGAGGGATTGCTGCCCTCCCACAAAATCATGTCCCCAAAAACAAGTGGATAGAGTTTTTTAAACCCCAATATGCTTGTAACCTGTCTCCAGATTGTTATACCCTGCCACCCACTGTGTATTACAAATATCATGTATTCAATGTAAAAGATGTTAGCACTGCCCTGGATTGTGTAACAGGAGGGAGAGCGCCAGGCATGGATGGAATCCCTACTGATGTCTTTTTAAGCGATCGAGAATCATGGTGCCAGTATTTTGTATGGCTAGCCAACTCAGTGGCCATGGGTGCAGAAGTACCTTCTTCTTGGAAGGGAGCTGAAATAATCCCAGTATATAAGAAAGGCGATAAATCCCTCCCGAACAACTATAGACCCATCAGCCTTATAGATTCAGCCCAAAAACTGATGGGTCGATTAGTACAGAACAAGTTACAAACTTGGATAGTGGAAAATAACATCTTGTCGCCGTATCAAGCGGGTTTTCGCCCCTTAACCAGCTCCATTGACCAGGTTTTCTTCTTTATTGCCCTCTACTGGAGGAATGTGTCTTTGATAAATGGCCCTCTCTACGCCGTCTTTGTCGACGTAAAGTCAGCTTTTGATCTAGTCCCAAGACCAAAGCTATGGGGGGTTCTTGCTGAAGCTGGTATAAGCCCAGAACTCCTTACACTCCTGGTTCGCCTGCATGAATATAACTATGCTAAAATCAGGTGGGGTGCCCAGGGCGAAGTAACTGAGCCCTTCCCTGTGGAGCGTGGGGTCAGGCAAGGGTGTGTGCTGGCCCCAACATTGTTTTCAATATATATTAATGGTATAGTGGACTACTTAAAAAGAACCCCGACTGATGCTCCGATATTAGCTGGTGCTCGCGTGCCCGTCCTCATGTTTGCGGACGACACGCTAATACTTTCACGCACCCCGTGTGGTTTACAAAAGGCAGTCAATGCATTTGGTGAATTCTGTGAGATGCGTGGACTAGAATTGAACGCTTCCAAGACAAAATTTATGTGCATGAACCAACCGTCTATATTTAAAGGTGTAATTACTTATAATGGCACTCCCTTGGAACAAGTAGAAGCTTTTACCTACTTAGGTGTGACTCTGCAGGGCAACATGAGATGGAATACCCATATTGATATGGCAGTTCTAAAGTTTAACCAGCTAGCAGGCGTAGTAGCACTTAAACATCGTGCCTCTTTGACTAAACCAGTAAATTGTGCCCTGGAGATTTACAACATGAAGGTAATTAGCGCATCCCTTTATGTTTCAGAACTTTGGGGGTTTTCAAAACTAAAGGATTTGTCTCTAGCGGAGAATAGATTTTTACGGCGGCTAGTAATGGTACCCAAAAGTACTCCTATAGTCCCTTTACTGCTTGACCTGGGAAGGAAAAGTATAGAGGACCTAGCTCGACTGCGCCCTCTGTTATATTGGAGACGTTTAATGGTGACTCCTGAACTAGCCCATTATGCTGCAGCACTGGCTGATGTCATCACTATGGACCGATTTCATGCAATCCCGTGGTTAAAAGAACTTCGAGGCTTGCTGGTTAAGCTGGAATTAGATCATCTTTGGGGAAATCTGGACATGTCATGCTTTCCCACAAAGGCAATTTTGAAGAAGATATATTGGGAGATGGTCTATTCCACAGCTTTTCATTCTGGATGCAGTTCCAACCTAACTGGTCGTTTTTTAGATACAAAAATGGTCCCATTGTGTGAAACATATTGGGACATTATTGAGAAGCCATACAACAGAAAATTGTATTTCCAATTTAGGATTGGAACGCTTCCAGTTAATGCATTCACGAAACACTGGTCAGCAACAAGGGATGAATATTGTCATCATTGTAAAGACCAAACTGAGAATGTCTCTCATTTGTTGTTTGTTTGCCCCATATATGCAGGCCCACGCCGGAAATGGCTAAAACCAGTGTCGTAATCTTGGTACTCGTAGGCAAATAGTTGCACTTAGAATATTAGAATCAGATTGTACACCCTATTTTGCAATTGCTGTTGCAAAATTTCTTGGCTGGGCATGGTCAATTCGCACACGCACGCTATTGGGCAAAGCAACTTAATGATTTATGATAACCAGGCTTCTGTTTTTTACTAAAAAAAATTCTATAGATTATAAAGGAATGTTTTTATACCCATATATCAAATTCGTCAGCATCAATTGTTTAAAAATTCATGGACTGTAAAGGAGTGTTTTTAAATCCTTATATCAATTGCGTAGCGCTAATTGTTTAAGATTGTTTTTTATGTAACCATTTTAGATCTAGTATTTATTGTATAGGGTTAGGGTGAAAATGCTTTTATGACTGCTGTCGAATGAAGCTTTGAAAATGGAAATGGTAAGTTTGGATGTTTTGGATGTCGATGTTGTTCCATTGATGCATGATTGGAAGAAAGCCAGCCTGAGCCTCCGGAAGGTTCCCCAAATTTTTATATATACGTCAAGCATGGAATTGGACCTATTATGTTTAGCATGTTATGGCATAAATATACGTGGGACAATACTGTGATACAGCGGCCACTCACTGGTTTGTTTGATGAACAAAAGTTTTATTTCTTGCAGGAAAAATTGTTTGCCAAAAAGAGTAGGCAGTCGATGTATGATTATCTAAGAGTACGGAAGTATGGCAGAAAGAAGCAAAGCAGCGGCGTATAAGAGCAGAGAGACAGGCCCGGAAAAGGCAGACGCAAACTATAACACAGAAAGCAGTGGCCTATGAAAAGAAGAAGATAGAGAAGGGCATAGAATGTGCAGACAGAAAGTTCCAATTAGAGACTGATAAATGTTAGGTTACTAGAGAGGAAGGAGATGATTTTGTTAAAGAGCTATTGGATTCTCGCGCCCTACCCCCTTATGCCCCTAAACAGATATACCTGACAGTTCCGACGTCCCTGTCTTTGGCCCCTAGTGCCACTCTCTCTAGTGTTCTATTTTCAGCACTACTGCCTCAGTCCCACCCCCATTTGCTTCTCCTCTACCCACTCCTGCCACATGGGCGGGAGCGGTTAGCTCTCCTGTCCTGTCTATTGGTTCCGTTTTGACTGCTACGCCCACTTTCACCCCTACAACACTGTCTCCCTATATGATGGTACCTGTCTCTGCATCTGCTCTTTCCTCCTTCAGTGTGACACCTGAAACACTGCCAAATGTCAAAAAGCGTGTCTGTGGGATGCATGAAGAGAACTGGGCAGCCGAGAGTGACTTCATGGAGAAACTATTGATGCGTTCTGCTGTGGATGATGAGGAAAAGCAAATGGTGGTGAACCAAGCAGCTCAGTGGGCCCGGAATGCGATCTATAGTGTTGTAGATGTGTTGAGTGTGCTGAAAGGTGATGAGCCCTTCATACATCAGCATGCTCTTAAGCACATGTCCGCCACGTTAATAGGACTCTGGGAACAGTGTTTCCAAGGTGTTGTACCGCAGATACAGGGTATATGTTACTGGTATGGCTCCTAATGAGGTTTTTAGTAATGTAGAGACATTATTGAGTTTCCTAGGCAGATTGATCAAGAAGATTCAGAAGATAGGGACGCAGTGACCCATGAGGGAGGTCCATCCCATTTACCATCCTGAAATACCAGAACTGCATGACTCCACAGACAATGTAATTAGACCACGGGTCGATGCTCCGTTTCAGAAACAGTGGATCTATACTCCTTGGAAGAGGAGCGAGGTCCTATCCCTAATAAACCAGCTGCCGGACCCCCCCAAAAAAACCACTGCATATTATAAAGAATTGACGGAGGCGGCCTCCTCCACAGTGATGACGTTAGCTGATATTGAGTTGTTCTTTAGTCTGCTGGTACCAGTCGATATATGGAGGCAGGTACATATGCAGGATCACGCACTGGAGTTGGATGGGACATGGGATGAGATCACGGCATGGCATAAGGAATGTAAGCCCGGCAACAAGCCAAAAGCGGAGCTCCTAGCTTTGCCAGGGCCTATTATAACCTACATACACTCCCTTATCTAGTCAAAGAGAGTGGATTGTGATAAGTTGACTGTGTGTCGTCAGAAGAAGGTTTAGAGTATGTCTGATTTCTTTACTAGATTTGAAAGGGTGTTTTTAGACTTTAGTGATCAGGACCTGTCATAGGAAGGTGGTGTTTGTTTGTTTGTTAACAGATTTGTCACTAACTTGCTTCCCGACATCGCAACTAGGTTGCAGGCTTCGGAAAGTACTTGGTCAACATCATCCCCATCAGTGACTTTAAGTATGGCACAGTACTACGAGCATAGAGAGAATGAGGAGAAAGAAAAGGTGGAGAAAAAGTCGAAGGATTTTAAGACAAGAGTGTTGATGCAGCAAGTTGCGAGGGGAAGAGGCAGAGGTTCGGGTTTGTCACAGTGGTTCCCCAGGTCTAATGGGGTGGTGCTTCGAGTGCGCCCCTTGGACTTTACCAATGTGCGTATTGTAAGCAGGAGGGAATTTGGTGGAAGTAGTGTCCGGAGTTGTTGCAGAAAGGTGAGGCACGAGAGGTCAAGGTTTAAGAGGACGTGGAAGAGGAGGAGGGGGCCAAGGGGAGATGCAGTCAGAGAATACCTCACACAATCAACAGAGCGGGAACAATTTTGACGACTGCCGAGGCCAACAGTACTATCATGATGACTATGACATGGATGAGGTGACGGGGTTAGGACAACCAGGGAAAGTGTGAGGGACCAGTTCCGGTGCCTGTAGATCAGCGCAGACCCTATGTTATGGTTATGTTTGCAGCGTACGACCATGACATTTTTTGTTGATACAGGGGCTATGAATAGCTCGGTTTCCCATTCACTGGTCCCGGGGGCAGCTCTGTTTGGCCAAAATAATGTGTCTGTAGCAGTGCTTAATTTGTAAAACATGAAGTCCAGGTGCTCAAATATTTAATGGAGGCCAACACCCACTTTCCCTGGCTCCACCCACTCACTCTATTGGCTCCACCCACATCCTCAACTGGCAATGCTGAAAGCCAGATGTAATTCCAGATCTGAATTTCAGCATAGGAGCCTTCCTCAAGTAAAGTTTTGATAGGAAGTCCCTTGCCCCACGAAAAGTTTGAAAAAGATTAAATCAAAAGTGCATTTAAAGCATAAGTTGAGAATAAATTAGCTAAAATCACAAATGCATTGAAAAGGGGCAAGTGAAATATTCCAGTGCTCTGTGCCGATTTGGGGAAAGGACAAAACTGTGATATGTGCAAAGGTGGTTTGTGCTGTCATTTTTGGAAGAGTCTAATTGAGTGTTATGAGTTCAAAGATGCAACTTTTATATATATTATGGCACTGAAAATAAACTAAAATGTTCTGAAAAAGAAGATAAAATGAATAAAAATCCCTCTTTCAAAGCGGTGCTATTGCAGCTCATGCACAAATACAGAGAAGTTCCTAGTTAAATGACTGCACTTTACTCAAAGGCAATCACTTAAAACTGGAGCCTCCTGACGAAGGTGTTCATTGACAGGGAACTCAGCTGTTAGCCTAGTTTTATGTGAGTGCACGCTTTACAGCATAAACATTTAACTGGGAATTTCTCTTGAGCTAGTGCATGGCCTAGAGATCATAGCTTAAACGATGAGAAGCAGTCAGTGCTCAGTGTTCATGAGCTGCACTCGAGCATTAACAAGGGCAAATTCTGAGTTAACTGTATTTGCTTTAGGCAGTGCATTACTGGCATAAAAAGAGGCTCACTGACCAACAACATCAGGCTGCAGAGTTCTTTGAATATCAAGCATAATAAACTTGTCAAGATATCTTTGGAGATTAATCTTTCTGTTGGAGTTTTGTCTAGTGGTGGTTTTCACTCATCTACAAAGTAACGCAGAGGGTTAATATGCCTGCTGCAAGAATGTGCACCTTGCAGATCACATAGATGTATTTTATGTGCACAGCTCTGTGGGTTACGGCTTTTGTCACAAAATATCCTTTTGTTTCTGTACAGTTCATATGCTACAATAGTAATCTTGCTCACTGAGCTATGAACTACCATCAAAAAGAGCAGCATGAAAACTACATGGTACATGTTAGAAAGTTATGTTTTTTCCTGTCTTTCATTATCCTAATGTTTCTAAAAAGGGTTTGTTTGGGTAGAAGTAATTTCTTATTAGTAAAGATAACCCTAACAACTGAGTTACATTTTGAATCCCAAGTTTGTGCTTCTCCAGCCCAAGTATTCTTTAAAAATGCCTACACTTCGTAGTGCCCTTGTTCTTACATAACATTTTCTATACACTGACTTACACATATATTATTCATTGTCTCTATGTGTGTTTGATGTAGAGTGCACCATAATCTGGAATGAGAAGCACTATAAAACAAATGAAATATATGAAGGGGCTTTGGAGAGATGAGGGGGACTGTTGGAGGATGATAGTGAAGGAACCATTGAAGGGGTGCATTAAAGATTGTTCTATTCTGGTGCATTGTAAGCTTTTCATTTACTATGCTTTAAAAGCGAATAAAATTGAATGTATATTGAAAAATGTGTTGTAGAATGCACCATTTTTGCCCACATTTTTTTGGGGGAGAAACCATCAAAACCCTACTTGTGGCCGGGCTCACTCACTATGCAACCTATGGGGGCTGGTCTGACGAAATTTGCCAGGGTTGCTTTGGGTTCCCAGTCCATACTGCCAGAATCAGAGGTACCCCCCCCCCCCACCCTCCTTGTGTAACTTTCCCTGCCAGAAACCGTATCATCCCCCACTGGACCATGACCCATCCCAGTTCATGGCCCTTAGTCTATAGTGAGCTGGGGAAGAGGTAAGTAAGAGAAGTAGCCTCCCTAGGAGTGTTGTCAAATCTTTCGAGCCTTGTTTGGGAGGGTTGGGGGGGGAATAGGGTGTTGTTGTATCAGCCTTGCTTTGAGACCACCTTTCAGAGGGGAAAAACAAACTGGATGTCTGATGGGTAGTATAGAGCGAAGCTGGCGCTGCTGCTCTGTGTGAAGTCTACTCACGAGAGTGTGACTCGCCCTGTACTTCTTATGGTAAACTTGTATTGCTGCCATCCACTTGTAATTAAAACGTCACAAAAAACCTTTTTCTGTATACAAAAGACAAAAACGTTGGGTCTGTCACAGTTCGTTAAAATTGCTTCTGTAATTCTAACATGTTTATTGAGACAAGAGGCTGAGCCAAGTCCAGATATGGTAACCATCCAATAATGGGCCAGAAGGGTCCTGGGGGGTAATTCTTCGGCGCTCTCCTTTTAACACAATCGCCAACCAAGAGGAAGATTGCAAAAAACAGCAGGACGTTTGAGACCATTACCTGCTGCAGAATGAAATTTGTCACAGACATAATCGGCAGCTCCATTGCAAATAAGGGAAGGGTTTATCAGTCCAGGTTACAATCGCTGTCGATATAAAGGCTTGAGCGTCCGAGGGCCCAGCCTCTTTATGGATTCCCGTGGGCGTCAGCACGTTTAATTCTTTGCAGTCCATCAATTGTACCTTGCTGAAAACGCATCTTTAACGATCTGTGTGCCAAAAATCCAAAATGTTTGAACGAAATCTTCCTAGTGTCACTTAATTACTCAGAAAAGTTGCCCTGCACATTTACATTCGGTCACTGATGTAGGAGTCACAGTAGAAAGGCAGATTTTCAAACAGCAGGCCAGGTGTTAAACATGCAAGACAACATTGGCAGCATTGCCCAACAGAACTACACTGGCACAGGCAGAAGACAAACAAGGCAGATGTACGGACGCAAGAAAATCAATAGTTGTTCACCTACTGGTTACCAGCTTCTGCACGACACGCACCTTCAAATAATAGTGCTGACTGCTGAATGAACTGCCTGTGCGTCATGCGTTTCAAACTGAAATGAGGCCATAAGTACCTTGGCAAGAGCATTTAGTACATTCATTCCGCCCTGTCAAGCTTGCACATAAGTTATTTTGTCGTCATGTATGGAACTGGTGGAGGCGGTGGCTAAACAGCCATTTCAAGTCGAGAAGCTACAGTTGCCCTTCTGGCGAGAATAAAAACAAAGAACAGTCTCTACTTTCTGGGCTTACATTAGAGATGGCACTTCTTTAGAAAATCTCGAACATCAATATTCATTTCAGTTAGCCACGTAAGCATCCACAGTTGAGGAAGGGTTACAGAGATATTAACAAAATTAATAACTGTGGGTCTAACAGAAACTATCTTTGTGTACATATGTGTATATGATGCAACAATGTGTAATTAAATGAAACTAGTAAGTTGCATAGGGACTAATCACTATGTGATATTGTTCCCATCAGTTATCTGTTCGGAACCGCCCTGGTCATCATTTGGGCCATTACACAGAGTGGTACGTCCACCCTGCACTCACAAGTGTCCTTACTATTGATAACTGAAAAGCAGTGCTAAACCAAAAAAGTATGAGAGACCGTTTAGTGCACACTAGACCACTAACTAGAAAGGTCCATCAAGTTGGCACTCTCTGGGACCTGCCCCCCGTGGAGGGACATCATCCATGCGGGACATGTGCGGCATGCCCACAGACTACCCATTCTACTAGTATCAACATAGGTACTTCACGACGGTGGGAACAAAAGAGGTTCACCAACATTAACAGCACCAACCTTATCTACTTGATCACGTGCTCTTGCCAACAGAAGTACGTTGGCATGACGACAAGGAAGGTTAAAATAAGAATATCAGAACACAAGAGCACAATCAGATGCAAGAAACAAGCAACCCGCCTCACAAATCACTTTCTAACTGTGGGCCACAAACCAACTGATTTTACCTGGACTGTGCTAGAACAGCCATATATAATATGCGAGGACGTAGAAGGCGGCAACAGAGGAAGAGCAGGAATTCATTTTTCATAATTACCTGGCCATCTTCTGGAGGAGAAAGATCGCATAGACCCGGCCCCGTGAAATAAGTGTTGGTGCTGAGCACCGGAAAGCACCGCCACAAATTAAGCACTGGTCTGTAGGCTTTTCAGGTATTATCCCCATTTCCAAACCTCTTGCTTTGACTATTGGCCCCATCACGGTTGATTCACCATTTTTGTTGATGTCAAATTGTGGGGGAATTGTTGGGATTAGATCTGTTAAAAAGGTTACATGCGACAATATTTTGTTCTCCTGATGGTGTATACATGACTATTGGACCACAGGTGGCCTGTGTAAATCAATGCTTTGCAAAGGATGCTCCCTCCCCTTGGAGTTCAAGAACGTGCCACGCACATTGTGAGGTACAGGGGACATGGATGGGGGGTTACTCCATATCCCACCGTTCTCCATCCAGATCAAGGACAGCGGCAAATTGCCATGCATTCCCCAGTACAAGCTCTCGCAGGCAAAAAAAAGGCTTTGTTACAAATAATTCAGGATTTGATTAAGGCAGGTGTGGTTGTAGAGACTGTGCTGAATGTGTATAATAGCCCTATTCTTCATATTCTTTAAAATACACCCTTAGACTTTTCTGAGTCCCACCCTGATGTTTACCGCTATGTCATTGACCTTAGAGAGGTAAACAAAATAGTGGTTACCCAGTACCAAGTGGTCCCAGACGTTCCCACGATTTTGACAATGATTCCCCCATCAGCAAAATTATTTTCCTTGATTGATTTAAAGAGCGCTATCTTCAGCATACCAATCCATATGGATAGCAGATATCTTTTTGGATTTGCAATAGCCGGTGGGAGCTTTCGATTCTGCTGTGCTCCACAAGGTTACACAGAAGTCCTCGGGACACATTAGTATGGCAGGCGGACTTTGTCCACCTGTCATACCAGTGGGAACTGGGACCGACCGCTAAGGGTGCGGCGGTCCCGTACATCCCATTAGGATGTGCCCGCCACACTGGCAGCGGTGGTGATACGCCCGCCAACCTAATGGGGCCCCTAGTATTTGTAGCCAAGCTTTAAAAGCTCAATTGGATTATTTGGCGCTTCCCCCTGGTAATGTGCTGTTGCAGTATGTTGACGACCTCCTTGTGGCTTCGGACACTGAGGATGGTTGCAAAGAAGCCACAGTTAAATTACTGTTCACTATCCAAATTCCAATATTGTCGACAGGAGGTCACCTATTTAGGTCACCTACGGTCGAAGAGGGTCGCAGACTAACACCTGAACGCATAGCTGCTATTACTAACATGCCTGTTCTAAAGAGCCAATGCGAGATATATGTGTTTATTGGTATAGCTTCATATTGTCCACAATTGATCCCTAACTATTCGCAACTAACAAAACCCCTTCTTTACCTGACCACCAAAGATGTGCATGAACCCCTGCCTTGGAAATCTGCCAGCAGGCAAGCTTTTGAGCAATTAAAGGTTGTGCTTTGCTCTGCTCCTGTGCTTGATACTCCCGATTACCAGAAGCTTTTTGTGCTCTACGTACATGAGGCGGATGGTTGCGCGCTTTCTGTTCTAACACAGGGTTTTGGTGGTAAGCAGAGACCCTGCGCTTATTTCTCTGCTATACTTGATAACGTCGCAAAGCTCTCCTGAGCTGCCTGAGAGCTGCTGCGGCGGTGGCAGTTTCTATCAGACAATCGGCAGGGCTTGTCCTTGATACTGATCTCACGGTAATGGCACCTCGTGCTTTTACATTATTGAATAAGACAAATACACAGCACCTTTCTAGTGCAGGTATGAATTGATATGAATTGACCTTGTTTGCTCTGCACATTACCATCAAACGATGTGCTACTCTGAACCCAACCACGTTACTACACCTACCTTCGGAAGAAAAGGATAATGATGTCCATAATTCTTTATTTTGGACTGAGGAAGAAACGAAAAGACGGGTAGACCTGACTTATGTTCCCTTATCTGACCCCACCCTTTTCCAAGCGCCTTGAGACCCTCTGGGTATGTAGCGCGCTATATAAATTTTTGAATTGAATTGAATTGAATTGACCCCCAAGGGGATCTATATGTCAATGGCTCTTGTTTCCAACTACCAGATGGCACTACAACTGCTGCCTATGCAATCACAACCTTACACACTGTAGTTGAGACATCCCACATCCCATAGCAATCGGCTCAACCTGCAGAGTTGGTTGCCCTCCTTAGGGCTTGTGAGTTGAGTGAGGGACTGGCTGTTAATGTCTACACCGACAGCCAGTACCCCATTGGGTGGTCCATAATTTTGGGCGCCTCTGGGTGGAGAGAGGTTTCTTGACTTCGCATAGACTGCGAATAAGAACAGCCCATTGATACATAGATTGCTGCCCGCATGGACACTTCCCGATAAGTTAGCAATAATGAAATGTAGTGCTCATAAAACCAGCACAGATGATGTTGGGGGGGAATTCTAAGAGTATGGCAGAAAGAAGCAAAGCAACATCGTATAAGATCAGAGAAACAAACACGGAAAAGGCAGACTCAAACTATAACAAGGAAAGTAGTGGCCTATGAAAGGGAGAAGATAGAGAAGGGCATAGAATGTGCAGATAGAAAGTTCTGATTACAGACTGATAAATGTTATGGTACTAGAGAGGAAGGAGATGGTTCTGTTGAAGTACTATTGGATTCTTGCCCCCCACCTCCTTATGCCCCTTGAACGGATATATACAACAGTTCTGACGTCCCAGTCTTCAGGCCCTAGTGCCGCCCTCTCTAGTGTTTAAGTTTCCAGCACTACTGCCTCAGCATTTGCAGACCAGAAAGCTAAGGAAACAGCTCGATCAATGATGAAAAAGGTGTTTGTGTCAGGCCCCGCTAGGTGGGTCCCAGATAATAGAATGTTCGAGGACACTTTAGAAAATGTCAGGGTAATACAGAGTGAGGCGACCGTGGATGAACTGGCAATATGAGAGGAGAGTACAGGGCGTTTGGACGAGGATGGGTGCTGGACTGATTTATCTGGGAAGCAGAGATGGTTGTTGCCCAATTCGTATGTGCTCCCCGTTGTTACCATGGCCCACGGCCCAGTGCATATTAGTGCCAAAGGAACATGCAAGCTCCTGGACCCGGTATGGCAGAACGATAATATCTCTAAGGTAGCCACACACCTAGTGAAGCATTGTATCATTTGTTTGAAGCATAATCATGGGAAAGGTACTCCTATACCCTCTGGTAACTTTGCACTGCCTTCCTTCCCTTGCAATGTTCTCCAGATGATTTCATCAAAATGGAATGACTCAAACATTTGAATTATGTGCTAGTAGTAATTTGCTCATTCAGTAAATGGATTGAGGCTTATCCCATCAAAGAGAATAAAGCCATGGCGACGGCAAAGGTACTCTTAAAAGAGTTCTTCCTGCGCTATGGATTGCAACGTGTGATTTGCAGTGACAACGGAATTCACTTCAATTCAAAAGTCGATGAATTGATATGCAAAGGTTTGCATATTAAGCAGAAGTTTCATGCAGCTAACCACCACAAGTCAGCAGGTTTGGTTGAGAAGTACAATAGTACTCTCAAACTGAAGTTTGCGTAGATCCAAGAAAGCACAGGACTGTGATGGCCCGATGCATTACCCTTGGCTTTGTTATCTACCAAAGCGACAGCGCATTCTAGAACAGGGTTTTTGCCGTATGAGGTGGTCTTTGGACAACCTGCCAATTTCTGGGGCGTCCCAAGACCCAAATGCTTCTCCAAGATAGGGTACCCCCTGCTTGTAGACTATCTGCACGAGTTAACTAAAGACCTCCAACAGATTCACGCCACACTGAAACCACAGCCAGAGGGGCCCGGGCATACGATACAGTCTGAGGATTTTGTTCTTGTAAAGAACTTTCAACTGAGGCCCTGCTTGGAGCTGAGGTGGAAGGGGCCCCTCCTTTTCCTTCTCGCCACCTGCACAGCTGTCAAGGTTGAAGGCAGAAAGCATTAGGTGCATGTCACCCAATCAAATGAAGACCTCTCCCAGTGCCATATGATTAATGGGCCATTGCAGGTATTGCTAACCAAGCAGGAGAGCGGGTGCCACGCTGCGTTCCCTTCTCCGGCACAGACGGATGAAGAAAGTGAAGCATCCTTGTTGGAGGCAGTTCCACCATTGATAAGGGCCGCCCAGATAACCCTGTTTCCAATACACCAGAATCTGACTACAATGCCAGTCTGACCCTGAGTTTCAACCCCTTATTGTTGATGAGACAGTGCCTGGAGTCACCAGGTACAACCTGCGGCCCGAAAGAAGGACGGTGCACCAGCAGGACAGTCCAGGAGTTAGGGAAGGAATTGAGCTTAGGGCATAGGTGCCAGGGCCTAAGCTGCCTGTATTAGATTAGGGTGAGCTACACTGGTGCCCTGCCCTGAGCACTGGACAGGATTGTTAAAGGTACTTGCCCAGGAGGGAGGGAGCTCTATCCTGAAAGAAGAGGATTTGTTTTACAGCACGGGCTCCGATCGTACAGCTCCCCCGTGAATGTGCTTCATAGCACCATCGTTGATGAACAAAAGGAGCCTGATAGCGAGGCTTTAAATGGATGCTGGATGACTTGTGCCCCTCTGGTCGGTTGTATTCTTGTGGCTCCAATTCCTAAGGTTTCTTTCTATGTACCCATTTGGCCATGCACTCATGAAGGAGCAACTGCCCCTGGTGGCCCCTCCATTACAGCAGAATGGTCCTGTGTGGTCTAGTTGGTCTACTGGGAGTAGGGTAGTAGTGGTTGTAGTCATCCTCATAGTAATGCCCTGTAGCGCTTACGAGGCTTTCTCGAACGGGCAGGAGGGGCCGTTACCGAAATCATCCACCGGAGGGCGCCTGGTGTCCACGGACTACGCTTCCCCGAGGCTTCAGGGAAACTGCTGGTAGTTCCGCGGCATACAAAGCCCTTCCGGGACCGTGAAACGGGGCTTGTCAATCCTTGTTTCCCAGAGTAGCCCTGCAGCAGATGCCCGCAAGAGACCCCGCCATAACCGACAGGTATTTCAGAGGAGGACGGAGTACAGCGCGGACGTGCTGTTGGGTTTTCTCCGCCCTTGCACTGCTTTTCAAAGGGGCGTTTGAGAAGCCGCGTCTGGAGGACAGTAGACCTCCCTTTTGTTTCCACGGCATTGTTTTCCCCGCATTCCAGTAAGACGGGCGTGCCTCGAGACACGGTGACAAGTGAGAACAGCGCAGGAGCGCGTTTCCGTTCTCAGTCACGCTAGTCTCTCTGAGGGGCTTTACTTTAACGTTTTACCAATCCGTACTTAAACACCTGATACTTTGGGATGAAGTACTCTACCGGTGCACACTACGAGTGTTCTCAATAAGCCTTGGCTGCACCAACACATTGTCTATGTGTTTCAAGCTTCCTACGTTTGCCTTGCTGATTTTGTTTCCTACTTTTTTGCCTTGATGATTTTGTTTCTTCATGTGGCCTTGCTGATTTTGCTTTTCACATTTCCTTGCTGATTTTGTTTCTAACGTTTTTGCCTTGCTGATTTTTGCTCGATTTACAAGTGCGTTGCACTAGAGAGAGTGGGCATTTTCCCTGAATGGATTGTGGGAAACGTGAGCAAGGTTCCTTCTCTTCTGAGTGCCTACAACCAGAAAACCTTTTCTTATACGTTCTGAAACTGCCTAACATGTTAGTATACGCTAAAGGAATGTTTCTCTTTGTTTTCAAGAGTTTGCTTATGGTGTCCTAATCAAAGGCTTCTTGTCCTTCCTTATCTGCAGTTACCCCTGGTTGAGACGCTCTTTTGATTCTGTGAATGATCGACTCTGTTGACAAACAGAACCCAGCAACAGGAGAAGTCTTTTGGCATAGTTTATTTTTTTATCCACTTCCCTTTTCCCTGGGGGGCATAGACGTATAGTGGTGTATACTTCGCCCTATGTGTTGTGCGTCCTGGAGAAGAAGGGGGGATTACTTCAATCCATCGTTCCTGCTATCTTGTCTCAGAGGTTAGTGGTTATTGTATGTGGCCATTGACATCGTGACATGCCCCAACCAAACAGTTCTGGTTTCTCGCAGTGCGAGAAGCTGTAACATAAAATGTTATTTATACCTTTTCATGTTACTGCTTCTTGCTCTGCGAGAAAGCAGTGGGGCGACGCTCTGCCGCCCACATGAAGAAACAGCCCCTGTTTAATGGGCTGACTGTGATTTGCACCCCTGATGCACAGAATTGCTGAGATTTTTGTGATTGTATTGATTTAAAATCAGAAGTGCTGCAGGAGTTAGTCCTGGATAGTGACACAGAGGTTCCAGTGGCGGTGATCAAAGCCATGCATTTGTCTACCAGATGGTTCACACAGATTGCTATAGGAACATTGCTGGTGGAGGTTCTTCAGGATCAATATATTCCCAGCTATAAACCTTATGATACTGAGGCATTGCCAACATCTGCAGGATGCTGAATAAGAGCTATTTTTCAGTTGGACTAGATGCATCGCCATAATTATGGTTCACTGCTAAGCTGAGAGCCCTTAAAGATTTCTTGACACCTAGAATAACTCCTGCCAGGGAGAACCATGCACTTAGGTGCTCATTACGATGGCGGGCAATTAGCTTCAATGTAAATTATGTCACTTACTAGTGGTATGGGACTTGCGGATGTTTTGCACTGTTTGATATTTTCTGATTTTTGGACAATGCTGAGTTTACTTACCGAAATATTTAAGCCTAAAATGGCAGGACTATCCATTTCCAATCGGTTGCTTCCGTGTAATGAAAAAGCTGACAAAACATGAACGCAAATGTGAAACAAAATATAGAAAAAATAATGACTTTAAAAGATTGTAAAAGGCACTGCCCCCAATGGATTTGCAAGAGGACTTTTATTTCGAAGTGATACATATTTTATTGCAGTTAATACAACAGAGTAACATAGCAGTCTACTGTGAGCATGATTTTAATCACTCCCTCCTTAACATGTAAGTGATGTGCGCATTTCCAAACGCTTCAATGTCTACTATGTGGGATTGTGTTCGTTTCTTACTGCATCTAAATGACTCTTTTAGTTCAACCAAATTTACTTTTTGACTGAAAATCTATACGGTCTTAACGTTCAAGGACACTGTGACCAATGGGGGTTAAAGCATCAGATGTCCCCTGTGTAAATTATTCAGGGTTGTGATGAAAGAAGAATATCACATGCGCAGCATTTGATAGCAAAAATGTATTTTCTGAAAAACAGCTGGATTAATCAGAAAACTTCGTATAAAGTGCAACTCTGCAAAATGAGATCCGTCAGCCGGGGGGTCTCAATGTATCATGCACCTGTCATCTTTGAGACACAGGTGGCCAAATATTCAATACTCCGTAGAAATGTGGAAAATAACCATGCTGTTTTCCATACCCCCTTGTAATGACTCAACCTGTGTTCATAAAATATACTGTAACAAGATGTGCTGTTCTAAAGACACGAAACGCCTGTCGCTTCATCAATGTCAATATTTTTTATGCCCACTGATGCATTGCAGGCCTGATTCAGAAAATAAAATTGGCTATGTAGGGCCAGAGTTGCTAACAGTTTGCGTCATGGACAGTTTGCGTCATTGTTGCACCATCTTTGTGGTGCATTCATGACACAAAATGCTAGTAGATATTAAACGCCGTCCATGCTTATGACGAGCCCAGCTCGTCATGAGGCACAGTGGACCTGTGCTCATGACGAGCTGGGCTCGTCATAACGGCCGCAGCACTCCCACGCACAATTGATTCCCCGCCTGTGCAGGAGAATCTTTTCTTCTTGTTATTTTCTCTTTCCACGTGTGCTGCAATATACAGCACTTATTAAAAGAGGAAAGTGCCTCAAGAGGTAGTTTTTGTGAAGGAAGGTGTCCCATCATGCGCAAAAGCAATTCTCCTTGTAACGCAGACACCCTAAGAGCCTGTTGTGGCGCCAGGCTGCCTGAAGTGCACCAGCACTATGAAAGAGTAGAAGGCAGGCCCGGACTGGACGTTGCGGGAACCGGGCAATCCCCCGGTGCGCCGCAAGGGTGGGGGCTGGTTTTGGGCTCCTGGGGGCCGGTTTTGTTACAGGGCTGTTTATGCAGCATAGCTGCAAAATCGGCCCTGCAACAAAATCGGCCGAAAACCGGCCCCGGTAAAGAGCTCAGACCTCCCGCTGGGGGCTGGCCGCGCACTTTGTCGGGCCGGTTTTAGTTCCCAGTCCGGCCCTGGTAGAAGGTCTCCATATCTCAGTAGATGAAATGAAATGAAATGAAAATGAGTCTTGTAAAGCGCACATAGCTGCCCGGAGGCATCCTAGCGCTGAGTGCAGACCGCGTGCTGTCAACTGAAATAATGAGCAGAACAAAAACAACTAATTATTAAACAAATACGTTTTCAACTGTTTCCTAAAAGAAGTGAGGTTCGAATTGGACCTTAGTTGGAACGGAAGACTATTCCAGAGCCTGGCCGCATTCAGGGAGAAGGAGCGACCACCTGATCTGGACCTATTTACCTTTGGCACAACAGCACGTAAGGCATTGGTTGATCGTAACTGTCTGCCAGGAAGGTAAGGGGTGATTAGGGGGCGACTAATCACTGGACCTGTTTCCCAAAAAGACTGATGGGCAACACAAAGGGATTTACAACTAATCCTGTCTTTCACCGGGAGCCAGTGCAATCTCGCAAGTCCAGGTTTCACAGAGGACCTGCGGGGGATTTGAAGCAGGGTCCTGGCAGCACAGTTTTGAATCACCTGGAGCTTTTTTAATGTAAAATCTGGGGCCCCAAGGTACAGTGCGTTTTCAAAATCCAGCCTGGAAAGGATTAGTCCCTGAACCACAATTTGTCTTGCCTCAAAAGGTAGCAAAGGAAGAATCTTCCGCAACATTCTAATGAGGCCAAAACAAGTGGCAGATAGTACAGCAGCCTGATGGTCAAACGTCAGGGACTTATCCAACCAGACGCCCAAACTCTTAATGGCATCCTTGGGGACTGGGGGAGTGCCCAAGCAGGTTGGCCAGATCTGGTCGATTGCGGCTGGCGCCGAATGGCCCAACAGCATGACCTCTGTCTTGTCCCCATTAAGTTTGAGACAAGACAGGGTCATCCAGCTCCTAACCTTGCTCAAACAGCCTGCCAAATCCACAATCCCCGCAGGGTCCCCAGCCCGCGCCAATGAGACCACCAGCTGTGTATCGTCCGCGTAGGTAACGATCTTAATACCATATGGGCGGACGATCCCAGCAAGCGGCCTCGTATAGACATTGAACAGCGTCGGGCTGAGTGATGAGCCCTGCGGGACACCACATTCCAATGGCCTGCTGGTGGAGATAGTATTACCCTCAAAGACCTGGAAATTCCTATTGGTTAGAAATGAACGAATCCATTCCAACGCTCCTCCTTGAATCCCAATGTCCCGGAGGCGCTGCAATAAGATGGTATGATTTACAGTGTCAAAAGCGGCACTCAGATCGAGGAGGATCACTGCCACCGATCCTCCCCGATCTAAGATGCCCCTTGTATCCTCCAGGACTGCCAGCAGGGCCGACTCCGTCCCATGCTTGGGGCGGAAGCCGGTCTGTGAGGGGTCCAGGAGGCTGTTATTCTCCAGGAAATTGGTCAGGAGGCTGTTGATATATTTTTCCAGTAATTTGCTGGCCCAAGGAAGCAGGGAAATTGGACGGTAGTTGCCGAAATTGTTGATGTTCAGGTTGGGCTTTTTGGGAAGAGCCTTAACCCTGGCCTCTTTCCACCTAGATGGAACAATGTTGGTGGAGATAGAGGCATTGAGCACCTCTAGTACAACCGGGAGGATGGTTTGACCAACGGTCCTTAGGAAACTTGGATGCATGCAGATAAGGTACATTCTGCTCTCTCCCTTTCATGCAATGCAGCACAGCAAGTTGCCTTGTTACACTCTGTTGCATGAAAGGTTAATAAATCTGGGGCCAGATGTAGGTGGCCATTTACCGACCGGTAAATGGGTTTTCGGTATGTAGGGGGCCAATTTTACCGATTCGGTAAATTTACAGAATCAGTAAATTTACCGAATCGGTAAAATACAGAATCGGTATTTTTACTGATTCGATAACTTTCAGATGTAGGTGGGACTCTTCTGAGTCCCAAAGGCCTTACAGATTCGGTATTTTACCACCCAATCCAATTGGGTGGTAAAATACTGAATCCAGGTGTGCATGCACATGTGTGCATGCACACCTATGCCATGTAACAGACAGACATGCCCTTAGGGCATGTCTGTGTGCCACATGGCACACATGCCTGTATTTGGGGTGCTAGAGAGTGTCAAAGGGACACCCCCTGCACCCTGGCAGGAATCGGTATTTACTGATTCGGTAATTACCGAATCGGTATTTCCCATTGATTCCTATGGGCTTCACAGCCCATAGGAATCAATAGGAAATACCGATTCGGTATTTACCGAATCGGTAAATACCGAATATTAACGATTCGGTATTTCTATTTTAAAAAACACCTACATCTCACACCTTCATATTTACAGATTCATAAATACCGAATCGGTAAAATTCGGTATTTATGAATCGGTAAATACGAATTACCTACGTCTGGCCCCTGGACTTGAGGGGCAGATTTATCATCATTTCATGCAGCACAGCAAGCAACCTTGCTACTCTGTGCTGCATGAAAGGAAAAGGTCAGTACTGAGCTGGCTTTAACATGATACAGCGCATTCCTGTCCCTTCCTTGCGCTGGAACACAATGTGCTGCCTAGTGCCAAGGCATGCACACTTGCGCCGTGGTTCAACACTTGTCTATTGCAACTGATAAATTACAGACCGGATGTTGTAAAATGACCTAATAATTGGGAGAGGGGCAGCTAGATGCAGGGTTATGACTTATCTCAGTGTCTTTGAGGTGGTATAGATGAGTTCTGCCTGCTATTTCTGACTAGGCTAGAGTAGTCGATCTCGTAGCTGGGAAACTAGGTTCGAGTCTCGGCTGGGACACTCAACATCCTGTGATTCTGGTCAAATCACTTAATCTTCCTGTGCCAAACAGAACAGAATGTATGTGCCCATAAGTAACGCAGCTGGTTCTCATGTAAAGCGCTCTGATACCTTCGAGTCGAGTTTGCGATGTATAAAACTAAATCAAAAAGGAGACTGGATTGGAGGAGAGTTTTACAAACCATTAGTCAGATAAGAAAACTTAATTTAAAGCAAGCAGAATGGGTTGGTATTTTGAGAGAAGCATTAGGTTTAATAGCTGCTTCGATTCCAGTCACTAACATGTTTATTTTTTTGTTGAATATCTCTTTATTGAGTAAACAATCAGCACCGGGCCCACTTGAAAAATACAATTCGTACTGCGACAATACCAATACACTTGTCAGCAAATAACACAAGTACCGTCGTATAACAATAAATAGACAGAAAAGGAAACCTGAGAAAGGAGAGGAAGAAAAAGAAAAGAATAGTGGAAAGTACCTCCCTCAAAGGGGGAGAGAAGGGAAAAGAGGACATAAGCGGATGCGCCAGAAGGATGGGGAGGAGGGGGAAAGGTCAAGGCCCATAATGGAGGCCAGCAGTCACAAGGCCCGAAGTGTCCGCCCAGGAGGTCAAGCAGGTTACTCAGGGGAGACCGGTCTCGTGCCACGAGAAACATGTCTATAACTATAAATAAAATAGCAGCAGCATTGCAAAATGCTCATCAAGGGGCAAGAAGATAAAAAAATACAGCAAGGTTCAAGAGTTTCTTGATTTGTTAAATAAATCATGTGATGAATCAATTGTGTGATGCCAGCATTGCCTCTTGTAATTATAATAGTTTGGTGGGGTAAATTTAGATGATGCTTTTAAGGCATTCTTTTCTTTGGACTCGTTTCTGTCATGCTATTTCCTCTTGACGTGATGACTTCGCTGTATTTATCTTTCAATTTCGAGGAGAACCAGCATAAGTAGGGTTGCCTTCTTTTTAGGACCCATGCCAGAGAGGCTGCAAGTACAGGAAGCGTGTAATAAATGTGCACTGATATCGATTTGTAAGGGAACATAAGGGAAAACCAGGGCAATCATCTTTGAGGTTGTTTGTTTACAGGTATTCCTGATACTTGGGATTTAAACAGTGTTCGTGGAGAAATATGAGTACACGTCTTCCATTTGATTCCTTGATGACCTGACCAAAACAGTTGCTATTTTCTTCTGCAATCAATTAATGCAATGTTTAAAAAGTGAAGATGTGGGGGCGTGGCTAAGCGCCCGATCCGAATGGCAGCGCGGCGGTAGAGCTCCGTCCGCGCCAGGGCCGACAGGCGGATTGCGCTTATTAATCTCCACCGCGGGAACAGCATCAGGCATGGGAAAGTGCCAGGCTTCCAGTGTGCTGACTTCTGCGCTGGTTTGACGCCCTTATTCCCGCAGGCTTTCATTTTCGCTACGGTCGCGGCTCTGAAGCGGCCGCGACCGCCATCTTGTCTGCCATCGCGGAGCTGCGCACCGACGCCTCACAACTGTCCTCCAGCGTCAAGCAGCCTCCAGGTTTCTCCACATCTTCTCTACGATTATGGGGACAGCAGCGACTTCATTAAGGTGACTTTTCTTTGATCTTTGGATCCACAAATGGAACACCTTTGGTTCCTCGCATTCTCCTCAGGGCGAGACGCCATTTTGTGATGCACTTTCCTCATTGGCAATATTCTTGCGCCCTATACTAGGAGCTTCCTTTCTCCTTTGCCCATTTTGATACTTTTCTTGCTCCTCGCTACACATTGACTCTTTTTTGTGCTTCCTGCTTTTCTTTTTGGATGCTTTTTGCTCGTATAACCCATTTTTTGCCTATTCAGACTCTGTGCGTGCGTCTTCTGCATTCCTTTCCACGCACGCTTGCATGGCGAATAATACTGGGAAGACCCCCAAGCGCAACTACATCAAAAATTCCAAACTGTTTTCAGCGTTAGCTCATTTAGAAGCTTCTACATCCATTCACGCCTGTGACTCCATGTCCGCAATGGATCCTTCTCCACAGAACTCCTCTAAAACTACTCCAAAGAGATTAAAGAAAACCCCCCCTTCTCCCACAATATCCTCCTCAGCCATCTCCATGGAGCTTTTACTTGAGGAGATTAGAGCATTACGCCCATACATGGAAGAGACTAATGCCAAGTTGCAAACGCTCACTGACAATTGGTCTCAGATGGATGCCAGAGTCTCCACTGTGGAAAAATCTGTCTCAACTCTTCGAGAGTCCGCCATCAAAATTCCCCACATGGATGCGCAGTTGTCCTCTCTCCAGAAGCAGATGGAAGACCTTGAAAATAGAAATAGACGTAATAATCTTCGTCTTTACGGCCTGAAAGAAGGCAGCGAGGGGAATGATCCTATCACTTTCTTCAAGTCCTTTTTGCCCAAGCTTCTGCATCTGCCCGAGGACACCACGCTCAACATTCAGCGTGCCCATAGGCTTGGTCGACTCCCCTCTTCTATTTCTCCAACTGCGAAGCCCAGGGGTGTCATAATGTATTTTCTGGAATATACGGATCTTTTGAAGGTCCTCTTGGCAGCTAAAGCTTCTCCACGCCTAACTTGGTCTGACTCCACCCTTTTCTTCGCCCAAGATTACGCCAAGGCCACAGCAAGTCGACGTAAAGCGTTCCTGGACATGAGAGCAGAACTTCGATCTATTGGAGCAAGATATGGCCTATTTCATCCTTGCCTATTCAAGGTTACCCACAATAACAAGACCACGACCTACGAAGATCCAGTGCGCCTTCGCAGTTTCCTCAACTCCTGTGGTCCTGGTAACATGGAATTCTCCGGCTCCGGTTCTTCATCACCATTTCCTCCGTGACTTTTTTGCCCTGTTGTCCTTGGATATCCTGATGCTCTGTTACCTCTTTTATCCTTGTTTGTCTCGTTTTACCGACCGTTATTCCTTAACCTGGTTCATGATTAGTCTTTTTATTGCTTGAGACCCTGTTTTGATGTCTCTTGCATCTTATGACACGTTTGTCTCATTTTTATTGTTTTCTCTGTGATATTTCTTCTCATCTAACTGTGCTGTTTTCCCTCTTTTTGCAGATCCCTGTTCTAGCGCCCCGTCCTGTCTCCCTGGCTGGACGTTTCGTTGCCCCGTTTCCTGCCCTTCGTTGGTTGGCCTTACCCCCCTCATCTTGTCTCCTATTTCATCCCTCCCGTCCTCCTTCCAGATTTTGTACCCTCATCTCTTCACCCTTGTAGTATCTGGCCATTTTTCCCTCTCTAGTTATCAGTCTTCTCATCATTGTTAGTCGGTTTTGTTTACCTGAATTTGTCCTTTACATGTTCCTTTTCCATGTTCACTCCCTTTTTTTATTCTTTTGGTAATTTTCGTATCTTTCTTCTTGTCCTGTTTACACTGCATTTTCTATCTGCTTTCCTTTCATTCTTCTCTCTAGTGACCTCTTTTCCTTTTGGTTCGCTTTTCTCTCTCTTTCCTTCTCACAACTCCATTATCTTACCAAACCGTTCTTTTTCTTCTTCTTCTTTTTCAACTTTCTCGCCATGGCTTTTCTTGTTGTTCTCTTTATCTGGCTCTTTTCTTTCTTTTCCTCTTCACCCCATCAGTTTTCTCCACTTTTCCCACAGTATCTGTTTTCCCCTGTAGTCTTCTCTTGTTTTACTTCTGCTACACTCTCTTCCGAGTTCTCTTGTTTTCCAACATTTTCTTCTCCTTCTTTCTCCATTTTCCTTCCTTTCTTCTTCCCCTTTTTCTCATCTCTCTTCTTTTATGAGGCTTTCTTATGTTCCTTCTTTTCATCTCCACTTTCTAAATATTCTTGATGTCAGTACGCGTTGTTTCCTGGAACGTTAAAGGTTTACATTCGCCCATTAAGAGGCAAAAAATCCTTTCCCATTTAGCTAAATTGAATATAGATGTCGCCTTCCTGCAAGAGACCCATTTATCTGACACTGAGGCTGCTAAACTTCAAAGAGGTTGGGTAGGAAAGGTTTTCTCAGCTCCTGGCGATGGCAAAAGGAATGGTGTTGCTTTGTTACTCCGAAAGTCTTTCTCCCACTCTGTGTTGCACTTCGAGTCTGACCCTGATGGTAGATGGTTATTTGTCAAGCTGTCCTCCAAAGGTGTACCTATTTCCCTGCTTAATGTTTACGCCCCCACAGGCGGAAACCCTATTTTTTGGAATGCATTTGCCTCTCGTATTACTGAACATATTGATGACAATTTTATTTTAGCAGGTGATTGCAACATGCCATTGGATCCATTTTTGGATAGACACTCCAAATCTTTTTTCACTCCTAACAAGTCCCATAAGCTGTTCACACACGCCATCTCTCAACACAATCTAGTTGACGCATGGCGCATTTGTAACCCTACCAGTAAAGAATTCACATTCTATTCCCCGGTTCACCATTCCCAATCACGTATTGATTATATTTTTCTTTCTCACCATGTCTCCCAATCCCTCACCCAGGCTGAGATTGGTCCCATTGTTTTTTCTGATCACACCCCAGTTCTCATTCAGATTGATATTTTACCCAAACCCACCGGTCCCAAAAGATGGCGATTCAATAACACCCTTCTTCTAGATCCCAAATTTACTGCCTCCTTTATTGAGTTTACTACCGAATTTTTTGCCATCAATAACACCCCCTCCTTAGCCACTCATACTATTTGGGACGCTTACAAAGCGGCGGCCAGAGACTTTATCATCAGACATGTTGCCGCTAAACGTAAGCTTGCTCGTCAGCGCACAACTGACCTCTTATCTCAGATCAAAGCTCTAGAACACTCCTTTTATACCTCGCATACCCAGGACAGTTTAACAGCCCTTGTGAATGCAAAAATGAATTATAACAAACAGTCTACTGAAGATGCTTCGTTGTACTTATTAAAATCCAGTTCGAAATTTTATGGGGGGAAAAATAAGGCGGGGAGAATCCTTGCAAACTATCTGAAAGTTAAACAAGGCAAATTGAATATTGAGTCTGTTTTTGATGTTAATTCTGTTTTGCAACATAAAGATACTGCTATTTTGGAGGAATTTTCTCGTTTCTATTCTACACTTTACTCATCTGAAACTCAACCCTCTGCTCAATCTCTTTCCACCTTCTTTACGAACCTTCAACCTCCTCCCAACTTTCCTGTTGACTTGTCCTCCCTTGAAACTCCCCTCACCATTCGAGAATTACATACTGCACTTCATTCTCTCAAGAAAGACAAGGCCCCCGGCCCAGATGGCTTTACTGTCGAATTTTACCAACACTTTGCCAAAATGTTATTACCCAAATTACATCACCTTCTTGATTCCTTCAAAACCAGTGGAGCCTCCTCAGGTACCTTTTCAGACGCTTATATATGCATTATACCGAAGGAAGGGAAGGACACCCAACACTGCAAGAATTATAGACCGATATCACTCGTCAACATTGATTATAAATTATATGCCAAATCTTTAGCCATCAGATTAGATCCTTTTCTCCCAGATCTCCTTGGTCCTGAACAATCAGGATTTGTTAAGGGTCGCTTTATCTCAGATAACACCAGACTCCTCTTTAATGTTCTCTCTAAATCATCACGATTTAGTGATTCCCTAGCCGCAATCACCTTAGATGCCGAGAAGGCATTTGATAGGGTTGAATGGCCTTTTCTTTTCTCTGCGTTGAAATGGTTTGGGTTTGGCCCTCACTTTATTTCCCTCATCTCCTTCCTTTATACCAACCCTAGAGCAGCAGTTTGTGCTAATGGCCTAATTTCCTCCTTTTTCAACCTCCGCAGAGGCGTTAGGCAAGGATGCCCTCTTTCCCCTTTTCTTATTAATCTTGCCCTAGAACCCTTTTTATCCAAGCTACGTCAAAATCCAAACATCCATGGTTTTCCTCTTTCTCATTCTCAAGTTAAGTTAGCTGCCTACGCAGATGATATTTTATTATTCATCTCGAATCCATCTGTCTCCATTCCAGCTTTCCTTGCCGAAGTTAACGTGTACTCCCATCTTTCTGGTTATAAACTGAATAATGATAAGTGTGAAATTCTTCCTCTCACTAAATTCACCTTCAAGCTGGACTTTGTGGCGTCCAACTTTAAATGGAGTCCGACCCACATAAAATATCTCGGTTTGCATATCACCCCTTCTATCCCAGACACTATCTCATTATGCCTCACTAAATGTACCCAGAAACTAACTGACCTTACATCCAGATGGCACCCCCTCTATCTCTCTTGGTGGGGCCGTCTTGACACTATCAAGATGATGCTCACCCCAATTGTCCTCTACACTATTTCAAATATCCCTGTTTCCATCCCTGCCAAATTTTTTGCAAAAATCAATACCACTTTATCTTCCTTTTTATGGTCTGGCAAGAAACCGCGCATGTCCTTATCACGATTGCGTCTCCCCAAATCGGAAGGCGGGGTTAATTTTCCACATTTCCCTGCTTACCACAAAGCTTTCCTTCTGAAACAAGCTTCTATCTGGCTTAAAGATCCTATCGAACCTCTTCCCCTTTGGGCTGAACTTGAACGTCTTTCTCTTTCCCCCTTCTCCTTTGCTGAATATCTTTCCTTCTCCCGTAAACCCCAATTCTTATCCTCTCCCATTCACAAATACACTGCGAAACTACTTTTAGCTTCCACTCCAGATCCTCCCTCTTCCACCACTGAATTTCTTACCACCACTATCTGGCATAATACTAGCATTCTCATCAACCTGAAACCTTTTTATTGGAAAACTTGGAGGCAGCGCGGGTTAATCTGGGTTTCCCAACTATTCACGGGATCTACCTTCACAACTTTTTCTGACCTTAGCCGTACATTCTCTCTCCCCCCCTCCTTTATTCGTAAATACACCCTACTCCAGACTGCAGTTATGTCTGTATTTGACTCCCACCCTCATTCTTCTCCTATTACCGTCTCTAATGCTGCAATTTCTTCTCTACATTCTCAACTACGCTCCAATTCTTCAGCATCCTCCATCTATCATTCTTTTCATAACCCTCCTTCGCCTCGGCCAAAAACCATAGTGGAAGAGCAATGGGAATCTGACCTTGCCGTATCTTGGCCCACTTCCCTATGGGATAAAATATGGACTAAGCTTCGCAAATCCTCTAGAGCGGCTTCTCTTACTCAAACCCTTTTCTTCCTTTATAATCGACTTCTTTACACGCCATCTATCCTCCATAGGAGATTCCCTTTGGTCCCGGACATCTGCTGGTCCTGCTCTGCCCCCAATGCCACGCTCTTTCACATGCTCTTTCTCTGTCCTCTCACGCACGCATTTTGGATTAGGGTATGGAATCAACTCAACTCTATTTTCCACACTTCTATCCCCTTTTCTCTTCCTGACCTTTTCCTTGGCTCACTTTCTTCTTCTTGGTCCGCAGTTGAAATGAATGTTCATATTATCGACTTGTTATTAGCTGTTGCGTTTCAACAGATTACTGTGAATTGGAAAGACTCAAAGGGTATTACTTTCAAAGCTTGGTGGTTTAATGTATGTTATAACCATAGACTGGACACTGCCTTTGTTTATCCCCTCACCCTAGCCCCGAAAAGACATGCGCTATGGCTTCCTGTCACCCTTTATCTGGATGTCTGTGCCAAGCGTCCCTCTCATTTGTCCCCATTTCAACAAGAAGTTTCGAAACCCCCTTGAGTTGCCTTTCGTTCCTTCTATTTCTCTAACATTTATTTTTCTGCGTATATTTGCATTGTTTCCCATGTTATTATGCCTCTCACAATGTACATTTTATGCCTTCAGCCTCATTCACTTTTTATTTCCTCTTTCTTCTTCTTCTTCCTTTTCCCCTTCCGCATTCTTTCCTTTTGATACTTACTGAGTTATTCAAATCTATTACACTTGTTGATGATACTTTATACCGTTTCAATTTTGTACTATCAATTTTGTTTCTCCTAATAAAATTCTATTTGAACTTAAAAAAAAACGTGAAGATGTAGAGAGTTAACTAAGATCTGGAAGTATGACTTGATTAGACTGGATTGCTACTGAGTTTCGCAGCCGTAGAGATTAGATGAATGTCCCAGTCCACACTGACCTTCACTAAAAACATAATGTTGGTTCCCAAATTTTGAGCATTTAATCTGGTCGAGTAAGCATTTGTTCAAATTCGCATTTTGTCCTGGAGATGATAAACATCTGTGCCCTTAACTACCATTTTGGCCTCTCCATGGTCACGTATGCCGATGATAAACAGTTGGTGGTCTCATTTGAATCGGGATCGTATACTGAATCCGATCAACTGGCGCCAAGTTTAGAAAGAGTGGTGGGGTGGATGACATGCAGCTATCTTAAGCTGAATGGGGACAAGACAGATCTGATGATCCTTGGAAATAAAGCGGTCTCCGGGCCTCTGTTCAGCTGGCCAAGCTGTATGGGTAATCCACCAGCCCCAAGTCCTTCAGTTAAGAACTCGGATGCTGGATGGTTAGGGAATTAACAATGGAGGTTCAAGTAAAGAAACTAGCAGGGTCATGCTTTCATTTACTAAGAATTCTCAGAAACGTGCTGGAGCTGATTCCAAATCACTTAAGGAAAACAGTAATATATGCACTGGTTCCTCACGTCTTGGACATGGAAAATCCCTCTATTTAGGGGCCCCAAAATATGTTATGAAACAACTTCAAGTGGTGCAGAATGCGGCGGCTAGGCTTGTGTGCCAGGTGCCAATACAGGAGCCAGTGGGAAAGCATCTGAAAGCACTCCACTGGTTACCGATTGAGGCTAGAATCAAATTTAAGCCACTGTGCCTTTACACCCAAAGTCATAAATAAAAGGGGTCCCAAGAAATTCAGTAAGTTGGTGGTGTCATATGTCCCCAACAGGGGTCTAAATTCTCATTGTGAACGATTATTAAGAACAACTAGAATCAAGAGAGGGTTATGGGGAGGCAGGTCTTTCTCACATCTGGCTCCTAAACTGTGGAACTCGCTAGCTCGCGATCTAAGGGGCATATTATCAAGGGGGTTCATCTCCGCTTTTTTGGCTTTAAAAGCCAAGAAAACAGAGATAACATTATCTCCCTATTACCTAGCTGTCGCTAACACCAGTTAGCGACAGCTAGTAGGAGATAGCGACCATCTTGGGCCCCGCTTTGCATGTCAGGGAAATTTATCACTAATGACATGCAAAGTGGGCGTGCCAAGATGTTAGCGACTGGAAACAGTCGCTAACATCGCTATCTCCTATTTACCAACTTTGGGAGATATTCGCGCTAAGCGCGATTATCTCCAAAAGCTAACACCTGCCCCTGAGCAGTTCTTAGACATGTTATTCAATGGTAGGTGGATAACATGGCTAAGATCATTAGCTCGGTAATGCATGAATATCGCTGACTTTTCAGCGATATTCATGCATTTCGGCCGATTTTTATCGCTTAGGAGATAAACCTTGATAATAATCTGTTACTCTGTCTGTACCGTCTCTCGCTTTCAGCGCTGGGAAGCCCTTGGGTAGCTATGCGCTTTAAAAATCCCATAACATACATTCATACATACATTTTAGTTGAAATGCTCCATGTTAGGATTTGATGCTTAAACACATTGTCAATATCACTTATTTAACTTTGTGAAATGGATGATCGTTGAATGTTATTGCTACTCCTTCCACACTATTAATGTATTCTGTTTGATCCAGTGACTTCAGCATTGGCTTTATGTCTGCAGCTGTATGGATCACCCCCTTTGTTTGTTATGAAATCTAGGATGAATTGCATTGCTCAAACTTTCATCATCTATAGTTTATAAAGATACGAGGAGTGAACTCTAGATAGGTAAAATATTTAGAAAGTATGCTGAAAGCAATTTTAGTGAGCTAACTGAAAAGAATCAAATTGTGCTGGTGAATAGGTATTCTGTCAGCTCTTGAGGAAATCTCTTTCAGTTCTCTAATGTGACAATACATTAGTGAGGCACTCTTAACCTTTCATGTACTTTGGGCCTACTTCTCCGTGTTCCTAATTATTTGCGGTTTTCTGTCTAGTTTTAAGCACATGTAGGGTTTACACCTGGCCCTGTTCGTTTGAGAATTGTTATTATTTGTGGATATTTTCCCTTTGTATTTGCTTAGAGATTGATGTTTTATGACTGCAAAACGCTAACAAAAGGATACGGATGCAGTGATTTCAGAATGTGCTCTTTAATGCAATTTCAGCTCGCCCTTAGGTTACAAATAACCAGCTACATCAGTAATGTTGCTAGAGTGTCAAAGGAAGGGGATATTTAATCGTTGCAATAAGGAACAATCAAGTGTCATTTTCATTCTGGCCTATCACCTTTCAATTCTGTAGTAGTATTACATTTATAATGGGACCGGCATAATAGAGCGCTAGTTAAAAATATTCGATATTTTTATACTAACGTTCCTGTAGAGACATTCTCATTAAACGCAATACCGCACCTCTTACTGATGTGCACTTACAGCAGACTTAATAAGCACATTGTATAAGCAGCCATGGGAGTTCTTTTCAT
The DNA here is from genome assembly GCF_964261635.1 of Lissotriton helveticus. Classification (NCBI taxonomy): domain Eukaryota; kingdom Metazoa; phylum Chordata; class Amphibia; order Caudata; family Salamandridae; genus Lissotriton; species Lissotriton helveticus. The sequence continues at coordinate 1,409,035,627 of NC_136069.1, read as the reverse complement.
CAATAAATAAGTTTGCATTTAGCATATGTGGGTTCCCTGTCTCAAAACATGTGGCATAGGGCCATATGTATCAAGCTAATTAGCATTTGCAAAGGCCGAAATTCGCTGAATTTCGGCCTTTGCGAATGCTAATTTGCAAAATGGTATGTATGTAACATTTTTGCTGCAAAATAAGGAATCGCAAAATTTGCTATTCCTTATTTTGCGATTGCACTTAAGGAATCGCAAATTGTGCGATTCCTTAAATGCAATGTATCAAAGAAAATATTTCAAAAATACCCAGAAGGATTCGCAAATTACCACCAACTTCTAGTCGGTGGTAAATTGCAAATTCTTTAAAAAAAGCTATTTTCAAAAAAACAAAAGGTGCCATATGACGCTCGCCATATGCCCCGACATGTCATTTTCAGGGGTGCAGCAGGGTGTTCTTGAGACACCCCTGCACCCTTGAAAATATTCCTAATTTGGGATTAGCAAATTGCTAATCGCAAATGTCCCCTTCATTCCTATGGGCCTCCTGGCCCATAGAAATGAATGGGTAATTTGCGATTAGCAATTTGCTAATCGCAAATTAGGAATGTTAAGAAATCACTAAAAAGAAGCGATTTTTACATACATACCGTTTTGCGAATTCTAAATAGCGATTCTTTAAAAATCGCTATTTAAAATTCGCAAAACGGAACTATGATACATATGGCCCATAATGAGCAGCTGAAATGTTTATTCAAACCAAGTATGAGATAACATTACAACTGTCCAGTTTTGCCTAATATTTATGGAAAAAATAGATCCTGTGACCATATTCGATAAAGTGGTTGAGGGGTTCCATTTATTTTATTTTTTTGGGAGTTTTATATAGCGCGAACTAGAACCGAATCAGTTATCAGAGAGCTTTACATAGAACCAGTTATGTTACACGAGGACACACTTTCATTTTTTTTTTTTTTTTATAGGCACGGGGAGATTAAGTGATTTGCCCAGAATCTCAGGGGGTTATTGGCGTCGTTACCGAGACTCGAACCCAGTTCCCCAGGTCCGAGGTCGAGCGCCTTAGCCGTTAGGCCAACCCCTCTCCCCTAGGATGACAGTAAGCAATTAGAATGAAGTGAAGGTTAATTATGTATGTGCTACACCTAAAAGTTACATCACCCATACTCAGTGATTCACAGAAGTATGTATTTGTAACACACCCTGCCATTATCCAAGGTTTCCATAATCAAAGGCCCTAATTACAAGGGGACTCGTGCCACAGAATTAAAGCATTTTGTGATACCAAACCTAGTATTACCGAAACCAAGGGTATTCACAGTGGTTCATTTGAGCCAGTGCTTGCCGGTGGCAGGCACAAGTTTTGAGGAAACTGCAGTTATTTTCCACATCAGACATTTACGAAAGCAAGAGAGGAATAAACACTCAAAACAGAAAGACGGACGAATAGAAAGACAAAAATAAAATGTCACAAAGGAAAAAAGCAGATGCCTGTAACAGTGAGCTAAACGGGCGTGGAGTGTCTGACAGTGTATTGAACAGGCTTGAGGTGCATTTAAGACGATGAAGCCTTGGCATTCGGGTGCAAACATTCAATTGTGCACCAGCACTCATTCTTTACAAACTAAGCACTCCCTGGGTATATTAATAATTTCTATGTACAGCATATTTACAGAATTCTAAATTAACACCCTACCTGGTCCACATGGAAAATGGCATACCATGGGAAATAGTGCCACCTTATTGCATGTAAACATGTAATTCGAGAATTAAATGTGTTCAAAACATTGGTAACAAAAGAGGATCTCATACAGCCTGATTATGAGTTGGATAGTAGCATATCTGTGGGTGACCCAACCCTACCTGAATCCAAGTCTCTTGGTTTCATTGCTCCCTCTCCCCTTTCCCAGCCAGAATTCCAGCTGCAACATGGAGGTACCACTCACAACCAGAAAATTGCAGGGTATTGGGGAAGACAAGTGTAAACAGATGTAAACAGGTCTGGTAAGTCCCGGCATGCACAATATTCTTTAGAACTGGATCATTACAGTGGCACAAAAATGGCACAGCAATTGGGGCATTTGCTTATGGATTGATTTGATTTGAATTATATTCAGTGGAAGCTGGTGATATTTGAAAGTGGTGAAGCATAAACGTCTGGTATGACTTTTATGTAGCGAGCGACGCAGGCAAGCTCAATGGACAACATGGGGTCCAGGCTGGGTCCTCCTCCAGAAGAATAAAATGAAAAAAAATATCAGCACATCGTCAACCACCTCTTTTTCCTCCTCAGCACCCTCTTTTTACTCTTCCTTGAATGCACTTCCTAGCATCTCCCTCACTTCACCACATCCAAACATGCACTGCATTCACTCGCATTAAAGCAATATATTTACCTTTGCTTTGTAAATATTTTGTCATCTGTGCACCCATGTCACGCACATTTTCATAAAATTGTAATTACAACTGGAATACATGACCGTTGTTCTGTGTGCTCTGCAGAGATGCCAACCCACTGACAGGCACTTTGCTTTGGCAGCATTATTTACCCTAAGTGGGTCCTTTGCTTGCAGTGCCATTGGCTTCAAGCTAGACTGGCTGATGAGGGGTGATACCCCGAAACTGGTCCCTGGATGCTTGTTTCGGTCCAGGGAGGACCCTTCTTGGCAATTGTTTTAACCCAGAACTCTTGACTGCGGCAGAATGTTTGATTTATTCAGCATTCTGTCTATCATTTCTTGCCGCAGCATCTTAAAATACGTAAGCATCCTACAGATCCTCTCTTTAGGCCCATAGTTTCAGGCCGTTATTACCTTTATGAAACTTTAGAGAAGTACATGGATACTTTTTTACGACCTTTTGTCCAACAGTGGAGATCTTATATTCAGGGACTTTCTAATGCAATTGACAAGAATTGTTGTTACTGGTGCTGATAAATGGTGGCTATGCGCAGTAGATGTAACAGCATTGTACAATTTTTTTCCACATCAGGAAGAGCTAGAGCAAGTGGAGTGGGCACTATTATGACAGTCTGATGTACGAGCCAACAAGGTTCTTTTATTGAAGCTTCACTTAGCTTGTATCACTGTTATTCGGTATTGGATGGCCATTTCTATTTACAAAAGAATGGTCCCCAGATGGGCTTTTCAGGAGCCCTGGCCTATTTGAACACATTTATGGCCAAATTCGAAGATGAATATATTTTTTCTGTACTGACTTATAGCAAGAATCTAGTGGGATATGTCAGATATGCAGACAATATCTTTTGATTTGGCACAATAGAAGAAAGGAGTTGGAAGACACCATCAAGATCTTGAACCAGAGGAATCCTCAGATTCAATTTACATACATCAGAGATTGGTCTATTACATATCTGGATATGTGGCTGGAATTGCCCTAATCCGGTTGGAATAACAGAGTATACACATAACCAACGGATCAGAACAACTCACTACTGTACCAAAGCTTTCATACACCTTCATTAAAGCAGCATTTGCCATATTCACAGTTTCTCCAGATTAAGAGGATAACTTCAGATGAAACGGTCTGCACTGAGATTGTGAATGAGTACAAATCATCATTTATGGATAAGGCCTATGCCAAGGATTTACTGGACTCTACTTTGGAGAGAGTCAAAGCCTTCAATCATAATAATGTATTGCAGAAGACCACAATGATAAAGCTAAAATGTTAAATTTCTTGTTCCAAGTTGTGCACTAAATCCCCATCTATCAAACTGATTATTTGCAATAGGTGGGAACTACTTCAATCAGAGCCAGACTTTAGAGGACTGTTACAACAAAAGCAATTGCTTACAGACGCACCCCCAAAATGTTTTAAGGAGATCTTCTCGACAAGGAAATCACCAACTGTCACCGATTTCTTAGGAACTAAAAAATGCCAGAATTGCATTCATTGCAATAATGTGATAACAAGGGACATTGTGGTTCACCTGTCCATGGACAACCAATCAAATTAAGACATTCCTCAGACTGCAAAATACAAAATGTAAATTTACAGCATCAAGTGCCCATTGGGACTCCTATATATTACTACGACAATACCGGGAGGGGAAGGGTCATAGGGAAATTTTAAAGACCATCCCAGGTTCACATCCCCAGATACTAACAATAGAACAACACACAGAACTGGGGGTCTAAGGGCCACTACTATGGCAGGTTACCCTTAACTTCACAAAGGTAAGTTAGTACCCAAGTTACAAGAAAGCCCGAGAAGAAGAACTGACAACGAAGAAGAACCGCTAAAGTGATAAGTGGTAAGATCTAAGCCCATATATCTGGATTGCCATCAACTTATCGTCGTGACATAATAGAGAGGTATTATGTCTCTATGATCAAGAGACACACCATTTCTCTTGTTGGACGACCAAATGATAAGACTGATCACGACGATAAGTGAGATTGTTCCTCAGGTCCATGTGCCCTCAAATACTACTTAGTATAGGTAATGTGTCACCTTCAGTGGGCAAGGTGTTGAGGCTCTGAGAGATGCAAGAGTCAGCATGACTATGGCAAGAAGTAAGCTTTTGTCCCTAAAGCAGGTCATTCCTAATGCATTCCACCAGGTTGTGGAGGCTGACAACAGAAAGGGTCACTATCCAGTGGCCATTGTTCCCCTTGAGTGGGGGGGGTTACAGGTCTTCTGAAGGTTGCTGTAAGCCCTGCCATGCCCGTGGACTGTTTGTTGGGTAACATCCTCGTGCACACTATTAGGAGAGTAGTGGAGATCAAGGCTCTTGTGGAAATGTTGTGATTTCCTAATTTGGTCTGTGCAACAACAACAAAGATCCATGGCTGCCCAGGATGGGAGTCAAAATGGGATGGATCCTGGAACAATAGCCCAGCCAGCTGCTAAAATGGGGACAGACAAGGGTGTGGTAAACCAGCCTGAGTGGCTTCCCAGTGACATGGATAGGGTACCTGCAGTGGCTGCCCCAGAGCCCACTGTGTACCCACTTATCTTATCTTATCTTATTCGGGATTTGTTAAGCGCACGGTCACCCAGGGGTTTCATGGCGCTGAGAAACAGATGGTGACTAAAGAGACAGAGGGTAACAATGCTCTAACCGTGCACTTGTTTGAATAGCCAGGTCTTTAGGGCTCTCCTGAATTCTACTAGCTTAATGCAGTTCCGAATAGACAGGGGAAAGGAGTTCCAAATTTTAGGGGCGAGGTAGGCGAAACAAGATCCACCTAGTCGTTTCTTTTTAAACATGGGCAGCGAGAGAAAGGACAAGTGGGCAGAGCGAAGATCCCGGGTCGGTTCGTATTTATTTATGAGATGATTGACAAACTTGGGCTTTTGCCGTGGAGGGCTTTGAAGGTTATGCAGCCTACCTTAAAGGTGATCCGTTGGGCTATAGGGAGCCAATGGAGGGAGGCTAGCAGGGGTTTGGCCGACTTCCTGCGATTTCTCTTAAATATTAATCTGGCCGCTTGATTTTGAGCAATCTGCATGCGTTTAACGAGGGCGAGGGGTAGGCCCAAGTAGATGGAGTTGGAAAAGTCCAGTCGTGAAAGGACCAAGGCGATTACAACCTGAATGAGAGCAGAATGAGTCAGCAAATTAGCTATTTTTTTGATCTTTCTTAACTGAAAAAAGCAGAAAACAGGAAACAACGTTGGTGGCATGAAAAAAAAGATGCTAAAGCTCAAACAGCCGGAGATGTCTCTAGCAGGTATCACATTTACTGGGATGACAACTTCCTCTACTGTTAGCCTAGGAATCCAGTGCATGGAAAAGCAAGTGCTTGGGTGGTCCCCCAATGCTATATTGCCTTGCTACTGGATCTGGCTCTCAAGATTCCCCTGGCAGGGCACTTGGGCCAAGACAACGCCATTGCAAGGCTTGTCCCACATTTCTTTTGGTCCAAGGTCAGGACATCCTCAGTTGCATTCTGCAGGACCTGCTGGATTAACCAGGCTAGTGAGAGGGCATGGCAATGACTGAAAGCCCCCCCTTAACCCACTGCCAGTTATTGACACACCCTTTGAGAGGGTAGGCATCAATAATGTAGGGCCTATGGATCACCAGACTGCTTTAGGCAACAGGTTCATCCTGGTTCTGGTGGACCATGCCACGTGGTACCCTGAAGCATTCCCTTTGATTACAATGACTGTACCTGCAGTGGCAAAGGCCCTGATCGGGATTTCTATCCAAGTGCATTTCACCAAGGAAGTAGTGTCTTGCAGGACCCAAACTTCATGTCTGCTTATATGTAGTCAATGTGGAAGGAATGTGGAGTAACTTATAAGTTATTCACTCCTTACCATCCACCAATTAATGGGCTTGCTGAGAGGTTCAGCAAGACACTTAGAGGCATGATTAGAGGCCTGCCTGATGCCCTGAGGAATAAGTGGGACATCCTCTTACCATGCCTTTTGTTTGCCTACGGGGAGATACCGCAGAAGGGACTGCACTGCTGCCCCTTTGAGCTTCTGTAAGGGCACCCTGTTAGACGGCCTCTAAGTCTGGTGAAGGAAGGGTGGGAGAATGCTCCCAGGAAGACGTGCCAGGGTATAGTGAGCTACATGCTGGCCTTCAGAAGCCAGATTGCTAAGCTGTGGAAGCAACATTCTGACAACTTAGAAGCCAGTCAGGCTGTGATGAATGAGTGGTATGACCGATCTCCTAACATTGTTGAGTTGCAGCCTGGGCGGAAAGTGTGGGTAATGGGACTTGTGGAACCCAGGGCCCTCCAGTACCTTTGGACTGGTACCTATGAGGTGATTGATAAGAAGTGTAAGGCTACCTACCTAGTCGACCATAGACCTCCAGCAGCCCTACAGGATGCTTCACATCAATCGCCTCAAATCGCATTTTGAGGTATCTGAGATCACCATGCAGTTGGTGACAAATGGAGAAGAGGAAAGTGAACCTCTTGGACTCCAAGGAGAAGTATGGGTCTGTGAAACGAGTAATCCTTTCCCCTACTCTAACTCATCACAGGGACTCTACTCCTCTCTGTTCCCCATTATTCCTGGGACTACTCACCTGTGTACCCATGATGTAGACACAGGGGATAACCTCACTGTAAAGAATTCATCTTACAGGTTGTTGCATAAGAGAAGGGGCAGCAACAAGGGTGAAGTCTCTAAGATGTTAGAAATGGGGGATGATAGAACCCTCCAGTAGCCCCTGGACCAGTCCTGCGATTCTGGCACCAATGTGCCCCAGCTGGAACCACACCTGAACTGAGATTCTGTGTGGATTATAGGGGGCTAAATTCATCACAAAGATGAATGCTCATCCCATCCCCATGGCGGATGAGCTGATTGACAGGTTGTGGGTGACCACTACTTAAGTACCTTTGAACTTACATCAGGGGACTGGCAGATCGCCCTAACAAAAGGTGCCAAAGAAAGGTAAGCCTTCTCCACTCCAGAGGGCATACAGACAGCCATGACCGCAAACTGGCCTCAGTGATGCCATCGCTAAATGCATAACCCCAATCACTATTGAATGCGAACACTATATGTTCCTGGTAGACCTCAACTAGCACCTGGATGACCCCACCAACACCACAACCACTGACCTAGTGAAAAGACTAGACAACATTGGCCTGAAGCAGATTGTCACCGATCCCACAAATAAAGCAGGACACCTGCTAGAACCCATCTTCACGTTCAGCAACTGAATAAGATACAGTCACCCCTCGGAACTCATCTGGACGAACGCTTATTTACACTTCATCCTCACTGGACCAGCTCGCACCACCTTCAACTGATACATCACCCACTACCATAGCTGGATAAAGTTAACTCAGTAGCAATGAGCAAATGCCCACAACACCTCTCAGCTCAAAATCACCATTAAACTGGACCGGACAGTAGAGAACCTAAATGCCTGGATCACCAGCACTGCCAACCAAGTCGCCCCCACCAAATCAGCCAATTCGCACAGACCCACCAAACGAGCCAACTGGCATATGCCAGAAGTCAAGCTAGCCGGGCTGAAGAGAGGTGTTACCTCGAAACCGGTCCGGTCCTCGGATGCTTGATTCCGGTCTGGGAAAGATATGGCTGTTGTAGTTCGGACTGGACTGTTCCCATGGGGCAACAGGGTCAGAGCTGATTTGCATAAAGCCATTATCTGACCCAGGGTGGTGTGGAGTGCAAAAAAACGATGGATTTGGGCCCAGATCTTTTGACTGGGGGAGTGTGTGACATTGATCCACATTCAGTCCATCACTTGTTGTTTTTTGCAATTGCCGCCCTAAGTGCGCTGGGGATGCCCAGACGTGGGTCCCAGGCACTCCACACCACTTGGAGTCAAGCTAGCCGGGCTGAAGAGAGGTGTTACCTCGAAACCGGTCCGGTCCTCGGATGCTTGATTCCGGTCTGGGAAAGATATGGCTGTTGTAGTTCGGACTGGACTGTTCCCATGGGGCAACAGGGTCAGAGCTGATTTGCATAAAGCCATTATCTGACCCAGGGTGGTGTGGAGTGCAAAAAAACAATGGATTTGGGCCCAGATCTTTTGACTGGGGGAGTGTGTGACATTGATCCACATTCAGTCCATCACTTGTTGTTTTTTGCAATTGCCGCCCTAAGTGCGCTGGGGATGCCCAGACGTGGGTCCCAGGCACTCCACACCACTTGGAGTCAAGCTAGCCGGGCTGAAGAGAGGTGTTACCTCGAAACCGGTCCGGTCCTTGGATGCTTGATTCCGGTCTGGGAAAGATATGGCTGTTGTAGTTCGGACTGGACTGTTCCCATGGGGCAACAGGGTCAGAGCTGATTTGCATAAAGCCATTATCTGACCCAGGGTGGTGTGGAGTGCAAAAAAACGATGGATTTGGGCCCAGATCTTTTGACTGGGGGAGTGTGTGACATTGATCCACATTCAGTCCATCACTTGTTGTTTTTTGCAATTGCCGCCCTAAGTGCGCTGGGGATGCCCAGACGTGGGTCCCAGGCACTCCACACTACTTGGAGTCAAGCTAGCCGGGCTGAAGAGAGGTGTTACCTCGAAACCGGTCCGGTCCTCGGATGCTTGATTCCGGTCTGGGAAAGATATGGCTGTTGTAGTTCGGACTGGACTGTTCCCATGGGGCAACAGGGTCAGAGCTGATTTGCATAAAGCCATTATCTGACCCAGGGTGGTGTGGAGTGCAAAAAAACGATGGATTTGGGCCCAGATCTTTTGACTGGGGGAGTGTGTGACATTGATCCACATTCAGTCCATCACTTGTTGTTTTTTGCATATGCCAGAAGTCAGCGCGACAAAACACAGATGTAAACAACTGAAAAGAAGATGACGAACCAGCAGGAACAACACTGACCAAGCCACCTACAAATCAGCCCTCAGCAACTGCCATCGCCTGCTCAATGCAGCCAAAATAGAGACCCTGACACACGGGATCGAAACAAGCACCAACCAAACCAAGGAACTTTTCCCTATCATCATAGAGTTCACTTTCCCAGCAGCCAAAGAAAACTCCATCCCTCCTTCACAGGAACTCACTGACTCCCTCGGCAATCTTTCCCACGACAAGATAGCAAGCATTTACAGAAACTTTGATCTCAAACCCTCTGACCCCTCCTTCAACTCATCAACCACAACCACCAACCACCCACTCCCCAGATGGGAACAATTCAGCCCACCAACAACCACCACCCTGATGAACGCTATCCACTCAGGAGCACCTGCCCCACCAACTCTTCAACCTTGGAAGCAGTGAGGTCAGCAACCAGCTCACCACCATCATCAATGCCTCCATAACTACAGCCACCTTTGCCGACACATGGAAGAACACAGAGATCAGACCTCTCCTCAAGAAACCTTTGGCAGACCCCAGAAAGCTACAGAATAACCGGCCCACCTCTCTTCTCTTGTTTCCTGCCAAAGTCCTGGAGAAGGCCATTAACCTCCAACTCACTGATCGGCTGGAAAGAAACAAGCTACTGGACATATCCCAATCAGTTTTCAGAGCCAACCACAGAACTAAGACAGCCCTAATCGCGGCAACAGGTGACATCAGAGTCCTATTTTACAGAGGAGAATCAGCACCCTCATCATCCTGGATCTCTCCACAGCCTTCAACATCGTCTCCCACCACACACTCATCAATCGACTATGTCAGATTGGAATCGCAGACAATGCACTAAGATGGATGGCTTTCTTCCTCACAGGATGTACCCACAGAGTCCATCCCCCTCTCTTCACCTCGCAACCCAAGCACATGATCTGCGAAGCCCCTAAAGCTGATCCCTAAACATTACCCTCTTCAGAATCTACATGACCCCTCTAGCAGACATCGTCTGATTGCACTACATTAACATCATCTTCTATGCTCATCATCTGACTCTCAACAAACCTCACCTTGACAAAGACTAACTTCCACAACTGTATGAACTAATGTAAATCATGATCTTTGGCAAACACCCCCTTTTGGAATGACTCCTGGTGGCCAGAGGAGCTTGGAACCACCCCCACGCCCCAAAAAAATAACGCCTACAAACTTGGCATCATATTGGACAGTGAACTCTCCATGAAACAACCGATCAATTCTGTTGCCTCAGTTTGCTTCTACATGATCCACATTGTAGGAAAGTAGGATCTGCTTTCATGGTCACTCTCACTTTTTTCTGATGTCATTATGTTTTACTAACTAGTCTAACTGGGGTCCTGCTTATCCGGACCCCAATCTCTGTGCTTCTTAGTCTTTTAGACCCAGACAGTAAATTGTGGCTGCTGTCGACAAGAGACACAATTCTTCCCTCCTGCTGCTGAGCCAAGCTTGAGCAGGGGAATAGGCTTCCTGTCACAGGGAAGTGTGGTCCCCTCCCAGACAGGATTTAGTGTTTTGGGACATGGTGGAGGCACTTGCCAGCACCACTAGACTGCTTTGAAGGGCATGTTTGGTGCTTTCCTTGCATACTCCAGTTGACACCTAGTGTGAAACTGGACAAAGCATATGGGAGTATCCTCCTCACAGTCCAGCCCCTCCCCTGAATCATCCCTACCCTTTCCTTAGGGTACTTAAGGGCTTACCTGTTGGTGGGTCGCCAGATTCGTTGTGGGTCAAGATTCGATCCGAAACCACTTCATCTTCAACTGTTTGGGCACTTTGGACTTCATTAGACTTCACTTTGGGAACCGAGACTGCAGCCTGGAAGACTCCTGCTGTTTCTGGTCTTAACATCCTGCCAGTCTTATGTGTTGTATTAACCTGTGCTCCATACATGTTCTTCTACAGGGCAGTGGACATCCAAGATACCCAAAGGAATCTCCCTTGAATTGGAGGATCACTTCCCTGCATCTGCAGGCACTGCAGCGAAGCTGACCGGTCTGCTGTTCCTCAGTTTCTACAAACTCATAAAGGGTCAGCAACATATTTGGTGGTTCTGCAAATCCCTCGAGGCCTGAACTGTCTTCATAGCAAGTTTGAAGCTAGTATCCCTAGTCGTAACCACTGGAGCAGCACCCCTGTGCACCTCGTCAACTTGCCATTGCAAAGGCTTGTTGACTTTCTTCACCAGAGATATTCAGGCTCAAAGAAGCTCCAGCCTCAAGTATCTCCTGCAGTGAAGTTCTTTGCCTACACCACATCCTCTGCACCGTGGGCCTTCATCCTTTGATAAGTTGTTCGAGGTCATCTTGCAACTCCTGTGCCTTTGCCCCATGGGTCCCCTGAGGATCTTCTTTGGCTTCAGTGTGCTCCCTTGCTTGCTCAGGGTTGCTCTGGCTTACCTGCTTGTGGTGAGTCACTTGGGCCTTGATGGTCCCTGCACTTTCTTCGACTACTGCATTGGTAGCTGCTGTCAAGGCTTGTTGGTGCCCCTGCCAGACACTGACCCCCAGGCTCTTGACATCTGACATAGGTCAACTTGTGAATGGATCCTGGTCTTTTGCAATGTTGCCTGCTCCACACAGCTGCAACTTCAAGGGCACCGTCAATTCACCTGTATCTCCGACATTGGTGGGCATTCATCTGCCCTGCCTTCTGGTCATTCCTGAGTATCATAGACTCTGTCCCCTCTGCTTACAGGTAGCTCTTATCTAGTCTTGAATCCACTTTTGCGCTCCACTGGACTCTCTCACCTTCTTCACCAGCTGCATCTTCACTGAAGTCCTCCATTGTGGTCTACAACAGTTTCCGACGTCACACCGCACCTATGCACCGGCTTCCTTTGTGTAGGTATCCTGGTTCCTGGGTTATCCACTGGTGGGGTGACTCTCCAACCTTCCATCTTCCATGCGGTTTCTTCAGGGTCCACTGTCAAGGGTCCTTTTTCTTTAAAACTGCAACCATGACTTACCTATTGACTTGTATTGAGCACATGGTCATGTTCCCACTCTACACATGGACTTCATTGGGTTCCCGGGTACTTCGCTTGGGTGGTTCTTTGGGTCCCTGGCTCTTCTACATCTTCTGAGTCTAATCACAACTTAACATGTGGTTCGCATTCCACTATTTTAATATATGGTTTGGTGTCCCCCTGGAGACCACTGTGAATTTGTGCTGTTTATGTGTTCTATTATCCAATAATTGTGAGTATTGTGGTTATATCACTGGTAGGTGATATTGCAATGTGTTAGTGAGTGTTTATAATAAATACATATTTTCATATCTACACTGTGTGGTTCTTTTTCACTTAACCTACACCATAAGATTAAGCACTGGTAAAACAAGCTGTTTTACAATCCTTCTGGACTAAGCCTGAAGGCTGCTCTCCACAGCTACCACTTAGAGAGCTTTCTGGTGGTTATCTAAGACCAATAAAATCACCATAAGCTTGTCTGGATAAGTGCATGGTGCTACACTTACATAAGGGAGCACCATATACTAAGACAGCCTCCTACAAGCATGCTCCACAAAATGTTCAGATGGCCCCACATCAGCTCAAGAAAAACTATTACATTGGCCCTCATCACCAGCCAGCTGGACTATGAAAACACATTCTAAGCCTGAAGCTCCTCCGAGCTCCTGCAAAGAGTCCAGACAATCTAGAATGCAGCAGCCGGACCGATCCTCAACCTGCCCAAGAGGACACACATCATCCGCACCTGAAATACCTACACTTGCCCCCCATACATAAGAGATGTCATTTCATGCTCCTGACCCACACATACAAAAGCCTCCATAACCAAGGACCAGGCTCCATGAACCTCTGCCTGACATTCCACCAACTCTCCTGAAATCCTTGCTCCACACACCTCGCCCTCACTCAGACACCATGTATCTGCTGCAGCTGTGCTGGAGAAAGCTCCTTCTCCCACGTTGCTGCCAAAGCCTGGAACACCCTTCACCTCTGCATTTCTCCATCACTGAACTACTTCAGGAAGGTACTCAAGACCTGGCTCTTTGACTGATACCGGCAGCACAGCGCCTGCATAACCTCTGGGGTGTTTAGCCACACTATACAAATACTACTTTATTGGCTAATATGTGTTTATATTTTTGGGGGGATGTGTTTGTATTTATCAAATCTGGAAGCTGTAGTATGTTAGTTTATAGTTTATTATTTATTTATAGTGTGTAGGATTACAACCTTTAGTAAGTATCTCTTTAAGACCTGTGTATTCTTTGAATGCTGTCATGTTCCACATTCCAGTCATGCTGTCAATGAATGTTCCACATTTTACTGTTGGTCAGTTTCCTGTTGGTTGTGGATCTGACCAGACGTGCTCCTTTACTTGAGAATAAATTCTAGAAGCTATACTCCACTAGATTCATCTCTTCATTTCAATACTACATTTTATTGGCGACGAGGATGGGATCCTAAGAAGTTTCTTCACTTCTTCCCAGGAATGTCAACAAACCTTTGAAAGTATTAAAAATGCTGTTTGTAGTGCTCCCAACCTACAAGGCTTTGATAGTTTTTCTAAAAACCAATGGTTCAAAGCTGATTCTGAAGATAAAGTCATGACTGAGGTTAAGTATAGAGTTATGGTGGGTTGGAAAGATTTTCGTAAAAAAGATCTTAATGATTCTTTGAGAGGATTTTGGGAAGTTCGTGACGAACTTTCTATTTCTGAGTTATTTTTATTAAGATGTGATAAAATAATTCCACCTGTGTCAGTTAGAGCTCACATTATGCAGTTATCCCATGAAAGTCATCCGGGCATCTCTCTAAATAAGTCAAGAATAAGAGATCAGTATTGGTGGCCAGGGATGAATAATGATATTGAAAAGTTTGTTAAATCTTGCTTAAATTGTGGAGTTTCAGACAAATCAAAAAAAACCTTCAATCTACCTTTGGGAAATGTTACTTCTTCTAATTTTCCTTGGGAAAATGTAGCCATAGACATTATAGGTCCTGTCAACTGGTTTGATGATAATGTGAAATTTATCATTATTATTGTTGATTTATTTTCTAAATGGTTCGAAATGAAAGTGGTTGAGAAAGCTAACTCTGTTATTATTATTGAATTCTTGGAATGTGTGTTTATCCAGGAAGGTTGCCCTTCATCTGTTCTGACTGAAAATAGTTCTCAATTTAAGTCCAAGGAAATGCAATTATTTTTTACTTCAAACGGAATTGATCATAAGTTGACACCATTATATCATCCTTCTTGGAATGGTGTTGTAGAAAGACTTAACAGGGTCATTAAAAATACCATACAATTGTGTATCAAGTCAAAACTTGTGTGGGAGTGTGAGTGTAAGAAAATGTTATGGGCGTATAGGATAACTCCACATCCCTCTTCTGGAAAATGTCCATTCTCTTTGTTGAGATGTCGTATTCCATTTTCAAAAACTAATACGGGTTGGATGAAAAGGAATGATATGATGGTTTACGATACTGATGCAATTAAATCTAAATTGTCTTCTTCTCAAGCCAAAAACAGAATTTATCTTGACGATAACCATGGTTCAAAACCTGCCAAACTACAAGTAAGGGATTCTGTTTGTATTAAGAGTGCCAGAAAAATACCTAAAGGTCAAAGCAAATTTAGTTCGCCTAAGAAAGTTGTGAAGATTCATGAAAATTCTGTTACTTTAGAGAATGGTGAAAAATGGCATCTTATAGGCATTTTTGGTGTTTTGATGATTTTCATTCTGATGTCTCAGATTCTGTTCTAAATCCTATTGACGAGTTTACTGAGAATAGTAATTGCATTCATGATGAACCTTCTTCTGATTGTATTCAATCTGATATCTCAGATTCTGTTCAGAATCCTATTGATCCTGACTACTATGTAAATAGTAATTGTTTTCATGATGAAGCTTCTCTTTCAAATGTTCGTGATAATGAAGCTTCTCCTTCAAATGTTTATGATAATTGCATTCCTGTTAACCAAGATCGAGAATCTTCCTCTGTCCAGAAATCTTCTTTTGGTAGATCTGTCAAAAGACCTTTGAAGTACAAAGAATTTTTTGTGTATAAATAATTTTTTTTGTTTTTTTAAAAAAAAAAAAACAAAGAGGGGAAGATATGTAGTATGTTAGTTTATAGTTTATTATTTATTTATAGTGTGTAGGATTATAACCTTTAGTAAGTATCTCTTTAAGACCTGTGTATTCTTTGAATGCTGTCATGTTCCACATTCCAGTCATGCTGTCAATGAATGTTCCACATTTTACTGTTGGTCAGTTTCCTGTTGGTTGTGGATCTGACCAGACGTGCTCCTTTACTTGAGAATAAATTCTAGAAGCTATACTCCACTAGATTCATCTCTTCATTTCAATACTACAGAAGCCCTAACAGTCTAATCAAGTGGTTCAGATTGTACCTATTACGTTAATCAGTTTTTGTTGTCTATGTTTTTAAAGAACTGGGCGAGTATGAATGACAGTGTGTTGTCCTTATCAAGATTGGGACGTGCCATTATAAATGATTTATAAATCATGTTGAACTGCCAGCACTGCTTTTTATTCTACACCCAGGACATGCACAGTATTTCACAATTTACCATGAGAACACTCTTGGCGCAATCTTCTGGGTCAAGTAGCATTTTTTGGAGCTTGCTTTGTCAGGAATTTATGCTACATAGGCATCATGATGCCAGAATTAAACAAAAATCAGGATAGCAGTTTTGTATGCATTTTGGCACTCAGATGAGGGGCTCACACCAATTTAGGATGCAGGGAACAGTCCCATCCCAGCAATGGCTGACTCGAACTCTGCCATCAAATAGGCTCACATACAAATTGGGGTTGTATGTTCTTACAACGAACTCCGTTGTAACGCATGTCTTTACCACGCATGCGTTACAACGGAATGGTATTTTCACGCTTATCCTTCTCCACGTATTTTTCCGTGGTGACGTCATACGTAATAAAAAAACGGCCGTTTCCTTCGTCTGCGACGCCGATTGCCTGCACATCTCGACTAAAGGTTAGTGTTTTTATTGGGGGGGAACCCCCCACCCCCCTTTTTTTATTTGTACCCTTTACCACACATGCGTTTACTACGTACCTCGTAGTAAACGTATGCGTAGTAATGGCTTTCGTTGTAACCACGCATGCGTTGTAATGCATGCGTGGTTAAGGTTTTCGTTGAAACGGCCGCGTTGTAGTGCCCGTTTCCCACAAATTGGCTGTATGATTGTTCTAACTACAGTGTCACCCTCTTTAGGTATGGTTCTATTTGTGCTCTGGCGAAATCTGGCTAGGCCATATATTACTGCTTATTATGTGTTGTGAAAATCACTAACATGCTGTCACCAATAGCAGCCTCAAAACCCCATCATTCCATATTTCAATAATGGCGGCCAGGCATCTGTTGCTGCAAGCAGCAACACAGCCAGTGTCCTGCCAGGTCTTTCTCCTTCTAGGTATGAGCGGCCCAGCAAATACCAAGGTAGACAACTTCTTTCTCTGACTTCTCTTAAAATGACAGAAACAGAGTGCTGCACTCAGGGAAGTATTTGGCGTTTCTGGTTTCTGTGTGGAAGGAGTGGAGTCTGTGATCTTTCAGTGAGATCGTGGACTGGGCGCGTTATGTCCCGGATTTGTCTGAGACAATCCTGGCATTCTTTTGCGCGAGCTGTGACAGTCTGTGCAATAATTTTGCGCTACTGTCCATAATAGAAACTTGCAGTGCATGATGTGTTTGTGGCCTGAGGGAACCTTAAATTATAAATGCGTGACTCATGTTTGTGCGAGGAAAGCCTTTTTCTCGCCATTGACAGGCCTATTCGGAACTGATGTTCTGTGCGGCAGAAAACCTTGCCTTGTAGGCGGTCGTCTGAGGCCCTAACATAACACCCACATCCTTTATCTGTTGAGTGTGTTCAGAAAAATTGCTACTGTGCCTCCTCTCCTTGGCAAAAGGACTCCTCGACTCTACCTGTTCAAAGTGAGTGAAGCTGTAAGAGTAAAGGCATGCACTGTTCCTTTAAGTGTGAGAAGCATGACAACTTTACAGAAACTAAAACTGTGGGTGCCTGACCGGTCCTGAACCGGCTCTCTATGTGAGGGAAGCTTGCATTACAGATGCTGGTCTAATGCCTGCTTTGTGTGAGTGTAGCTGGTCTGTGCAATCACAACTTGCACTTGTGCATTTTCCTATACTGAACATGCTCTGTTTGCTAGTGAGGCTTGCATTGAAAATGATCGTATTGTACATGTCTGTGAGGGTGACTTGAAGTGCGAATGCGTTTATTTTACCTGCTGTGTAGGAGGGAAGATTAAACTGCAGACTTGTGCGTGGTACCTATTCTGTGTGTGAACGAATCTTGCATTGCAGATTCCTATATTATACACATTCTCTATGAGTGAAGTACGTGCTTCTGTTATCTTGAGACCTGGGCACTGTACCAAATCTGTGTGTGTATCAAAAGCTTGCACTGCTGCCCCTACTGTGCATGTTCTGTTTGTTACCTGAGGTAGAGCTGTTCTGTACCTGCTGTGTGCAAAGACAGCTTGCACAGTGGGTGCTTGCACTGTGGATGCTTGCACTGTGGATGCTTGTTTGGATGTGTTGGAAAGCATACCTGGTGGATGTTTGTACTGTCAAAAAACACGGAAGATACAGTGGGTCTAGTGAACTATTATTGTAGTTGGTACTTATTATAAATTTTCAGACTTGTAGATACCAAATGGTTATCTGAGAAACACAGGAGAGAAATCAGAATAATCTTTACTTAAGAGTAAAGAAACCCATCAGCACACCAGTTGGTGGAGCCTCATCATCTGGGTTTTGTGGATACGAATGATGCCCGTTGAGCAACTCCTCAATTAATTCAATGAGGGTTGTGAAATACAGATCATCAAACGCACAAGAAAAACCATCAACCAGAAGATGGGTGTTTGAAGGGCTGATAGGATCAATTGCAGTGCTCAAAAGAAAACAATATTCGTGAAGGAAATAAAAATACCAGTTTTGATGACTAGAAAGCAATTTTAATAGGGGTGACCATCAAAACGGTATGTCTAAAAGCAGAGTGAATATAGTATTTAGAAAAATATTACTATTCATCAAAGATAGAAAATGGTCAACATGTTTCAGCCCCTTAGGGCTTTCGTCAGGACCTATGAAGTACACTACTGCAATTTGTGTCAAAAGACGTGAAAAAGAATGGACCTACCAATGGTATGGTCTCTTTAATCCAAGAACTCTCCTGTGAAATCAAACACAAAAAGAAGAAAAGAGAAAAATATATATACAATACAAAACAGTCACTCAAAATGTAGTAGATCTTTGTATATACAGACAGATTTCTGAACATTGTAGATATTTTGCTACAGTAATATGTTGTCTACTCACCCATCATTGTAGGGAGGAAAGGCCTCACCTCTCCTGGCGCTCGCTCAGGAAGAAAGAGGCCACGCTCTGAATAGAGGAAATGGATAAACTTGCATTTCTAAGCATAGATTATGTACCTTTTGAAAAACAACAACAAAAATGCGGAACAAATGAGGCAGAATTGCGGGACAGCGGGACTTTGAGAGGGGACTCCTCAGTGTGACCCCTTGAGTTATGGTTTGATGTTTACAATAAGCATATGCTGTCACGAATAGTTTGCAGAAAACGGACTATTTCAGAAAAACCTCCTTTTTGGGCGCAGTTTCTCTGAAAAATTCCCTTGAATAGTTAACTAAGTCAGAAAGACTAGCAAATATCCATTTGGTATCTACAAGTCTGAAAATTTATAATAAGTACCAACTACAATAATAGTTCACTAGACCCACTGTATCTTCCGTGTTTTTTGATAATTTAGTTGGGAGACAAGATACAAACAGGTCTATAAACTTTCACTCCCCTAGGACCCCTTTCTCCACATTTCTTGCTTTTTTGTAGGATGTTTGTACTGTACCTTCTCTTTTTATGAATGAAGTGTACACTCCAGAAACGTGTACTGTATATGCATGTGTGTGTGCCTGTGAGGGAAGTGAACATGTATTGTGCCTGCTCTTAAGAAGAGGGAGCTGTATGGTGCCTGTGCTTTGTTCATTTTGACGCAACTTGCAATGTGCATCTCCCGTACTGTACGTGTCACCAGAGCAGCTGCTTCATTCCCAGTTAATCATTCTGAAGGTGTTAGGGGTGGGGATAAGCAGACCAGTATATATCACTGATCGCCACACCCCAGTTCATGACTATTATGCACCTTTATTAACAATGTAGAGCAGCAGGACCTTTTGGAAAAATGCTATCGCTGATGTCACTCGTCACGACTGATACTCCAATCACTGAATGACTGCCCTCTGGACTGACCCAAATGTAAATAACACTTACAGAAAACAATTACCGGAGGGGTCTGATCTTATTTTCCCCTACATATTTATGTTTAATAGGCTGACCCAAAAGGCGAAGGACACATCAAGCAAGCAAGGCCTGAAGGGCCATGACGCACAGCACTTCTTCATGTATACTGTGTGTAGAATATTTTCTTAAGAGAAAGCTAAAACTATCTAAAGTTTAGCAACAAACAAAAAAATAGTTATCTGAAAACAATGCAGAAGTGGCATTGGAATTAGGTTTTTTTTTTTGCTGCAGACTAAAATCAGCCCTGGACTTTCTCGACAATAAAAAAATATCTATTCGACTCTTACCGCCATGGTTTATGTGTGCCACTATAAATGTCCAGGCTAGTATTAATAGGATGAATTTAGGAAGTACAGCGCATTGATTTGTAAAGTGATTTCACCTTCATGCCACAAAAATGAACTTTGAATGCTTTGCTATGACTTACTGATTTAAAAATACTATTAATGCAAGGTAATTAAATCATAAACTTAAAGAAGCCACTTAACACAATCATGTTATATCTTTTGTGTTTTAAATAGTGGGCAATAAACATTTATGACTAGGCTTTTCTTTGCAGTCCTACATAGCTTTACAGATAGATAGTCCATGTTATTAAGTGCATTCTCTTGTGCAAATGCATTACCATTCAAGGCAAGAAACGCCCAGGCCACTCAGTAAGCCATTAACATAGATTGTTTATTAATTAAATGGTGTTTATTTCATACGCTCCCTGCATAAATAGCTACCTCTCTGAAAACAATTCTTAGTTATTCCGACTGTTAGTCTGTAGGCGGCTTGTAACACTTTTACACTGACATAAAAAGACAATGGATGAAAAAAAATCTTCACCTAAGACAAGAATCCCTCTAAGCAACCTGGAAGTGTGGCTCATTGCTTTTCTTGCAATTCTCGTATGCGTTTGTGCTGGACTAATTGCGTTTTCCTGGATTGTACTCAAAGATTTCCAGCCAGGTCAGTAAAATGTGTTTTTTCTTTGAGCATCTACACATATAAAGGTTCATTCATAAGGTGTTCTCAAATAGATGTATACATTTTGTTATTCCAAAGGAACGTTTATTTTCTAGAACTATATATCTATATATCTATATATATCTATCACCAGATGGAGGCCCGGGAGAGTTTTTTCAGGAAAAATTTGAAAACGTATCTCTTCCCCCGGGTTATCTTGTGAGAGAGGTTGCCGGGCGTGGAAATCTGTGCAATTGCACCGTAGCGCGGGACACACTGGCCGAGTCTAACCATGCGCTTTATAAATGTGCCTATTATTATTATTATTATTATTATCATTATTATTATTATTATTATTATTATTATTATTATTATTATTATTATTATATGTATATATGTGATCAAGGCCTCTAGGGGCTGAAATGCTTAATGGCGGAATGCACTAAATAAAAATATCTCACGGAGAAAAACTGGTGTCCGTTCCGTTTATGGCACTATGGATATGGAGTGGTGAAGATTCGGTTCATCTGCATATATGTACATATATATATATATATATATATATATATATATATATATATATATATATATATATATACATATGCAAATATGTGCAGTCGATTTTTTTTGTCATTCGAACTGATTTGCTAATGTACTCATTTGGAAAATTATAATGCAGTCTGTGCTACTGATTTACTCCTACATGGTTCAAAAGACTGCAGAAAACTCTCAGAACCACATTGACATATTCGAAATGGTATTGAATGTTTTGTAATGCAAATTGGTGTGGTCGAAGAGGACACAATCTGAAACAACGTAGCATTGTAATTTTAGCCACGATTTAAAAATTTTAAAAATTATATTAGAATCAATAACCTGTAAACGTTCAGATGTTCTCATTCACAATATATAGTAGAAATCTCTTGATGTAAATAATTTACATATATATTTCCATATGCGACACTTCAATCACGCTCTTTAATATTTTTAAAAGGTAAAACTCATATGCATGTAGGATATGCCCATTACAATGTTGCACGATAGTCATCCTCACCACATCTAGTTGTGATCAAAATATTTATTTTCGAGCTTTAAGTTGCAAAATACTAGAGAAATAATCGAAAGTTACTTTATTGCCATTTTCAAGGTCGGATTTATTTGTGACATCTTGTTTTGAAACGTTTAGTGGAAAATTAACGTTTACAAAAATGTACTTGAGACTGCCACAGTAAGACGTCTTTGTCAATAGTACATTAGGCAGTTTACTCCAGGAGTATTTGTCATGTGTTAAATTTAAATTACACTGGCATAAATCGCATAACTTTGGGAATTTCAAGTTATGTTTGTTACATGAAATTAACAAAATTACGCCATTACCCCACGTCATGTAATTACGTGCCATTTGCTGAAAATGTTTACAGTGACCACCCCAGTTTGGGTAAAAATGTGCCATATATATCATTCAAAACTACGATCGCAAATGCCGAAATTTGCGATTCTTTATTTTGCGATTGCATTTAAGGAATCACAAATTTTGCGAGTCCTTAAATGCAATGTAAGAAGCACCAAAAAAGTGCAATTTGGCCTTAAGGATCGCAAATTAGCATCAACTTCAAGTTGGTGGTAATTTGCGATTTCTTTGAAAAATGCACTTTTTTGCATTTTTCATACTGCAATGTGAAGCACATACATGCTTATTTCAGGGGTGCAACAGGGTGTCCTTTGGACACCCTTGCACCCTTGAAATTGCATTCTCAATTTGCGATTCTCTAATTGCTAATCGCAAATTGAGAATGTCTTCCCATTCATTCCTATGGGCCTCTAGGTCCATAGGAAAGAATGGGGAGGTATTCCTTAATTGCGAATCACAATTTGAGATTCGCAATTAAGGAATATATAGGATTTGCAAAATGTATTGCAAATCCTACATACATAGCATTTTGCGATTCTCAAATAGCGATTCGCAAAAAATCGCTATTTGAGAATCGCAAATGGGGATTTTAATACATATGGCCCAATGTGCCTCAAATGTAAGAGAACAACAGTTGTTGTTCAAAGTGCTCTTGCTTTTTAAACCATTTATAAAGCAAAATGCATTCTCACATCATGAATTGACATTAGGACGCATTTTGCTTTAAAATATAGCCCTAAATGACAGATTTACATTATGCATAATTATGCGTCATTTTGCATAATTTTTGGAAATATTTGCTTTATTACATGAAAGCAATTTATGAAAATTTTGAACACACTCACTGAATCATGGTCAAAGGATTTGTCAGAATAAAACACACAAGAAACCTCCATTCAGAGCAGAAATTTCTTCTATTGGTTCTGAAAGCTCGTACATCAAAATGCAGGGTTTGTTCTCTTTTTATAGCATCAGCTAAACTCTGGAACAGCCTAATTTTTTCTCGCCACAATCAGTCAGCTCCCATTTTGGAAAGCTTTAAAAGCGTTCATATTTATTCAGTAATTGACATCTTATTCATCATGACTTTATGAATTTATCAGGTTAGCGCCAAGAAGCATCAGGTTGCATATCGCTTTCTTTAAATATCCTAATCCTTATCCAAAAAATGACTTAAAGCAAAGTTTGTCACTCATATTACTCCAGAGCTGAAATATACATCCTTTTATTTGTTTTGGTGTTGTAGCTTTGACTTTTGTAATTTTTATGTGTATTGGTGATGTATTTCTGACTTTTATGTTTTTTCTTTACAAAAGCCGAATAACACTTTATTGATTGATTGATTGATACATCCTTGCATGAGAAAGTCAACAATCCTGGCTAAGAATACAATAGCCTGATTCCGAGCTCAGGAAAAACAGTGGGCCCAAATCATGACGGTACTTAAGTGTAGTGGAATCTCCAGAGTTAGGGCAGAATCTCCGCATGGCACACTGCTGATTGTGCAATGTGCGGTGATTCCATCCCAAGTGCGGAGATATTGCCACAAGTGCGGAGACTCAACACTTGGAACTTTACTACATGTAAGTACCTTTGTGAATTGGGCTCAGAGTGTTGATGACTACTGGGTACTTCATGGGGAATAGAGATCTGGGTGGGATGTAAAGCAGCTGACAGAACAAATGGCAGCCTTACCACTTCTTAATTTGACTTGCTGATTCCAAATAAGGCTGATATGATCACCTACCTTTTATTTCCAGAGACCTCAAAAACCTCAGTCTCCAACCCCAGAAGGAGTGACAATCAGTTATTCTTTTGTCAGGTGACAGGAGAGCTCATCTAGAGGCTAGATATGGATTTGGCATGTGCCCGGTGACAGAAAGATCCAGCCACATTGAAACAGGGCTCATGTTAAATTTTACAGTAAGGTGAAGAGGAAGTGCAACAAAAAGATTACTGGCTAGTGCTAGGATAAAACTGGTACTTCATAAACATCTCCTCAGGACATTTCTGGAGCTGGCAAGACAACACCGAGGGAAAAAGAAGGTCCTACTGGAAGAACAACATTTGGACTTCTGCTAACCACCAACTGCTCTCCGAAGGTTAAGTGGTTGACTTCCTATTCGCATGCTTCAGAAATACAAAAAGCAGAACGAGTCCTGATTCCAAGATGGCCCAGCTGACAGGAGAAGGCAGGACCCAGTAGGAGCTCTGTCTATAAAGTGAACTAGTACCTATAGCCCTGGCCTGAGGATCTGAGGTCTGAGGGACTGCCCATAAGGAACTTCCCCAGAGAAAAGTGGTATAGAAACACTTGTTTCTACCTTTGGAGGACTGGGACAGGCTGCTCAGGTTTGCTCAGTTAAGTCTTTGTCAAGTTAGGCAAGAGAACCTGGTACATTTCACTCAGAGCCTTATGCCATGCTGAAAATGGGTTCAGTGGGACTACTTAGAAAATCCAGCCATCCGTATGGCGCACTGGTCAGCCACAGCTTAATTTTGAGTTCTACAATAGTGATTAAGTCCTAAACTAAAACCGTAGTCTGGAATGATGCATCAAAGCTATCTGACTCATGAAGCAACCACGTGGCATAAAAATCCAGAGGTGTCCTGTTCAGACCTTTTGCTATCTAAATCATCAGCTGGGTGATAAAGCATTCCAGTTTGAGGGACCCTTGCCAGCCTCAACCTTGGACCTTCCCCACTGAATAATTAGTACTTCCATTCTAAGAGAGTAATTCCTAAGGTAAAAATGCTGTCTGGGGATGACCAACTTGGTCTATTCAACCTTTGTTCCATCGCGGTGAGCCTGAAATAATGCTTTGGTTCTGGTGAATTGAGAACCTTCGCTTTCAAAGGAGTGTAACTTTGCCTAGGGGCTATTTGCCTTACAATCTAAAAAAAACCCGTATCTCCAGTTCTCCATGTTCAATTCTAATATTCTGTTTGTCTTTTCACTCATTAATTTCTTCTCGGATGTTCTAAGCTGGTTTGATAATTTTATTGCATTATGTTCTTTAATTGAGAATTGGTGCCAATGGTAGCACTTAAGTTTAACTTCATTGAGGAATTGCCTGCTGCTTGTGCCATACCTACCGGGTTTTGAGCAGAGTTTTTTTAGGAACTGTGTTTTATCGTAACCAGATTGTGTTTATTTGGTAGACAGGGATCACCCAATCTCAAATTATTAACCCATTTTCTGACAGTGTAGTATTGCAATCAGAATTCAGAACACCAGAGTCCGCATTACGGATGTGGCACACTTTCCTTGTTTGTGCCACAGTGCACCTTCCAAAAGGTGCACCGGGTGCAACCAAGGAAAGTGCGCAGTATTAAAATTATGCGCTACCCCCAGGGCAGCCACGAACTTGCGATGCGCTGCCCCCAGGGTAACCGGAAACTCACAGGGCAGGGCATTTAAGTGAAATGTGGAGCAGCTGCTTCAATGCTGCTCCCTGTTTCACTTAACAGGTGGCAAACCGCCTGCGCTTTCAAGGGAGAATAGAGACCAACTTGTAGGCGGGTGCAGTGATTTACTGCACCCGCCTCAAGGGGGATGCCTGGAAGGTCCATGGGAACCCCTTTCTTCCCCCCTGAGTGCTGCCTTTAGGAGGCCCACTGAAATTGTGCCACTTTTTGTGGCGCACGTTCAGTGCACCTCTTAAAGTAATGTTTGCCCCTGCGCCTATGCTGGTAATACAGCACAGGTGCAGAGACAGAGTGATTCACTCATTTGTGTGGGGACCCGACCATATGCAAATGAAGGAATGCCCTTTCATGATAGCGCTGGCACTACATGTGGATCAAAGCTATCAGTATTGCAAAAGGGGATGCACATAAGTCCAAGGGGCGCTCAAACCATGCAAACATGCCTGTTGCACCCCGCGTCACAATGTATAATACAGGGGGGGTCATGTAGGTGTTGAAGAGGATAGGGCTAGGTGAAGGTCCTTGGGGGACTCTGCAGATGATCTTCTTGGGTTCACAGGTAAATAGTGGGAGACGGATCATTTGAGGTACGAGGCAATCCATTTGAGGGCATCTCCCTGAATCCCGATATGTTGGAGTCTATTGGTCAAGATGTCAAACACAGCGGGCATGTCTAGGAGGATGAGGGCTGTTGTGTTTCCATGGTCCAAGAAGGCTTTGATTTAGTCAGTGGCTGCAATCAGGGTTGTCTCAGTGCTGTGGTTAGCTCAAAATCTGGATTGGGACGGGTCCAGAAGGTTGTGGTATTCTAGGTGCTGAGTGAGTTGCTGGTTGATCACTTTCTTCATGACTTTTGCTGGATAGGGGAGCAGGTATTTCAAAATTAAATTTAAAGAAACATTGGAGATATTTTAAGATAATGATAAACAGATTTGTTTGGATAGAAATAATATTTGCTATATCAGTTGGCAAATACATTTACTTTTCAATGCATAAAATCGGGGTCAGCAAGAATTACTATTATCAACAATTTCCTTATTTTACATTATATATAAAAATGGTAAAATATGTGTTTTGTGTGTGGAATCGGAATATTAAATTGAACCATGTGTAGATACAGAAAAAACTCCCCTCATGAGGTGTGTGGAATTAGGGTTTGTAATTCTAATACTTACTCTTTTGGGTTTTTTCAGGCAACTCCCGCAATCATTTTTTCATTTTAGAGGCTCTTCTGCATTCAAGCCCAGTGATGACAGACTCAGGTAGAGAAGCAGTGAACTGCGATCAGCAAATAGTGGCACTGGAAATGTTTGTCAGCAGTTTAATCACGGATTGACCAAGTGAAAATAGGATTTGAAGAATTTTCAATTTCACAAATTCACAAAATTGTTTAATGATTTGAAAGAAACATAATAAAACTTTTGTAGACGATATATGCCAATCTGGATTTCACTTACATTTTTAATTGTAGGAGTCTTTCAAAATCATTCAGTAAAATATTTGTTAGAAAGTGGGTTGTTGGGGCGTGGCCTAGGGCGTCAAGATGGCGGTCACACTCTAAGAGTGCTCTGGACCCCCCATCCGTCATCCGCCCTGCATCCGCCTACAGCAGCTCCCATCGACGGACAGCCCCGGTGTCCCTGTACTCCCCTGGCTGCCGTGCACTCCCCGGCAGTACTGGGGGTCTCCCCGAGGGCTGGCAGCGCCTCTGCCGGCTCGACTTCTCCTGGCCGCGAGGTTCGTAAAATGGCGGCCCCCAGTTCAGCGACGGGGCGGCCTTGTCTTGTGAGCCGCGACCGGCGCTTCCTGGCTGCCGAGTGGGTTCTCCGCCCCCACCGGATGGTCGGGCTGCTGTGGTGCTTCACTTCCCGCTGAGGTCCACCTCACCGGACGCGAAGCCTTCCAGGAGCCACTGCACCGCCCTGCCTGGTCCGGGGGCGCAACGCGGATCCCAGGGGCTGCGGTGCTTGCGGCGGCCCCGCTGACGTCCCGCCTGTGCTGTCGAGCCAGAGGGAGACTCCCGGTGAGGATAGGCCCGGATCCTTTTGCCGTGGCGCGGTTCGGCCCTGCCCCTGCAGCCTGCTGAGATCCGGGGCCGCTGCGGGCCTGACGGCGAAGAGGGAAGCCTGTCCTGAAGCGCGGGGCTCCCCTCGGCCTCATCCGTGTGCTGGACAAGAGGGCTGGGAGGCCTGAGAGCCCTGAACGCACCACCTGCGGTAACGGCCCCCCCCGGAGACACCTCGTCTGGGCCATTGGGGCCCCGTGGGGCCCTGCGAGACCGACTCGGCAACTGCCGCGAAAACGGCCTGAGGCGACCGGGGCTGCCGTGGCCCCATAGAGGTGAGGAGAGGCCTGGGGCGGGGCGAGGGGGCTCCCTAGTGGTCTTGCCCGCAAGCCGCTTGGCCGGGCTGGGAGGCCTGGGAGCCCTGGGTACACGTGGACGGAGACAGCCCCCCCGCCCGACCACTGACCGCCCCCCGCCCCTGGCTCCTTCCCCCGCCGCATTGGAACCCCTGGGGGCGCTGGGCCGACTGGCACGATGGATTGGTGGGGCACCTGCCTCCCGGACCTGCGGGCCACGGGCCTAGAGGCCAGGAGGGCCTTGCTTGAACCACCCCCGAGGCTCTGGCGATGTGAGGACTTACGGCGGCGCCGGGGCCCGTGGACTGTAATGTACTGCTGAGATCCTGTTCTGCTTCACTCGGGACCGTGCTGGAAGCCTGCCTTCCGGATATTCTCCCCACGGGCCTGGAGGCCCAAGAACGCCTCGCCTGCCTACCACTGTTGCCTTTGAACGATCACTGCTCCAACTCCGGGGCTTTGGCGGCATGGGGGCCTGTGGCAGGCGCTGGAGCCCGTGGACCGCATTGCTGAGGCCCTGCTCCGCTTCACTGGAGACTGCTTGAACCCGCTGCTGACTGGCACCTCGCTCTGCACGGTAACCTGGGGGTCTCTCGCTCGCTCTGTCTCCCACCGCAGGAGGAGCGCAACCCCCTCTTCCTCCCCCCGTCTTCCGGCTCCCTAGACCTTCCCACTCGAGCCACATGAGGGGCCTGAGGGCCTGGGGTCAGCGGCAGATCCACCGTGCCACCACCAGAATCCGGATACCTGAATCCTCTGAGAGGCCGGGAAGCCCAACCCTCTGGAGTGAGCTCCTGAAACTGTAGCATCCTTCACGCTCACGGAGTTGGAGTCCCAGGCTGCCCGGCTGGAGGCTGTGCAAGACTCCGCTGGACGTGAGGACCCAAGCCGGCAATTGGCGCTGATTTGAGAAAAGCTCCGCCAGATCTCCATGGACTCGGCCCAAATGTTATGGCGGTCGTCGGTGGCGCGGGTGTATGGCTGGGGTGACAAAAATGGCAAACTCCTCCACAACTTGGTCTCCTACCCCAAGATCCACCGCATTATTCCGGACGTCCGTGCACTGGATGCCACCCTTCAGGTAACCTCCGCGGCCATAGCCGGAACCTTTGCAGATTTCTACGCTCGCCTCTACGTGGCGCGACCAGCTGACGCGCCCCTAACTACCCTCCTGAGCAAGGCTGGTGCTCAGCTCCCCTCTCTTACACCTGAAACCACAGAGGCCCTGGAGAAGCCCTTCACCCTAGACGAAGTCCTGGAGGCTATCCCCCTTCTGCACCTTGGCAAGACGCCTGGCCCAGACGGGATTCCAAAGGAGTACTACGCTGCTTTTCAGGATATCCTGGCTCCCCGACTGCTGGGCCTCTTTCGAAACATAGTGGAAAATGGCTCCTTTCCCCCTGAATCGGACTTGGCCACGATTGTGGTCATCCCCAAGACCCAAACGCCCTCCCCGAACTGCGCGGACTTCCGTCCAATCTCACTTATCAATACCGAGATCAAGCTCTTCGCCACGATATTGGCCCAGAGGCTCAATCCCCTTCTACAGGATCTGGTACTCCCGGACCAATGTGGTTTTATGCCGGACAGAGGCACCCGTCACTGCATCCACAGCCTCCACCTGGCCTTGGCCCACCGTGCCCGCCTGACCCCATATTTGGCCCTCCTCTTTCTCGACTTTGAGAAGGCCTTTGACACGGTGAGTTGGGCATACCTGCAAGACGTGCTGTTCCGCTGCTACATTGGGATCCTGTACGCTAACCCCAGGGCCCGGGTGCTGGTCAATGGGTGGCTCTCGGAGGTATTTCTGATCTGTAGAGGCACGCGCCAGGGGTGTCCCCTCTCCCCACTCCGGTTCGCGCTAGCGATGGAGCCTCTGGCAACACTCATCCGACAGGACCCCCTCGTACAGGGGTGGACCTGGAACGAGAGCCACGTAGACAAAATAGCCCTTTACGCTGACGACGTGCTCCTATACCTGGCGGACCCGGCGACTTCGGGCCCCAAATGCCTGCAAATCCTCGTTGACTCTGAGAGAGTCTCCGGCCTTCGGCTCAACGCGGCCAAATCCACCTTGGTCCCGCTGCATCCCTGACGGGACCGCTACGACTGGCAGTGGTCCATTCCCCTCAGACTTCACTCGGTTGAACACCTAGGGATATGGGTGGCCCTCCTGCCGGAGCTAGAATGGGCACTAAACATCACATCCCTGGTGGCCCGGATGAGGTTAGATCATAAAAAATGGCAAACCCTTCCCCTCAACCCCCTGGGACGAAGCGCTCTGTTCAAAATGATGGTCCTTCCCCGCTTCCTCTACATCCTACAAAATATCTCCATTCCCCTCTCTCGCACCTGGTTCCGCGAGCTCGATGGGACCCTATCCTGATTCCTTTGGGTTGATGGAAGACCACGGATCTCCCTAGCACACAGCCGCATCCTCTCCTTTGACGGGGGCCTGAGGGTGACTCACCTCTACCTCTAATACCTTGCCACCAAACTGATAGTCATCCACGACTGGTACGCGGGTGGCTGGTCCGACCCAGCGTACCGCGTGGAACAAGAGGATACGGATTTCTCACAGATCCAAGCATTCCTGTACGGATGCCCGGTGCCACAAACCAAGGCGCCAATCACTAGAGCAGTCCTCCTGGCCTGGCGCGCCGCCCTGCGGCACACGGAATGGGACCGTAAACTAATTCGTCAGACACAACTCTGGCACGGTACCTGGCTCCGGGAGGTATCGTCCCTGAACGGATTCCATCGATGGGATCTTATCGGCGTCTTGGTCCTTGGAGACGTCTGGGTGGCGGACCATATCCGTGTTTTTGCAGACCTACAACAGCGCCACCCTCTTTCCCATGCCCAGCATTTTAGATACCTGAAGTTGCGCCTCGCCAGCCATTTACACCTCCCCTCACCACTCACCCTCCCAGAGTTCAGCCCGCTAGAAGCTCAAGTAATGATGGGGAATATGGGCAGGGGAGGAGTATCCCGCATCTATCGCTCCCTCGTGAATAATGGCCCCGTGTCCTTGGACAGGCTGCGCACCCGTTGGGAGGGATGGGTGGGCCCCCTAGAAGAGGCAGATTGGAGGGACGCCCTAATGGCTCCACGTACCCTGACCACGTCCTCCAGGCTGCGCCTGGTGCAGATATACTACCTACACGCAGCTTACCTCACCCCGGAGAGACTCTTCCGGGCTCGATTGCGACCTTCCCCAGACTGCCCGAGATGTGGTCTATCCCCCGCTGATTTTTACCACATGGTGTGGCTATGCCCGGTGCTGGAGAGGTTCTGGAGAGGAGTGGAGCGGGAGCTCAAACAGGCCCTGGGTTGGGAGGTCCCTCATGACCCGCTGCAAATGCTGCTAGGGATCTTTGATGGCCTGGACGGTTCCACAATGGATAAGCACCTGCAAGGAACGGCGGTGGCCAAGGCCAAGAGGGACATACCGTTGCACCCACTGTGGGAGGGTGGAGGAGGGGGGTAGATTGGTGCGGCACCCAGGAGGAGGCCCTATTCGAATCCCGAGGTTCTCCAGAACTGTTTCCCAAAATATGGGGGAAATGGTTCAACATGATCCCGCCATGAGTCCAGTTGTAATGATTGTTTTAAGATGTGATATTACTGTCATACAGGATGAAATGTTGGACTGGAGTGGACTGACCCTACCTATATGTCTTGTTGATTTTGACCCGCTGTCTATGTTGATTTGTGAGCGGCTGCCAATGAATTTCTCTTGCTGTTTTATATACTCAATGAAGTTGATTATCAAAAAAAAAAGAAAGTGGGTTGTTATTTGGGGTGATTGTGAGTACCCTCCAAAAAATAAGACCATTGACTTAGCTGGGTACAGCACAGTTTCAATCATTTAAACCCGGACTAAAACCCCTGGTTGTTAAGGAACAGAGCAGCCAGGCTTGATTTAGGTAATTGTGTAAAGTATTCAACAGTAAAACAAAACAGGTAAAAAGTAAAAAAAATATTAAAATCCCACCACCGATTTTGACAAGTAGAGTACAATTTAATGATACCAAAATTACAAAATTTCAAGAAGGGGAACTGGAGATATGAATTTATAAAGATCCAAGGCAAAAACAGAAAGAAAAAGTAAAGCGCTACGCAGCAGTCGCTCTTCTAGGTTGACCAGACCCTAGAGATAACCTCTGTCTGACCACAATGGAGCATGGGTCAGATACACCAAACGGGTTTATCCTGATTCAAGATTTAACCTTCTGACTTAGGGGCAAATTCAGATTTTGGTGGGAGGCCCATTATTTTGCCAGGACAATGGAGTAAATGATACTATCTCACCATGGAAATGCTACCCTCTGAATTAAGAAATGCTCACCAAGCTGGTGTCATTTCCATTAGAGATGTTTGGTTGCAGCAGTTGAGGAAGTAGTCACAGCCATGGCCATACCTATATAGTCTGCCTGCATATAAATCAGGCAGGCCAACCACTGGGTTGGCGGGAATGGAACTCCGTTGCAATGGAGTTCCCTCTCCACCAACAATTAAATTGGCCTCTTAGTCTTTGAATGTAAGTCAAAAGTCTCCAGTAAGGAAATGTCCTTTCAAAGCTGGATAGCTACATGGTAAGGTCCCACTAACGCAGATGGTTTTAGTGGGAAAAACCTAGAGTGAGAGAAATTAAAATATTTATGTCTTTGAATCAAGTGAATACATGTCATGCCTTCACCTGGTCAAGACTTCTACCTTCGGTCTATGAGTTTTTTTATAGAACTCATAATTTTCCAGCGTGGCAAGCCTGGAGGTTCATCAGACAAAGTCGCTTCAAAATGAATACCATTTTCACAAGGTTCTGCTGATGTTCCAGGGGCATTGAAAGTCAAAAAACTTTCTAAGACACAACTTTTCAGAGTTTCAGGAGCAGCACATTTTGGTCACTTTTAAGATTTCTGGGACTTCCAAGACAGCATTTAGGGACCATGACTCATTTCAGCAGATGCCATCAGCTAGGTACAGTAAATCTGCAGTTAGTTAAGGTAAGGTAACGTTTATTATTTGTACATGGTTAATTAAAACCTTTACAAAATTGTAAAAACACCAATATATACATTTTAAAAGACGTATGTACTTAGGCATTTTATTTATTTATTTATTTGAACTTAATATGCGCGACAGCTATCCGCAGTGGGTTTCCCGGCGCAAGGGATAGACTGGAGCAGAAAGAGTAGACACAACAACAGTACTATTGACAGCTAAAGCGGCAGAGAACCTATTGAAAGAGTAGAGTTTTCAGTTTTTTCGAAAACAGAATATATTAGTCTCTGATTTCAGGGCAATAGGTAGCGCATTCCAGGACTTGGGGCCTAAGTGGGAGAAGGATCTACCCCCCATCTTCACAAGTTTGAATCTTGGAATTACAAAATCACAGTTAGCTGAAGATCTTAATGTACGGCTGGGCCTGTAAGCTTGAACAAGACTCTGAAGATACTGTGGGGCCGAGCCCTGCTTAATTTTAAAAAGTTAGCACAGGGCTTTAAATTTAATACGGCTCGGGACCTTGAGCCAGTGTAAATCGGGAAGAGCCTGAGTGGCCGAAGATCTCCTCGGGATGTTACATAGAAGTCGGGCCGATGAATTTTGTACGACCTGCAATTTGTTTATGGTCGCTGCGTCGGCACCAAGGTAGAGGACATTACCATAGTCCAGGCGAGATGTTACTAAAGCCTGGACACCGGTTCTCCTGGTGGCATATGGCAGCATCCAGAGAATTTTCTGGAGCCATCTCAAGGTAGTAAAACAGATGGCAGCTACCTTGGTGGCTTGCTGCCTCATAGAGAGCTTGTCATCTATGAGAAATCCAAGATTGCGGACCACAGGGACCGATTGGGGAAGGGGACCCATGGCGGAAGGCCAATGTTGTGGGCCCCAAAGATCTTTATGTTTCCCCAAGATGACGATCTCGGTCTTGTCACCGTTTAGCTTGAGGAGATGCCTTTGCATCCATTCAGCTACTCGTGACAGTCTCAATTTTCAGACTAGACACATTGTCGCCTTCAGAGCTGGAGAGGGAAAAAACAATTTGAGTGTCATCGGCGTATGAAAATATAGTCAGCCTGGCGTCCTCTGCGATGGAAGCTAGGGGTTTGATGTAAATATTAAATAATAAGGGGCTTGATAGGCATATCAAGTTAAATTAGATTAAAAAAGAAGAATTAATTGAGATCATTTCGTGCTTATCCTTGGAGCCGTGTAATTTTCGTCAAGCACTGTTTATTCTTTTCTTTGTCGAATCAAAGAACCTCACGACCTGGCAGATCAATTTAGTGTTATTGGTGTTAAAACACAGTTTGACTGCCTGCCTGCAGGACCGAACGGCATGTAGTTTAAAGAATGGTTGTAAAAAGTTATGCCTCAGGTCCTTTAGTCTAGGACAGATGCAGATTACATGGACAATGTCCTCCTTGGCGGTTTTGCACAGGCGACACTGCTGTGAAGAGTTATTTCTTTACCAGGGTGGGAGGTGGGGGAGTATGGGGATCAGCCCTAGGCGAAGTTTTAGCAGCTTTTCTTTGAGTTCCCTTTTCATACCGATGTTAAGGTATGCTTGCGGTTGTATTTTCCCATAGTCACCCAACGTTATCCAGCCGTGCGCCCTGTTTGCTAGATCATGCTTGTCTTCGATCACAGAGACAATGCGCGCCGATTTTTTGGCGATTTTCTGTAAGGACAAAAGTTCTACTGAAGTTTCCAAGATGTCGGTTGGTACTGGTTAGCGAGGCAGCTGGTCCAACCCATTTCTGTTCTTTTACAGGTTTAGAGAGTGTTCTGATGAGCAGTTGGTGACATAGCAGTTTTATAGGATTTACTAGCCAGTTAGGGGGGGGGGCTCCTCAACACTCCATAACCAATGTAAAGAAAGTCCCCGGGGCTTTGCAGCACATCCTTTTAACTTTCTGCAAACTGTCCCACAGTAAAATATTCTAAGGGAAATCCAGTTTGGCAGCATCTTTCTGTCCTTGGAGGTTGCGGGTGTGTTAGGCAAGGATGTATTTAGGGACAGTAACACTATCCCCTCCTCAACTATACCAAAATGATTTTGGAACAAGCTGCCCCTCCCACTAGGATGTGTCAAATTGGCAACAGTGGAACTACAGAACATAAGGCTTCTCTTTCCCAGGTCAAATTAATGAAGTTCCCGGATCCTCAGCTGTCCTACCTGTGCTGAGAGGAGTCACATTCTTCACTCTCAGGACTTCCAGTGAAAATGCTTTAGTCAATGTTTCTGCTCTGCCAGAGATTTTCACAACTTATTACGGGGAAACACTGACACCAAAAATCTGACTTCACCTATGAATTGAGCAATAATTACACATAACCATTTAATCACCTCTGTAGGTTATCCCAATCCAAATTTAGCAGATTTCTGATTTTATTCGGCACTTTTTTTTGTCTCAAAAGACAGCTACAGCCCTATTGGGTGAAAAATGTGTTTGAAAAATCGTTTGTGGGCTAGCCACTGTAAGGATATGTCAAGATTACATTTTTTGCCTGACCCACTTTTAAATACTACTCACACTACCTTATGGGATAAAAGGCCATCTTAGGGGTGACAAATTAATATTTTAAAAGTAAGGTTATTTCCTGTCAAAAAGGGTTATTTTGACAGGTTTGCCTGCAGGTTTGAGAGTTGCATGAGTTAAGCTACTCAGGCATGTCTGAAGACATGTTTTCTTGGTCACTTTGGTGGATGAATTAGTAAGTACTGCAGTCCACAAGTGACATTTAATTTCCCATGCGTTTTTTCCTCCATCATATACTCTTCCCTTACTAACAAATTAAATATCTCAGTTGGGGATTAAACAATTCTACAATGCTTAAGTGCTCAAGGTACAAGTACTAGGGCCTGGACAGAGGTGCGCCGGTGTGCAAAGCTCAAGACCCAACAATACTAATCAGCATATAATGAGGGTGGCCACCCATCAAGATGCATTGTATCACAATAATTATCTATATATTGTTTCTAAAGATTATTTTAATTGTGGATATTGAGAAAGTGATCCAAATTAACTTCCATAAAAGAGAGGAATTATTAAAGGTGAATTTAGGTTTGCTAAACTTCATGAAACTGGGGGACTAATTTACGAGCCCCTTGCACCACTGGTACATCTCTCTAATATGGGAAAAGGTGACATCCCTGCAGTGCAGCGGTCTTGTGAATAAGCCCCATGGTGTTTTTGCATCCTCCGTTATACACCACTGTCTTAGTTGAAAATAAACATGAATGTATGGTATTTCCTTCATTTTGGTAATCTTAAGCCTTATTTATGTTGTTATTATTGTTTGTGGTATATTTTTTGGGGAAAAGTGTGCCTCAAAAGTCATATATTTATCAAAAATAGCTTATTCTGTTACCAGTTCATCTTGTTACATTGAATGAGCTACATGAACTGTGACACCAACAGTCTAGAGGTGACTGAGAACTCATTTTATTATTATCAAAGTTGATGCAGCTCCTGTCCTTGTCCTTGTCCTTTTTGGCTTGTTGGACATTAAAAGGAATCTCCCATTTTCAAGTTGACTGTTTTCTTTATAATTAATCTACGATTGCTATGAATGAGAGTTATAGCTTCTTCTTGGAACCTCTCTCCTTAATATTGTCCAGTATTGAGAATATGTTTCCAACAAAATCAACCTGACAAATAATGATATGAAAATATCAAGCAGGAGTCATCATCAGAAGAAATATGGATTCTCTGACAAATTCCATTAAAGGAAAGCTGATTTTTATTAACAGCTTTTTGAAAATGTTTTAACTTAATTTTTAGTAGAGAATACACGTTAACATATATAATCAAGCATTTGCCTTAAAAAAAGCATATTATCAAAAATAAAAGAAATATATTCATTACCATACAAACATAAGTAATGTCTGCATGGCATTTTAACTGCTATTCTAGTTTAAACAAACATACATGAAACAAAACAATAATACAATACCACAAAATTGTGAAAGATTGGGAGGAAAATTGAAGAAATATCTTAAATGTATCAGTTCACCATCATACGAATAAAGTCCTATCTAAACATGTTAGCTCATTTATCATTAAAAATATTCATAACGTTCCAAAAGTTATTTCCAAACTCCATTATACTTGTCATAACTACTCCTTTGTCCCAAACAGAATTTCTCTAAACAAGTCAGCTTAATTAGTTCTGTGAATTTTTTTCGACTTGTTGTTGTTCATGTTGTTTTTATATTCCTAACCTTAGTCATTTGGTTACAGGCAATGCTCTAATTAAACAATATTTTAATTTCCAAGCAATCTATTTAATTGTATAGTCAAAATGCGCTGGGGTATTCATTTTCTGATTTCCGAGTTTTAGTTAAATTGACAGTTTAATTCTCATGAAATAGCTAGAAAATCGGTGATCAATCACACAAAAAATTATAAACACCTGTTCCCCAGTGCTTTTATAGGACCAGCACAGATGAGTCCTTCACATTTCCCAGAAATGCAATACACTTGGGGCTTATTTACAAGCCTTGCTGGTGAGTCACTTTTAATATGGAAAAGAGTGAGGTACCAGTGGCGCAAGGGGTTTGTAAATAAGCACCTTGGTGTTGATTAAAAGATATGTGAATAAATAAACACTACTTGAATAATCTGAAATTTAGGACAAACGACTATTTTTCAAAACACTTTGCAAGCAATTTTGATGTCCTGGTGCTTTACACTCTTCAGACCAGGTGATGAAAATCTTTTCTTCGTGTTTTACCAAACAGTTCCTTGAGCCATTTGTAGAATTTTGAAGCTTATATTGCAGATGTCAGAATGCTAATGAAATAATGCTCACAGTGCTGGCAATTACAACTGCCCAAAAGGCCACAATGCTAATATTTAAGTGTTGTATATTATATTTCTCAAGAGAATAGTTGCCTACTGGTAAATACTGTTCTCAAACAACAATATAAAACTGTTAACTGGAAACCTTGGAATAAACCAAACATTCACAGTCTTAAAAAATTGTGACAAAATAGGTGCCTGTGTCATTTGAAGAAAAATATCTCTTTCTTCAATTCAAATGTTCAATTATTTTAACAAGATCTTTACATTTCGTTATGTGTGCCAAATTGTGTTTTGCGAATTTGTGAAACACACTGTCACCTACAAGGGTAATCTGGCGCGGAGCAAGTATGTGTGCCTAGCTCATCCTATGGTAGGTTGGTTAATTGAAAATACATATATCAGCTTCATGCAGAATTCTGGAAGTGAGGAGGCTCTGATGTGGAGTGGGAGGCTGCTCCACACTTTAGGAGCAATGTAAGGGAACAACCATCCTCTTGATCTAGCTATGTTTATGCATGTGATGTTTGCTAGTAGGAGTCCTCTGGAGTGGAAGAGTTTGGTTGGTTGGTGGGAGGAACTGCAGCTGTCCAAGCAGGTGGGACCTAAGATGCGTAGTGCCTTGAATGTGTGTGTGAGGAGCTTCAAATGAGTGCAGATGTGTATCAGTCAGTGGAGTTCCTTGAGGTGTGATGAGATGTGTGTTCTGGGTGTGAGTTTGAGAGTGAGTTTGGCTGACGAGTTCTGGATGGGTTGTATTCGTCTAGTGAGTTGTTTTGGGATGCCATCATAGATGGTGTTCTTGTATTAGAACTTGCTTGTGACCAGGGTGTGAGTGACAGTTTTCCTAGTGTTGTATTTGAGCCATGTGAAGGTTTTCCTCAGCATCTTCAGGGCCTTGAAGCAGGATGCCGTGAGAGCATTGGCTTGTGCAGTCACTTATAGTTTGCTGTTGATGATTATTCTGAGGTTCCTGGTGTGGGTGCTGGGTGTGGACCCAAATTTGCCAGCCACCAGTAGGAGTCCCATGGTGAGGTGTTCTTGCCAAAGATCACTACTTCTGTCTTGTCAGTGCTGAGCTTGAGACTGTAGACTTTCATTTAGTAACCGAGTAGATCATGCATGCAGGAACTTGGTTCTTGTTGGAGGTCTTTTCTGAGAGGGATGACACGTTAATGGCATTTTTTAAATTCTAAATTCCTGATGTCAATTAATTGAAAGGCATTGATGTTAAAATAAGTACCAATTTCATTAGATAAATCTCACTTTTTATTGAACCTATCCAGGCCTTAATACTTTGATAAAACATCGATGACAACAACAAGTTAATTTTTGTTTAATAATTATGTTATTGGTAAAGCCTAGCTAGTGTCTCTATCTTTGTTTAGAAATTTAAACGTTTACTGTCTGTGTTCTTTAAGTTTATTCATTAAATCATTCATTGAATTACACAATAACAATGGGGCATATTATCAAGTAAGGGCGTTACATTATCGCCGCTTTTATCGGCAGGAAACTGCCAATAAAGCGGCGATAATGGGCTTGATAATATGCTCTATGAATTCCAATCAAAGCCAATGTTAGATGTCTTCACATCTAACATGGGCTTCGATTGGCATTCATAGAGCATATTATCAAGCCCATTATCGCCGCTTTATCGGCAGTTTCCTGCCGATAAAAGCGGCGATAATGGGACGCCCTTTCTTGATAATATGCCCCAATATTCTATGACTGAAGACTATGAGGATTTCTTCATGAGTTTGAATAAAAGTAAAGAGAACTGTTCAAATGCTACTTACAGATATAGGCAGGGGTGTTTAGGCTTTATCATAGTTGAACACAAGATACAATGACTTTTCAATTTCTCAGTATGCTGATTTGATATTCTCGATCAAGTCACAATTTACTGTACTAAGCAAACCATGCTACCATAAAGCATAATAAAGGAAACCAGTCTGTAGTCAAATCTTTTTATGGACTTTTATTTGTATTTGGAATTCACATTTCTTTTGGGCGCACCCAACATTTTTAAATCTGGCTGCATGTACTTTTAATATGGCAAGTTTCCCTCTTAATCAACTTCCTAGGGAAATTGGCCGGAATAGCCTGAGATTACTTTGCACTGACTGAGGATGTTAACATGATATTGGGCCCACATAAAGTTAGGGAGGGGGGATACAACTCCCATGCATGAGTATTCTCCAAAAACCTGAAAAAGAACTTGGACAAATTGGATTTACTGGATGCCTGGCGGAAGCAAAATTCAATAAATACAGCCTTTAACTTTTACTTCCATGTGCACCACACCTAATTACGAATAGATTATATACTGCTAAGCCATCCCCTTATACAACTGACCCAATCCTGGGGATTTGAGCACACATCGGTATCAGAGTACTCTCTGGACACAGTCCAGCTGGAACTGGGAGTGTGGCAGCCCCTGGAGAACTGGAGTCTTCGTCCTTTCCTAGATAGAGACCCTGTTGCTGAAAATAAAATACAACAACAGGTAGATGAATATTTCAAACATAATGAGGGAGGAGATGTCCCCATTTCAGGGGTATGGGACACATTTAAAGCAGTTATCTGGGGTCATTTATAGCAGTGACAGCTGAAAGCATGTGACTCTACGGGCTAGCTTAGCCGAAACAAGAGGAAGAGAGTTGAGATCTTGAAAAAGAGTGGCTACAGCAGCCCTCTTGTCAAATCACCGATGTGCTCACAAGGCTAATTATGAATGCTCTTCACTAACTAATCAGAGCACTTACTGCTTCATCTGAAAATCCAATTAGCGGGAGATAAAGTGGGTGCCTCCTTGCCTGAATCTTAAGAGGTAAAAAAGAAAGAGGGACTACGGAAAGAAATTGTCATTGACTCTGGGTCCCTGATAGGAGAGGGTGACGGGATAGTTAATGTATATCATACCTTTTATGGGAGGAACCTCCTACTCATTTATGGAGAGAGAAAAAAGAGAGAGAGAGAGAGAGACAGGGCTTTCTGGAGACAATTCAACTCTTGAGACTCACGGATACCCAAAGGGATTCCCTGGAGAGCCCGATTCTCCCAAAATAATTTAAATTACCCATCAAAATCCTCATACCTAATAGGACCTCGGGGCCTGACAGCGTCATGGCACAATTCTATAAAATATTCTCACCTGATTTGATCTAGAAATCACCTCTATTTTCAACCACTGCCCTACCAAGGCTGAAGTAGCCCAGACATTGGCACATACAGTAGTAACAGTAATACCAAAACCCAATAAAGATGTTAAACAGTGTGCATACCATCAACCCGTAGCACTATTGAACATTGACGTCAAGCTATATATAAAGAATTAGGCAGCAACCCGCCTCAATGATATGCTCACCACTCTGGTATACCCTGAGCAGAGTGGTTTCTTTCAGGAAAGCCATGCCCACACAATGTACAAATAGCCATCCACCTAATAGAGAAGAAATCCCTTTAAAATATAGCAGTGGTGCTGCTGTCTCTAAACAAGGAGAATTCGCGTTTGATATCCCTGTACTCACAATTTAAAGTCACAACTAATGGTATAGTTGGATTTTAAGTTGTAAGTCTAAAATACCACTTTTGGAATGTGCTATTGTTAGAAATGGAGGTCTCTAGTTGGCAGAGATAGTACCTTTGTCCAAGTAGGAACTCTTTCTTCTAGCCAGCGTAGGGGGAATACACACTTTAGATAACCCTTGCTCACCTCATTGGTAGTTTGGCACAAGCAGACAGGCCTATCACAAAAGCGAAATAATTTGTACTGAAACTCACTATAACACAGTCAAAACACCACAAATGGGCACCACACCAGTTTCGAAAAATAAAGTATACTTATCTAAATCAAACAAGACAAAAATCTAACATAATAATATCAAATTAGCACTTAAACACAATTACTTTCAGAGATATTACTTGTAGAAACAAATAGTTTCACCTGGGGCTATTACGATGTCATGACTGGCATAAATTCAAAATACTGTGCTGATCGCGAGGTGCACGGCAACGGGCATGGAGTCACATGGACCCTCAAACAACAGTACCTTGGAAAATGAAGTCTATGGACGATTCACATCGTTGTGGAGATGAGTCGTTTGTGCTGAGGCCGAGGCAGTTTCCCTGTTTACCACAGGGGTGACGAAGCATAGTGTCCAGGAGGAGGTGACGTGTCGAGCCCAGGACAGGGAAAGTCGGCAGTGTTTAGGCATTGGTTGCAATGAGGCGATGCAAAAGTGAAGAATTTGCTGAGTTACCTTCCTCGGTTATGAGCTGCATGATAACAGGATGATAGTGCTGCCAGTATTGACATTGGTGTAGGCACTTGCGTTGGGAAGGCCGATAACTGCAGGAATCCGCAGGTATCGGAGCTGCAGTGCAGGCAGGGTGGTGCATCGTACACTCTACGAGTCGTGTCCCTGCCCATGGTGCAGGTCGCGGAGTCAATGGAGTTGTTTTTCTAGCTTTGTTTAAGATACTTCAAGCTCCCAACAGCAGGACCAACCTCTAGAGGCCTAAAACTGTTATAGGCACCTCCTGGCAGGTCAGAACTCCCAGTAGTGGAGTTCAGTGGAGCTGGTGGTGAATGTTTTGTGTCCCCGAGACTTCAGAACAGGAGGCCAGCACACACAAGCCCTTGGAGAATCTTCTTCAAGCAGGTGCTCAGCAAAGTTCCAGTCTTTGTCCTCTTCCTTGGCAAAAACAGCAATTACAGGCCAACCCAGCAAAGGACACAGCAAAGGGGCAGTGCTCCACCTTACAGCTCTCCAGCTCTTCTCCTTGGCAAAAGGTTCCTCTTGAGACCAGAAGTTACCTAATTTTTTGGGGTTTAAGATCCAATACTTTTTACCCCAGTTTCTCTTTGTTTTTTTTGTGGCAAGGGTCTCTGAGCCCAGTACAACACAGTTCTGTCCTCTCCAGAGTAGTATCACTACAGGACCTGGAGACAGCATAGTGAAGAGGAGACAATGCCGATTCATATGTAGGTGAAACTTCTCCCACCAATCTAAATGCTGCCATGGTCTATACAGCTCAGCTATGAGTCACCCAGGAAAGGCAGAAAACACCTCAACCCCCCTTGTGGCTGTCTACAGTGAATGCACATCCCAAGCTCCTGCCACTCCAAAACCAGGCAGTCAATTCACAAACAGCAGGGGCACACAGAGTGGTCAATTAAGAAAATGCCTACTTTCGAAAAGTTTTACTTCAGAGAGGGGGTTGGCCCTAGTTCACACAGCTAGAAGGGGCCAGTAAATACAAAAGAACAAATGATCTAGCTGACAGTTTACAGTGCTGTTCGTTACTTCAACAGACTAAGACCTAACTCAAAATGTCTTGGTCTACATAATGTAT
This sequence comes from Lissotriton helveticus, assembly GCF_964261635.1. Taxonomy (NCBI): domain Eukaryota; kingdom Metazoa; phylum Chordata; class Amphibia; order Caudata; family Salamandridae; genus Lissotriton; species Lissotriton helveticus. Next base: position 1,408,992,626 of record NC_136069.1, on the reverse strand, counting down.
TCTGTGAGCTATTTAGACCATTTCCAAGGAATACCATTTCATTAGATTTTGGAAGAACAGAGTTGGAAGACACTTCTTGTTTCAAAATTTTACATCAAAGCCAAACTAACACAATAATCTAAAACAACATCACAAAATATAACCATTGAATCGGTTACAAAGTAAATTTCAGTACTAAACCAGTCAATATTTTCACTGCAATACTCCTCTCGGGTTGTGGTTGTGTTAATAACTCATCCAGGGGTTCCTGACCAACAGAAACAAAGGTTCAAGCATAAATGGTTTAAATGTTTAGAAATAATCTCCTTATGAGCAAATCCTATTTCTATACACTTGTTTCCCCTGTGGTAAAGCGTTCCAATGCGTTTCAAATCTTAATCTGATTCTTGGAATTTTCTTCATGGCTAAGACTGGATAAAATGTATAAATCAAAAAGAAAAAGGAATTTTGACTTGATTACCCCTTCCTAATTACAATAATCTTTTTTTCTTTTTTTTAAAACAACAGTTGCTTTATATATGCTTTAGAACATATTCTTTCAGTTAGATAACAAAATGGCTGCTCGTGTTGCTGACCTTCCGGTCTGAAACACAAACAATTTTACTTTCATAGAACTACTGCCCCCTATTTTTGTTGAGTTCAGTATTGATTCGTTGGGCACAAATGCTAGAAGACTTACTTTCTTGTGAGCACTCTCAGGGACTTCCACTTGTGTTTCAAATTCAAGATGTCACGTTAAAATCCTAAAAAGATTAGTCACAGGCAACAATCATTGTTCGTATTTATACCAAAGAATTATGTTCGTGGGTGCAGTTCATGTAGTCGCAAGACTTACTCTCTTGTACTCACTTGGAGGAATCTTCTTTAGAGACTTCTCCTCAATAGCTAACATATTAAACTATGGTGAACAACACCTTTTGAGTTTGGTCTTCGTCTGTCGAAGTAACAAACAGCACTGTAAACTATCAGCTAGATAATCTGTTCATTTGTTCTTTCAAACACACAATTTAAAAACATCTCCCTAAAAATATGTGTTATTGAATTCTGAGTTCAGAGAGCCTAAACTTTATTTCTCTGTCTTGTCCCAATTGAAATGTATACCTGCTTGATGTTACAAAGTGACTCCCATGTTAGCCTATGGGACAGATTGCCTTTCAATAGGGAAAAAACGAAATACACTGTATTTCCCTATCAGGGCATTTTTTTCACACATACTAGTACATGTCCTACCTTTCACATACACTGCACCCTGCCCATGGGGGTACCTTGGGCCTACCTGAGAGATCTCTTACATGTACAAAAAGGTTAGGAGCCTGGCAAGTGGGTGTACTTGCCAGGTCAACATGGCAGTTTAGATCTGCATGCAGATACTGCAGTGGAAGATCTAAGATACCTTTACAGGGGTCCTCATGTGGGTGGCACAATCAGTTCTACCGCCTTACTAGTAAAATTTGATTTACTGGCCCTGGCACACTCAGTGCCCTTTACTAGGGACTGACCAGTAAATCAAATATGTCATTCATGAATAACCAATCATAATTATAATTTACACAGAGAGCATTTGCCCTTTAGCACTGATTAGCAGTGGTAAGGTAACGTGCACAGATTCCTAAAGACAACAAAAACAGAACTGGATGAATAGGAGGAACGAGCAAAAAGTTTGAGCATAACCTCGCAAAAAGGCCCATTTCCAACAGATATCTAACATACCAGGGAATGACCCTGTTCAAGGGATTGGGGGCGGAATCAAGTTAAATCAAATATACAGAAAAAGTACCCACTACACCATAGATATAAATATTACTTTGGTAAACATGTAACATTCACACAATCCCATTGGGCAATGAAGTCCTCTGATCTCTTTCTTAGTGTACTCCCTGCCACTCCTATCTATACCGTATTTTTTGTTTTGTGGTGTCATATATGTGTCTATATCTTACTCTACAGGGGCATCTATACAAACCCAAACAATAGACATAATCTAACATAAAACAAGTAATGATTTGTCATTAAATCATTTTATCTGGTTATTACTCATTTAAATTCATAGTGCAAATGTGAAAATAAATAACATTTCTACATTACATATGTAGTACAAATTAGAAATACAAATATTTGAACATGTCAGTTCCATACATATATTGCCTGTGGAGAACTGACACTTAATCATACGTGTCCAAATGAAAATTCTTGAAAGGAAAATTTGAGGATATTATGCTCCCTCAAACAATTGATACCATAGATATAATGAAGCCCTATGTGGTTGGGATTATAGTAAAGGATATTCTAATACAATAATCTTAGAGCATATAAATATTCACTTTGGGTTCACCCATAAGTCCCGTAATCTTTTTGTGGGGATTTGCGCCCCCTGACCACTTTTATAGTATGCCGACACGTTTTGACCTTCACATTGGGCATGCTGTTTGTCTTGAAGTTCTTCCTCAGTCCTGGTGTGTACTTTGTTAGGACACAGTCATGTTCCTAGATGGATCTTTTGAATAGTCAGAGTGTCTTTGTTCTGGTGTTGCACTGAGGTTTCTTTATTATACTGGTTGATGAACCGCCTTTTACTGCGTGTGTTCACCGTGAGGCCATTAGAAGTTTACTTCCAAATCTTCTTCTCAGCTTCACGTTCAGAGAGAATTACTCTTCTCTTTTAGAAAGTGGACATTTTTATTACTTAAACCATTCTATGCCTTCTGTCTGTCTCCAATACAAGTCTGGGGTTGTTGAAAGCTGGGCAGTGTGCATTCCCTCTAGACTGCTACACAAAATGAGTGCTTAGGTGTGCATGATAGGCAATTCACCTCCTGATGGCCCATTACCTGGCTGATGGGTCTTCCTGGGCAAGTTGGGAGGGAGCTACCGAGACTTGCACCAGAAAGGGTTGTGCCTCTTCCCACACAAAGAGCTGCACACCCCCTGTAGTGAGTCAGGAGCCAGGGAAGGAAGGACAGGGACCTTGTATACTTCAAGGCTTTTCATTGAATACTCTCTCACTTCAAAGGCACAACTGGGTATAAGTACTGAACCCCTGACACCACAAACTCAGTAGACTTCTGGACCTATGACTACTCTGCCAGGAAGAAAAACTGCTCATCCGCTTGTGAGTCTGTCCTGCTAAGTGGTGCCACCCTTGTCCTTGAGCCTTAGTAGTGGATCTGGGAGTTTGCTCCAGTGGACTCGATGCATCCTCTGCTGCAAGAACAGAATCGATGCATCAATGCTGTTGTGGGTACCAGATCTGCACATTGCACTCACAAGCACATCTCTAGAACTGACGCATCACCGTCACTGCGTAGAGTAGATCTGCGCATCGCCTCTACAGCATGGAGTAACCTGGCACATCACATTCACAACTGCCAGACTTCGTAACCGAGGCTTAGCTTCTGGGCCCGACACATCGTCACAGTTATGTAGAGATATGTGGCGCAACACCTCAACAACATAGGTAATCATCAACACATCTCATGCATCGACAAAAGTTAAGGCACTTTTGATCAGCGGGCGGGGCGTGGGTTCTGTATCCGGCCTGCGCTCCATCTTGGGTGGCCTGAAATCTTAACTTTGTCCCAGCGCAGCATGACCAAATACCTCTTTGACGGTTATTTGCTTCTAATGCTATACTTCATTTAATTTAAACAAATTCACATCTCTACTGCATGGAGTTTTGCTGTTTTGGTCTTGTTTGATTTTGAAAATTAGAATCTATTTTTCTAAACTGGTACAAAGTCTTTTTGTGGTGTTCTCACTGTGTTACTGCTTTAAGCTACCAGAGTGTTAGCACATGATAATTTAAGGTGTGTGGTAACTTTGCCTGAGTAGGATTCTGGTACCTACTTGAACAGGGTGTATACCTCTGCCATCTAGAGACCCAATTTCTTACAATATTAGTAAATTATTTGGCCTGTTTTATTAAATAATAAACTCTGTTTGAAACAACAATTCATGTCAAAATTGCACAGTTTGTAAGCACTACTAAACATTGTATTTAATTAAATGATACAGAATTTGCTGAATTTGGTATGATGGAAGTCTGAGATGTCCTTCAAAATAATGACCTTCAGAACATTGAAAAGGTCAGCAACGAATATTAACTTACTGAATCAACTTATACACTAATAAAGTTCTTTGAAATTACTGATGTCAGTAACTTACTACAAATTACGGTCCATGGGAACTCAACGGCATTTTGTGCTGAAATATTGTCATGGCTATTAATTTTTAGAAAGAAGATATTTGCTTTACCCATAGCACGGTACATGGAAATTTAGCTATTTCAGTCTTATTATCACTGTGTAAAACTAATCATTGAAAAGACATATGATAAGGTGGTGCTGGCAGGTGTCTGGATCGCCGTATGGATAAGTTGTAAGAACTTTACTGCTTAAGTGACTGAGGGAAAGTATTATCGAGGGGATGTGAAACTTGAAATTGAAAGTGAGGCAACAGATGTATTTATTGTAGCTAGAAGACAAATGAGGTGATATTCCATAACAGGTTGTGGAATACCGATGATTTAAATCAGGGGGATTACATATTTCTCGATTTACTGAAAGTACACTGGATACTTTAGCCACGTTCAAAGCATGACCACTCATGCTCTAGAGTATTGCAAACAACCGCATTTCATATATGGTATATAATCAATGTATAGAAAGATATATGTCGTCACCTCGAAGGACATTCATAAATTCATTTAGATGCCAATGAAGTTGGTGGGAAAAAAGATCAACCGAAAAGAGTGCACTGTGATGACCACGCAAGATTCCGTTCAAAACGAATTAGAGATGTATTGGAAATGTCCAGGAAAAGATGCTTAGTTGAAATGGTAGCACAAAATGAATTCACTTGCATGAGCCTAAGGTGTTTTAATTGATCTGTTTCTTGATCAACTTATGGTAAAGTAAATTTTTTTTAAAGTATACCAAAAAGGTATTCCATAACCGTTTCAGATTCATAATTTTCCACGGACTCACTAAGGCACACTTTTTAGAGGATTTCTCTCAGTATATGTGTGGCTTAGATCTGAAAACAGTAAATATTTATACTGATATATATATATATATATATATATATATATATATATATATATATATATATACAACGCTTGCGAGTGGCAGCAAGGATTTTACAACCGGATGGTGAGGGAGAGCGTCATGTGCCCTGCCAGTGCTCAAGGGCTCACTTGCTCGATTACATAACTGCACGGCTACCCTTGGCCGTGGGCAGGAGCACCACTTCCATCTTCAACTGGAGGAAGTCGAAGTTTGGAAGGGCTTTTGGAGGGAAACCTTTCCTTTCATGTGAGCACACTCTCCCAAGGTGACAAACAGCACGCAAACCGGACTCTCTATCCTACTTAAGGAGACAATCAAATTGCTATTAACAGGGGACTGAGCCTACTTAAGGTTTTGATAATACTCACCACAGCATGGACCGCAATTCCCAGCATGCCGCTAGTTGTTGGGAGATGTGCAACGCCCATTGAGGGCGGTCTTTCACGCAATAAAGGGCTGGAAACCAACGCTGTGGTGTTTCCTCATTCCTGCTGTGCAAGGTCCATGAATAAGGGGCGGAACAGCCTTGAAACGCGTCGGACATGGTGTCGCTGAATGAGAGTCTGTAATGCGAGTGGCAGCAAGGCTTTTACATCCGGATGGTGAGGGAGAGCGTCGTGTGCCCTGCCAGAGCTCAAGGGCTCACTTGCTTGAATATATATAACAGCACAGGATGCAGAATTAATGCAAGATCTGTATGAATTACGTGACGAAGGTAATATCACGTCTGAGCCACTTAGCCAAATGCCCAGGGAACTAGCTCAAAGACCACTAACTGCTTTCAAACTAAAATCAAAATTCTGCCCGGTGATGATACAGGACAATATTGATATCTTTCATGAGAAAGTGACACAGGAACTAAAATTGTTGTATAAAAGACAGAATGAGTCTAAAAAACGATACACAGCTAAGGAGGATGCATATACCAAACTGATGATAAAGTTGAAATCAGACATCAACATAATTGTGCGCCAATCGGACAAGGGAGGTAATATCGTTCTGTGGCCACGCGAAATGTACATGGCAGAGGCAACTAAACAACTCGGTGATAAAGAATGCTACAGACGCAGTGATATGGGAATTGTAAAAGCTTCTTGGGAGAAATTCTATTCCTGTCTGATAGCATGGAAAAGCACTGGCCTCCTATCATCTGATGAGTTCCGCTTTCCTAAAAATGACTTCCCGGTAATGCCAGTGGTATACTTCATACCCAAAATCCATAAGAGCAAAGAAAACCCACCGGGCACGCCGATAATATCGGCATGTGTCGGTTTGATGGAAAATGCGAGCAAGTACGTGGACTATTTCCTTCAGGAACATGTGCGAACATTGCCATCTTTTATTTTAGATACAGGAGATCTACTATGTAAATTGAAAAATGGTGTTTGGAATGACGATTTTGTGCTCATATCTACAGACGTTTCTTCATTATATACAAGTATCCATCACAGAGATGGATTGAAAGCGGTAAATCACTTTTTGAGGAAACGTCCGTTGTGTTATCTTGAGCATAACAAAATGAAGATGGCAATAATAACATTGTGCCTAGAGAATAATTATTTCATGTTTGCGAAACAAGTGTACCAGCAAATCAGAGGTGTAGCAATGGGGGCCTGCTTCTCCCCTAGCTACGCCTGCTTACATATGGGGCTATGGGAGGAGCAGGTCCTTTTGTCGGATGACAATAACTTCGCCAACAACCAGGTAATCCATATGTATAGATACATTGATGATTTGCTTTTTATATGGAAGGGTACAGAGAGTGAGGCACAGATTTTTGCTGACTCCTTGAATGTAAATAACATGAATTTGAAGTTTACCAGCCACATCAGTAAATCTTCTGTATTCTTTTTGGATGTAGAGATTTTTATCTCAGAGAACCGTTTGAATACCAGGCTGCATAGAAAAAGTATGGCCGGAAATTCAGTGCTACATTCAGAAAGTACCCATCCGGCACATCTAATCCGCAGCATCCCCTATGGGGAGATGCTGCGGATTAGAAGAATATGCAGCCTTGATACTGACTGTTTTAAAGCTCAGTCAGAGTGTCGCTCCAGATTCATTGAGAGGGGATACAGTCCAAAAGTGATTGATAAAGCCATGAATAGGGCTAATGAACAGGGCAGGATTGTGGCATTGAGAACTAAAAGTACAGCTAATGACACCCCTAGTGAGAACCAACCATTGAGGCTAATTCTAACTTTTAGCAATCAACATCTAGCTATCAGGAAAATCATCAATAAGAATTGGCCTCTTATCAAAAATGATCCCACGTTGGGTGAGAAATTGACACGTTCACCCAATCTCACCTTTAGGAAGGCCAATGCCATGAGTCAAACATTGGTCTCTAGTAGTCTGGAGGTTAGAGTGAATTCCTTATGGATCACGGGGAGCAAGGGTTTCTTAAGTGTGCCACTTGCAAGGCATGTAAACAGGGTGTGAATAAGACGGAATACCACAGCCCATTTAAGAACAGACCCATCAAAATAGATAAAAAACTAACGTGTAAGACGGAGTTTGCAGTGTATGTGCTGGAGTGCCCTTTTGGCCTGCGGTATGTGGGAAGTACCAAGCTTCAGTGCCACAAGAGGATACTCCAGCACATGCGCATAATCAAAAATGGGGATGAATCTTACCCAGTTGCCCGTCACTTTGATGCGGTACATGCAAGGAACCCTGAGGAGCTCAGATGTTACGTGGTGGACTGTATCCCTCCGTTGAGACTTGGCGGTGATCGAAACATGAAATTAAGAATGTTGGAAACAAAATATATACTAGAACTGGACACAAAGACTCCGAATGGATTGAATTTTAGTGAAGATTGTTTTACTTATTTATAAATATAATTGAAAGTCTCTCATAACTAAATCTATTTATCTTTGTTATATGTCCGTTAATGAACTATCATCACTGACCGCCCAAATATAAGTACAGTATTTTAATCACTGTTTTGTACTGTGGAGCACGGACTATGGATTTAGGGCGGGCTCACTAGCTGGGGCGCATCCAGCGCTGAAGATTTAATTTGGCAGAAAATACAAGCGGCAGGCATTAAGTCAGGACTGCAACTCCCAGAGGGCCACATATAGTCTCTATTGAGCCGTCCAATCAGGACATACGAATTTGCATAAAGATGGAAGTTGCAATCCACCCTGCTACTCCTGACCAGAACCGCCTCTGAGGAAGAGGGAAACTTGAAACGCGTCAGGCGGAGGTCAGCTGGTGTGGAATGAACCGGCTTGTGAGTGGCTGCCCATACCAAAAAGAGCCTTGTCATTGGGGAACAAGAGGTCCGTGGCTCGTGTGCTGCTTGTTTCAGAACACCCCTTTTGAGCCTTGATGTATTAGCGGTGGTTCTACCGCTGAGCTTGCACCACCCCAGCTGCAGGGGGCCACGGAGCCTCGCGAGAGCGGGACTCGGCTGTGGAGCACGGACTATGGATTTAGGGCGGGCTCACTAGCTGGGGCGCATCCAGCGCTGAAGATTTAATTTGGCAGAAAATACAAGCGGCAGGCATTAAGTCAGGACTGCAACTCCCAGAGGGCCACGTATAGTCTCTATTGAGCCGTCGAATCAGGACATACGAATTTGCATAAGATGGAAGTTGCAAACCACCCTGCTACTCCTGACCAGAACCGCCTCTGAGGAAGAGGGAAACTTGAAACGCGTCAGGCGGAGGTCAGCTGCTGTGGAATGAACCGGCTTGTGAGTGGCTGCCCATACCAAAAAGAGCCTTGTCATTGGGGAACAAGAGGTCCGTGGCTCGTGTGCTGCTTGTTTCAGAACACCCCTTTTGAGCCTTGATATATATCTGTGAACAAGAGCGGATGCCCGAAACGCGTCAGATCTGGTAACACAATCAAATTAAATACCTGTGCCGGAAAAAAAACGTTGGATTTGCGTGGTTTCTCTATCGTCATTGTGGCGGTGTTGGGAGACTGCAGCTGTTGCATATAAATATATATATATATATATATATATATATATATGTGTGTGTGTAAAAAAATATATATATATATACTGGGTAGGCGGGGTCACTATGTAGAATAGCTCGAAGATGCTGTAGAATCCTGACATGCACCTGTAGCTTTGTGCTACCAATGTAGTTTAGGCCACAAGTGCATGTCAGGACATAAACAGCAAATTCTGTTTTACACAGGGTCAAGGCTGATTTGCATATGGCCATGTCTGAACTGGGGTGGTGTGGAGTGCAAAAAAACGATGGATTTAGGCCCGGATCTCTGTACTGGGGTGAATGTATGACATTGATCTGCATTCTGTCCATAAATTGTTGTTTTTGCATTTGTCACCCCGAGTGGGATGGGTATGCTCAGACGTGAGTCCCATGCTCTCCACACCACTGAAGTCAAGCTATCCTGGCTGAAGACGGCTGATAGCCAGAAACTGGTCCTAGGATGCTTGATTCCAGTCCAGGAAAGACATGGCTTGGCAGTTCGGGCTGGACTATTCCCATGAGGCACAGGGTCAAGGCTGATTTGCATATGGCCATGTCTGAACTGGGGTGGTGTGGAGTGCAAAAAAACGATGGATTTAGGCCCAGATCTCTGTACTGGGGTGAATGTATGACATTGATCTGCATTCTGTCCATCAATTGTTGTTTTTGCATTTGTTACCCCGAGTGGAATGGGTATGCTCAGACGTGAGTCCCATGCTCTCCACACCACTGGAGTCAAGCTATCCTGGCTGAAGATGGCTGATAGCCAGAAACCGGTCCGAGGATGCTTGATTCCGGTCCAGGAAAGACATGGCTTGGCAGTTCGGGCTGGACTGTTCCGATGAGGCACAGGGTCATGGCTGATTTGCATATGGCCATTTCTGAACTGGGGTGGTGTGGTGTGCAAAAAACACGATGGATTTAGGCCCAGATCTCTGTACTGGGGTGAATGTATGACATTGATCTGCTTTCTGTCCATCAATTGTAGTTTTTGCATTTGTTACCCCGAGTGGGATGGGTATGCTCAGACGTGAGTCCCATGCTCTCCACATCACTGGAGTCAAGCTATCCTGGCTGAAGACGGCTGATAGCCAGAAACCGGTCCTAGGATGCTTGATTCCGGTCCAGAAAAAACATGGCTTGTCTGTTCGGGTTGGCCTGTTCCCATGAGGCACAGGGTCAAGGCTGATTTGCATATGGCCATGTCTGAACTGGGGTGGTGTAGAGTGCAAAAAAACGATGGATTTAGGCCCAGATCTCTGTACTGGGGTGAATGTATGACATTGATCTGCATTCTGTCCATCAATTGTTGTTTTTGCACCAATGTAGTTTAGGGCACAAGTGCATGTCAGGACATAAACAGCAAATTCTGTTTTACAGTTGAAACTGCCCGAAATGGAAGAAGCATTAACACATCACTGGATTACCAAGAAGGGAGGTGAATTTAACAAGAGGCAAGATGGCGGTCGTGCTCTAGACCGCAGTGCAGCACAGACTGAGGCTCCAACGATGAGAAGCTAGAATACCGAACTAAGAAAGCTAACTAGCCTGCCTTTATTAGGCAATACCAAGCAATACCATATTTCTATATTTATTATGGATTTTGGGATGAAGCAAAGTACACAGAGTACTGAGAATGCACCCGCATATATACTCCATTAGTACCTACATTGGACTGACGGTACTTCGTGCTCTAGTGAGGAGAGCCTATCCTTCGGCAGATCTAACCCACGTTAGAGAAGCTCAAGAAAGAAAAAACGGACTCAGACACTCGCCTGTACTGGACACGCGATCCTGACGTCCCCTGCAGTAGCAGCAGCTTGAAACATCCGACCATGGCTCCCATGGCTCCCAAGATAGTAGCAGCTCCAAAGACCACAATGAAACCAGCGGTGGTGATTCCCGCACCAGTGTCGGCGGCAGCCAAAGCCAGGGCGGCGAGAATGGAGAAACAAGAGGATGTCCTGAGTGCAAGCTCTGGCTCATCAAAAGCTCCCCCATCCGATCCCTCTAGCCTCAAGAGAAAGGGTGCTGTTTCCCGTATCACCGGCCCTACAGTTGCGGATCTTTTCCGGGAGGCAGGAAAGCCGGTTCCTGTTCCGGGGCACCGCCAGCAGAGTGAGCTAGCTCCCGCGGTGGCTACACAGTATGGAATGGTTCCGGGGCACCAGCGGCAGAATGACCCAGCTCCCGCAGCAGTAGGAATACAGAAGGAAGCCGCCCCCCTCGTGGAACTTGAGGCAGAGACACCAGAGCAATGTCAGGAGGACGCTGTAGCTGAGGGTAATTCGTCAATGACCCCGGAGGTGAGAGCGGAGAGTATCTCTGCAATACCTAAAACCAATTGTAAAGCAAATGTGATAGCAGCAAACCAAGATAATAATGTTGGTTTAGGCGAACCATCTATTGACAATATTGGAGTAGCCTGCCCTCCTGAGAGGTCGAGCTTTCCCGGTGACTTGTTGCAAGAAGGGGGGGCGGCAAGCAGGGAGCCTCAAATCACAGGCTTAATGGTAGAGGAAGGCCCAACAGCTACAGTGGATCTTGAGGTAGAAAAAGATCCAAGCGACTTTTTTCATTCTCCGAGAGGGGTGAATGGTCGGATGATGAAGAAGATATCTCCGCTACTACCGATGAAAGTCCTAGCGAGCAGTCAGATGCCCCAAATTCCAGAGCTAAAACTATTCTAAGAAAAAGAGCCAAAAGACAGGGCTCGAGAGATTTAATATGGGATCATTCAATTAATCCACTAAACACTCCGCTTGAAACTCTCGCGAATGATCAAAAAGGGCTAGAACCTCAATCGCATACATCATCAGCCTCGGCAGTAGGTACTATTCTACAGGCTATCGCTACACATCGAGAAGAAACACGGCAAGATGCGCGCAAAAACCAAGCTGCAATGCGTAAAATGCAGGGGGTAGTGCGCAAACTGGCCAAAACTTGTAGCTCCTTTGGGGATAGGCTTACAGAAGTGGAGTCCCGAATTATGACTAATGAAACAGAGTTGGCTACCCATCAAGGCCGCGTAGATTCCCATGAAGAGCAGCTGACGGACATTAAGTGGAAGCTGGAAGAATTTGAGAACCGCCAGCGAAGGAATAACCTACGAGCTTTAGGGGTCCCGGAAGGGGAAGAAGGGGGGGACGCCCGACTGTATGTTATTGATCTTTTGCGTGACTCTCTTCCCGAACTAACTGGTTGGAACTGGGCGGCTGAAATCCAGAGAGCCCATCGAGTACCTCTCACAATGAAACATCCACAGAAACCCGGGGGGTACCCTCGGGCTATTTTGGTTTATTTTGGAAACCTTTTGTTACGCCAATTAGTGTTTGAGAAGGCCCGACCTGAGGCTAGAAGAACCAGGAATGAGGTCTCATATTTTGTCCGCCCGGATTTCTGCCACACTACAGTGGAAAGACGCTGGAGGCTGCGCCAACTCATCAAACCGTTTCTGGATAAAAAAGGCCCAAGCATACATTAACAATCCTGCTTGATTAAAAGTGATTTGGGAAAGACAGTCTATGTTTTTTACATCAGAAATAAAAGCCAAAGAATTTCTGGATGAAATATCACCTAAGCGTTAGTAATGGTGAACTTTCTAGCTTTAATTAAGCTCACATTATTTAGACTAGGCTGTAGGTAATATATATAAATACCTGACAGATCTACTGTATATAAAATTTCGGGGAATGGTGGATGCATACGGATTATTGATTGGGTGACGGCTCACTAAGGGGTTTTTTGATGTTCTAAATGGAATATAGGAGGGTGGACTAGATAGCGATTTGATTTCTAAAAGTTATTTTTTTTCTGTTGGTAAATGTGTAGCTCGGCATCTCTTTGAATTATTATGATGTGATAAAGGAGCCTGAGTCGCACGCTGCATGCTCATCATTACGGACTCTTACAGAGTCTGTTGTCTCATTCGGGTGGGAAGGGCAGAGAGGGGGAGAGGGAAAGGGAGGGGGAGGGGGAGGGATGGAGGGTTGGTTGTTCTGAGGGAAGGGGGTGGAAGGAAAAATCAAAAAGATATCAGCATCACTATTACACTCACAGTTACATGTTTTAAGCTAGCAGTAAGGATATTACTAAATTTATTGAATTCAACAGAAAGCTATATGCAGATCAGCTTAGAAAGATCACTTAAAATGTTAGAGGACTGTATAGAATATCTTCCAAAACAGCATTGGGGAAGTTAACAATATGCTCATGGAACGTAGCAGGTCTAAATGATAAAACTAAGCGGACTCGTCTGAGCGAGATTATTAGGCAAGGCTCCTTTGACATAATCTGCCTACTAGAGACCCATCTTCCTGGGGATAAAAGAGATCTTTTAAAATTGTTTGGTTACAATCTATCTATTTGCACATCTTAAACATCTAATATCCGTGGAGTTGCGATTATTACCAAATTATACCTAGGGGAGCCTACTGGGAAGTTAGGAGACCCTCAAGGAAGATGGGTTATCGCAACACTATCCTCTGGCATAACCGTTTGTTCAATCTATGGCTCGAATTATGATGAACCCGCAATTATAGAAAAACTAGAGATAGAGCTTGCATCTTGGTCTAAAACGCTCATAGTGTGTGGTGATTTGAATATTTCATTGGGGCTAGGTTGCAGAAACTTTAGGCAAGATACTTATGTTGGTCGAAAACCTAAGGTATTTAGAGCCATTAACCAGTTGATTCAGAGTCATGATCTGACGGATATGTGGGACTTAAAGAAACATAACGATCCTGGCTACATATATTTCTCATATCCGCATAACAAATATGTGAGATTAGACTACTTTTTAGTAGCACGGGGTCTGATAAATAAAGCCGAGATTTAAAAAACTCCCAAAGATCCTGTCAGATCACAATCCACTAGTCCTAACATTGGATATATCCAACTTTGTTAGACCAGTTACTAAATGGACTTTTGATAGGAAACTTTTGGTTAATGAAGAATATGTAAGCTTTATCAAAAAATGGGTAGAAGATTTTTTTGACATATATCAATATAGTGCTTCTAGACTGGCTGTATGGGATTGTTTTAAGGCAGCACTTAGAGGTGAAACTATAAGCTACTTTTCTCGCATTAAGAAATTGCGAGAAGCTAAAAACTTACAGTTAACCCGTGATCTAAGTTAAGCCGAAGAAGAGCATGTTTTAACGATATCCCAGGGTATAGACGGAAAACATATCCTTCACCGGATAATTATTCTCAAAACAGAAATGAATAATTGGCTAACTAAGCGCTCTGCTGAGACATTCCAAACACATCGAAACAATTTATATGAAAATGGGGAGAGAGTGGGTAAACAGCTGGCACTCCGTACCCGTCAGAAGGCCTCTTACAACGCGATACCTTGTATAAATATAAATAATACACAATATACTGATCCTCATGAAATAATTGAAGGGTTCCGGCAGTATTACCAAGATCTACCTTCCGAGGATAACCCGCAAACTGAACTCAAAATTACTAATGCAGTAAATCAATTTATTGGCGACATGGATTCTATAAATACTCTTGACAATCTATCCAAACACGACCTTGAGAATCAAATTACTATCACTGAGTTACAACTAGCGTTGGCAGGTCTTGCTTCTGGAAAGGTAGCCGGTCCTGATAAAACTCCTTTGGAATTATATAAAATCTTAGGTCCAATTATACTGCCCTTTTTGTTAGATCTCTTTACAGGCATACAAATAACAGGTACAACTCCAGACTCTTGGAATGAGACAGATCTAATAATTTTTCACAAAAAAAACAAACCTGTCGAGAATCCATCTTTGTACCGACCTATCTCCCTGATCAACTCAGATTCCAAACTATACGCAAAAATTCTGGCCAATCGGCTCGGGGGGGTGATTGAACATCTGGTCTCCCCCTGGCAACACGGTTTCATTCCTGGTAAGGGTACAATTGATCACATCCGAAGAGCCATTGCGCTATTTTATTTCGTGTCTGCAGAGGGGGGGCCAGATGTCAATGATCCTCCTCAATGCCGAAAAGGCCTTTGATCGGGTATCATGAGAGTTTTTGTGGACTATTCTTCGCTTAAAGAATTTTGGAGTCAACTTTATCAGATCTATTCAAGCTATGTACTGTCAACCTAGAGCTAGGCTTCAGATTATGGGGAAGGAATCAAAGGCAATAAAGGTGTCTAGGGGGACAAGACAGGGGTGTCCCTGCTCTCCGCTTCTTTTCGCCTTATATATTAATCCTCTAATTAGGAAACTACTTCATAATAGAGATATTAAACCCATCTCTATAGGCAATTTCGATACAAAGGTTTTAGCCTATGCCGATGATGTGGCAATTGTAACACCTGACCCCGCGGAGGCAATCAAACAAATTGAAACAATAACTCAACAATTCGGTTCATTTTCAGGTTATTCACTAAATAAAGCCAAAACAATTATTATCTGCACTGAGAATACAAGTTATAATGATTCTAGGAGAGCAGAAAGCGCTACATATCTAGGGATATGCTTAACACCTAAAGTTGAAAGGATTAATAATTTGAATTTTAATCCGTTAATTAAAACTATAGGGAAAGATCTTAAGAGAGTTGACAGCCTACGTTTATCAATTATTGGCAAGGGTAATTTTGTAAAAATGAATATTTTCCTAAACTTTTGTATCTGTTTCGAGCAATACCGTTAGTAGTGGAGGATAGCACACTCAAAACAATAGACTCATTAATCTCATCTTTTATGTGGCAATCCGGGGAAATTAGGAGGTCTATTAAATACCTATCATTACCACAGCATAGAGGAGGTTTAGCCCTTCCTAATATTCTATTGTACCACTGTGCGGTCTTTCTTCAACAAATGGCTCCCATGCTTTATACAAAAACGACCGAGCCCAGAACGATATCACCAGTAATACCCTCCATATATGAATTGCTACTAGGAAATAAACACCAAGGTCTCCTATTAAAACAAATAGAACTAAGCTATTTTAAAAAAAATCAAATTCAAAATAGTTATTAGTTCTTGGAAAGTCTGGCTAAAGATCTTGAAATTCTTATTAATCCCGAAACACAATAGATATATTCCCCTCTGGGACTCTTTTCAACTTCCCCGTCTAGTAAATGATGATATGGCCAAGAAATGGAATAAAGCAGGTATAAGAACGGTCTTGGACTTAGGCGTAAATGCTACAGACCTTCAATTTTCTTATATACAGAAGAAATATGATATTCCCAACAGTCACCAATTTAAATGTTATCAAATTAAAGCGATTCTGAATGCTAAAATTCCTGAGATTTCATATGAAACAATTCCTATTATAGATATTCTGACAATTAAAACAGTAAGAATAGGGAAAATATATGATTCACTTCTAGAAAGAATAAATGATGATATAGAACATACGAAATCATCATGGGCCACTAGGCTTAATGATCCAAATGTAGATATTGATTATAGTTTGTTATTAATATCTAAGATAATTATGTCTTCAAATTTAAAAGCTCAGACATATAAAACGATTTTTAACTTATATTTTACCCCAGCAAAATTATATAAATGGGGTAAAAGATCGGATGATCTCTGTCCAAGATGCGCGCAGGGCCCTGCGGATTTAATTCATATGTTTTATGGATGCCGGATGTTAACCCCACTTAAAATTGATTTGAATAAAGTCTGGGAAGAATTATTTGGACACCAGCTCCCGGTTTCAGCTATGCTATACATGCTGGGCTCTGATAATACACTTGGACTGAATAAAACTCAGGAATCATGTTTATGTATTGGTGTAACTGTATATAAGATTTTATTAGCTGCTAACTGGAAGGATGCAGATCCCCCAACCTTCCAAATGTGTCTGGCTAGGTTTTTGGCAATATATAATCATGAAACAGCAATATACTCATCTAAAGGAACGCGATCTCGAAAGCGGGGTCAGAAAATTTGGGAACCGGTTGAGAGATGGATGCACGGGGTTAAGGGATGAATTATTTGATTATGAGTTATATTGTTTAGTATGAAATATACTTAACCTAGCAGTGTATATAGGCAAAACTAGTATGTTTTAGTAATGTTGCAGTGCCCTCTGATTCGTTTCTTTGTTTTCCTTTCCTCTTTGTTTCTTTTACTTATTTATTTATTTAGTTATTTTTTTTTCTCTCTTTCCCCTATACTTCTAGTATATTATTTTTCCCGTCTCTGGATCCTGTATTTGTTTTCTGTTCCGTATATATTTTAAGCTGCTTATATGGATGACTATGATATAGTATTTATGACTGTGAATGTATATGTGATGCTGTTCAAAAAAAAAAAAAAAAAAATGAAATGGCCCGAAATAGCTGTCTCTTGGGTGCTAAAATGTGTTTGATAGTGTGTCACATTGGTTCTGAATTTGCACATGCTCTACAAGTAGAGCATTTTCGGAAACCTTGTGCCGGTTGGAGATACATAGTGTTTTGCCTAGTCTCCGGGCTACTCTTGTCTAGAACAACACCCATGCTTTTAGCCGTCTGAATGTAATCATTGGAGTGCTTGGTTACCTGGAGCCTAAAACCACATCAGTTAATACAATGGGCCAATTTTTCTTTATGATGGTCCTGATTTTTCTTTCTTCATTTCTGAATGTAGTGATTAGCCTAGGACTTTCATTTATACTTGTTTCATAACTAATGGTTTCCTCAACACCTACACCCAAAGTCTCCAGTGGCTTAGATTGAAACAAGCTCTCTCTGGGACGCAAATTGGCCTTAGCAATAGCTTGTTTGAGTATAGTATCAGAGTACCCATGTGCTTTCAATCTCGTCATCATTTCTTGTAAACATACTTCAAAATCTATAGTCAAACTACATATTCTTTTCAATCTCAGAATCTCCCCATAGGGAATGCTACCTATTAAATGCTTGGGATGCAAACTAGTTGCATGTAGCGTTGCATTCCCAGCGGTGGGTTTCCTGAACAGGGTGGTTTCAATTTTCTCATTCTTGACATAGACTTTCACATCTAAAAATTCTATACTTAACTTGTTGATATGTGATGTGAAATGGAGATTAAGGGAGTTGCAATTATTGGCTTCAACAAAAGTTAAGGCTTCCTGCTCATCTCCTTGCCATAAGATGAAATTAGGTGTATAGATAAGAGAGTGGCTGTGAGTGTGAGCCAGTGGATGTGTGAGTGCTCAGTGGATAAGTGGGTGTGTGAGTGGTTGCATGGCTATGTGAAAGGGTGTGTGAGTGAGTGAATTAGAGGTTGTGTGGTGGTGTGAGTGAGTGTGATTCTGTGGATATTGTGATCAGCTCTTGCAACCTTTGTTTTTTTAAATTCCATTTCCTAACTATAATATCCTTGTAATCTTTGGATTTTTAAGAGAATGTCTAAGTTTCTTTCATTTTATTTTACAACCGTAACCTTTGTGACTGAGTGTGTGAATCAGTACATGAGTGGCTCAGTGAGTTCATGAGTGTCTTAATAGGTCTGTGAGTGTGTATGAGAGAGTTTGAGTGGTTCTGTAAGTGGGTGCTTGAGCGTCTGAGTGGGTCTGTGAGTGGGTTACATATCTGATTGGGTCTCTGAGTGGGTGCTTGAATGTCTGAATGGGTCTGTGAATGTGTGTGAGAGTGTCAGAGTAGTTCTGTTAGTGGCTGTATGAGTGCCTGAGTGGTTTTGTGAGTGGGTTAAGAGTGCCAAAGTGCATCTTTGAGTGGGTACATGGATGTCTGAGTGGGCCTATCAGTGTGCGTCAGAGTGTCTGAGTAGGTCTATGAATGGCTGTGTGAGTAGGTGTGTGAGTGACTGAGTGGGTCTCTGATTGGATGTATCAGTGTCTGAGTAGGTCTGTCAGTGGGTGTGTTAGGTGTGTGAGGTGCCTGAGTATATGAGTGGGTGTCAAAGTGTCTATATGGGTGTGTCAGTTGCTGTGTCAGTGACTGGGTCATAATGTACCCATACCTGCCCCATTATCCAAAAAGAGTCCACAGTTTACCACAAAATATTTACCCAAGTGGAGTACTTTCTACTGGTTAAGCACTAAGGGCTATTTCCTTGGGTAAATGTCCAGTACATATTCGGCACTACAGCTCTGTAATGAAGTATGAGGAAATGCCACCAGTGACCTTGTGTACATTTTAGCAATGTGATTGTTCCTTGTGCGTCTTTACTCAGAAATGTATGATAACATGAATCTTCCTCTAGAGAAGATGACAAGAGTAGAAAAAGGTAAATCTCCACCAAACAAGGGTCCGTCCTCTTAGTATATGAAATAGGGCTTCTTTGTTTGGTGGCAATGTCCTCATATTCCTCAGTTCTTCACTAAAATTGGTGTGAAATGCACTGGGGAGCCACTTGTGAAGCTGCCCATCATCCTGGCAAAAGGGAGGAATGCCTTTGCATACTACTAAGGTGGGTGGGGCCAAACGGGCAAAGCTTCCAAGTGATTTATACTTTTCCATTCTCATGGTCATTTAAAGGGAGAACCATGGACTCTGCTCTCACCATGACAGGACAAGAAAGAACCCACTTGTCACAGTCAAATATACCTTGCGCTTGAATAGATCTACAATGCATTCACTTATAAGAAACACTTCAGATTGGTTTTCAATATGGAATTGCTGAGAAAAACTTTGCCTTGCCTTCAAAAAGCACAGGAGTCCTGTGAGTGTGTGTGTGAGAGTCTGTCAGTGGATCTGTAAGTGGGTGAATGAGTGCTTGACTGGATCTGTGAGTGGGTGCATGAGTGTCTGAGAGTATCTGTGAAGGGCTGAGTGAGTCTGAGTGGGTTTGTGAGTGGGCACATGGCTGGGTCTGTGAGTGGGAACATCTGTGTGTATGAGGGAGTCTGTTAGTGGGTGTGCAGTATAGAATGGTATGGGGCATACAGGAGCATGTCCTTGTGATCTCGCCCTCTGTAATGATCCTCCTGTCAAGCTTGCCTTCAGTGTGTTACCCTCTTATGCCTTCGGGTTGGTGTCTTCTCAGCTGGTTTTCTACTCATTCTCTGCTCTCTCTAGTTGCTCCTGCCCTCTATGTTGCCACTCTCTGCTCGTTAGGCATATTATTTAGCCTCTTTCTGCTCACTCCTGACCTTTATTCTGCCTCTTGCTGCTACTTTCTCACCTCTGTTTTGCCTCTTGTTGCTCGTTTCTCACATCTATTTTGTTTCTTTTTGCTCATTCTGCCTGTTACTTTGCCTCTTTCTGCTTAATTCTGACCAGTATTTTGCATCTTTTTGCTTGTATTTGACTTTTATTCTGCCTCTTTCTCCTCCCTTCTGCACATTAATCTGCCTTTATCCCGCTCATTTCTCACCTTTATTTTGCCTTTTTCTTTTCATTGCTGACCTTTATTTTGTATTTTAATCCTTGTTTCTCACCTTTATTTTCCCGCTCTCTGCTTGTTGCTGACCTTTATTATGCCTCTTTCTGCTCATTTCCCACCTTTATTTTGCCTTTAGCTTCTGGTTTCTGATCTCTATTTTGTCTCTTTCTGCTCATTTAGGAACTTTGTTCTGCCTTTTCTGACTGCCTTCTGACCTTTATTCTGCCTCTTCCTGCTAATTCCTGACCTTTATTTTGCCTACTTCTGCTACATTCTGACTTTTATTCTGCCTCTTTCTGCTAGTTGCTGACTTTTATTTTTGCCTCTTTCTGTTCGCTCCTGCCCTCTATTTTGCCTCTTCCTGCTAATATCTCACCTTTATTCTACCTCTTTCCCCTTGTTTCTGACCTTTATTCCGCTTCTTTCTATTGCTTTCTCATCTTTAGTTTGCCTCTTTCTGAACTCTATTCTACCACTTTCTGCTCATTTCTGACCTTTAATCAAGCCAAGTCAAGTCAAGTCAAGATTTGTATAGCGCACTACTCACCCGGAGGGTCTCAAGGCGCTTGGGGGGGGGGGGGATTCGTTACTTATCAAATAGCCAAGTTTTTAGTTGTTTTCTGAAGGAGAGGTGGTTCTGTGTAAGGCGGAGGTGGGTGGGGAGAGAGTTCCAGGTTTTGGCCGACAAGTAGGAGAAAGATCTTCCTCCCATGGTGGTTCTTCGGATGCGTGGTATCTCGGCGAGGGCTTGATTGGACGATCGTAGTTGGCGGGTGGGGGTGTAAAAGGTTAGGCGCGTGTTGAGGTATTTGGGTCCTAAGTTGTAGAGGGCTTTGTGTGCGTGGGTGAGGAGACGGAACGTTATTCTCTTGTTTACGGGGAGCCAGTGAAGGTCTCTCAGGGGATTGGATATGTGATTGTGGCGGGGTAAGTCTAGGATGAGTCTGGCGGAGGCGTTCTGAATGCGCTGGAGTTTTTTCTGTAATTTGGCTGTGGTTCCGGCGTAGAGGGTGTTTCCGTAGTCCAGTCGGCTTGTGACAAGTGCTTGGGTGACCGTCTTTCTTGTTTCGGTAGGGATCCATCGGAAGATATTTTTGAGCATACATAAGATGTTAAAGCATGATGATGAGATGGCGTTGACTTGTCTGGTCATCGAGAGGGAGGAGTCTAGAATGAATCCCAGGTTGCCAGCATGGTTCGTTGGTTTGGGCGCGCTGCCTAGGGCCGGTGGCCACCATGAGTTGTCCCATGCAGAGGGGGATGATCCTAGGATGAGGACTTCCGTCTTGTCTGAGTTCAGTTTTAAACGGCTGTTCTTCATCCATTCGGCTACGTCTTTCATCCCTTTGTGTAGGTTGGTTTTGGAGGTGTTTGGGTCTTTGGTGAGGGAGAGGATCAGTTGTGTGTCATCAGCGTTGGAGATGATGTTGAGGTTGTGTTGGCGTGCCATGGATGCAAGGGGGCTCATGTAGACGTTGAAGAGGGTGGGGCTGAGCGATGATCCTTGTGGTACGCCGCAGATGACTTCGGTGGCCTCTGATCTGAAAGGGGGGAGGCGGACTCTCTGGGTTCTTCCGGCGAGGAACGATATGATCCAATCCAATGCTTTTCCTTGTAACCCGACGTTGCTGAGGCGTTGTACAAGGGTGTTATGACCGACCGTGTCGAACGCTGCGGAGAGGTCCAGGAGGATAAGGGCAGCTGTTTCCCCGTTGTCGAGTAGTGTTCGGATGTCGTCTGTGGCTGCAATGAGGGCGGTCTCGGTGCTGTGTTTGGCTCGGAAGCCGGTCTGTGAGGGGTCGAGGGAGTGGTTGGACTCGAGGAAGGCGGCGAGCTGACTGTTGACGGCCTTCTCTATGACTTTGGCAGGGAAAGGGAGGAGCGAGATGGGGCGGTAGTTCTTAAGTTCAGTTGGGTCTGCTGTAGGTTTTTTCAGGAGGGCACTGAGTTCGGCATGTTTCCAGCTTTCCGGGAAGGTAGCGGTGTTGAGAGAGCAGTTGATGATATCCCGGAGTTGGGGTGCGATGATGGAGTCAGCCTTGTTGAAGATGTGGTGGGGGCATGGGTCGGTTGGTGATCCGGAGTGAATGGAGTTCATCAAGCGGATGGTGTCTTCGGTTCTGATCGAGTTCCAGGCGCAAAGGGTGGTGGTGGGGTGCTTCAGTTCGGTGGTAAGGGGAGTGGACTGGTCGCCGAAGCTGTTATGTATGTCAGCGATTTTCCTGTGGAAGAACGAGGCAACAGAGTCGCAGAGGCCTTGAGAGGGAGTGATGTCGTTGGTGTCGGCGCTGGGATTGGTAAGCTCTTTGACGATGCTGAAGAGTTCCTTGCTGTTGTGGGCGTTGTTGTCGAGTCGATCCTTGAATGCTGATTTCTTGGTGGATCGGATTAGCTGGTGGTGTTTGCGGGTGGCGTCCTTGAGGGTGGTCATGTTGTCTGTGGTCGGGTTTTTTCGCCAGGCTTTCTCGAGGGTTCGGCAGTTCTTTTTGGAGTTCTTGAGGTCATCATTGAACCAGGAGGCTTTTTTGCTACCTGGCTTGTTGTGTTGCTTTTTCAAGGGTGCTAATTCATCAGCGCAGTGGGTGATCCATTGTGCGAGATTGCTGGCTGCTTGATTTGGGTCCGATGATTTGGCGGGAGGGTTTTGGCTTAGCGATGTGGTGAGCTGGTCGGTGGTAAGTTTGTTCCAGTTTCTGCGGGGTACTTGTTGTGGGTGGTGGTGGGTTGTGGTCTTTCTGAAGCTGAAGTGAACGCAGCTGTGGTCCGTCCAGTTCAGTCCTGTGACGTGATTGAAGGAGACGTGCTTGCTGGAGGAGAAGATGGGGTCGAGCGCGTGTCCGGCATAGTGGGTGGGGGTGTTTACCAGTTGTTTGAGTCCGAGATTGGCGAGGTTGTCCAGAAGGGTGGTGGTGTTGCTGTCGTTGTTCTTTTCCAGGTGGAAGTTGAGGTCCCCTAGTAGAATGTAGTCTTCGGAGCGGAGGGCGTGTGGGCTGATGAAGTCAGTGATGTCTTCGCTGAATTGTGTGCGGGGTCCTGGTGGTCTGTAGATGAGGGTGCCTCTAAGTGTGGTCTTGGGGTCGGTGTGAATCTGGAAGTGGAGGTGTTCGGTGGCTGTGAGGGTGTCGTCGGAGCTGGTCATGATGCGGATGGTGTTCTTGTGGACGATGGCGATGCCTCCTCCGGTCTGGTTGATGCGGTCCTTTCGGATGATCTTGTAGCCGTCCGGGATGGCTATGGCGATGTCTGGAGCTGATGAGGCGTTCATCCAGGGTTCTGTAAGAAAGGTTACGTCCGGCGTAGTGTTGTCTAGTAGGTTCCTTAGTTCAATGGCGTGTCTGTGGACCGAGCGGGTGTTGAGCAGGATGCACTTCAGGTCGTTAATGTCGGAGCTTTGTTTGGTGTTTGTGGGTGTAGTGTGGATCCTGATGCAGCCGAACTTGCAGGATTGGCAGGTGAAGGGTCCATGGGTGCGTCCTGGGATGGCTTGGTGGCAGTCGGGGAGACGGCCGGTGTTGAGTGCAAAGAGGGTTGCGGCGTTGTACATTAGGCGGGTGGAGTGGGTTTTGCGTGGTCCAGGGGGTTTGGCGATGGGCGCGGTCCAGGCACGGACGGGCGTAGACGGGCTTACCTGCGCGCAAGTACATCTGTCATAAGTGGAGAATGGGGGGGCGGAGCGAGGGAGGAGCAGCTGGGAGGTGGGAGCGGGGTGGCGCTTGGGGAAGGGATCTCTTGTGGATGCTGTAGGGAGCGGGGGTGGGGCCGCGGGGGAGCAGCGGCGGGGAGGAGAGAAGGGCTGGGACACCAAATGGCACCAAGCAACAGCAAAAGGCAATGTAGGGCGAGATCGGGGCACAGGCTGGCACAAATGTTTAATAAAGGCAGCAAATACGATCTCAGCAGCAGAAGCAATGCAGATCTAGGCTGGCACAGAAACTGAAAAAAGGCAGCAAATACGATACCAACAAGGCAGGCAGCAAATACGATACCGACAAGGCAGGCAGCAAATACGATACCAACAAGGCAGGCAGCAAATACGATACCGACAAGGCAGGCAGCAAATACGATACCAACAAGGCAGGCAGCAAATACGATACCAACAAGGCAGCAGTTACAGTGGGATACCAACAGGGCAGTAGTTACAGTGCAAAGCGAGGACGGGGCACAGGCTGGCAGGGCACAGAGTGAGGATGAGGTGCGAGGACGGCCAGGAGCGGTTGGAGCGACCGGATCTGACTGGGTCAGCCTCTTTCTGTTCATTTCTGACCCCTGTTCTGCCCCTTGCCTCGTTTGTGATCTCTATTGCCTCTTTCTGCTAGTTGCTGATCTTTGTTCTGCATTTTTTATCCGTTTCTGACCTTTATTCTGCCTTTTCGTGCTTGTTTCTCACATTTATCTTGCCTCTTTCTGTTTGTTGCTGACCCATAATAGGCCTCTTTCTGCTAGTTGCTAACGTTTATATTTGCCTCTTTCTGCTCGCTCCTGCCTGCCACGTTGCCTCTCTCTGCTCACTTCTAACCTTTACTCAGCCTCTTTCTGCTCGTTTCTGACCTCTATTCTGCTTCTTACTGCTAATTTCTGACCTCGATTTCTCCACTTTCGGCTCATTCCATTCCTCTAAAAAGCATCTTTCTGTCCATTTCTCATCTTTATTTTGCCTCTTTCTGCTCATTGCTGAACTTTATCCTGTTTGCTTGCTTTGAAATAACCCTTGGTGGGCCAGCATCTGGGGGCATACTCTAAATATAGGAGGGGCGCACAAGGCCAGCATAGGGCAAAAGTGACTCTCCTTTCACATGGGAGGAAAGTTGATGGATCACGTCCAAACTTGGAGGTGATGTTGGAAAAGGGTATCTACAAAGCAAAATAAGTGCATTCCACATCATGCTCCCTTCCCCCATTGAATAACTTTAGGTTATGTGCAATAACGTAGTTCATGAGTTACAAAAAGTAGCATGTCTTCTTCTGTTCATTGGAGTACTGTTTTATGGCTTATACTGTGCACATTAACTGATATTAAAGAGTACAGGGTATTCAGGACGCCCTGATAAAAATTAGAGGATTATGACCGCAAACAAAGAAAATATATTGGAAAAATAAAGCACATACCCCTGCTCAACAGAGTTATTAATCATTTCAGGGACCTCAAGTTCATTAGTTCTGGATATTATGACTTTCTACCACCTATAAGTCAGGTGACCCCTTATGATGACTGCTTCAATTTCTCAACAAGAACACTTAATATGACAGCATTCAGACTTTGATAAAGTAGATAACCCATCTGCAAGTGACGCAGGAAGAGGTAACTCATTTACAAGCTGACCAGATTATTTTGTCCTTCATTCTAGTAATGAAAGCTTGTACATACAGGCACATAATGGGATCAAACTGGGCTGAATATCTCAGGGTTAGTACTGACTGGGAAACCAAAATCAACAATGACACAAGTGCTCCTACAGTTTGCTCCCTTTATCTCTTTGCGGTGCCTCTCCATTTCCATCCATCTATTCATTCTCTTTTACTCCTCTCAATTCTCCCTCTCTGATCACTTTCTCTTTACCTTACCCCTCCTCCCTGTCTTTCTCTCTCTTGAAGCCTACACTTCCCTTCTGCAGAAATACTCTGGGACCTGAGGAAAGTGGCAAAGAGACTAGGAGCATCCCTTGGCTTTCAAAACCTGGCTCCAATGTCTACAGCCCACTAAGGAAATGCCCAGTGAAATAAAAGGCCTGTCCAACCCTGCTAAGAGTTCAACATTTCCTTTTTTGAATGTCTCCGGCATATCTTTCTTTAACATGAAATCTAGTTTTGCACTGCATTGTTAAAATGAAGCCTTGAAACGAGGACAATCACGAAACTGGGGTCTCATGTGATTTATGACTCAACAGTATATTTCTTCGTCATTAAATGAATCCAGAGGAGAGCATGCCCTGCTTTTAAAATGCAACCCTGTGCTGCTGTCTGCTGTGGCAAAGGTCCATCACGACTGTTTAACTGCAGATAAGCAATAAATTAAAGACTGCACATTATTTTTGTTTCTGACTATGGTAAAGAAAATAATGAAGGACCGGTGAATCAGCATGGGATGTTCCTGAGTTTCATTCTTATACTTTACACAACAGGATCTCTCTTAATGCACAAAAGATTGCTTTACAATTGGCACTTGGGCAGCTGAGGGAAAAATGAAACACCTTGTTCACATTACAGGCACAATAGACTAATCTGTTCCCTTGTATATGGAACTGGAAGGCAGAATAAACCTCTAGGCTATAGGCATTACATTACATTCTAGCGGAGGCAAGCTGTCATTATGGACACCAAGGCAAGCTTGAGGAGTGTGTAAAGTGTAAGCAAAGGTCAGCCTGACCGACACTCATCATGTCAGAGTCAACCAATCATCTCCTTTACATGTGCAAATGTGTAGGAGCCTGGGATCCTGCACTAATGATTGCGGGATGAATCTCAGAGCAGGGTCACTAATAGAGTCAACTCTGGGTGCTTCAGTTTAAGCCCTTTCTAGACTGCAGCTAACTAGTGCTTTATTGAATGTTTGGGTATATGTGTGTATGCAGGAAAGCATGTGTATTTGCAGGCATGTGCTGTAAATGGCTGTATGGAAGTATGTGTGTTTAATGAATGGGTGGGAGTGAGTAAGTGTACATGTGTGTTTGTGAAAGGATGGGTATGAGGGTGTGTGCTTGTGGATGGGTGTGAGTGTGTGTGCTTGTGGGTGGCTATGAGTGTGCACTGTGTGTTAGATGAAACTCTGCAAAATCCGGATTGAAGTACCCTGGAGAAATTATATGTAGCATATAGTTAAAATAAAGCATTTTCTTTCCAAAAGGTAAAATAGTATTTACAAATGTAGCTGTTAACATTCATAGCACAATGCAGATAAGAGATAAATAATTTGAGATCAAAGCACATTTTAAACAGTAAATATAAACAAACTATAACTAAACTGTACTAACATTAAAACAGTAATAAAATGACAAATAAAAGTGCAAAAATTACAACAGATAATTTACATAACAAATAATGTACATACATAGTTACCAATTTAGGGCCCTATTACGATGTAAGTTGGAAAGTCCTCAACTGCAGGTCACAGGCATTCCGACTTACATCACTGGTTTTAAATCCGACAGCCTAATTACAATGAAGTCTGTCAAATTTTAAACCTACCGGTCGGACTGTCTGGCTTCCAACGGTCTAAAGGAGGACGTCGGCCAGCCGGAGCCCCCCTCATAATCCCCTATGTACACCGTCTGGTGTGGGGATAATGATGGTGGTTTTTGACAGGCTTTTCATGCTGGGCTTCCGGTTGGAAGCCTGCGGTGCACCTATGTTAATCCCTGCATTGCGTGAAAGGCACTGTCAGGTGCCTGCCACTTGGTGCAGTGATTAACAAAAACACCCATTGCAATATGGGAGCTTATGTTGCGGACGGTTTACGGCCGCAGTACAAGCTCCCATACAGAAATGGGAGTATGCGACCGCACAGTGTGTAATCGCATCCTAATTATGGGGTCGGGACCTGGCATCATAATGAGGGCCTATATAATTAATTACCCTCAACATTCATTTGTATGAAATATATACTTTAAAGAACATTCCATTCTATTCCCTTACAAACCAACAATCCACTACTAAACTATATATTAGAAAGTAAACTATGGAAACATGAAAATGTATATAAAAACCACAAAATACATTCACATAACTAAAATAACATTTATTCAATCAACCAATGTATGTGACTAATTACCAAACTTAGGGGTCGATTAGGATGGCGGACGGAAACGGGTTCCGTCCGCAAAGGACGCGGCCAAGATACACCCGACCGCTCCGCGGAGAAACCGCCGTTGCGATTAGGATATTAATGCCATGAAACTCCGTCCGCGGCGGACGGAGTACATCAAACCCCGTCCGCGGCGGATGGAGTACACCTCAGACCGCCGCAAGCGGACGGAACCTAAGAAACTCCGTCCGCGGCAGACGATCATGACCGCGGGAACAGGCACCGCCACCGCAATACCTGCGGATGCTCCGTTCCCGCGATTAGGATCACGCCGCCAGTCCCACGGAACTCACCTCCATCCACGACCGCTGCGGAAACAATGCAACGAGAAACCCAGCATCCCAGCGGAAGGACAACACGGACACCATCCCTACCGTCAAACCAATTTACAAATGGCAGACGTAAGTAAATACAAAACACACTACACAGGACACCCACCCACCTGAAACACCCACACCAATCACAGGCCACAATGACAACCCCCCAAGCACCTACTATTCCACACTAGTCAACACACCCACCTAGCACCTGACTGCCATCAACCATTGGGACACAACCACGACACAGACTATAAAATTACGCCCACCCACTACCACAATCCTTTGCATCACAGCATAGCTGCTAGCAAGAGGGCCGAGACGACTGACAGCAGAGACAAATTGCACACATACAACCACCACCCAAACACACCCACCACACAAACACCCACCACACCATTCCTACACACCACACACCTGCACCTCCCAAAACAATCAACCCACACCTTGAGCACCACACACCATGGCACCCAAAAAAAAAACCAAATTCACGGAGACAGAGTTGAAGGTCATGGTGGATGAAATCATCCGTGTTGAACCCCACTTATTCGGGACACTAGTCCAGCAGACCACCGTGGCCCAGAAAAATCACATGTGGGACAGGATAGTAACTCGGGTGAATGCGTCAGGGACCGTGCCAAGGACAAAGCACAAGATCCAGAGGCGGTGGCATGACCTAAAAACCAGGGTCAAAGGCATCCGTGCTAAAAACCATCTGCGAGCACATCACACTGGCGGCGGCACACCCCCAGAGCCCATACCCTATACTGATTGGGAGGAAAAGGTGCTGGGCATACTGCATCCAGAGAGCCTGGAAGGAATTGAGGAAGGAGAAGAGGCTGGTAAGTACAAACCAAGCACCACAAGCACATAGACATGGCCTGCCTCACACAACTGAGAAGAAAAAGCTCCCAGGCTCCAACCCATGCATGTGGGCTACATACTCACCAAAATGTAAAGGACTCCCAACAGGCCCCCATGTCCACAGGGAGGGTGGTGGTGGGTGGGGTGTGTGAGAGAGGTCACAACTACTACTCCCAACAGGCCCCCATGTCCACAGGGAGGGTGGTGGTGGGTGGGGTGTGTGAGAGAGGTCACAATTACAACTCCCAACAGGCCCCCATGTCCACAGGGAGGGTGGTGGTGGGTGGGGTGTGTGCGAGAGGACACTGAAAAGTAATGTATGTCAATCAAAACATGTCATGTCCAAAGTATTGATCATCAAAATCTTTTCCCACAGGTGATCGCAATTTGACTAGTGAAACCAGCAACCCGCCGCCACACTCTCCTCACTCACATCCAGGACTCTCTTGTGACGATGCCACAGCCAGCTCCAGTGCGGAGGAGGGAGCGGGCCAATGCACACAGCCAGGGCCATCTGGCTCACTGGAAATCCCTGCCTCAACAACCGTTGCCTGTGTCACTCCTGCAACACCTGCCACAGTGAGCTGTAGACCCACCACCACCACCACCTCCACCACCACCATTACCACCACTCCTGCCTGACCCACCGCAAGACGCAGGGCCATCAACATCTCAGGCAAGCAGGGCGAGTGGACGGGAAAGGAGAGAGCCGAGACAACATCCCCGAAGCAGGAGTACCTCACACCAGCGAGCTGGGGAAGAACACCCACCCCATCCTGCCGCTGAGACACTGGAAGCCCTCGGCAGAGTCCAGGCTTCCTATGACCGTGGGCAGGGACATGCTGATCGTGCCCACCAGGACTCGGTTGATAACACCAATGTGTTGCGGTCCATTGACAGCCGCCTTGGCCAAATAGTGGACCTCCTGGGCCAGCACACATCACTGTGGAGGGTATGGTTAGACTGCAACACCCCCCCCCCCACCCCCCTCAACCAAGTGTCCAGCCGCCACGGTCTGCAACACCACCGCCACCGCCACCTGTGCCCCTGGACATGGATGTAGCCCCTGAGCAACCTGCCCCACAAGCTGACTCCGTAGCGCCTCCAAGACGGAGGGGCCGTCCGAGGCTGGATAGAGCTGAGAGCAGTGGGGATGCTCCATCTACACGCTCAAAGAGGGGCCGACAATGACTGTAACACTGCCTGAGGCTGCCATCCACCCGCAAACTATCCTGTCCCACTACGCCAAGTATTGGCACAGGTCTGCTGGACTAGCGGGACATCACCCAATGTGGTGTCAGCACGGACATTTCATCTCCCATGACCTTCAACTCACACTCCCCCAACCAACACTTACTTGTATATATCCACCAGCACCAATGCACAACCTGTAAATAAATTTCACTTACACACTCAATGATGTGTTGCCTCCATGTTTATTCACATGATTGTCTCAGAAACAGACCTGACCAGGTGCAGGGAACCATTTCGTACAGAATCCTGCCGCTGTGGGAGTGACCTAGGGAAAATCAGAGACAGCAAACACACGTCAGGTAAGTGAATCACACCCATCACAACACACAGCAGTGCAAAATTCCACAAACCACACACATCACAAATTCAGTGGATGAGAGGACACACATCATGGAGACTTGCATGTCCAGAGAAATAAACACACATAAATGCAAACATAACATACCAGAACAGGCAGCTGATGGACACCACATACACACACCACCAGCAAACATACATAACGCATTGTCAACAGGCACCGGAGGTAGTCACTCACATTCAAGGGAAATAGCGATCAATGAGCTGACGCCTCTGGTCCACACCTTCCTCCTCACCCTTATCCTCATCAGTCGACATGGGTGGGATGGGAGGCCGAGGAACTTGTTGGTCTTCAGGGTCCAAGATCAGTTCAATGGTATTGCGCACTGCCAGGTTGTGGAGCATGCAGCAGGCAATCACGATCCTGCATACTTTGCCTGGTGAGTAAGGCAGGGCCCCTCCGGTCTTATCCAGGCACCGAAACCTGGATTTTAGCAGTCCAAAAGTACGTTCCACCACTCTACGTGTCCTTCCATGGGCATCATTGTAGCGCATTTCACCCGCTGTAGTAGGATTACGTATGGGACTCAGGAGCCAGGGCCGGTTTG
Organism: Lissotriton helveticus; assembly: GCF_964261635.1. Taxonomy (NCBI): domain Eukaryota; kingdom Metazoa; phylum Chordata; class Amphibia; order Caudata; family Salamandridae; genus Lissotriton; species Lissotriton helveticus. The sequence goes on along the minus strand of NC_136069.1, from coordinate 1,408,961,193 downwards.
GGTACGCCGATTAGCCTATGTAGGTGGATGACAGACACAAATATCACAACCAGAATTGGTGGGTACCCCATGCCACACAGAAATCACAAATGTCCCCACAGCATACTCACCAACAAGCCACGCGTGTCCTGGACGCAGATTTGCGATCAGTTGGGGGACAATGCTGCTCCGCATGATGTGGGAGTCATGTGCGGAGCCTGGAAATCTTGCACACACATGGGAGATGATGTTGTCGGCCAGGCGCACCACCTGCACGTTGAGCGAATGAAAGTGCTTGCGATTCCTATATACCGGCTCACGTGCCCGTGGTGGAATGAGAGCGATATGTGTGCCATCAATGGAACCCACTACGTGTGGTATCTGACCCAGTGCATAGAAGTCTGCTTTGACAGCTGCCAACTCTGCCGGCCGTGGGAAATGGATGTAGTCATCCTTGTACAGCATCATGGCTTTTAGAACATCCCGAAGTACCATGCTGAACATGGACTGTGACATCCCCCCGGCATGTCCAACTGTGTACTGAAAGGTGCCAGTAGCAAAAAAGTGTAGTGCCGCCATCACCTTAGCTGTGGGTGTAATGGAACCAGGATACGTCCTTCGTGGCTGCAGATGAGGAGACAATTGGTCTACAAGCTCCATCAATCGACGTCGATCTAGCCGGAATTTCCTGATCACCTCCTCGTCAACCATATCCTCCAGCACAGTGTATGGGCAATGGACATTTGGAGCCCTCCTGTGTGGGAGTAGATGTAATATAAGTCAACTTACAAACAACGCATGTCTTTGCAACTCCATCACATGTAAGCCAACACTAGCAAGAAGATAAATGTTGTGGACAATAGTCATATGTGTGACATCTCAGAAAGTAACGACAATACGGAGTGCCCTATGAACAATGTGCAGCCACTAGCTACATGAAGTGTGTCAACATGTACAATGCAACTTAGTCTCATGTCAACACTACTGCCAACAAGACATGTGTAAGGACCCAAATGTGTACAAGCCTCATCACAGGCACACATGCACGTGCAGACACTAAACGATTCTGCTACACACACTCCATGTCATCATGCACCAATGGCAACACTGACAATGGTGAGCATCCGCTCATAACATGCATGGTCAAACAACAGGCAACACACATACACAGAATGCATGTGTACCCCCACCATTGTTATTAGCACACATAAACTACACACTGTCAACAGATTCTGACTGTGGGGAGACAGGCCTGATGTACAGTGTAGATGTGAAGTATTTGAAACGTGTGTAGGGAAATACAAGACGTCAACACGTCGACATGCACATGTGTAGCCCATTGTGTGCACATCAATGGGCATAGTATGACCACACATGATATAGTGCATTACATATGCAGTGTCGCCAGCACGGTCACAACCCTCATAACGCATTAGCGGACTATACAGCACGGTGCAGCGGTCCAAATAATAACATCATTGGCGCCGCCATGGCGGTGCACTGCTTCCGCGATTTAAAAATGGGCATACGCGGCTCGCGTTCCCTCTTCCCATTGGCTGCATGTGCACGGACCGTCACGGACACACATCGGCAACCGCAAGTGTGCACTTCCGCGACGGTTGCATCATTTGCAACAATGTTCAATCAGTTGTGCCACCATGGCGGTGCACGCCTTCCGCGGGGGAGGTGCTGGCCAACACATACTTGTAATTATGGATATCCAAATGGCAGGTCATGACCCCCCTTACAGTCACGTTGCATCATCCACCGTACACCGGCCGTGGCAGGCCCGGTGCACAACCGCCGTGCCAGGCATGTCACCCACCGCCGTGCAAGGCATGTCACCCACCGCCGGGCCAGGCATGTCACCCACCGCCGTGCAAGGCATGTCACCCACCGCCGTGCAAGGCGTTTCACCCACCGCCGTGCCAGGCATGCCACCCTGGCACGGCAGTGGGTGACATGCCTGGCATGGCGGTGGGTGACATGCCTGGCACGGCAGTGGGTGACATGCCTGGCCCGGCGGTGGGTGACATGCCTTGCACGGCAGTGGGTGACATGCCTGGCATGGCGGTGGGTGACATGCCTGGCACAGCGGTGGGTGACATGCCTTGCACGGCGGTGGGTGACATGCCTTGCACGGCGGTGGGTGACATGCCCGGCACGGCGGTGGGTGACATGCCTTGCATGGCGGTGGGTGACATGCCTGGCACGGCGGTTGTGCACCGGGCCTGCCACGGCCGGTGTACGGTGGATGATGCAACGTGACTGTAAGGGGGGTCATGACCTGCCATTTCGGGGAAACATCCTTTACCACGTGGATTTTACTCCGCGTGGCCTTTACAACACGTCCGTTACAAAGCAAGTCGTAAGCACGACTTGCGCTGGAGGGCGCTAGAGGATTAAAAATAGTATATTTACTATTCCAACACCTTCCCTAGTGTCCACGGGGACTGGTGTTAGAATAGTAAATTATACTATTCGAAATCCGCGCAACCAAGGCAAGTCGTGGTAACGACTTGCGTTGTAAGGAACGCGTTGTAAAGGAATGCGTTGTGACGGTACGCGTCGTACCGTCATACATCCGCCATTTCGATATCCATAATTACAAGTATGTGTTGTGCAGCACCTCCCCCGCGGAAGGCGTGCACTGCCATGGTGGCGCCACTGATTGAATATTGTTGCAAATGATGCAACCGTCGCAGAAGTGCGCACTTGCGGTTGCCGATGTGTGTCCGTGACGGTCCGTGCACATGCAGCCAATGGGAAGAGGGAACGCGGGCCGCGTATGCACCATCGACAATGGCGGAAACAGTGCACCGCCACACCAGGGCCTGTCATTGGGCCTTTTCGAATGAGGCTTCCAGGGGGAACCAATAGCTGGCCACGTGTGCCACTGACATGGGCTCTGGGCCCTATATATGTGTGACTTTCACAAGCACACATTCACTGCTTTGATCCAGTGCTGCCTGTGACCATCACCTCGACCTGCTGCTGCTGAGCTGACCAACGGCTGCTGCCTGTGACCATCACCTCGACCTGCTGCTGCTGAGCTGACCAACGGCTGCTGCTGTTGTGCCACTGTCCAGGACCTTGCCATGCAGGGAGTGCGAGAGACCCGGTCGCGTCCCTTCACCGCAGCGGAGCTGGATGTCCTTGTGGACGGTGTGCTCAGTCACTACCAACGGCTCTACGGTGCACCCGGACAGGTGGTAAGTACAGTGGTGTACATGTTGTTGGTCATGAGGTGTTCAGTGGCTCCTGTCTTCTGCAGGCCTGGCGGTGTGCTGTGGGACCTTCACATGTGTAGTGCTGAGCATGGCTGCATGTAGAAACGTGTTACTACGATGTTTGTGCATGTCATACTGTCCACTTACATTACCCTCTTGTCTCCCATCATGGCAGGTAAAGCTGCACGTTCGCAAGGCCGTGTGGAGGATGATAGCACGTGATGTACGGGCAGTGGAGGGGTTCAAAAGACGACACACACACTGCCACAAGCGCTGGGACGACATCTCCAGGCTCAGCAAGAATGTCGCAGAGATGACACTGGGGATGATTCCAAGATCTACACGTCTGGCCCGCCGCACCATGACCCCTCTTATGCACCGTATCATTGCTGTGACGCATCCTGACCTGTCTGTCCAGCTGAGTGGGGAACAGCAGCGCACTAGCGGTAAGCATATTGTATGTGTATGTTACTTGGGCCTGCAATGCATGTATTGCTGCTCGGACACAGTAGTGGCTTCCGTGGTGCGTATGTTTATCTGAAATACCATGCTGGTGCCATTAGCGGAGTAGGCGTTGGCATCCATGTCCGCCAGGTGGACAGCCCACTTGCATGGAAGTTGAGGGTTCCAGGACATGCCGTTGAGGTCTGTGGTCCCATGGCATTACATGTGTGCAGATAGTAGGGGTGGGACGTGTGCAGGATGTGTGCTACATTTACAATGTATGTAATGGAATCCTAGATCTGTTGTCCTTCCGTACGTGAGTGTGGTACTTACTCACACCGCGTTTCTCTCTATTTCAGTTTTGGCAGAGGGCACTGACCCACAGACGACGGAGATGAGTGGTGGCAATGCTTCCGAATCAGAGGTCACTCACACGCAGACTGACACTGAAGGGGGCAGCCCCGGAGAGGGGGACAGGACCGTCCCTGAGGACTCGCATGTGGAAACACCATCGCCCTCATCCTCAGAAAGTGTTGGTGAGTCCGCACTGCTGGCACAGACAGGGAGTGGGCAATCAACACCTTTAGTCGGGACACAGCACACAGGGCCCACACTGCCACCCACTGCAACATGTACTGCTCATGCTCGCCAGAGGAGGGGGAGCAGAGTTGCCTTCGGTGCAGGAACCGCCGCCCCTGCCCCAGTGACACAAAGTGCACTTTGTGCAGAGGCTGTTGATCTGCTGCGACAGCTGTGTGTAGGGAAACCAACATGATCAATGCATTCCAAGACCACGATAGGAAGTTGGGGCAGGTGGTGGCATTCATGGAGGGGATGCATGGCGATGTTGCTGGTCTCCACAGAACAGTTCAGTCATTGGCAAACACTGTGTCCTCAGCCATTGTACAGTCGCATACACAGGGTGCTACTTCTGTATAACCATACACACCACTTGATGTTACAGGGGAGAGTGAGTCTTTCGACCAGGCCTCTTATTCTGGTTATTACACTAGGAGCAGTCACAGGCAGCACGGCAGGGCACGGAGGGCACAGACACCCTCCCCTAAGCCTGTGATCTCTCTATCTGAAGACGACATGTCGAACACTGGAGTTGACAGACAGGATCATGTAGGGGTGTGTATGGAAATGGATTCACATGCTACACAGCCATCCCCCACCAACGTGACTCCCAAGCCAAGGCCACCTCCCAAGAGCAGGGACACTCCCAAGGACAGTACCAAGGAAAGGGCACCTCCCAAGAGCAGGGACACTCCCAAGGACAGTACCAAGGAAAGGGCACCTCCCAAGAGAAGGGACACTCCCAAGGACAAGGACAGTACCAAGGAAAGGGCACCTCCCAAGAGCAGGGACACTCCCAAGGACAAGGACAGTCCCAAGGAAAGGGCACCTCCCAAGAGCAGGGTCACACCCAAGGACAAGGACAGTACCAAGGAAAGGGCACCTCCCAAGAGCAGGGACACTCCCAAGGACAAGGACAGTACCAAGGAAAGGGCACCTCCCAAGAGCAG